>NC_141690.1:51168896-51768896 GCF_964263255.1 Lissotriton vulgaris
CTATTAAAAGACAGCAACATTGAAGGATGAATGTGTGTCTCCTCTATCAGGTAACACATTCATCACAGAAACACTTAAACTGAACAGGAAAAAGCATGCACTCCCCTAAAAAAACTAACCTTGCAGCTGCTGTTTATAAAAGTCTTGGCCACCTAACAGTTTGTTGCAGGGATTCTGCCAACAAATGAACTATGCACAGGATTGTAGGACTCTGGTGTTTAGGGACGGAGTCATCCTACCACCTTAGTACCCATGAGCCCAGGACCGACTAGCTATAGTGTCTCACTTGCTCTCCTACTCACTCACAGACAAAAAGTTATTAGACACCCCAGAACACAGCACTCCCAGATCACTCAGGAGTCACAGTAACAAGACACACCCTTTCGCTTGCAGTCTTGTTCTTGTCCACAATAAGATCTGACAATGACACAAAACAGTTTAAAATATTCATTTCAACTAACATGCCCTAACATGCAGTATACGTGCCACAACAAGAAGGAAAATGCATAGTACAAATATAGTCAGCATAGCAGTTAGTCCATAAATCATAAAGGGAGATGTCATCATGAAAAGACAATAGAGGCTAACCTCCCTCCCCTTGCTAAGAAGCAGTATTATTATATGTTAGATGATCTCTGGGCTTTGTGAGCAGACCCCATACCTTAACCTATAGATGGTAGATCAACATCATAGGAGCTGCCTCGCTCTTCTCTTTGGAAAGGTCCCTCTCTAAGTGTGTGCTACTTATTTGTGTATTCCAATAATACCAAAGTAAATTGTCCAAAGAAGAGCTGCATCAGTATGTTTTCGCTAATGACTAAGGCATGGCCAGAAAAAAAATAACAAGGGGCTGGTGTAGACCCCATAAACGTTTTAAAAGAAATTGTCAATAAATGAGAGCCTGACATCTGTTATTGCCTTAATGAGGATGTTAACCCCCCTTTATTATTAGCTAAGTTCCAAAAACTTTATCCTATAATTAAGGGGATATTGACTGCATATTCTAGGGGAAATAGTATTCAAACCAGAGGTTGGTTTTTCCATAACAGTACCTAGGCCTTAAACCAACTTAAACTAGCCCTAGGTAGTAGACCAGAAAAGCTGAGACCATCAAAAACGTATGCTATAATTATAAAACGGTTCTTATGGCTAGACAAATGAGCTCCAAGAGTTAGCGTGGGATAAGTTAACCATGGCAGCAGAAACAGTCAACAGTAAGTTATTTTGGGAAACAGTCAACTCACCGTTCCTAAAGAATGACTTATTCTCTGAATTAATCTCGCACAAAAAATGTGAGGCGTAGGTGGAACATTTTTCTAGTATTTTGAATCAATCTGATCTCAATGTATTTCATTTGCAAAGTTTATTAGGACGCCTGTGGCCGGTGTTGCCATTAAATATCACTATTGAGGAAGTCCAAGATGGACTGACTGGCACTAAGGGAGGTAAAGCACCAGGCCTAGATGGGGTTCCCATTGACGTTTCCAAAAGCAATGTAGCTCTATGGAGCCCCATTTTAACTAGAGTTTTTAACTTAGCAGCAACAGAATCCATTCCGCTGTCATGGGTCAATCTGTGATAATTCCTATCTTTATAAAAGGTATTAAAACAGAAGCAAAAAACTATCGTCAAATTTCACTTTTGGATTCTTCAGTCAAAGTGATAAGCAGAATACTTTTGGTAAGACTTGAAGAATGGGTTATCGAAAAAGAGATTCTCTCCCCAGTACAATATCGTTTTAGAAAAGGGCTGGGAACCCAGGAGCAATGTATTGAACTAGAACTCCTGATAGGCAAATATGCACAGGCTAAAAAATGTAGAATATATCTGTGCTTCGCAGATCTTGGCAGTGCGTTCGACCTTGTTGACCACTCTATTTTATGGGCAACCTTACTTAATCTAGGTGCCCCTAAAGAAATAATTTTTTTCTTATCAAGGTTGTATGAGAAAGTCTCAAGCAAGGTGCGATTTGGACAGCAGGGAGAGTGTACACCATATTTTGAGGTCAAAAGAGGCATCCGCCAAGGCCGTGTTTTGACACCATTTCTTTTGTCTCTATTTCTCTATTTATAAACGAAGTTGACATAGTCCTTAGTTCGATAAAGGTAGATGCACCACAAACAGCTGGAAAACCCATGCCCGTCTTACTTTACGCCTTGACCTACATCGACTATTGGATAGTTTAAGCCTTTTTATTAGGAATACGAAATTTCTAATAAATAAGACTAAAACCTTTGTTATGGTTTGTGGTCAGAAATCCAAGAAAAGTCAATCTTTTTATAGATAGTTCCCCAGTCGAAATGGTTAATACTTTCTACTACTTGGGTGTAACTTACTCAGGAAATGGGAATTGGACAAATGAACTTATGAATGTACGCTTCAAGATGATTAAGAGTGCTCATGGGATTTTTAGATTTGCAGCTAAGCTAGGTACTTGCCGTATCAAGGGCATGGTTGACATGCCATAACAATTTAAAAGAAATTTTCATTAAATGCAAGCCTGAAATCTGTTATTACTTTAATGAGGATGTTAACCCCCCTTTATTAACAGCTAAGTTCAGAAAAATTAATGCTATAATAAGGGGATATTGACTGCATCTTCTAGGGGAAATAGTATTCAAACCAGAGGTTGGTTTGTCCATAACTGTGCCTAGGCCTTAAACCAACTTAAACAAGCCCTGGGTAGTAGACCAGAAATGCTGAGACCATCAAAAACGTATGCTATAATTATAAAATGGTTCTTAAGTCAGGAAACAATGAGCTCCAAGAGTCAGCATGGGATAAGTTAACCATGGTAGCAGAAACAGTTAACAGTAAGCTATTTTGGGTAACAGTCAACTCAACGTTCCTAAAGAATGATTCATTCCCTGAATTAATCTCGCACATAAATTGTGAGGCATAGGTGGAACATTTTTCTAGTATTTTGAATCCATCTGATCTCGATGTATTTAATTTGCAAAGTTTATTAGGAAGCCAGTGGCCGGTGTTGCCATTAAATATCACTATTGAGGAAGTCCAAGAACGACTGACTGGCAGTAAGGGAGGTAAAGCACCAGGCCCAGATGGGGTTCCCATTGACGTTTCTAAAAGCAATGTAGCTCTATGGAGCCCCATTTTAACTAGAGTTTTTAACTTCGCAGCAACAGAATCCATTCCGCTGTCATTAGTCAATCTGTGATAATTCCTATTTTTATAAAAGGTATTAAAACGGAAGCAAAAAACTATCGTCAAATTTCACTTTTGGATTCCTCAGTCAAAGTGATAAGCAGAATACTTCTGGTAAGACTTGAAGAATGGGTTATGGAAAAAGAGATTCTCTCCCCAGTGCAATATGGTTTTAGAAAAGGGCTGGGAACCCAGGAGTAATGTATTAAACTAGAACTCCTTATAGGTAAATATGCACAGGCTAAAAATTGTAGAATATATCTGTGCTTCGCAGATCTTGGCAGTGTGTTCAACCTTGTTGACCACTCTATTTTATGGGCAACCTTACTTAATCTAGGTGCCCCTAAAGAAATAATTTTTTTCTTATCAAGGTTGTATGAGAAAGTCTCAAGCAAGGTGCGATATGAACAGCAGGGAGAGTGTACACCATATTTTGAGGTCAAAAGAGGCATCCGCCAAGGCTGTGTTTTGACACCATTTCTTTTGTCTCTATTTCTCTATTTATAAACGAAGTTGACATAGTCCTTAGTTCGATAAAGGTAGATGCACCACAAACAGCTGGAAAACCCATGCCCGTCTTACTTTACGCCTTGACCTACATCGACTATTGGATAGTTTTAGCATTTTTATTAGGAATACGAAATTTCTAATAAATAAGACTAAAATCTTTGTTATGGTTTGTGGTCAGAAATCCAAGAAAAGTCAATCTTTTTATAGATAGTTCCCCAGTCGAAATGGTTAATACTTTCTACTACTTGGGTGTAACTTACTCAGGAAATGGGAATTGGACAAATGAACTTATGAATGTACGCTCCAAGATGATTAAGAGTGCTCATGGGATTTTGAGATTTGCAGCTAAGCTAGGTACTTGCCGTATCAAGGGCATGGTTGACATGCCATAAAAATTTTAAAGACATTTTCATTAAATGCGAGCCTGAAATCTGTTATTACCTTAATGAGGATGTTAACCCCCCTTTATTAATAGCTACATTCAGAAAAATTAATGCTATAATAAGGGGATATTGCCTGCATCTTCTAGGGGAAATAGTATTCAAACTAGAGGTTGGTTTGTCCATAACTGTGCCTAGGCCTTAAACTAACTTAAACAAGCCCTGGGTAGTAGACCAGAAATGTTGAGACCATCAAAAACGTATGCTATAATTATAAAATGGTTCTTAAGGCAGGAAACAATGAGCTCCAAGAGTCAGCGTGGCATAAGTTAACCATGGTAGCAGAAACAGTTAACAGTAAGCTATTTTGGGTAACAGCCAACTCAACGTTCCTAAAGAATGATTCATTCCCTGAATTAATCTCGCACATAAATTGTGAGGCATAGGTGGAACATTTTTCTAGTATTTTGAATCCATCTGATCTCAATGTATTTAATTTGCAAAGTTTATTAGGAAGCCAGTGGCTGGTGTTGCCATTAAATATCACTATTGAGGAAGTCCAAGAACGACTGACTGGCAGTAAGGGACGTAAAGCACCAGGCCCAGATGGGGTTCCCATTGACGTTTCTAAAAGCAAAAGAGCTCTATGGAGCCCCATTTTAACTAGGGATCTTAACTTAGCAGGAACAGAATCCATTCCGCTGTCATTCAATCTGTGATAATTCCTATTTTTATGAAAGGTATTAAAACTGAAGCAAAAAACTATCGTCCCATTTCACTTTTGGATTCCTCAGTCAAAGTAATGAGCAGAATACTTCTGGTAAGACTTGAAGAATGAGTTATGGAAAAAGAGATTCTCTCCCCAGTCCAATATGGTTTTAGAAAAGGGCTGAGAACCCAGGAGCAATGTATTAAACTAGAACTCCTGATAGGCAAATATACACAGGCTACAAAGGGTAGATTATATCTGTGCTTCTCAGATCTTGGCAGTGCGTTCGACCTTGTTCGACCTGGTAAAGGTGTCCTTCGGTCGAGAGTTGCTTCGGCGCCTCGCTGTTGGTCGCGCGCGCCTAAAGCGCTGCTCTGCTTAAGTTTAAACTGCCCGTTTTTTGCATTTTATTTTTATTTAATTTTAGTTATCCCTTGTTTTTACTGTCCCTGTCCTGCCCCTTACCTGCACCATAATTTTGCTGGAATACCCACCGCAGCTTTGCGGGTCCGGTTCCGGGGAGGTTGTGGGCGGGGAGTGACATCTTGGATTGGGCAGGGAGTAGCGAACGCCATCTTGGAGCATCCATGCGCTCGTGGACGCTGAGAGCAGGCTATTTAGGGCGAGCTCAGTGAGGGGGCAGCCAGGTAAAGGTGTCCTGCGGTCGAGAGTTGCTTCGGCGCCTCGCTGTTGGTCGCGCGTGCCTAGAGCCCTGCTTAATTTTAAACTGCCAGGTTTTTTTACATTTTATTTTTATTTAATTTTAGTTATCCCTTGTTTTTACTGTCCCTGTCCTCCCCTTACCTGCACCATAACTTTGCTGGAATACCCACCGCAGCTTTGCGGGTCCGGTTCTGGGGAGGTTGTTATAAAGTTGTTGAAATAAGTTAAAATGAAGTTAAAAGACATAAAAGGTGGTAAGGTGGGTTTATTAAACCTCATCCAAAAACAGCCAAGAGCAACTGACAACTGCAAGAATTCTTAAGAGGAATACATCAGTAAGATTTTGAAATCTAAGAACACAGGTGAAGACTCATAGGTCTTAAAGGGAAAGGAAGAGAACATCACACATCTCCCTTCCTTTCACCAAAACAAGTGAAAGAAAGAAAAGCATATTATCAAATAAATATAAACTAAAGCAACGCAAATAGGACATACACACCAAGAAGTCCATGAGATACAAATACAAGAATATAATCAAACATAGTCTTTTAAATAGCAAGGAGCTCTACGAGTTCTTTGACTCCTTTTGAAAGAAGAAGTGGACCTGTCAAAAGAAGAGTTAGGAACAAGGTGAAAATTACTGCACGAATCATCATTACAGATAGAGTCACCTGAAAGGGACAAATTGGGATTAACAACAACTACACGACTCTTATTCCAAATTCTCCCATCTTCTGTCTTAACAGGATTCTTGAAAATCTTAACAACAGCTCTAATGTCAGTATATTTCGACCACGGTTTGCGTCCTACAGGAGTCTTTATTTTTACAAAATCACCAACTTTGACTTCCTGATAACTCACGCTTTTCTTTTTGTCAAAGTATACCTTACGAGCAGATTGTTTAAGTAACTCTCTTGTTCTCCACTCACCAATGTTATTATTAACTAGACCTTTATTCAAGCACATCCACCCAGAACATAACAACGTATTGGGAACCCTCCCTTTGAACAATTCAAATGGGGACCTCCCAGTTGAAGAATGAGGGGCAAAGCGATAAGAATTAATCCTGTCCTGAAGAGCTGTCTTCCAATTCAAACCAGAAGAACGAGCAAGTTGAATTGACTCCTTCAGTGTCTTATTAACTCTTTCTACAGCACCATTAGTTTCAGGATGGTATAGGGAACACCTTTTATGAACAACTCCACATTTCTTTAAAAAATCAACAAACATGGAGGAACAGAATTTGGGTCCATTGTCAGATAACAAGCTATTAGGAAAACTTTCCTTATTAAACAAAGGCTCCAAAAACTTAATGACGGAATCAGAGGTAATTTCCGTGAGAGCACAAACTTCAATCCATCTAGAGTAGAGATCAATTTATACAATAAGGTAAGGAGTATCAGAAACTCCAGACAGAGGACCCATGATGTCAATAGCAACCTCATCCCACGGATGACTTGGTAAAACCCTCTTGACCATAGGCATTTGTTTAGTTTTTAAAATCTTGTCACTAGAACAGCAATCAGCACATTCTCTTACCATCCTCTCAATTTCTAGGTCCATGCCAGGCCACCAGAATTGCATACGTAGAAACTCTTTCGTTTTCACAATGCCCAAATGACCACAATGTGCATGAGACAAAAATTTTTTCACTTAGAGCACTGGGAGGAACAAGTTTGGTACCACGAGTTAATAGACCATCATTCACAGAAAGTTCATCAGAAACTAATAACCAAGGCTTAGTCAAACAAGTATTATTCTTCAAGGAAAGAATGACTTTACAAATCTCTTCATCTTTCTCCAACTCCAATCTCCATTCAGATTCATCTATAGCACCATCCGTCACTTCACACACATTCGTATACTCATCCAGATCACATGAATCCTCCGTCTCAAAATTATCTCCGTCAACTAATCTTGATAAACAATCAGCTGACCTGTTAGCTATCCCAGGAATATATTGAACCTCAAACTCAAATTCTTGCAACGAAACAATCCATTTCCTAATTCTTGAAGAGATGGAATCTAGTCCTTTTTTTTAACACACCTCTCTTAAAGGCTTGTGATCAGACAAAACACACACTTTCGTGCCCCAAATCAGATTCTTAAACTTTCTTAAGGCCCAGAAAATTGCAAGAGACTCCTTTTCAATGACAGAGTAATTACACTCTGAACCTCTGAGGCAACGAGAAGAACAACAAATCAAAGAATCTTTCCCATTCTTCTTCTGAATCAAAACAGCACCTAGACCTTTATCACTTGCATCAGTAAAAACCACAGTGGGAAGACCAGGAACAAAAGCATGGAGGGAAGGAGCTTTATTCAACTCCTTCTTAATACAAATAAATTCAGTCCTGCACTCACTTGACCAGTCAAAAGCAACATTTTTCGCAGTCAATCTCCTTAAATTGTGAGTTTTGTCAGCAAAATTAGTGATGAATTTACCATAAAACTCAACCATACCCAAAAATGAGAGAAGTTCATCTTTACAAGTTGGTTCCTTTACCTTGTCAATAGACTCAACTAGTTCTTTCTTTGGAAAAACACCATTACCGGTGATACGGTGTCCTAAATAATTAACTTCTTGCACTCTGAATTTGCATTTAGACCTCTTTAGAGTCATACCAGCCCGATCTAAACATTTCAAAACAGCAGCCACATGACTATCATGCTCAAGAATGTTATCTCCATAAATCAGTAAATCATCCTGATAACACTTAACCCCAACCAAACCTCTTAAAATTTTTGACATGATTTGTTGAAATACAGAAGCCACAGAAACAAGACCATTAGGCATTCTCTTAAATTTAAAAGTACCCATGGGTGTAATGAAAGCAGTCAGTTCTTGAGAAGAACTGTCTCGCTCCACCTGATGGTAAGCGGAAGCTAAGTCAAGAGTGGTGAAATATTTTGCGCCTTCCAAAGTGCCAACCATCTCGTCTATGTTGGGAAGGGGAAACCTATCAACCACAACTTCTTTATTTAGTGATCTTAAATCAATGCAAAGACGAATTTCGCCTGTAGGTTTTTTTGCAATAACGACTGGAGCCAGCCATTCGGTTGCCTCAACTGGTTCAATTATATTATTTTTTACAAGTTTATCTAGCTCTTCCTGAACCTTTACTTGTTCCATAAGAGGAATCCTCCTAACTTTTGCCACAACAGGGAGAGCATTTTCTTTCAATTTTATGTGATGTTTGTAACCACGCAAACATCCCAAATCTTCTTTAAAAACATTAGGGAATTGTTTTGCCAAACTAAGAGACAAGTTATCATCACTCTTGTTACATACAGAATTAAACACTTCTTGAATCTGAACTTGGGGAGAGGCATTAGGATCAAGCTTAACACCTAATTGACGTTGATGTAACCATCCTAATAATGCATCACCTTTTTTTGAAACATAAACTTTTCCCACAATAATATGAGAACCCAGTTCTATCTCAGCCATGAAATATCCTAACATGGAAGTTGGTTTCTCACTATAACCTAATGGAAAGATATCACATTTTAACATTTTCACTTTTTTTGAAAACAAATCATTAAACAGTTTTTCATCAACTATCGTTATCTTAGAGCAAGAATCAAATTTAAAATTGACCATTGAATCCTCTACCCTGACCATGTAAGATGGATGATCTGATTTGTCATCATTTACCTCAAAACAAATAGATCTTACTTGAGGTTGTGGCCATCTTCTCCTGAAGTTATCACCTTTGTATGCTTTGGTCCTGCAAAATTTAGCATAATGGCCTTTTTTATTATATAAATTACATGTTACTTTCAAAGCCGGACACATAGGTGAATTAGCTAAATGACTAACTTGTACACATCTGAAACAAGAGAATTTGTTATTTGCAGTAGAGAAAGATGGATTTGATAACTTTTCTTCAGAGTTTGCACTTTCTAGTTTCTTCAACTGATAAACAGTCTCATCCACTTTTACTTCGTCTTTTGCCTCTGAAGTAGATGGTTTCTCTTTCTCTTTTTTAAGTTCTCCAACACATCTTGTCATATGTTCAACTTGTTTTGCTATTACTAGAACTTCTTCGAGAGGTGGTTCATCCTTCAACCAAAGTTCTTTTCTAATATCATCATGTGCACACCTTAAAACAAATTGATCTCGAATCCTTTCATCGAGAGTTTGTCCAAAGTTACAAGATGATGCAAGTTTCCTTAAAGAAGATACATATTCTTCTACCGTCTCGTCTTTCTTTTGTTCTCTCCATCCAAAATGGTATCTTTCCATAATAGTACTGAGCCTAGGTAAGTAGTGCCTATCAAATTGTAGAATGGCTATCTCATATTCATTTAAATTTATTTGCTCAGAAGCCGATAAATCTGGTAAATGTTCAAGAACATCTTGTCCTTCACCTCCCAGACAATGTAGAAGAAGTGAATGTTTTCTTTCCGCACTCAAATTTGTTCCACAAACTCTTGCATAATTTGCAAACATTTTTTTTCACTTTTTCCATTTTACATTTGGTTCACCTGGACTTGTAAGAAAAAATGCAGGCTGAGTTACATTTTGCATTTTTTTTTTAAAAGGTAAGAAAATTAAAAAAATAAGACCTTTCTCTTTATTTTTATGTTTGTATTGTTCTCTTTTTTTAATAAATATGCTCTAATTCATCATTAACTTCTTCTTTATAAAGTGTGTTTGTCTTTTTTTTTATTGTGAAAGACTTTTAGTGAAATGCTTCTTAAAGCGAGTTTTCTAATAAAAGAAATACTCCTGGTTTAATAATTGTGCATTGTCCCAATGGTGCACTTGTTGAGTAGAGTTCGAAATACGAACGAGTGGTGATAACAATTGCAGAGAGACAGACGTTCCACTGAACGTAGCGGGAACTTCGCCGTGTACAGAGAATAATTGTAGAATGAAGGGCGTTCTACTTGAATGAAGGACGTTCTTCTGGAACGCAGCGCAGGTTTGAAGCACAGCGTTATCAAAGAGTGATATCAGGATTTCTACTGGAACGCAGCGCAGGTTTGAGGCGCAGCGTTACCAAAGAGTGACGTCAGGATTTCAGTGCGTAAGACATTCAGCTGAAACGGGACGTTATTCAGCTTGAAACGCAGCGTACGTAACAGCATTCACGCGTACAGCAATCGCGTGCATGAAAAAGAACGTTCGTTTTAACACGTAGAGTCCAAAGTCCCTTTTTAAATTTAGAAATACGCTATTTTAATCAGTCCCAGTATCTTTTACTCTCAGATTTCTTTGCTTTGTTGTTCAGTTGAGGTTATTTCCGATCGTCGCCAATATAAAGTTGTTGAAATAAGTTAAAATGAAGTTAAAAGACATAAAAGGTAGTAAGGTGGGTTTATTAAACCTCATCCAAAAACAGCCAAGAGCAACTGACAACTGCAAGAATTCTTACATCAGTAAGACTCTGAAATCTAAGAACACAGGTGAAGACTCATAGGTCTTAAAGGGAAAGGAAGAGAACATCACAGTTGTGGGCGGGGAGTGACATCTTGGATTGGGCAGGGAGTAGCGAACGCCATCTTTGAGCGTCCCTGCACTTGTGGACGCTGAGAGCAGGCTATTTAGGGTGAGCTCAGTGAGGGGGCAACCTGGTAAAGGTGTCCTGCGGTCGAGAGTTGCTTCGGCGCCTCGCTGTTGGTCGCGCGCGCCTAGAGCGCTGCTCTGCTTAATTTTAAACTGCCCGTTTTTTGCATTTTATTTTTATTTAATTTTAGTTATCCCTTGTTTTTACTGTCCCTGTCCTGCCCCTTACCTGCACCATAATTTTGCTGGAATACCCACTGCAGCTTTGCAGGTCCGGTTCCGGGGAGGTTGTGGGCGGGGAGTGACATCTTGGATTGGGCAGGGAGTAGTGAACGCCATCTTGGAGCGTCCCTGCGCTCGTGGACGCTGAGAGCAGGCTATTTAAAGCTCGCCTCTTGGGGCGCAGCGGTGACGCGCAGAGGGAGCGCCCTCTCTGTGCCTGAGTCGTGCCAGAGTCCTGCCCGTCTGCGCTCGTCAGCGTCTCAGAGGCGGACGAGGTAGGACCGTGGGCCTTTCTGCTTTTCTCGTTCCTGTCTATCTGAGGTACAGTGTATGTTCTGCTTGCATGCTTTCTTACACCTCTGCAGAGCTTCTTGCTCTGCGCATACAGTCCTCTAATTGCCATCATGTCTTCCCGGGAGGTCGCTTTCTCAGGAAGAGCTGTCCGACATGTGGTTGGCGGCCTTCTATTCAGAAGAGAACCGCGAGTGAGATCCCTCCTATGCACTGTCATTGTTCTCTTCTGAACACTAGATCCCTCTGTAGACATTCCACTGATATCTAGAACTTGCTGTCTGACTCCAAAATTTCCTGCCTGTTTCTTACGGAGACTTGGCTCGGAGATTGCTCTGGCCCTGATTTGGCGACTGCTATACCCCCGAAATATACCATCTTTAGGGGGGATAAAGTGGGAGGCGGGGGGCGTGGCTTTGATTGTGGATAAGTGTCTCCCTTGCACCACTTTTTCTGTGGATAATATCACAGGTTGTGAAGCCCTAGGTTTCTCCCTTGGCCTATCGCCTTGTCAGACGTGCACTGGGCTCCTCATCTATAGAGCTCCTGGGCCCATTGGCTCTTTTTTTGACGATTTGCAGGTGGCGCTTTCTGTGCCCTGCTTGAGATCGGAGCATTGCATCTTGTTGGGGGATCTTAATCTTCATATGGACAATGCAGCGGATCCTGACACGATTAAGCTGCAGGATATTGTTTCTCCGTTAGGGCTGGTCTCTTACATCACCAGCCCCACCCATATCAAAAGCCATACTATTGATCAGATTCTCTCAACCAGGCTGATTGATGTGTCTCTGCCGCTCCCAGTATTATGGTCTGACCATTTATTAATCAATTTTAGTATTCCTTTTTCTGCTACGACTGGCCATAGAGTGCTGAAAGAAGCGAAACAGCTGATGAGGCCATTTCATCAAGTTATGGCAGAAATGTTGTCCGATGCGCTCCTCCGCTATCCCTGTGGTCTTACTGGTGATCTGGAGGAAAATTTAGACTCTGCTCAAAAGTGGCTGATAGCCAGATTCGACGAGCTAGCCCCTTCAGGATAGTAAAGGAGTTTACCTCCCCTTCCTTGAATTCGCCCTCTCATTCTCATTCCGCAGCCTGGATTAGCCAACTTGGGGATTTTTTTGTACATAAAATTAAATCTATTCAGTACTCTTTCTCTGGCCTTATCCCAACGGTTAGTCAACCGACCTCCCTTCCCTTGGCATTGGAAGAGAATGGTCCTGTTCTTTCGGTCTTTCCGCCTCTGTCCTCTGTTACCTCTCTCGATCTTTTATCCCGGCTTCAATCTGGTTCGCCTCTGGATCCTTGTCCAGCGAAATGCCTGGTCAGAGTAGCACCTGCAGTTAACATCCTGCTTAATCTGCTGCTCAATCTCTCCCTGACTACGGGAGAGGTACCTCTGGCGTGGTAACATGCTTTGATCTTGCCGCTACTCAAAAAGCCTACTTTAGATCCCCTTGTCCATGCTAACTATAGGCCTATCTCCCTTCTCCCTGCTCTGGCAGAGGTGATTGAAAAACATGTGCAGCTCTCTATTTCCAACTTTTTGGAGAGCAACAACATCCTACATGATTCTCAATCGGGCTTCCGTGCTAATTTTAGCACGGAGACAGCCCTTCTTGAGATCACCGACGCCATCAGAGAGACCCTCGATCTCGGGGGGAAGGCTATTCTGGTTATGTTGGACTTGTCGGCAGCTTTCGACACCGTCCCTCATGACGGTCTCCTTTTAAGACTCTGGGAGATCGGTCTTCGTGGGACGGTGTGGGACTGGTTTAAATCTTTCTTGACCGGCCGCCGACAAGTGGTCTGGGCACCTCCGTTCTCCGCTGAAATGCCGCCGCTAGAGGTGGGGGTTCCTCAGGGGTCCATCCTGAGCACCACCCTTTTTAATATCTATATGGCCCCCCTGGCGGCGGTGGCGGAGGCCTTCAGTGCCAAGATCATATCCTATGCTGATGACACCCAGCTCCTTTTTACGTGTAAGAAGGGAGAGGCTTTTGATGGTAGTAAGATCAAAGACTGCCTGAGTGCGGTTTTTGATTGGTTCCGGCAGCACAGTCTGAAATGCAACTCCGATAAGTCGGAGCTGCTTTTTTTCGGCTGTCCGCCTGATCCCAGCTGGAAAACATGGTGGCCTCAGGACATGTTTCCTCCTGATGTGGCCTCTGCAAAAGCAAAAAACCTTGGTGTGTTGTGTGATGACGGCCTTTCTTTCAGACCCCAGATCATCGGGTTGTCTGGGAAATGCTTTGGCATTTTGAAAATGCTTCGGAAGTTTCTTCCGCTGCTGTCTCTGCAACACAAAAAAATCATTGTTCAGGCTCTAATAGGATCGCGATTGGACTACGCGAATGCCCTTTATCTAGGGCTGCCTAAATATCTGCTGGCCTGTCTGCAAATTGTACAGAATTCGGCGGCAAGAGCCATTTTTGGTCTTCCGCGTAGGGCAAAAGCCTTCGAATTGCTCAAGAGATTGCATTGGTTGCCTATCTCCAAAAGAATTACCTTCAAGATCCTGACCCTTGCTTTTAAGGCCCTTCATTCAATTGGCCCTAAATATCTCGGGAAGCGCATGGCCTTTTATGCGCCGAGGAGGACTCTACGGTCGGCCATGTTGGCCAAAGCCGTTGTCCCTCCTATCAGACTTGCCCGGATTGGAGGTCGTTCCTTCCGATATTTGGCTTCACGTGGCTGGAATGAGCTTCCTGTCTCCCTAAGGAAAGCCAACAGTCTCCTTTCTTTTAGAAAGGAGTTGAAGACCTGGCTTTTTTCCGTATGATCTCTAGCGGCCTCTGTGAGTAGCTGTGTTGTGTTCTCTTCCTCAGTTCTCTTTGCCAAAGCGCCGGGACACCCCTTGGGGTAGCCGTGCGCTATAAAAGAGACATTACATAACATAACATATTGTTGACCACTCTATTTTATGGCCAACCTTACTTAATCTAGGTGCGGCTGAAGAAATATTTTTTTTCTTAGCAAGGTTGTATGCGAAACTCCCAAGAAATTATAGATAGTTCCCGAGTCGAAACGGTTAATACTTTCTGCTACTTGGGTGTAACTTACTCAGGAAATGGGAATTGGACGAATGAACTTATGAATGTACGCTCCAAGATGGTTAGGAGTTCTCATGGGATTTTTAGATTTGCAGCTAAGCTAGGTACTTGCCGTATCAAGGGCATGGTTGACATGCCATACAAGTTTTAAAAGAAGTTGTCATTAAATGCGAGCCTGAAATCTGTTATTGCCTTAATGAGGATGTTAACACCCCTTTATTATTAGCTAAGTTCAGAAAAATTAATGCTATAATTAAGGGGATATTGACTGCATCTTCTAGGGGAAATAGTATTCAATAGTATTCAGTATATGAATGTATGCTCCAAGATGGTTAAGAGTTCTCATGGAATTTTTAGATTTGCAGCTAAGCTAGGTACCTGCCGTATCAAGGGCATGGTTGACATATACAAGGCCAGATGTGTTACCATAACCCTCTACAGCCCAAGTGTTTGGGGCTATAATCATGTACAGGAACTCCAGCTTGAAGAAAACTCTTTTTTAAAATGCCTTTTGTGCTTACCCTCATGAGCATCCACCGAAATTATACACTGTGAAGTAGGCATTAATTATTTATCGGATCTTATTGGTTTGCGACCATTACTTTTATGGAGATCCATTTGGGCTAAAGAGGAGACACAATGTACTCAATCTATTATTAATGACTGTCTACTCCTTGATAAATGTCACAAGATCCCCTGGTTGAAGAATATTCAGGACTGGTGTAATAACTTATTCAATCTTGCTATCCAGGATGACCCTATTACACTAGAATCTAAACAGGAGATTAAAAATACCTTTTTAGCCCATCAAAATGAAGTGTGCAGGAGAGTGATTGGGAAGCAACCCACTTTTGTATTTTATCAACAGCTGGAGGTTAGAAGAGGCCTCAAGATTACCTGTCAATTGTAACTAGGCCATCTCATTGTTTTATTTTGATTCCTTTGAGATTAGGCATAGTACACAGGCATAGTTGCTTTGCCCACCACAAATTTGTGCCTGCAGACTCTATGTACATGTGATGGGATATCTAAACAAAGCACCATCCCTTTTTTTAACTATTTTCTAAGTTCTATTCCTTTTTAAGACGATTTTGTCTGAAACCTATATTCTTAAAATTTAATGTGAGAACAACCTACGCTGCTATGAATTTATTGGTTATGCTTAATAATCCGGGCTATGTTTCCATGTTGCTTTTTATATTTTTATATTTGCGTTTCCTACTTTTATGGTTGTTGCACAAATCGAATAAAGACTTTTTAATTGAATTGAATTAAACAAGGGGCATTGTTGTTCAACCTTGCTCATAATGTTCAGTCAAAATCCCAAGAACCTGTAGAGTGTGAACATAATCATGAGTTCTCATGTGAAAACACTTATAGAAATTATTGAAAAAAAAAAGTTGTGTAGTAACATGTGCAAAGCAGTGGATACTCTGCAGTGTGCTGATGCTAACCCAAAAGAAGATGGCAATGTCCCCATGGGCCATGTGACTAGTTCACAATTCAGAAGAAAAGTAAGCATGGGCGAAATTTGCGAATTCGCGTTCCGCGAATTTACGAATTTTCCCGCGAAATAGCAGATTTTTTTGCGATTTACCCTGGAGAACTTTCTACTGGCTAATCCAGGAAGTGCTCCTTCATTGGGTAAATGTATAGTGCTTTTACTACACAGCAACTACGTAAAGGGCCAGAAGATGTGTGTCCAGTGACCATGTGTGCCTGTAACACAAGCACAGTCACACATAGTCACTGGAGACCCATCTTCTGGCCATTTATGCAGCTACAGTGTAGTAAAAGCACTATGGGGCAGATTTACAAGCCGCTTGCACCTCTCTTGCGCCACAGTTGCGTCCCTTTTATGATGCAGCGGCAGCACAAAAGATGCGCCATGGTGCTCGGTATTTACAACGTGATGCATCTGAGAGATGCATCACGTTGTAAAGCCCTGCGCCATCAGGAGGCGTTCCGATGCAGGGGAGGGCGTTCCTGCGCAGGAACGCCTCCTAAAAGTGGCTGAGTGAAATCTACAAGATTTCACTCAGTCGCTTTTAGGCCAATGCTGCATCAAACCCTGCGCCTGCTTGAAGCAGGCACAAGGCTTGATGCAGCATTGGGGAGATAGGTCCCCCAGAGCATTGCTGGAGCTGCGTTGCGCTTGTGACACAGCTCCAGCAATGTGCTGCTTTTACAGCACAAATGCGTGATCCATCGGTGCCGTTTTTGCCACATGGTGCGCCGCATTGGTGGCGGAGCTGCGGCGCACAATAACTGGCGCATCCCTGGGGATGCGCCAGTTATTGCAAATCTGCCCCTATACATTTAGCCAACGAGGGAGCACTCACTGATAAGACAGTAGAAAGTACTCCAGTTGAGTAGAGGTATTGCACAAAAATGTGGCATCTTCGTGGACAAATGCACAGGGCGGGACTCATTCTGCCCCCTGTTAGACTAATTTTTTGTGCCCTTCAGCCCTCTGTTAGACTCGTTTTTTTCCTTGTTTTTCTGCAATTCTGCCCCCTGTTAGACTCGTTTTTTGTGCCCTTCTGCCCTCTGTTAGACTCATTTTTCCCTTGTTTTTCTGCCCTTCTGCCCTCTGTTAGACTCGTTTTTTGTGCCCTTCTGCCCGCTGTTATTCCCTTGTTTTTGTGCCCTTCTGCCCTCTGTTAGACTCGTTTTTTGTGCCCTTCTGCCCTCTGTTAGACTCGTTTTAGACTCGTTTTTGTGCCTTTCTGCCCCCTGTTAGACTCGTTTTTTGTGCCCTTCTGCCCTCTGTTAGACTAGTTTTTCCCTTGTTTTTCTGCCCTTTTGTCCTCTGTTAGACTGATTATTTGTGCCCTTCTGCCCTCTGTTAGACTCGTTTTTCCCTTGTTTTTCTGCCCTTCTGCCCTTTGTTAGACTGCTTTTTGTGCCTTTCTGCCCTCTGCATCACCACATCATCACTCAGCGCTACCCCAGCATCACTCAGCACCACCACATTATCACTCAGCACCACCACATTAACACTCAGCACCACCACAGCACCACTCAGCACCACAAAAGCATCACTCAGCACCACCACAGCATCACTCAGCACCACCACAGCACCACTTAGCACCAATACAGCACCACTCAGTGCCACTACAGCATCACTCAGCACCACCACAGCATCACTCAGCACCACCACATTATCACTCAGCACCACCACAGCACCACTCAGCACCACCACAGCATCACTCAGCACCACAACAGCACTACTCAGCACCACCACAGCACCACTCAGTGCCACCACAGCATCACTCAGCGCCACCACAGCATCACTCAGTGCCACCACATTGTCACTCAGCACCACCAGAGCACCACTCAGCACCACCACCGCATCACTCAGCACCACAACAGCGTCACTCAGCACCACGACAGCACTAATCAGCACCACCACAGCACCACTCAGTGCCACCACAGCATCACTTAGCACCACCACAGCATCACTCAGCACCACCACGTTATCACTCAGCATCACCACAGCACCACTCAGCACCACCACAGCATCACTCAGCACCACCACAGCACCACTCAGCACCACCCCAGCATCACTCAGCACCATCCCAGTATCACTCAGCACCACCACAGCACCACTCAGCACCACCACAGCACCACTCAGCATCACCACAGCACCACTCAGCACCACCACAGAACCACTCAGCGCCACCCATGCATCATTCTGCACAACCATTCAACAACAACTGGTTCAAATATGTTCTCTCAATGTTTGAAGCTTTATTACAAATGTCACAAAAAGATGTTAATATTTCACTTCTGTTCTTGGATTTTCGTCACAATAAAATACACTGAACATAATCTTCACAAAAGTTATTTACAAAAGTTTAAGCTATTGCCATTATAAATTAAAATCACTTTTATTTAAGTATTAATTATTTAAAAAAATTAAAAGCCATTGTAATTTGTAATATCAATACATCTAAATTACGTAAATACTAAACATGTTGCATTACAAATGCTATAGGTGTCACATTTGCGAAAGTTATAACTATTGGTATTGTAAATGACAAAGCTATTAAGTTAGCTATTTTCAAAACCAACACATAAATAAAAAAAATTGTCATTTACAAGACCAACAGCTCAAACTTTCCTAATGCGAGACCTATTGCATTACAAATGCTTGTTTTTATATCTGTCAGTGCTTCCTGTTGAGGTTTAATTTTCGTGACAGGCGCCTCATTGCCTACTTGTAACTATTCTCAGACCCTGCTTCAAGGGTCAGAGCAGGGTCAGAGAATAGTTGCAAGTAGGAAACGAGGCGCCAGGAAGCACTTACAGGCTTACAGCAGCAGGTCCCAAGTTGAAGTTAATTTCTTTGTAACCCTTTTGTAAAAGGTTACAAAAAATGAGCTTCAACTTTTGCACCTGGTGCTGTAACCCTGTAAGTGCTTGGCTGAAAATTTGTCCTGCTGATTCGTGGATTTTACCGAGATTTAGCAAGATTCGCGGATCGCGAAATCGCGGAATATCCGCAAATTCCGTGAGCGGAACACGTTTTCAGCCCATGCTTAAAGAAAAGCTATTCCGCTAGGAACCCAAGCCATCTGTCTTCTGCAAGGCAGCTTTTGAAGATTACGGGAAATGTGTCAATTAAAGAATATGTGTGTTTTCATATTGCCCATATGATGTGATACAAACCTCCTTCATGTTAAATCCTTCAGCATTAAGAAACATCCATGCAAAATATTTCCTTTTGCCATGAAATAATCTAGGAGAAGTTTATAATCATTCTAAAGTTTGCATGTAAACATTCTATAGTAATCAGCATTCAATTTAAAGTTGCAGTTAAATCATCTTAGAGTAATCCACATGATAGCTGAAGTTATGATGAAACCATCTACAAGTAATCCACATTCATTCTAATTATGATATTGTTTTTTCCTAGAGTATTTCAAATAATTCTAAAGCTATAAACTGCTATCCGTGTAGATCATCATGAATTTTCAACTGGAGTAATCAGAACACCAACCTAGAATAGTTTTGGTTATGATTCTAAAGTCATGACTTTCATATACACACACCTCAGGATTGTTTAGGGTGATATCACCAGATAATTGTAAAAATAGCCAATTATACGTCATCAAATACCTTCAGAATGACTGCAGGAAGTAATTTATTTTTATTTGAGTGTTTAGATATTTCAACATCCTAAAGAATCACTTTTTAAGGGTAGTTGATAATGGATTATATACTTCCAGTGGATCCAGAATTATGTCCATTATTATGCGTGTGCTTTGAACTTATTTATGTACTAAGCAATTGCACAGCATTCTCTGGTACCACTTCAGTGGCTCACACACTTTGTGATTATTAAAACATATTGATGACACATGAAATAGTTCCTGGGAGTGAGAATATCCATAATGCAGAGAATATCCAACTGCAAATATCTATTGCAGTTGAGGAGGTAAAAATGACTATGCTCGGGCTTTGCCAAATTACTGGGAGAACATAATCTCTTCTAAATGAGGTGGTGCCAACAAAGGGATTAGCAGGCTGTTTTATTGCATACTAAGGGGCCATATGAAACATTGAGAATTCTTATACATTTTGGGCCCTGTTCACCAACGACATGCTGTACTACCTTTAGCGGTGCTACACTATTGCTGCTCCCCCTCTACAAATTGCTATTGACTAACCTACATGTGGAGGTATCCTTTTCCACCACTTCAATCTTTTATACTCATTGTCAGTGAAACTGCTCTACCCCCTCGCAGCTCCACTATCAAGTGAGGCCTTCCCCTGAGTCCCTGCACTCTTGAGTGCTGGTGGTCAAGGCCCTCCTCCACCCGCAGGTTTCACCTGTGCCTCATTCCTGGTGGTTCAATGGACCTCTGTCTCCTTTCTCTCGCTCTGCTCTCTCTCTTGTTTTCACTTGCTTTTCACTGATTTGAATCTCCCCCTTTTACTCTCTTTCTGTGTCTTTCTTCCGTTTTCTCTCGTTTTTTACTGATTTCAATCTCTCCCTTTCACTCCCCCTCTGTGTCTTTCCTCCATTTTCACTAGTTTTTTACTGATTTCAATCTCCCCCTTTCAATCCAGCTCTTTGTCTGTCCTCCGTTTTCACTTGTTTTTCACTGATTTATTATTCCCCTCCCACCCTCCTTCTGTGTCTTTACTCACTTTTCTTTCACCTTTTTTACTGCCTCATTTCCATTCTTTCCTCTCTTTTTGCCTTTTCTGCCCGTTCTTCCCTGCCGCTGCTGCCCCCGCGGCACCTCCCTCCCAGCACCACCAACGCAACCAGCCTAATCCAGCTCTTCTCCTCGCTCCTGCCTCCTTGCTGTCCAGCCCTCACTGGCCGCTACTCAATGGCGGCCGTGCCGCAGGTGCGCCGAAGGTGAGCCAAACGCAAGCCTGTCTGCGCCCATCCGCGAACCGACTGCAACCAGAGCCAGGAACCCTGGACTTCCTCAACACCAACACTACGACCCAGCAGCACTCCACTCTCTCAAACCGGGATGCAACAACAACTGCAAGGTAGCATCACCAGTCAACACCATGGACCCTTCAGCTGTCAACGCTACCAGCACACCTGCAGCACTGCCAAGACCACGGACCCGGTGCAACCTGCCCGCAAGACCACAACCCAACCGAAGACCCTGCAATGCATTCTCCGCAACGTCTGATCCCTCCACAAACACGCCACCGAAATCTGGGACCTCCTCAACAGCACCACCCTGGACGTAGCTTTCTTCACTGAAACATGGACCAACACCACCTCGAGACCGTAAATCGCCATCGCCATTCCCCAAGGATACAGGATTTGCAGGAAGGACCAACCAACCCACCCGGGAGGAGGAATCGCCATCATCCAAAGAGCACACTCCCTGATGAGCCCACAGACCTGATGGAACACCTTCACTTCGAAATACTGGCCACCCTACCTCCACCCTGCAAGGAACCCTCATCTACCGACACCTGGACTCCACATGGACATCATCACCCTGCATGCAATCATGTCCACCAACTACACCCTACTGGGAGACCTCGACTTCCACCTAGACAACCAACTAGACCCCAGCACCACATTTCTCCTGGACAACCTCCACAACATTGGACTCCGCTAGATCGTGACTGTACCCACGCACTCAGAAGGACACACCCTCAACCCCATCTTCACAACAGGTAACTCCATCAGCTTCAGCCACACCACCGAACTCCCATGGACTGACGATCAATGCGTCCACTACACCCTCAGAACACCCACCATCCACAGACACCTGCACCCATGAAGAAACTGGACTAGAATCATCGACGACCAGCTAACCTCGTTACTCAGCAACTTCACCCTAACCATCGCGGAACACGACGACCCCAACACCACAGAACAAACCCTGCACAGATGGATCTCTGACAGCGCCAACACCATAGCCCCCCTCATGAAAAACAACAACACCCACACCAAGAAAGCCAGATGGTTTACCACCGAACTTCAAGAGTCCAGATGCACTTGCCATGACCTCGAGAAGGCCTGGAGGAACATCAAATCCACAGAAGCCTACAACAACTTCAGAGCCACCACCAACGCCAAACACCAACTCATCAGAAAAAAAGGTGATTGAAGACAGAATCTACACTGACGCTCACAAGAGCAAAGAACTCTTCAACATCATCAAGGAGTTTGCCTAACCCACCAGCGAGTCCACTGACATCCCTCCCTCTGTGAAAAACTCAGCACCTTTTTCCACCACAAATTCAAGAGCATCTATGATAACTTCGACGAAGATAACCAACACACTGAACCCTCAGCAACCGCCCTGACACCCTGAAGCAAGCAATTGACAACTGGACAGCCCTCACCACTGAAGACACACTGAAGACGATGAAGTCAATCCACTCTGGGGCACCCATGGACCCTTGCCCCCACCACATTTTCAACGGAGCCGTCGACACCCTTGCACTCATGCTCTGCCACACCATCAACCGTTCCCTGGCAACAGCTTAGTTCCCTGATGACTGGAAACACGCTGAGTTCAACCCCTTCTGAAGAAACCCTCTGCAGACCCCACCGACCTCAAAAACTACAGACCAATCTCCCTGCTCCCGTTCCCAGCAAAAGTCGTCGAGAAAGCCATCAACAGCCAACTCGCCAAATCCATTGAAGAGTCCTCGACTTCTCCCAATCCGCCCACCCCCACAGACCATGCACGCAACCTGGGAATCTTCCTGGACTCCGAGCTCAAAATGGACTGCCAGATCAACTCCGTCTCATCCTCCTGCTTCCACACCCTCCGCCTCCTTCGTATGACCTTCAAATGGATCCCCCTCAAACACAGAAAGACTGTCACTCACGCCCTGGTCACCAGCAGACTCAACAACGGCAACGCACTCTATGCCGGAATAAACAAAAACCTCACCAGCAAGCAACAGAACATCTAGAACGTCACCACAAGACTGGTCCTCGACCTGCCAAGACACTGCTACATCTCCCAGCACATGCTCACACTCCACTGGCTCCCCATTGAAGCCAGAGTTACCTTCAAGATGCTCACCCATGCCCACAAAGCCCTCCACACCACCAGACCAGCATAACTGAACAACCGACTCAAATTCCATGCACCCCAGAGGACCGTACGATCTGCCCAGCTCTCCTACGCTGTTGTCCACTGCACCAGAAAGCCCAGATCGGGAGGCCGCTTCTTCTCCTTCCTCGCAGCCCGAGGCTGGAACGCTCTGCTGCTCCACCTCAGACAGACAACATCGCTCCCATCTTCTAAAGAAACCTCAAAACCTGGCTCTTCGACTGACCCCACCCATGATGTACTGGAGCCTGCTAAACCCCCTCCCCCCAGCGCCTTGAGACCCTTACGGGTGAGTAGTCGCGCTTAACACACCCCTGATTGATTGATTGATTGATTACTCCCACATTTGTTTCCTCACACTACCCAGATTATGTTTCATTTAATACCTCTTTAATGCTAAAATAATTATCTTTCTGTATATGTAGCAGTTTTTTTGATCTTCCATTTAAATGAGAGGCATAGATTGTTAGAGGTGAAGAAAGCTATCTGCAGACACATCTGATATTGAAAATGAATACATTTGTGTTCCTAGGAACAGCGAGGCTCTATAAAATGAGTTGCTGTTTGGAGATGTATTTTTTCTATTTTTTTGTCACTACTGTTGATTAGTAATTGCATCTCTCTGCATGAGTATTAACTGCCTACAAACCCTTTTTTAGGCTTGAATAGCATATAAGGAAATGATAAAACACATATAAATTATGTTTATTGTCTCCAATATTGCTTCACCGTATAAACTGTCTATGTTCAAAGGTACTTAATTAAAATATATTTTCAAATAAATAGCATTTAATTCAGTTAGACCTTTTTACAACATAGTCAAAACTGAGACAGACTTCACCAAACTTGTAACACTTTAGAAATATAATGTGATGTGAAATGAATGATTAATAGGGCATATTCAGCCTTCTGCACAGAAAAGTGAATGATTTTAAAGGTGCCTTGTACTGCAGTGGGTCTCCCAATAGAGGCACATTATGTGAGTGAGGTGAACATTCTAGATCTTAATTAGAATGCTATTATTGTTTCAGACAGCTGTTATGGGAAGAAAGCAAAGTAATATGTAGGTGTATACTGTAATGAGGCTTGTCACCGATACTAGCTATAAATCTCCTACGTAGATATCGATCAGCCAGAAGCCAATCAAAATGCAGCATATATAGTAGAGTACAGTTGACTCATTCATAATTTTGAATAGAACATCAATTGCTCCAAACCTATACAAAGCACACTTGAATATTACACTAGATAGGGAAACAACTGCTGTTCAATGGAGAAAGATTTTACATGATTTCTCCAAGCGGCAATGAGTCTCACAGTAGAACTGTTATAGATTGGTCCCTATACTCTGCTAAATTTAATAACTTACACAGTCCAGTGATTTGTGCTAGTGAGAGTATGGTCTGACCTTCAACATATATGGTGGGATTGCCTACATATCAAACCCTATTTGGAAAGAGATTCTGACTGCAATGAGGGAATTTTAGGCTACCCTTACTCGCTACTATTGATTCTGTTCTGCTAGGCCTTGTGCCTGTAACTCATAATCTGATCTGCTTTTATGTTGGAACTTGTTGGGAGCAGTAAGGTCCACTCTAGGTATCTTCTCGAAATAAACACACCCACCCATCAATAGCTTTCTGGTATTTCAGATTGGAAAATATATTAGAAATGGAAAGACTCTCAGACATTCTGATGATATTTATCGTTTGTGGGAACATGGAGCCCACAATTATTATTCTTAACGAGAGCCCTTCTCACACTGGCATGCCCAAGGAGACTGAAGGTCATTAATCGGTTTAACTATTGAATGTGTGTGCTGCTCACTTAGAGTGTTATGCATACCCCCAACGCACTTTTATTTCGAATGAGTTTTTTCTGTTCTATGCATATTTACACCTTGATTCACCCAAAAAATAATCTTATTTGCATTGTGGCCCATGTTGCAATTTAATAGTATTTGTGTACAACGAAATGGGTTGTGGGTATGCAGAGGTTTTCTGTTAAAGAACGGCCGACAGTCCCCACTGGAAGCTGTAGTCTTTCTTAGCAATATCAAGGTGAACAGTTCAAAAGAGAGGGTAACCAAGTACTTGCAGTTCTTGTTAAAAACTCTACTAAAAAGTATTTTGTTAAATAAATACTGATGAATCAATAAACTCCTCATCACTTCCTAAGCCGTGTCTCAGTATGCGACATCAAAGTAAGAACTATGAAAGATAAAGAGAGTCCGCCAAAGTTTACTTTATATAACACAATAATGCCTAAACTAAACATAAAAAGTGTGCAGCCCTTTTTTTCAAGCTGAAGACTTCTGTACAGTAGCTAGAAATGCATGATGCAGCTTATTTATATTAGCAGCCGAAAATAATTTGGTTATGACATTAACTTTCAAAAAACTGATCGACCTGTGGACAATTGTAGGAATTGTCCCCTTAAAGTGTAAAATAAATAATCGAGATAAATAAAAGAACAAATCATACCTTGACCTCTGGTGTTATATGAAGTCATCTCTAAATTGTGTGGAGTTTATCTCCGATGTTGTTTTGTTCAATTTAACAACGTTTTAATTGTACACATTTATTTCCATCCGGGAAGGCTAGTTTGCTATTTCTTGTAACTCTGAGTGCACTGATAAGTAAACTGTTTCAATCAATACTTGAAGTACTAGCACAGTGTGGAATCAGAGGAATTCATCGGTGCAAAGAGGATTAAATCAATGAGAATGGGGTCATTAGTTAAGATGTAATTGAAATTTTCCATTAAACTTGACATTTCATTTTCAGCATGCATAGGCATACTGCATGCAGCTTGACATTTTCGAAGTCTTTGTTTTAAATTGTGATAATAATAAACTCCATAAACATGTTGTTGTAGACATTGATTTGATTCAAAGTGGGAGAACATAAACTTTGGTATGTGGAGTTCAGATTTAATCAAACTCTGCAACAAAGCGACTTCACAGGAATTTCATCAGTGAACCAGGAATGATAATACCAAGAAAAGGAATAAATGGAAAATAGACATTATCCTTGAAATGATTATCTATTTTCTGGTCATTACATGAACTTCAAAAGCAAAAAAAAAGTCATTACCCTGAGGAGCTTCTTTCAGAATTCACAAAGGTGAACACATTGATGACAAATGATAACTGAAAATGTGATTGAAATGAATGAAAACCTATATATTCCTCCTTAGTAAGAAAATACGTTATGTTCTGTTTCATTTTGGCTATAACTTTATTATGGATGGAGTTTTCCTACAAATCCCAAGCCAAATTTGTTATATGAGAGAATGTATGTTTTCTCCCAATACCTTCTAAGCTAGTGTGGTACTGGCCTGATTTTCTGTCATGGCAGGTCAAGCAGCCATTGGAGGATATTAACATTTCAATAAAAGTCCATTGACTTGCAACAACGGCAGATCAGGTCACTCTAACTGTTGCTCATCAGTCACTTATGGAGTCCGGTGAGAAGGATGTTTTAATCGGAGATCAAAGTGTGATAGACAACTTACAAATGTGCACTTTAGACTACTGCGCTGTGTAAATCCATTCCCACAAGGATACATAACCTTCAGCGATATTTCAAGTTGGAATTAAAATATTGCGGCACACCTTTTTCAAATGATTTTCTTATAGGTAAATTGCCTTAAAAAATAGAATGTGGAATCAGATTTTAGTTACTTACCTAAGGTTTGGTATTTGAGAAGCACTATTGGGTGTCTGCCATAGGTTAAGGAAATACAGGATATTTTAAATAATGCGACTGAAGAACCTCATACCTGTTTATACTTATTCATAACTACCTTAAGCGTTCACTAATCAGGTTTGCAGCTAGAAATACACGCAATAGTGAATGAGAGGAGAGTAGATGACCTTTGACTGGATGCCGTCACATTTGCAAATGCTTGCTCTGTCCTCAACATAATCTTTTCAAATAAGTGTCTATTCGAGAATGTGTGGCCCTGAATACAAGTTGCTTGGTATATTCCGAGCCCTGGTTAAACCCCTGTTGATGCAGGAGTCAGAATTAGGAGTTGAAGGTATTTAACGCATCGGATAATTGATGGGGAAAAGCGTATGATTTTAAACACCAAAATCTGCATGCTCCCCCACAAACTCATAATAGGTGTTGTTTATCACACCCAATAAATACCTTACTCCATGGTTTAATTATTTATCAGGTGTGTTAAATAACGCCTAAACTGGAAATCAGGCCAAAAGTCCACTCTGCTCTTTTCGAACATCCCAAGAAATTGTCAGTAAAAGTTGATTGAGTACAGTTGGGCTAAGCTAATTAATGGTGAGTGGAGCTGGAGGGTGGAAGAGAACTGCTTAGTAATACGTCTGACAGGTGCCTTCTTGGAGTTTAACCTGCACAAGATTTTTTGGAGCATATGCGTGACACAAGGTACTAAAGCAAAACTGTAACTACAACCAACAGTGGTTAATGAAAAGGGAGGGCCGTTGGCCCCCCCGCCCGCATGGCGGTGCGGCGATCCCCTCTCCCCTTGCCTCCCAGTGGTGTGGGGGCGTGATCTCCCAGCACCCAATGGTTACGCGGGAGGTGTGCGCCACACCACCGGTTGGCCGACGCCGAATCCCTGACTCGGAGGTGTGATGCAGACTTCCGGGTCAAGGGGGCAGGCGTTGAGGGTTGAGGGGAGGGGGCGGCCCACCCCCTCCCCGCGTCCCTGGGAATAAAGGAGGGGGGAGCGCTCAGTTGGCCCTTCTTGTCGCCGGACGCTCCCCCACACTGGTCGTGCCCCGCGCTCGGGACCTCCTAATTTTCCCTACCCACCATCCCTGGAACAAAGCTGTGTTGTGCATTACGTATACTTGTTTTTGTTATTGATTAAGTTGTTTTCTTTTTAGGATGTATAATTGAAGCAGTATGTCAGTAGATTGCTGGATGTAGACTGGAGTTGTGTATATCTCTCGTGTATTAAAGTATTGGCTTCCCGTTTGGGGAGAAATGTTAAAATGTAATTATGAAAGTTTGCTGTTGTTCTGTTTAGGCCTTTTTTCTCATAGTAGCTTGATAATGTCATGACATGTGTTGTAGATAGTGTAGCTGTCCTTTAGTTCATTTTTCCACAGGTCGTCGTATTTATTAGGGTATTGGACATGCGGTAAGGTCATGCCCGATGAGCAGCTATTTTAAGGTCTTAGGGGGCGGCATCATCCTTTGGAGGTGTCTGCCCAGGGGGAGGAGGGGTCACTGGCCCCTCCTAGAACTTCAGGGGCAGCTGGTAACGCAAGTTAGGGCCCTCCTTCACTGGTTAAATGAAGTTCACAGGGTGGACCGAGTAATTAACGGGCTCGGCTGCATGGGTGGACCGAGTAATTAACGGGCTCGGCTGCAGGGGTGGACCGAGTAAGTAACGGGCTCGGCTGCAAGGATGGACCAAGTAATTAACGGGCTCGGCTGCAAGGGTGGACCGAGTAATTAACGGGCTCGGCTACAGGGGTAGACCGGGTAATCAATGGGCCCGGCTGCGCATGCGCACCTGCGTAAGGGCGCAGCTTGTAAGACCTGACACCGGTTAGCGACCTTGCCATATCGCCATAAATGTTAGCATGCAAAAATTTTCAGATGAGGATGTTAGATACGGTTAGGAAACAAGCTGTATTAGAATCTTGTTAAGGCTAGCCGATCACAATTGTCGATATAGATGTATCTAAATGTGTCTGAATATTTTTGCATAAAAGTTGTATATTTTGTTTAACAATTTTAATATTTCGTATCTTAATAAATACGGCCAGGGGGTTTTGCGACCCCCCGCCTTCCAAAGACAAATCCTGTTCCGTTTCGTTGTGTTCTGGGTTGATGTGGGCATACAGGGAGAGGGGGGGTAGCCGTCACTGACCATGTTGGAAGCATGGGATGTGAAAACACGTCATGATTGGATAAGATTAATCTGCAAATGTGCATTTTAGTTCGCCTATCAAAAACACATCAGGCTCATCAGTACTGGAGAATCAACATGAAAGGAGTGGGGGAATGTAATCATTGCAGGAGTCACATAATTTGCACCTAAAGGATGTTATATCCACTCTACAGCAAAAGTAGTTCCACTGTTCAAGAGGGCCAGCCGACAGCTGGCTGGATCAACACTTTTCACATTTAAGATGTTTCAGAATGCATGCTATGTCTTCTATTCGACTATGCATATGCACCTTCGCTTACAACAATAGTATGCGTAAAGAAATCTATTCAGATGATAACAAAATAGTATGATAGACTACTTGCAGACAACCTAGAGTCAAACGTTTTCAAACACAGTGCTGCTTGCATTTCTTCCTTCAACGTGACAAAATCACAATCATATTCCAGACACCGCTCAAACCTTCCATCCTTATTTATAAATCTATGCATCTGGTTAGTTTTGGGTAGTTTTGTCTGCAAGGTTCGGCATTGTTGGTACTTTTCAGCATTACAAGTGCAGAATAATGGATTGGGGTTGTGTGAGTGATGAAAGCCCTACAATTGTTCAAGAGTTTACCCAGAGCCAAATGAAATAGAGTCACAAAACACACAAGAGACACACTTCTAAAATAAAAACCATTACAATTAAAACTACAGACGGCAAAGGCATTAGTCAATCAGTCAAAATAAGCAAAAATGCAAATAAATGCAAAATATCATTGTCAGCAGAAATGAAGCCCTAATCTAATCAATTGCCAGAACCGAATATGGTCTTGCACATAATTAAAAGGGAATTTAAAGAACATTTTTTATAAGGAGCGCTCAATAGACAGACTAGAAGAACGTGGAAAGTAATGATAAATGGGCCAACATGAGGTCTTTCAAGGAAAACCATGGCGTGTTTCCAAAATGGTAAGACTTTATATAGTTCTAGACAATAAAACTGTGCAGACACTGTGGTGTGCAAAGAAATTATGTATCACGACCAATAGGTAAATCAAAAACACATCACATGGTAAAATTGACACTTGCTCGAATTCTAATGAATATGCAGAAAACAATACTGCATGCAAAATATTAACAACATCTCCATCTGGCTAAGACGGAGGAGCATTGCCCCACTGCTTTTTAGCAGTGAAATGAAGGGAAAATAAAATGACAACACTGTTATCATTTTATTTTCTCCTACTTCTGCAGCTTTTCATGAGGGGGAAGAAGAGGAGTAGTAGCACCCTCCTAAGTGCGCAATGACTGCTTGGCCAAACAGTCTTGCGCACTTTGCATATTCTCCCTGCAGGCTGCATTACATCCTGCGCGGAGAACATTCAAGGCTCTTAGTCAGCATCTGAGCACCGAAACATGGCGATCAGACCAATCACAATGCTGCTAAGGCAATGCTGTGATTGAATGACTGAAAGCCTGGGTATTTTTGCTGTTCAGGCCAGTGAGGGAGGACTATGGAGGAGAGATGCAGCGAGGAAGCAGAAAGGAGGTACGTTTTTTATTTTAAATGTGAGAACTTGCATCCCCCAACCCCTGCCCCCGCCCCCATCCCCCTGCCGCCGAACCATGCTGGCCGCCACTGGAAGAGATGTCCTTCATCAGTATTCAACTGTAAATCTGACCACTCCTAGGAATACCAGGAACAGAGAGTATTACATTTTATAAATGTTACAAAGCAAGCATGACCATAGAAAAGAGGTTTTAGTACTAATAAGCAACCACATCACATCTCAGGTCTGTGGTGCACACTCAGGGACAGGGAAGGAAAGTGTTACATCCAAAGATGACAAATAGAAGTATGATTGAAGAATAAGAGTTATTCTAGAAAAGTACAGCACTCAGATCCAAGCAGAGTGTTTCTTTTTTCAGCTCCAGCCTTCAACTGACCAGCAAGAGCCCCCATCATTCTATACTGCTAAGCAACACATAGTTAAAAGATGCATAATTCAACACGTAATTAAAAGATGCATATGCATTTACTAACCCCACATTATTAACTATACATTTCTATAGAAAGTCTAAATACAATAAATAAAAAATAAGACTAAGATATAACACACCTCCTCTCCTATAATAAACAGAATTAAGTTACATAATCTTCCAGGTACGTAGGTGTAAATTTTAACCTGGAACTAGCCATAATAGAAGAGCTCGCCAAATCAGGAGGCAAAGAAGAATCATTTTCTACATTTTCACTCGAGATTAAATCAGAGTGTTGTGAGACATCTATTGGAATAGTTAGATCGCCAGGTTGTAATAGCACAGTCCCTGTAGAACACAATGAATCATTTAAACGATAAGGACTATCACCAGAGTGCATTATAATATCTGATTTCACTGAATTTCTCACTTTGGCAAAATTCCTGTTACTTCACCATTTCCCACCCGATTCCATGACAGCATGCTTGCCCACCCTGACTACTGTTGTCCCAGGATAACATTTTGAACCTTTAACTTTAAATGGTCTCCTAATCCTAACTTTATCTCCAACTTTAAAGCATTCATTTTTTGCATGTTATTCTCATCATACCTGATTTTTTATTTAATTTGAGATCTTTCTACTCTACTTCTGATTTGATCCCAACTAGGTACACCCTTCTCAAACTGGGTTTTGTTAACAACCCACTCTGGAGATAATTCATAAAAAAATTCTCTCCCTCGCAACATAGCAAACGGAGTGATTCCAGTTGTTGAGTGGGGAGTGCCCAAACTCTATCACTTACTACCTCTTGTACTTGCAAACCTGAAGATAGAGCCAATTGGACAGAATCCTTAAAAATGCGGTTCACCCTTTCCACTAATCCATTTCCTTGTGGACTATACATGGCAGTGGTAAGATGTTTAATTCCAAGATTACTTAAAAAATCTCTCATGTTGTGTGAAATAAATTGTACACCGTTGTCTGATACCAGAAAACCAGGGACACCTTCAGACCTGAAAAGTTTTGTCAAACATTTGATTACATTTTCAGTGTTGGCATCCCTTATGAATTTAAAGGACACCCATTTGGAATAGTAGTCTACACTTGTTAAAATGAATCTGAATCCTTGGTTCAATCCACCAACAGGCCCCAAAAAGTCTATGCCTAGTTTCTCACATGGATTTTTAGGAAAATTGACTGGAGACAAAGGAGAATTAACAGTGCGTAAAGACTTCTCAGCATGCGTACACTCAATACAATTGTTCAATAATGTTTCAACCCAAATATCCATGCCAGGCCACCAGTAATGTAACCTCAATCTTTTCTTTGTACTAGTAATTCCACCATGCCCCTTTTGAGCCAGGGTAATTACTTTATCTCTGATAGAAATTGGAGGAATAAGCAGAGAGCCCCTCATGATGAAGTTGTCTTCAAGATTCAATTCATCCTTGACTTTTGAAAAAGGAAGTAATTCACTGTCAATTTGGCTTTATCTTGGCTACCCACATGCGAGATACATGTTTTTAGAATTACTTGAGAGTTATCATCAGCAGAAGCTTTTAGCCAATCGGATTGAGAAATCACTCCCTCCATTAATCTCAATCCTTCAACTAAACTAACCACCACTTCTTTGTCATCAACCACAGTATCAAACTCACTATCGTTTAAAGGACACATTGATAAAAATTCTTCTTTGAAATTTTTCCCTCCCGGAATATGCCTCATCACAAAAATTGAAATTATAGAGTTTGGAAAATAGGCAAACTAACCTAGGACTTGCATTCCTTAATCTTTTATCATTCCAAATGAAAATGAGTGGCTTGTGATCTGAAATGAGGACAAACTCTCTTCCCCATACATAAGCTTCTTTTTCTATAGTACTGTAGTTTTTTTTTCTAAGGAGGAAAGCTGGCGAGATGCAAAGGAAATAATATTTTCATTACCATCAACCATTTGACTAAGCACTGCACACAGTCCAGAATTACTGGGATATACAGTAATATAAGAAGTAGAAACTTCATTGAAGGGCTTAAGGGCAGGAGCACTTATAATCAAATCTTTAAGCTTTTTAAATACCACATTTTGTTCACCACCCCACATAAATTTAACTTTGTTCCTTGTCAAAAGTCTTCATGGTTCACTAATGAGGGCAACATTTTGAACAAATCTTTAGTAAAATTCACTCGAATGGCCTTCAATAAGTCTTGTTTAGGACTAATGCCATTGTGTGAAATGACTTGACCTAAATATTCCACCTGATTAAGTAGAAATTTACACTTTTGTTTCTTGACAGTCATACCATATTTGTTTAAGATGCCTAAAACTTGATCTAACTTGACAAGATGTTCTTATACTGTATTGGAAGATAGTAATATATCATCTTGATATGCCGAAACGTCTTTAACATTACTAAAAAGTTGAGACATTCATTTTTGAAAGACCGAGACCGCAGAGGCCAGACCAAATGGTAGTCTCAAACATCTAAAGGGACCAAATGGAGTGTTAAAAGCAGTTAAATCTTTACACTCATTGTGCAACTCAATTTGATGGTAGGCTGCTCTTAAGTCTATCGTTGAAAAAACTTTTGTACCTTTCAGTTGAGCAAGCATGTCTTGAATACGAGGCAAGGGAAAGCAATCAATCTGAATATTCTTATTAAGTGATCTCAGATAAATCCACAACCTGAGATCATCACAATTATTTTTAAGAGCAACCACTATGGGAGAAATCCATAATGATGAATCAATTTGTTCGATAACACCTTCATTGCATAACTGATCAAGATTACTTTTCAGTTTATCGCTAATACTTAGAGTGACATGTCTGACCTTGTGAATAGTCGGAATGGCATCAGGCTTCAATATTATCTTATGTTCAAAACCTTTGACTGAAATCAATTTATCTGAAAATACAGCTTGATGTTTATTAAAAATGGCCTCTAAAGAAGAACAATCAGTGATTACAGAATTAACATTCTTGGAGCGATCTAAAGAAATAGGATTATCAGTACCCGGTCTTAGTACCAATCCAAATTTCCCTTGATCCTTCCAGCCAAGAATATTATATCCTTTTTTTTAAAATATAAATCTTGGATTCAATTTTCCTATCTTAAAAAGTGAGATTGTCATTAAAGTACCCCATCATATCAATCTCTTGCCCATCAAAGGCCACTGTGCGTATGTCCTGTGGTATTAAATCAACCCCTTGCCATTCCTTAAAAAAATAAACATCCAAAAGAATGGTAACAGGAGATCCGGAGTCCACTGTGACCTTCACTAGTACATAACCAATTTTTAAATCACATACTGGATCCGCACCATTAGAGTCTTGTTGTGAATGAACCATGTCAACAAATAACAATATCTTCTTTACAGAGTTTTCTTCCTTTAGTAATCTTGCTTCATGTGAATCACCAGCTTCTACATACATTGTTTTAGATTTAAATTTACAAACTGAAGTATAATGTCCAATATTCTTACAATTGGTACACGGTTTCTTTATCGCTGGACAAGTAGGAGAATTAGCAAGATGTGATTTTGAGCCACATCTAAAGCAATGAAGAGATTTGTCAGTCTTCAACTGACCAGCAAGAGCACCCAACATTCTATACTTCTATGCAAAACACAGTTGAAAGATGCATAAAGCAACACATAGTTAAAAGATGCATATGCATTTACTAACCCCACATTATTAAACATACATTTCTATCGAAAGTCTAAATACAATAAATAAAACATAAGAATAAGATATAACAGAAAGGTTGCATCGAACACTGAAAATGACACGGATTGAAAATATGGGATCCTGAAAACACAAGTAGGTCTAGGCGCGCTAATGTCAAGATATAAAATTCTTGAAGAGGGCAGAATATTCTTGCAAAACAAAGGACTCACGGAACCCTAGGGGATTGAAATTCCCTACGTCTTATAATGCCTTGTGTTCACAGCAACAGCTATTAACAAACATTGGAATGTTGGAGCTCTGGGCTTTTACTTTCCATTAACCCTGAACACTGAATTTTTTCAATGGTGCTCCCAACATTCCAATTGTTTTAAATTGGATTAAGTAATGCTCCCCTCAGCTTTTTATGGCTTGAATCTCTGCAGATATATTGAACATTGACATCATCGTTAATCTGGATGACATTTTGATATTTGTCCAAAACTTTAGTAGATTGATATTGAAATGTTATTGAAGTAGTAAGGTAGTTAGAAGTGAATCAGTTATGCTGTAAATCAGAGAAACTCTAGGTAAAAAAAAGCTGTGATTGACAATTTGGAGGTTTATATTGCATTTCACTGGACTGACAATAGACCCTGAAAAGATTTCTGCTGTATAGAATTCCCCATTGTCAGTGAAGAAGAAGCAATGCATTTTGGAATTTTCAGAATGTTTTAGGCAGCTTATAAAGAATTTCTCATACTACACCAGCTTTGTATCATGATTTTAGTAAAAGGAACATTGTTAACATGTATTGCTGTAGGCTAAGGAGGCTGAAACTGCCTTTGAAGAACTGAAGAGGGCTTTCATGTATGCACCTATTCTAAAATCCCAGAAACAATGGTGGCTGGAATGGATATGGGGTGGCGGGTCATGGAGGGTTGTGGAGGGGGAGAGGGGTGTTAAAAAGTGGGAATAACATACCTCCTCACCACGTCTCTCCTCCATTGTCGCTGTGCCTCTCCGCTATCTTCTTGCCACCTCTCTGCCAGCCAGGAACAGGAAGCACACCCAGGCTCTCCTGATCAATCAAAATGCAGAAATTCAGCACTGTGATTGGTCTGCATGCCATGGAATTGGAGCCAAGGCATGTTCTCCACCAAGACCATATTGCAACCTGGGTAGAGAACATGCAAGTTACGCATGACTGTTTGGCCGGCCCACGGTGGTCGGCCAATCAGGTATTGTGCACTTACATCATGCCCACCACTCCTACTTCCTGCTTTGAGAGCAAAGCAGCCCGACCCGCAAAGATGCCGCAGCTGGAACAAATAAAATGCTAATGACAACATGTAATCATAGTTATATTTTTCCATTATTTCCCCTGCTGAAAGCAGTGGTGTGACGCTCCTCCGCTTTAGCTGAGGACCCGCCAATGCCCAAAAAAACATTTATTGTACTCGCAAATGTCGCACAAAATGCCATGAGAGCTGCATTGCTTCTGTTCCAAGAAAATGATCAATTCGAACACCCTGATATTTACTACTCTCAAACTTCAACCACCAAATAATATTGCTATTCAAATACAAATTTAAATTGGAAACATAGCTATTCTGTTATAAAGCACAGATTGTTAGCATGAAAGTGGTGACATTTGCTTTTAGCCGCTCAACATCCTTTTGAAATGAGAGCAGATCATGGAAACATCAAAGTGTTGCAGAATTTGCAATGTTAGAACAGTTGTTAAGACTGTTGGTCATTACCCTTTACACAGTTTGTCTTTACTGTATGTGGCATCCTAAGATACTGCCATCTTAGTCCTCCACTCCTGTTGCCAGGTGCTTTAGAATGTGATGATGTGTATTCAACTGCTCATGACTAGAACTGTGAGTGGACAGTTGAAGCCTGCTGTTACTCCTGACAAGAGGTCTTATGTGGATGGGATCCATTTGAAAAATAGACATATTTATTAATTTACCATGGCTCCTTCTCACCTTCATTCTTACAATTGGCGACAAGGATGGGACACTTACACCCATTGTTAAAAGTATACCTTAGTTGAGTTACTATCTAGCCACCCCATAGGAGTTTCAATGTCCAGTTCTCAGTACATCTTGCCTCCTGAATAGTTAATATTCCTAAACTCTAATTTTGTTGATGCAGTTTGAAAGGCAACTCAACTGAATAACAGTGAACCTTGGGCCAGAAGGAGAAAGCAGTTTAGTGATCAGTGTGGTATTTTACAAACTGACCTATGCAATAATAAGTCAGTTCACACAATTGCCTTCTGTACTGGGATGCACTTCGACTTACCTCTTGAAAAATAATGATTTAAATAGCAATCATATGCAAGGTGGCCTCCTGGGGTCAGCAGACTGCCATGTCTGCGATTGCTATTTAATAAAGCAAACGTTTTGGTAATGGACCCCATTTTCTTAAGGAAAGAGGGACTGCTTTTAAAACTAAAAGGATTCTTGTTTTTATTTGTTTTTTTAAGCGGAAGTTACCACCCCAACTTGGGGGGTGAGTGACCGGTTTTGAGCCAAAAAAAATTGATACCTCTGACATTGATTCAATATTTGGAATGGGTGCCTAAAACTCATCCTTCCAGATGCTTAATAGGTATCCATTCCTAAACACATAAAGCGATCTGAAAAGAACATGTGTAATCACTGAATACATTTAGCACGTAAGCAAAAGTATTTTAGCATTTGTAAATGCTCAGAATTTCCAAATCGGAGTCTTTGTGAATACTAAAGCCCTTTGTGTATCTGACCCTTTGTACGAAGCATGAATTTGAAAGAAGAGTTCAGCTTTACTTCCCTACTTCCAGAAGAATTTCTTATTCGTTCTTAATCTATTCTTGCAAAAGACTTCCCTCAACCTATGTCATGACTCATTGAGTGCTGGATATTGTGATAAACCGATAACCCTTGTCCCCATCTTTCGCTTTATTCGGGGGACAACATTAGCTCAAGGTGTGGATGGACATTTGGCCTCATATTTATTTTGCGCACTACCTAAATCGTCTAATTAAAAGCCAAGTGTTTGGACCAACCCTTATTCTGTAGTTATGGGTTGCTGCTACAAAATGTAAATTGATTTTTTGGGTAAACTGTCTAGAGGTTCTTCAACCATCATGATCCCAACGCTTTCTCCAAAATATCACACTTTTCTGTATTTAAAAAAGAATATCCTAAGCAATGTATATGGCCCTGTGTTTTATCAAGGATATATACTTTTTTGATGTTTAGCATCTGTTATTATCTCCAACACAAGCCCACATTTTATCTCCCATTGCTAAGAAAGCTGCTTTTCCCGCAATATGTATTCCAAGGACTGTGTCTTCTAGTTTGCATTAAAAAACAAATGGATTTACAGAATATACTACTTAAACTTTGAAAAACTGTTTGTGCTTCATTAATGCTACCTGCAATAACTGGCTTTCTTTGCCTTCTTTTGCAGCATTTGCAAATAACAATAGTGCACTTTGTGCAATAAAGACACCTGAATGTTTTCTGTTTACAGGATTTCACCCGTCATGGCTTTCCACATGTGCTTACTGCCACGCCGAGCCACCTCTGATCCTGGGCATTATTTGTCACCCCTTCCGCCCCTTACTAATTGTATTGCCAATCAGGATGTTGCCTATGCTAGTGTGAGTTATGCCGCTCAGGATTGTGGTGTGGCTCCCACGTGCGTGCTTCCATTTTTGTTTTTGGACCCTAGAAGATAGGCCACTTTCCAGAAGGTTGAAAGAAGGTTTTGCTCTTGTACATGTCCTCATAGACCCACAACTTGCACTTCCATATCTGGAGGAGACTTTGATAGGCGGAGTGTTATCCCATGACTACACAGTGAATCTTGCTATGCCAGAACATATTGGCAAGGACTAAAAAATGACAAAGCTGATACTTTGTTCAGGTCGAGGGCTCAGATGATGAACCACAAAACAGCACTCCATTGATAATCCTCCTAGAAGGGAATATAATATGTGCAGTACACTGGAACTCATTTGTTGAAGAGATCCACTCTGATCCTGTTCATATAGGTCCATTTCAGTGGTTGCAAGATCCAGAAAGTGTCATTTGAGATGGTCTATACTTAAATGAAACAGGTCTCAGAGAAATCCTAGGAATTTTTGTAGGTCCTATAATGGAACAGTAGGTAAAGGACGCCATTAAAGATATTGCCAACAGTAAATCCTCAGGGTCAGATTTACTCCTGCCTGAAATTTTCCAGCTATAGGAGCATACGCACAAATTAACAGGCCAGGATGTGTACAATAACACTGGGGTTTGTAAGACAAAAACAATGGATTTAGGGCCAGATCTCTGTACTGGGGTGAATGTATGACATTGTTCCGCATTCTGTCCATCAACTGTTGTTTTTGCATTTGTCACCCCGAGTGGGATGGGTATGCTCAGATGTGAGTCCCATGCTCTCCACACCACTGGAGTCAAGCTATCCTGGCTGAAGACGGCTGATAGCCAGAAACCGGTCCTAGGATGCTTGATTCTGGTCCAGGAAAGACATGGCTTGGCAGTTCGGGCTGAACTGTTCCCATGAGGCACAGGGTCAAGGCTGATTTGCATATGACCATGTCTGAACTGGGGTGGTGTGCAGTGCAAAGAAACGATGGATTTTGGCCAAGATCTCTGTACTGGGGTGAATGTATGACATTGTTCTGCATTCTGTCCATCAACTGTTGTTTTTGCATTTGTCACCCCGAGTGGGATGGGTATGCTCAGACGTGAGTCCCATGCTCTCCACACTACTGCAGTCAAGCTATCCTGGCTGAAGACGGCTGATAGCCAGAAACCGGTCCTAGGATGCTTGATTCCGGTCCAGGAAAGACATGGCTTGGCAGTTCGGGCTGGACTGGTCCCATGAGGCACAGGGTCAAGGCTGATTTTCATATGGCCATGTATGAACTGGGGTGGTGGGGAGTGCAAAAAAAAATGGATTTAGGCCCAGATCTCTGTACTGGGGTGAATGTATGACATTGTTCTGCATTCTGTCCATCAACTGTTGTTTTTGCATTTGTAAGACATCCAACCATCATTAGGGAGGACCTTCTAGTATCCTTACCATAAAACCCAGAGGAATCATATGAGACAGTCTCATACAGGCCACTGTCCAAGCTCAATCTTGAATACAAATGTTAGGCTAAGTACTTTTAAGTCGGTTACACCCCCTTACTACTGGCACTAATACATACAAACAACAATTGCTTTATACCCATTAAAAAATACATCTCTCAACATCAGGAGGCTGTTAAAAGGGCTAGAGGATACACCCCATAATTTCTACAAATGCACCTGTGACATAATTGGATCTGGAAGAAACATTTGTCACCTTAAATTAGGGGTATCTGATAGCTATTTTGGACTGATCACTGATGGGAGAAGAATGGATGAAATGGATCTCAATGCCTTAATGCGGACTAATGGTGAGAATACACATTGGTAATCATATAGCCACCCCATATAAAATTCAGAGAGGCATTAGGCAGGGGTGCCCCCTCTCTCCCATTCTCTTTGATCTGGCCATAGAGTTATTAGCCAAGGTCATATAAGTGGAGAGAGAAGCTAAAGACATACTGCTGAGGGACGGGATACATTTAATTTTGCTGTAAGCAGATGTAAAAAATTGGGTTATTAGTTGTGCTCAATTGTCCTTTTTACCCCTCATAGCACATGACTCTCAGGGTAGTGAAGCTGAGCTGTCCAAGGCATACTCAGGGGAGGTAGTCTAGGCTAGTAATCTCCGTTTTCTGGCACACTAAAACAACACGTTTTTGCTTATAAAAGGTTATAAAAAAGGAACTATGGTTATTACAAACACTCTACTAAATAAAACATTACAAACATGTATATCAAGCAGATGAAAACACACTTGGAGACTCCCTCGGATCACATTTTGCCCCTGATAGGTGCTTAACCTCATAGTTATAATTCCACCCCCAAATAGCAGATGCAAACATCACAACATAAAAGGGTGTCATTATATATAAAACAAGTCTAATGGATTTATCAATAGAGCATCACATTATTAAAAATATCCACTCTTTATACTTTAGCAATTTACCACCATGATTTCACCATTAAAACCACTAGAATCAATATTCATAATAATATGCAACAATTATAAGCATAGGCACTGCAGAGTTCATCTAGATGATTAGATATCCCTCAGGCCGCACACATTACTGCCATATAACTGTATGTTGGCCCTGTGTGAGTCTTCCTCAATACAGCTGAGTCCCAGAGATGGATCCCAGGTCCTGTTCAATACTATATCTGTCTACAACGAGAAGGGGACACTCAGGGGCAGTAGAAGGTATTGGAAGGTGGCCTCACCTACGACTCCTCCCCAAAAGTACAGATAGCCAGCCTCTGGCCCACCCACTGGGTAATTTCAAGCACTACAGCAGTGCATTCTACATTTTTTTTTCTTCTCAAATGGTGGAAAACGGGAAAGAAAGTTAAAAAATAAAAAGGTGTTCAAACACGCTGTGGGAATTGTGCGCTAAAATGAATACACAGCATTCTGGTTGAATGTGAAGAGATCCCTACCCCACCAACTGCCAATCAGCACCACAGTCCTAGATGCTCCCCAGTAAGCGCAGGCTCCACCAAACAAAAATGCAATCCACAGATGTTTAGGAAATCTGTCACTCGGGCACAGTCACCTGGTACTCCCCCATTAGTTACTTCAAAAGAGGCGCAGCCTGGTGCCTTGCTGGAACACAATCATCATAATCAAGTTTTTACATTTACCAACCGTTATCTACCCTTCCAAAGCCCAGATGTTGTTCCTTTGGATCCTGAGTGGTGGGTAGAAGGTGGGGATTCTCCAACATTAGCAAATTGTTCCATGCCCCTCCAACTAGATACACATGTGTGCAGTAGTAGTCTAAAAGCAGAAACAAATGCCCTTTGGTCCCTGCTTATTGACCTTGTTAAAAAAGCTATTACTGGGATGAGAGGGGTCTGGCTTGCTAACTAATATAGTGCCTATCCTGTCTGGGAAACCCAGTGTCCAAACCCCTGATCCACATCCAACTATTGCAACTGCAAATATTCTCTCCGCTCCCCCCAGATCATCGTATGATAGAGTGACCAGAAGACTTGCTATCATTGTTTCTGGTAGCGGGCATTTAGAAACTTATAATGAGCTCTTTCAAGATGATTTAAGACACCCTTTTCTAAGAGGAACTTGTTATCACGAGGCACCACTGGCTAGAAGTGTCCTCGAAAGAGGGGAGGATTCCCTTAGGATTAAAGTGATCCATTTGATCAGTCATGTAAGAGGCTGCTAATTTGTAATAAGGGAAGATATCATGAGGCCACGGAGATACCTGTCCCCTAACAGTTCCACCTACAGTATCGAATTACTTATGGTGGATGGGGGCCTGAATTAAAGTCTGGTGGTGCTGGATGTCGGACCAGTCCTCCAGCAGGGTCTAACATTCAATGTATGTGCCAACTGGCAACAAGTGCATTGTTCCTCACCTCATACCCCTCAAATTTTCATCAAGGTGAAAACTCTTTAATGGGCAACATTGGTTGACTTCGGAGCTAGAGTGTTATGATAGTTGGTGACCTTCCCATCATAGATCCTCATTTTATTGTCCCTCTTGCTTCAATCGAGGACCTAACCTCTGTTAGTATCCCGGTTGAGGCAAGTGTGCTGGGGAGTAGCCATCATGCCCCTTTGGGCTATCTGGACCCTCTGGGATTGTGGTATAAAGCCTATCACAGACATGTTGGACAACTTTTCCAATGCTGGCTCCTTAGCAGCAGAAATCCACATAGATAGATATTGCCTCCACCCCTTTTATTCCTGTGGTGCCACCCATGATTTTGGTAACTCCTGGAATCTGGCTGGAGTGAAGTCCAAATTGTCACTGCCACACTAAACAATCTCATACTAACCTTCGATATCTGCATATTTCAGGAAACCAGGAGTGTCGATACAGTCCATATACATGGGTATTTAAGCTCTCATCTCCCTGCTACTAGCAATAAACAATTGTGTCGCACCGGAGACTTTTTCACTTACTGTCAGGATTGCTTTTCATTATTCAAAATCTCAGCTGAATAATGACAGGCGGGATGTTTTGGGAATTAAAGTTAAGGGGCACACAGGCGCTACTATCGACATTTACAATGTCTATTCAGAGGAACTTGAGGTGCAGCCATCTGATAGCCTGCAAAAACTCGAGGAGCTTTTGGACGAAAGAGAGCCCAACCCTTTTTTGATTCTAGCTGTAGACTTTAAAGTCATCTTCGAACCTTTGGATAGAGACGATGTCTGCGAAGTAGAAGAAGAACAAATCAGTCAATCAATCAATCAATCAGGTGTTTGTTAAGCATGACTACTAACCCGTAAGGGTCCCAAGGTGCTAGGGGATAGGGGAGGGTCGCAGGTTCCAGTCCATCAAGGAGGGGTTCTGTTGAAGAGCCAGGTTTTGAGGTTTCTTGCAAAGATGGGGAGCTATGTTGTCTGGAGCGGAAGGTGCTTCCAGGCTCTGGCCGCGTGGAACGAGAAGTAGCGGTCTCCCAAACTGATCTTTCTGGTGCGGGAGAACATGGCATATAAGAGCTGGACTATTCGTAGGGTCCTTTGGGGTGCGTGGAATTTGAGTCAGCTGTTCAGGTATGCTGGTCTGGTGTCTTGGAGGGCCTTGTGAGCATGGGTTAGATCTTGAAGGTGACTCTAGCTTCCATGGGGAGCCAGTGGAGTGTGAGCAGCTGCTGGGAGATGTGGCAGTGTCTTGGCAGGTTGAGGACCAGTCTTGCGGCGGCGTTTTTGATGTTCTGTAGCTTGCGGTGAGGGTTTTGTTTATTCCGGCATAGAGTGCGTTGCCGTAGTCGAGCCTGCTGGTGACCACGGCGTGAGTGACAGTCTTTCTGCATTTGAGGGGAATTCATTTGAAGGTTTTACGTAGGAGGAAGAGGGTGTAGAAGCAGGAGGATGAGACGCAGTTGATCTGGCGATCCATTTTGAGCTCTGAGTCCAGGATGATTCCCAGGTTGCGTGTGTGGTCAATGGGGGTGGAGGGGCTTCCAAGAGTGGGAGGCCACCAGGTGTCGTTCCATGCATCGGGTTTTGGGCCCATGATGAGTACCTCCATTTTGTTGGTGTTTAGTTGTAGGCAGCTGTTTTTCATCCATTTCACAAAGGCTTCCATGCCTTCTCGAAAGTTGTGTCTGGGGTGTTGGGTTTATGGGATAGAGAGAGGATGAGTTGGGTGTCATCTGCGTATGAAACAATGTTGAGTCTGTAGGTTCTGACTAATCATGGGCAATCATGGGCAATCCCCTGTCTGAACATACCCCCATCAAAAAATGAAATGGTCTCATGTAGCACTTCAACTTAATGCCCTGACTCTATAATTCAGGTTGAGGGCCATAAACAGTAGAACTCAATTATTCAGAAAAGGAGCAAACATGTTCAATAACTCATAAGTCATATTGACTACATCTTGATAGACCCGAGGTTTTGGCATTTTGTTGCTGATATGGTCATGAGGACAAAAGCGGAAAGGGATCACAACCTACTTCGTCCAAGCTTATTGTCCCCATGGGGTGGGTTGCATGGTGTGTCCAGAGTATACCAGTCAACCCGGTACGATAAGCACCACCTTAAGTGGTACAAACTGCTTTTTAACTAAGAAAAGATCCAGTCCAATAACCAGGCACTGCTTCCATGCTTCTTAGAGATTGCTGCCTTGGCCACAGAGCATGGAGGGTTGTATACAGCTCCTGATGCACACTTACACTTTTTTGAACAGTTGGCTACTCAACTCCCTGTGTAAGTGTCCGAGCCCAACCAAACACCCACTAAAAGGGAATACAACTCATGGTTCAATCAGGAGTGCAGACAGCTAAGAAATCAATAATCCTTGGCTATAAAACCTAGAGATATGGCACTCATAAGAACTTATGGGAGCTCTTACAAGCACGCCCAGGTAATGGCAAAATGGAATGGGGCAAATCTAGGTGGCAGCTTATCAAGGAAGGTAGTGACTGCAAAGATCCAAAACCTTTGGTCCATTGTTGTGTGGGGTGATCGTTTCCTGGTACCTCCTCAGGAAAACCATATTTCTGTTTCTGCTTTGTACAATCACTTTTTTTGTTTCAAATCTGTTTATTGAATATATGACAGACAAGGAAAATCAAACAGGTTGAAAACATACATTCCTGTAAAAATACATAAGGTTAAGAACAAGATCTATTTTTGTTAGCAAATTACTTCAGTAAACACTTGTAAGACAGAGCCAGTACCTTCCAACACAAACCCAAATCTACAAATGAAAGAAAAACTGAAATGAGAAGAGGAGCAATGTGTTACAAACCTTTTACAAGCTATCTTGGTACACTTCTCTAGTTAAGAAAAGCCTAGTGAAATGTATCCAGTATTACAATAGTAGTATGGGGATCTGTCCTTGTCAAAGAGATTAAATGGTAAGTGTTCTGCTAAGTTTATGTGATCCTATTCACATGTAATGTCCTCTACATGTTCTATTATTCTGGGCCGGATAGCAACAGGGGTATATTACAAACTTTGAATAGATAAGGGGGAAAACAAGCTCTCCTCGGGAAAGGGGGGAAAGGGAAGATGTGTTAAAAATGCCTTGGTGTTGGGGGGTCCTCAAAAGGGAGGAAGAGGCAAAGCCTCTTCTACTAAGTCGACGGCGTTTGGAATTCCACCTAGAGGATTGTCAAATAGTTGCAGAGCCCATAGTTGAGGGGGAAGCAGTCGAGAATGTTCAATCCTGGAAAAATGCGTATTAGTGACTGCCAAATGCAGATGAACTTAGCATCCATGTGGTTGATACAGGCAGTAAGTAGTTTGAGGGCTAAAACATGCCATAAGCGGAGAAACCATGTGGCTACAGGGGGAGGGGGAGGTTTCTTCCAGCATAAGGCTATGAACTGCCAGGCAGTTCCTAACCTTTGTAAAATCAGATGCTAGTCCGTGAATGTCATGGCAGTCAATGTTGAGGGTCTAATGCCTAGTAGAGTAACAGTCGGAGAGGAAGGAATAGGGAACCCCACTGTATCTTTAATTTGAAAAAAAATCTCTTTCCAAAATACTTTGAAGCCCGGACAAGACCACCAGATATGGATAAAGACACCTCTGTCACCCTGACATCTCCAACACTTCGGGGGAAAGTTTGGTAACATCTGTTGTAAACGAGTTGGTGTAAAGTACCAATGTGTCATGAGTTTATATGCAGATTTGCGTTGCGGAGTTCTATGCTATACTTTTGGGATGTCCTGCCACAGTCAGTTCCAGTTCTCTGGGGGGATTTCTTCACCTAAGTCCAACTTCCATTGCGTTTGATATGTGTGGGATGAGGGCCACTGTGAATACTGAAATACTGTGTAAGTGTGGAAAATCAGGCCCTTTAACCCCTCGAATTTATGAATTAGGATTCAAAGGCAGTGAGTTGTCTAGTTGCACCTTGGGTGTAGGCCTAAGAAAGTAGCCATAGCCAAATTTCATAATATTGCATCCAAGCCCCCTTGTAAGGTGAAAACTTTTTTTTCATTGATCAAAGGTAAGGAGTTTGTCACCTTGAAAATGACACGACATTCGCAGTCAGAAAATGCACTAAATGCTCGAGGTTTCAGTGCAGGAGGGAACATGGGATTGTGAACTATAGGTGTGTTCTGGGAAGTATATGTAGTCAGACCGCGGGAGACTGCCAATATATCTCATATCTCTAGGACAGGTTTTGTGGGGGTGGCTATGTATGCACTATGGGGACTGGCCCAGCGAGGGTTCCAAGCCAAGTGCCACAAAGGTGTGCAGGAAACCACCTGGTCCATGAGGAACCAGTGATTTTTACTCTCCTGAACTACCCATTCCGATATGTATCAGAGATGACAGTACGCCAAGAGATTAGGGCGCACAAGTCCACCCCGGTCCCACGGTAGCATTAGAATCTTATTAGAGAAGCTTGGACAGGACTTTCCCGATATAAAATTGGTAAAATCCTGTTGAAGAGACTGGATGTCAGTTTGCGGTATAAGAGTGGGAAGGGATTCAAATAAATATAATATCTTTGGAAGAAGCAACGTTTTCATAGTGTTATTATATCCTAACCATGCAAGAGGAAAGCCTCTCCACCTATGCAATTCTTCCTGAATGGCGCCTCTATACCTAGGCCAGTTAGCTGAAGTCCAGTGTGAAAGCGAGAGAGTCAAATCTAAACCCGGATTTCGTATTGACTTGTTGGACCATTACAACCAGATCAGATTTTGAAAATCCAGGACCTCTGAGAGTGGAAGTGTAGGATTAAGGGCATGAGATTTAGTAAGATTAATCCGGAATCCCAACGCTCCCTCAAAAGACCGCAAAAGGGTAGCTAACACTGGGAGGGAAGTGGACGGGGACGAGAGAGAAGGAGGTCATCTTTGAAGATGGAGTTTTTATGGTCGTAATCCTCCAAAGGAATTTCCTGAATTGCAGGATTGAGCCATATGGCGATGGCCAGAGGCTCCAGTACTAAGGCAAATAACAGAGGGGATAGTGGGCATCCCTGCCTTGAGCTGCGATAAATCAGGATGGGAACAGTGAGACATCCATTAAGGCGAATGCAAGAACTGGGCTGTGTATAGGAAGCCATCAAACTAGAAACCATCACGGGTCCCAACCTCACCCTCCTTGGGACCTCCCTGAGAAAGCACCATTCCACCCAATCAAAGGCTTTGTCAGCGTCAAGGGACACCAAGCAGGCAGGTATACCTCTATACTGTGCTTTTTCCACAAGATGGGTGATCCAACGCATGTTGTCCACCACTTGGCGATGGTGAATAAACCCAACCTGATCAGGATCAATAAGGCCACAATATGGAGTTCCAGGTGGTTCGCTAGGATCTTAGTAAAGAGCTTATCATTAGTATTTAAAGGAGCGATAGAGCGGTACAAGGTAGGCAGAGAATGGTCCTTTCCTGGTTTTGGGACAAGGAGTATCTCCACTTCAGACATGGTTGGAGTAAGGCCCGAAACATCTGTGAAACTTTTACAAAGCTGCAGCAAGTGATACCAAAGCTGCGGATAAAAAACCCAATAGAAAGCTACCAGGAGACCATCAAGACCCGGTGTCTTCCTTTTCATTGAGAGCTGTTTCAGAGCCTTTGCTATTTCTTTGTGTGAGATGAGGTCCTCCATCAGTCTGCTATGATGAGAACTGATAGAGTCCCAAAGACAAAAATCGAGGAAGTCCGTAACTGCCTCGAGAGAGCAAGGTCTATCTGCATAAAGTTCCCTGTAAAAATTCGACAGAGCCAAGCACTTACCGGGCTCTGAAATAGCCCATGTACCATCCGGACATTTAATTTTGGCAACTTGTGCTCTCGTGGTCAAAGCCTGAAGGAGTTGCGCCAAGCATGCGCCAACCTTGTCCCTGTGACGAATTTCTGTTTAAGGACAAGCAAGAGTCTCTCTGACTTATTAGTGCGGTACAAACGTAATTTACCCCGTAGCTCAGCGAGTAGTCGTTTATTGTGAAGAGGTGGTTATAGGTGATCTTTTCGTTCTGGAGTTTTAATGTCCATGGAGAGGGAGGGCTCTAGTAAACAGGATTCACAGATTCTGTCTATCAATATAGATGGAATAACACCAAGGATGATGGCCTTAAAGGTGTCCCACTGGACAGCTTTGGCGGTATCAGTAAGGTCATTTACTATAAAAAAAGGCCTCAATCTCTTTTCGGTTATCCTCCACATCAACAGGATCCCAGAGTATCTGGGGTGGTAATCTCCATTTAGGTTGAGTCTCTGTATGAGTTTTAGGAGGTGGTAAAGATATTGAGACGTGCACCTGATCTGAAAAAGAAATATCAGATATCTCTGCAATGACTAGAGCATGTAGTAAAAGTAAAGAAAGAAAATAGTAGTCAATGCGAGAGTATGATTGGTGTGTGCGAGAAAAGAATGAGAAGTCCTTTAAGTCAGGGTGCAAGTGTCTCCATGCGTCAACTAATCCAAAGTCCATAATGACATTTTTTAGAGTTGCGGACATGGCCCCACTCCTTTGATAAGCTTGTGCCGTGCGAGCCCATTCAGGGTTCCATACCAAATTAAAGTCTCCCCGAGCATAATCAGCGTTGTAACTGAATGTAAGAGATCGTTAAGGTGTAAGTGTAAAAATGCATCCTGATTTTTATTAGGAGCCTACACCAGGGCAATTTGATTTTTAAGAACCTCCGGTCTTTAACCTTTGTAGCTTTAGAAGACTTCACAGTCCAGCCAGCTTTAAGGAGAATGGCCACCCCTCCAGTTTTTGAAGAGGAGCATGTCCAGTATTGAGATAAGGTGAGTGTCGGAGGAAAGCAAATGAATCTCTTGAAGAAAAATTACACCAGGGTCCTGTCGGATGAGGTATTACCAAACTTGATGTCTCTTATTGGGAGAGTTGTGCCCCTTAGCGAAATAAATTTAATGGGGTTTGTCATAATAAGCCTAAAAAGATGATTCACCCAAGGTGACCATTAAACCAACATTGTGGGTGCACATCCTACCATCCCAGGCCCTTATAACAAAGCAGCATGACCGGAAGCTCATCTGAGACTATTGAATGAGCAAAATACCTCCTAGAAATCCCCCAAGATCCTAGGCTTTATCCACCCAGGGCCCATCACCCTAGCAGCGGTGCATCATAAAAGGGGGAGAAAGGGATAGAAAAGTAAGAAAGACAAAAAAATCAACAATAGGTGGCCAACTGGGCCAAGCAATGTCAGAGTCTACCAGGAAGAGCCCAACGTCAATAGGAAATCAGGAGAAGTCACTCTCCAAAGGGACCCTGAAAAAGAGGGGGGGTGCGAGGTGCAAGAAAATTTGAGGGTCCCTGCATCCAGCAGCCCGTGGCAGTACAGGATGAGCAAAAGATTCATCATCTACCGGGTCATCACTGAAGGAGCCTGAGCCAAATCTAGCAATAGCAGTCCCCAAACGCTCACCCCCATAGTGACTGAGTTCTTGGGAATGTATTTGCGCTCTCGCAGCGGATCAGCCCTTGTCTAGACAAAAGAGAAGCAGGAACGATTGTGTAGAAATAATATGTCAGATTGTCCTAATGCCTGATTGCAAAGTTAAATGTGAAAAGAATAAGATATTGTATGCACCAGTAAGAGATTGTATGCACCAATGCCGAATTAGTCCTTATGATCCGGTGACTGAGATTGCGGAGAGGAGTCTCTCTGAGGTTCCGTGACGATTTGAACCCGTGTTTTCAACATTGTCGTAAACTCATAATTTTGGTACCAGTGAACCGCAAATGATCCATTTAGTATATCCTGGTGTTTTCGCTATGCTACGAGCAAGAGCACTCCTGTTATAGCCACATTTCTGATGCACCCATGGCATCCATTTTAGATTATGGCATCCATCTTGTATTCTTGCCCTCACATAGTCAATGGACACACAGTGACCTCTGATCAATTCATTTCACTTAAGGACATGTAGGCTTTAACCGGCGATTCACCTTGCTAGTGACACGTGCACCTTAGGACAGAAACGCTGTGGCCGCATGACTCGGCAAAAGCTGCCTCCTCTGCCCGAGGCCAGCCCTGCTATACTGGTTCTTGTGTTCGTTGGCTTGATCATGATTAGGCGGCCGAAGCTGGTAGCCTTGCCCATTTATGACCCACAAACATCTCTTATCCTGTTTTTCTATCTTCTGCACCTGGCTCTGCTCCTTTCCTTCTGGGCCTTTATTGGGGGCAGGTAACGAAATTTACGATGAGGCGGTCCGGCTCTTGAATGAAAAGACGACATGGGATTATGATTGAACAGTGGGAACCTCTCGTTTGTAATGTTTTGACATCAGGTATTGTTGACGATTCCTGTGCAACGCCAAATATTTATTGTTTAGGACATAAAGTTAAGAAACATATTAGTATGTGGAGAATGTTGCCCCCAGCTAAATAATTTGTATTTAAGGAGCAACCCACTTTGTGCAATTTGAACAGGCTCCTAGATTCTGCCCGTGTGTAGTTGTCTGTGTCCCTGCAGTAATAAACCTTTGGTCTTTGAGGCCACCATCGAGAAGCCCGTGTTTCTGTTTATTTGTGCACCAAGACAGGTAGAACTCAGGGGTCTTCGGGTGTTGTCCCTGACACCTCTGGACAGTAATTAAAAGTCCAGAACTCCAATTGGCGCCCAACGTGGGGCGACGTCATTCGGTACCGGTCCAAAAGCCTGAAGAGTTCGAGAAGCTTCGTGTGAAGATTTCGGAGGGAGGCGCCCCACTTCATCGATCCCGGCATATCGCAAAAGTGGCCCGACGTTCTCTTCCACGATGGTTCCCATTCGGACGGCTGCAGTGGTCCGCTGCCTTGACTGTCGCCCTGTCTTGGACCCGAGGTGCAGACCTTAGTACGGCGAGACGAAACGGGTTTCTCCTTGGTGACGTCTTCAGTGCCTCAGTTAAGTATTAAGTGGTTGCTAGTTGTTTGGTTACTTTGTAAGGGTTTGCTCCTGTTTGGATAATCCTTTTAGTTCTTTGGTTCGGTTCGGTTTTGTAAGATTATCACTGGTTGTTCTAGTTACGATAATCTTTTGGTTTAGTTTGGGTATCGATACATTTGTTCGCTTTGGTAGGCCTAAGTTCTTAGTTCAAGTGCGCACCTTTGTTTGTGTTTGTTCTGTGTTCCGGTTTAAAAATGGTAAGTCGGAAAAACTGTATGTTGTCATGTTTTGGTTGCAACAGGGATTCCCGGTTGGAGGACTCGTGTCTGGTTCCTCCGATTGGAACTCCTCTTTATGATCTTTATTGCAAGCATGGAGTGGGTCCTATATCTTATAATGAGGTATGGATCCGTTACACGGAGAAAGATGGTGTCCTTAGTTGGCCACTACATGGTAGTTTTGAACCCGAAATTCTCGATAATTTAGAAATAAAATTGTTTAAGAAGAAAGCCCGGCCGGCAATGTTTGATTCTTTCCGTTGTTGGCGAAAAGAATCCAAACAGAGAGAGACTAAAAAGTTGAAGAAAGAACAAAAAGAACAAGAGTTGACTTTAGAACAGTCTGCCAAGGAGCTGCAACTCAATGAATCCGAGAAAGCGATGGAGGTAGCCAATAGAGAGCGTAATTTAGCGATAGACAAGTGCTACCCTGCCTTGCCATCGAGTACAGCTAAGACAGTAGAGGACCCTGAAAAGGATCCCTTGTTGTCTTACTTGTTGAGGTCACCTCCACCGTATGCACAGGGTGCTACGGCTCCACCTTTGCCGAATGCTTTGTTACCGGTTGCTGGTCAGCCTGGTGTACCTGCTCCTGCTCCCTTGAATCAAGCTCCTGCACTCCCTGTGATTAATAATATTCCTCCGGCACCCCCTCTTCCAGGGTTGCCGGCTCCTCTGCCTGTGCCTGTACCACTAATACCTGTTGTTTCGCAAGCTACCTTGCCTGCTACCCCTACTGTTGCTGTTTCTTCCGTCCCGACTACTACTCTACTTCAAACTTCTGCAAGCTATGTGACTCCGCTTTCTGTTCGTCGGAGAATCACTGATTCTGTCTCTAATATTCTATCTCCCTTTTACAAAACTCTGATTAGGAGTCCTGCCTCTGAATCTGTTCAGAGACGTAGCCAGCTTCCTAGTGTTGAAGAACGAGGAATATTAGATTCTACTGCCCTTAGGTGGATTTCAAAAGTTGGAAGGTATAATGTACGAGATATATTAGATACATTTATGCAATGGAATGAACCAACTCAGCGCTATGTGTTTGATGTTATGTGTTCCCTTTTACGTGAAGTGAAGAGTGGGAGGAGAACGATTCTGAACAAATCCCAGATGAATTAATTCATGTTCAACAAAAATTCGCTTCAGGAATGATAGTTGGACAGGAGATAAAAGAAGCAATGGAGCTGATTTTAGATTTCAGAGTTGATCCTTCCCTCCGTTCCCCAAGAGATTTAGAAAAACGTAGCGCAAAACAAGGTCGCCAATATCCCATGAGAGAAGTTCCGCCAATATGGCGCGAAGCTATACAAGCTGATGCGGCCAATGGTATTGTAGCCGCTCCGGCTCAATTCCAGAGAGTGTGGATACACATTCCGTGGAAACGAGCCGAAGTGTTAGCAGTAAAACAGGCCTTGCCAGATCCACGTAAAAATCCCGCCGGATATTACAAAGAGTTGACCCAGATGGTTGAAGCTTGCGTAATGAATTTAGCGGACATTGACATGTTATTTGGCAATGTAGTACCACAACCAATTTGGGCTAAAATTCGTAAAGAAAATCATCCAGTTGCCCTAGGTGGTGATTGGGCAGCTATAATAGCAGCAGATGGCCAACAAATTGGTGGTTCTAAACCAGAACCTCTAATTAATAATTTGCCCGGTAGAATAATAGATTTAATGAAAACGCTGATGCCAGCATTGCGCGTTAACTGGGACAAATTGTCTGCATGCAGGCAGAAGAAGGACGAAAGCGTCTCCGACTTTTTCACTAGATTTGAAGAAACTTTCGTAGATCACAGTGGTCAGGATATGAGCACGGAAGGAGGACAGAGATTATTTGTTGATAAATTTGTGCACAATCTGTTACCAGAGCTCAGTAATAAATTAAAAGATTCTGAAAGTGCGTGGACTGTCTCTACGACTGCGCAAATACTTGCAACTGCCCAGTACTATGAAAATAGGGATAAAGAAGAGAAAGAAAAGTCAGAAAAGAAAACAAAAGATTTAAAAACTAAAGTCCTTTTGCAGCAGGCATATCCGCCTCGCACGAATCAGGCAAATGCACAGCAAGGGCCATACCAAGGGACCGACTATGGTTCTCAGAGACCGCAATACCAATGGAATCAATGTGCTTACTGCAAAAAGGAAGGTCATTATAAGAATGAGTGTCCAGTACTAGCACAAAATAATGCTGCTGCAGCTCAGAGAGGTCGTGGTGGTTCTACGCAAAATTCTAGAGGTCGAGGACGAGGTGCTATGCCTCCGCAAACGAATGATCATCCTTCTAATTATTTTGATCAGCGAAATGGTCAATCTACGCAACCAACTAGATCTCAACAGTATCATGTTGAGGATTACTGTGAAGTTAGTGAGGAATTTCAGCAAAATTAGTACTAGGACAGCCATGGACAAAGAGAGGGAGTAGTATCAGTTCCAGTAGATCAGAGTGGGCCTTATGTCGCAGTAGCCACATCAGGTGTAGTCGAAACGTTTCTGTTGGATACTGGTGCAGCGAAAAGTTCTATCATACATGCGAAACTCCCTGGCGCACCTTTGTCCGGCTTAACAAATGTTTCAGTAGGTTTTTCAGGCGCCCCTGTTCACAACCCTGTTTCTGGTCCTTTGTCTATTTCTGTTGGGCCTCGTCAATTGAAAGCACCCCTCATTTTGACGACCGGTTGTAATGAAAATCTGCTTCGTTTAGACTTGTTAGTAGTAGTAATAAGCTTTATTCGATTTTTAAAAAAAAATCATGAAAGCATCGACAGTACAGAAATACTAACAAAAAAGAAACCCATAAACAAATCATTTCATAGACACAATAAAAAGTACAAAATTCAGTTACCATTAAAAAACTTGACAGTTTGACCTAAGTAATGTGAGAGGAGCACGGGTAGAAATCATGTAGATCCCATGTGCGAATTGTGCCTTGTCTTTCATTGGGGGTACAAGCTCGTAAAAAGGGGGCAACATTGGTGTTTTTAAATTTAATTAGTACCAGGTCCCCAGCAATGCATTTGGGCAGCGTCCCTAACCATCCCACCCTTCTGACACTCAAAATACCCCCGTCTAGCCCCGGCGGCAACGGTCTATTCTTTGTTAGCCAATAGATGACCTTGTTTAGCAAATCCTGCTGATGTTCGCGTGTTCCCTGGGTGAGGGCAGGGACCCCAGAGAGGACAGACACATACGGTGCGGCCTCAGGGGGCAGGTTGATATATGGCATTCTTGCCAAGGCGGATCTAGCCACCGTATGGGTTTTTGGTGCAGGTTTGACAAAAACTTTGGGGCCTATTTGAGAAGATGTGCAAGATGGTTGTATTTGGGTGGCCCCGTTACCAAAATCATGCGTTTCGGGGGCGGTGGTAGGGTTAGGACAGGCGCATGTGGCCGTAATAGTAGCTGGAAGCGGGAGCTTTCTTATTACTGACTCGATGTTGGTCAGCCTATCCCCTAAATCATTCATTTTTATGACCAAGGGAGAGATGGTAGCAACCAGCAGTTGCTCAATTCTGTCCAATAGGGTCATGTTGAGTGACAAAAGAGGGTCCTCTAGTTTGTCCGCGGCCGGGTCCTCGATAAATGCTATTGGGTTAGCAAGTGGTGGAAAATTATTCCCAAAGTTAGTTTCGATGTCATACTTCCATCTATTGTAGGAACCCAGGGGCGCGACGTTTTCTTGGTTATGTGCTTTATCAGCGGGGCCATTTGCTTTAGGACAAAAAGAATCCACAACAGGGGAAGTTATAAGATCGGGGGAGTACTTGGTACCGCACAGGACGTTGAGTTCCTCCCATATGGACATCGTGAGTGTAGTAACTGGATAACAAATAATATTAGAACACGATACCTTCGTCTCTGATGGGACCAAGCGGGGTAGCCCGTCCCGGCCTCCACAGGCCTCGGAGGGCCACAGAGGGCCCGCCCTTTGCCCGGGCTTAGCCCGGCTGGTCCCGCGTGCGTCCCGCGGGACGGAAACAAGGAGTGTATTTATTAGGCAGGTAGGCGGGGCCGGCAGGGGAAGAGTACCAGCTGTTGGTGGTCCAGGGGAATGCTGGTACTCGCAGTCCCCGGCCGCCGCACCCGCCAATTCCCCGGAAAGGAAGAGCAAACAAGGGCAAAACGGCAGCAACAGCAAACAGTCCCCAGATGGGCGGACGGCTCCTCCGGACTCCCAAAGGTCAAAGTCCCGACCCACCTCAAGCCGCGAGTCGCACCCGCGAAGCGGGGGCGGCAAGAGGTTGTAGGAGGCAGGCAGGCAGGAGGCGGGGCCGGCAGGGGAAGAGTACCAGCTGTTGGTGGTCCAGGGGAATGCTGGTACTCGCAGTCCCCGGCCGCCGCACCCGCCAATTCCCCGGAAAGGAAGAGCAAACAAGGGCAAAACGGCAGCAACAGCAAACAGTCCCCAGATGGGCGGACGGCTCCTCCGGACTCCCAAAGGTCAAAGTCCCGACCCACCTCGAGCCGCGAGTTAGACTTGTTAAAACGCCTATATGCGACATTGTACTGTTCTCCGTCAGGAGTACAGCTTACATTGGGTAAGAGAATCATCTCCCCGATGTACTTGTCAATGGATGCGCTCCCACTGGAGCTGCGTTCTCTCCCTGATACTCTTTGGGCGACTGGTCCTAATGATGTAGGTCTTTTGGAAATCCCACCCTATGTAGTAACTTTAAAAGCAAATGTCAAATTTCCACGAATCCCACAATACAAGATCTCTAGTGAAGGTGAACGTGCACTTTTATTGATAGTGCAAGATTTGATCAAGAAAGATGTAGTAGAGGAAACTAGAGGAAATGTCTGTAACAGCCCTGTACTGCCAATTCTAAAACACACTGATCCTACAAAACCTCCAGTCTATAGATTTGTAATTGACCTTAGAGAGGTTAACAAAATTGTGATTCCACAGTTTCCTGTGGTTCCAGACATTACTGCATTGTTAACGCTGATTCCTGCTACAGCCACATGGTTCTCAGTTATCGACTTAAAGAATGCCTTTTTCAGCATTCCGATAGCCGAAGAAAGCAGAGATATTTTCGGCTTCTCCCTAGGAGGTCGAAGCTTCAGGTTTAAACGTGCTCCACAAGGCTATTGTGAAAGTCCGTCTATTTACAGCCAAGCATTAAAAAGTCAGTTAGATTCTTTTGTACTTCCTCCTGGTTCTGCTTTAGTGCAATATGTCGATGATCTTCTAGTGGCTGCCGATGACAAGGAAACTTGCAAAGCAGCTACAATTTCATTATTGCATCATTTGTCTGACTTAAATCACAAGGTGTCACCTTCAAAAATGCAATACTGTTGTCAAGAAGTGACCTACCTAGGTCATCTCTTGTCAAAGGAGGGAAGAAGGTTGACCCCAGAGAGAATAAAAGCAATCACACAGATGAATGTTCCTAGCACACAGAGAGAAGTGCGAGCGTTTTTAGGCATTACCTCATACTGCAGGCAATGGATCCCAAATTTTTCTCTTTTGGCAAAACCATTGGTGGCCTTGACTGGAAAAGGTGTTCCGAGTCCGGTGCCATGGTCTGCCGAATGTCAGCAAAGTTTCTCTGAGTTACGAAATGCACTGTGTTCAGCTCCGGTGTTGGGAACACCCGACTACAGCAAGCCATTTACACTCTATGTTCACGAGAGAGAAGGTTGCGCGTTGAGTGTTCTGACGCAACGATTTGGTGATAAACAACGCCCTTGTGCGTATTTTTCATCAACATTAGACCCGGTAGCCAGAGCGTTGCCTAGCTGCCTGAGAGCAACAGCAGCAGCTGCAGCGTCCATTCGACAATCTGCTGGTTTGGTCATGAACAACATGCTAGTGGTCATGGTTCCACATGCCGTGGACACACTCATGAACCGAACAAAGACACAGCACCTTACCAGTGCTAGATTATCAGGCTATGAGCTGACACTGCTAGCAAGTCATATTCAGATCAAAAGATGCAATGTATTGAATCCAGCAACATTGTTGCCGACTAATCAGGAGTCGAGTGATTCTGAACCACACAACTGTTGTTTCAGAACTGAGGAGGAGACAAAAGGACGAATTGATCTTAAAGACACTCCATTGTCAGATCCAGATGGCACGTTGTATGTTGACGGGTCTTGTTTTAAATTGGAGAATGGTGATGTGACAGCTGCCTACGCAGTAACGACTCTAAGTACGATTGTGGAGACTGCAAGAGTGAGTCAGAATTCTGCCCAAGCTGCAGAATTAATTGCATTGACTAGAGCGTGTGTTTTAGCAAAGGGAAAGAGAGTGAATGTGTTCACAGATAGTCAGTACGCGTTCGGTGTAGCGCATAGTTTTGGTCGATTGTGGAAGGAAAGAGGTTTTATTACGTCCCATGGGACTAAGATCTAGCATGGTCAGCTAGTCAATGACTTGTGGAATCTCTGACCTTACCAATGGAAGTTGCGATTGTAAAGTGCAGTGCTCATCGAGCAATCACGGATGATGTTGGTCGTGGAAATGCCTTTGCTGATGAGACAGCTAAACAGACAGCTAGGAATACCATGAGTAGGATGTATGTTGCAACGTCTGCAAGATGGGTCACTGAATCAGGAATGTGTGAGGACACAGTGGAAAGTGTGAAAGCAATTCAGGATGAAGCGACTGAAGAGGAAAAGCTTGCATGGAGAGAGAATACGGGTAAATTGGACTCGAGTGGCTGTTGGATTGATTTGTCGGAACAGCAGCGTTGGATGTTGCCTGATGCGTATGTGCTTGCGGTGGTAACGATGGCGCATGGAGCAGCGCACATCAGTTCTAAAGGGATTTGTAAGATGTTGGCTCCAGTCTGGAAGAATGATGGAATTAGTAAGTGTGCAGAAAGAGTGGTGAGAAATTGCATGATATGCCTGATGCATAATCCTGGCAAGGGAATCCCCACACCCGCTGGTCACTTCGCTCCTCCTTCTTGCCCCTTCGAAGTGATTCAGTTGGATTTCATTCACATGGATCGATGTAACAACCTTAAGTACGTCCTAGTGGTAGTCTGTGCTTTTTCAAGGTGGATCGAAGCATATCCACTCAAAGACAATACTGCCTTATCCACTGCCAAAATCCTCCTAAAAGAATACTTCCCTAGGTATGGTATGCCACGGATTGTATGGTCAGATAATGGGAGTGAATTCGTAGGGAAAGTTATGCAGAGTGTGTGTGCAGGCTTGAGTATCAAGCAAAAGTTTCACAGTGCGAACCACCCCCAGTCAGCAGGTTTAGTTGAAGGGTACAATGGCACCCTCAAGCTGAAACTAGCTAAGATACAAGCCTCAACGGGCTTGTCCTGGCCAGATGCATTACCGTTGGCCCTGTTATCCACAAGAGCGACTGTGCATTCCCGAGTAGGGCTCAGTCCCTATGAGATTGTGTTCGGTCGGCCCGCTAATGTTTGGGGGGTACCAAGACCTAGGGAGTTTAAGCAACTGGAATACCCAATGCGAATTGATTACCTTTTTGACTTTACTGCTAAATTGAGTCTCATTCACCAACAGGTTTTCGATGCATTGTCAAAGCCTCCGGAAAGTCCAGGTCATCAGCTGAAACCCGGCGACTACATTGTCATCAGGAACTTTGGACGGACCAGAAATCTTCAACCCAAATTCGTCGGCCCGTTCCAAGTACTGTTGGCAACAAGGACTGCTGTACGTGTGGCTGGGAGGAAGAACTGTGTCCACGCGACGCATACCAAGCGTGTACCCCTTCCACTCCCTTATGACAATTGGGTTAGACAAGGAATTGGTGCCTCTGACTCAGAACCAGTTCCTAGATATGTGCCTTTCAGTGATGCAGAACTGATAACTGATCCACCAAACTCTGACTCCCCTTCTGAAGCTGCTCCTTTGGTCACTGAACAGAACACTGCATCAAACGAACCTTTGTCTTCTGCGAACTCGAACATTGTTACTTCTGCCGAAAACAGACTATTTCCGGATCAAACTACTCCAGGAAAATTGAGATACAACTTACGTTCTCACTCAAAGGACAAATAAAGCAGGAAACTGCATTTTTTTCACATTTTGATCCATCACATTACCTCCAGCCAGGAAGTTTGCTATTCATGTTTTGTATTTCTTTGTTTGTTTCTGTTGTTTCTGTTACCTTGCCGTCTGGGTCGCCGTAGGGTCGTGGCTTTGTGCCTAGTTGAATCTGCAGGGGCCAGACACAAGGTCGGTCTTTCTGTTAGTTCTGGGAACTCCCAGGGCTGATAGAGGCATTTTCAACTACGTACATATCATCAGTGGTCGCGAGCGGTTGTAGAAGATGGAGCTTCCTGGGCTGCACCGAGAGAATGTAATTTATGTTCGCAGAAATAGATTATACAAAATTCTTCATAACAAATGTTTTCTGATGCAATGTGCAATTACGTTTTTGATTGTTTTAATAACGTTGGTGGGTGGAATCGTCTTTGGTGTCCATTTAATTCTTTCACCGATAACAACTACAGTACCTCCCCTTAATCTTGTTTCTCCTACTACTGTTTCTTTTCATTCCTTTCATCCGTTCCCCGAACATGAGCATGCTCGACGCTCAGAATTCATAAATAACACTTTTGTACAGCTCTTGCACCAACACCAACTGGTAGTTAACACAACAGACTGCTGGGTATGTGGTTTGATACCACACACCATGGATAAAGGCATTCCCTATCTGGTCTTGCTTTTTAGCTATAATGGATCATGTCGGGCCTTCCAAACTGTATTTGTCTATGCTCTTGAGACCTATCCCCCGCGTCCTCCACGTTCCGCTAAGTATAACTCCGTTAATAAAGCCTTGATAAAGGGAATGACTGACATGGTTAAAGACGTCATTAACTCCCCATCTGTCCCTAGAGATGAACTACGAGTTTATCTGAGTTGGAATTCTACGGAGTATAGCATTAGTTTGGGTGAAAGCAAGCGTAAGAGCTCCACTCCAGTCTGGGTCGTACCTCACCGAGGTCAATTCTGCTTGCAAGGTAATGGGAGAAATCCAAGAGCTCGGCTAGGGAAGAGTGACTGTGTTGAAACTTACGTATACCCGTCAAACTCTTCCCCTGCCTTCCTCACTGCTAAGGGTACCTACTTCATTTGTCAGGACAGGGCATATACATGGTTGCCTGCCGACTTTTCAGGTTCATGCTATATTGCTCGACTGTTGCCTCCGACAAACACCGCTTCCCCAGATTATCACAAAACCAGAGTAGCAAGAGGTGTTTTCAGCAAAGAAGATACCGCTGGTCAGGAAGCCGGAGACTTTTTCAAAGGTTTCCTTCCGTTCTGGGGGCCTATGGCCAATAGTAGAAATCTACGTCAGCTAACACGGGTAGTTGAATCTACTATTACAGAAACTGCTGGTGCCCTTAGTAATTTAACAGCTGAGCTCCAGGCGGATCGTCTCATGATGTTACAGAATCGTATGGTTCTTGAAGTAATACTTGCAGATCGAGGTGGGGTATGCAGAATGATCCAATCGAGCTGCTGTGTTTATATTCCCAATAATGCTCCGGCAGTGTATGAAGCGATCTCTAAGCTACACAAGATTTCCGACTCTATTCACGTAGACAAGGGAAGTTGGTCCTTAATGGAATGGCTTTGGACTCTACTATCAGCGTGGGGATGGAAGGTTCTGATGGTCGTTGGTATTATCTTAGTACTCCTATTCTCGTGCTGCCTTATTATCCAATGTGGTCCCGCTTTGTGTAGCCTCTGTGCTGCAACCTGTCTTAGAAAACCACCTGTGTTTGGAGACAAGGTGCGAGAAAGGATGATGCTGCAACAACATATCACTGACCTAATGAACATCGAGATAGACTCTGACATAGACTGAGTAATTGCCTATGTAAGGGCAAAAGGAGGGTCTGAGGTTCCGTGACGATTTGAACCAACATTGTCGTAAACTCATAATTTTGGTACCAGTGAACCGCAAATGATCCATTTAGTATATCCTGGTGTTTTCGCTATGCTACGAGCAAGAGCACTCCTGTTATAGCCACATTTCTGATGCACCCATGGCATCCATTTTAGATTATGGCATCCATCTTGTATTCTTGCCCTCACATAGTCAATGGACACACAGTGACCTCTGATCAATTCATTTCACTTAAGGACATGTAGGCTTTAACCGGCGATTCACCTTGCTAGTGACACGTGCACCTTAGGACAGAAACGCTGTGGCCGCATGACTCGGCAAAAGCTGCCTCCTCTGCCCGAGGCCAGCCCTGCTATACTGGTTCTCGTGTTCGTTGGCTTGATCATGATTAGGCGGCCGAAGCTGGTAGCCTTGCCCATTTACGACCCACAAACATCTCTTATCCTGTTTTTCTATCTTCTGCACCTGGCTCTGCTCCTTTCCTTCTGGGCCTTTATTGGGGGGAGGTAACGAAATTTACGATGAGGCGGTCCGGCTCTTGAATGAAAAGACGACATGGGATTATGATTGAACAGTGGGAACCTCTTGTTTGTAATGTTTTGACATCAGGTATTGTTGACGATTCCTGTGCAACGCCAAATATTTATTGTTTAGGACATAAAGTTAAGAAACATATTAGTATGTGGAGAATGTTGCCCCCAGCTAAATAATTTGTATTTAAGGAGCAACCCACTTTGTGCAAATCGAACAGGCTCCTAGATTCTGCCCGTGTGTAGTTTCTGTGACTTCTGTGTCCCTGCAGTAATAAACCTTTGGTCTTTGACGCCACCATCGAGAAGCCCGTGTTTCTGTTTATTTGTGCACCAAGACAGGTAGAACTCAGGGGTCTTCGGGTGTTGTCCCTGACACCTCTGGACATTAATCAAAAGTCCAGAACTCCAACTCAAGGACCGGATGTGACTGATGATCTCCTGTTTGGCCTGTGAGGATTCCCGCTCCTAGAGTTGTTTCTTGTACTTAGGGGGTATTACAGTAGACCATTCTGGATGTAAAGGTCCTCCCGGGCGCCCTTGAGGAGAAGGTAGTTCATCACCCTCAGAGTCCAGCGGGAGCTGCAAGACCTGTTTGGCTTCTTTCAATGAACAAAAAGCACGTCACTTACCCTCCCAGGTAAACATCAGGGCATAGGGGTGGCACCACTAATATTCAAAATCGAGGTTTTGGAGCTTATCTGGGACTGCTTTTAAGTCTTTTCTCCTTCGGAGCGTGGCCGGAGCTAAGTCTTAGAAGATCTGGATTGAAAGACCATTATAGGAAAGAGCTTTGACCCCTTGAATCTTTTTCAGAATAGCTTCTTTTTCAGAAAAGAAGTGAACATTTGTGCGTATGTCTGGGATGAAGTTGGGCAGGGTGCAACTACTCGAGACTTGATGGGCTCTCTCAAGCATAGGGGTAGAAGATTGTTCATTCTCTTTAATGGCCTGTAAGAGATCTGCCTTGTAGGCCATGATGTCCTTGCCTTCTGCTCCCAAGGGGACTCCTCTAATATACAGGATGTTTCGCCTACTGCGATTTTCCTGGTCCTCCTGCTTCAGCTGTAGGATAATGTTGTGATCCTCCAGTTCCACCATACTTCTCTACAGGCTCTCTTGGTCCTCTGACCTACCATCCATGGTGTACTCGAGGTCATCCAGCCTTCAACCAATGTCTGTGACCTCCCACCAAATGTCCTGTAACCCAGCTTTTAAATCTTGCTTAAGGGATCCAATGTCATCCTTAACGTCTTGGAGGAATGATGCCAGGAAGGCCTGAGTGATCGGCAATTCTGACCCGACTTTTTCTGGTGCAGAGAGTAAAGGAAAAGAGTTGTCCTGTGTCTGTAAATTAGTGTTGAACTAGAGACATTACTGAGTTGTTTCGGGACGAGGCAGAGTCTGAGTCTTTGTTGCCTTTATTTATAGGATATAAATAGTAACAATTCCCAACAGGTATCATGTAGGATCAATGTAAGTAATGTATGCAGTCTGCATTACAAATTAATAAACAAGGAGTCACTGGACTTTTAGATAAAGGTGGTATTATTCACCAAATAGGCACAGGGAGAGTTCTTTCACATGGTAATACATTTTAAACAGCACTGTACAGAACAGATCATGTGACAACTCTAGTGGCACTTGGTGCGTGGTGCTATATACAGTGATAATAGTGAAGGTGCAAGTGCTCAAGTGAACAGCGTGATCGGCGCATCAAACCAAGTTGATACATCAATCAAAGGCCCCGTGAACAACAAGTTGTAATCACTTAAAACATGTTTGCATAAATTTAAACAGGAGCACAAAGAGTGATATGCGTCGTATTATTTATGCTGTAGAGTCGACGGCGTTTCGATCCTAGTTAGTCGGGATCGTCATCAGGACAGGGTTGTAGATGGATACAGTGAGTGCACCCAGGCTGGGAGGCGTGGGCATCTGGGGTCCAAGCAATCAATGGTGACTCATGAGCTGATCGTGTAGATAAATCCGATCAGAGGGCAGGGTACGCGGCGCCTGTGTTAATCAGGACGGCGGTCGGTCACTGGGGCTCTACAGGGGACGAACTGCATGCAATGAATGCAGGAGCTGATATTTATTTATTTATAGGAGGCATGGCTAAATAGCAAACTGTATCAGCATCCCAGGTAATCGAAACATGGCTTCCCTCAGTTTTGGGAGAAATCACAGTGGGTAGCAAAACAAGATGAACTGTAACTCAAGTTACAAACTTCAGCCCCAACCATAAACATGAAGAATGAATGGGGGTATGATGCGACCACCAAACCAGCTGCCCCGACCAGGTCTCGCTTCAGGGGAGTCCCACTATCCCTGGCGATGTTAAGCGCTTTGCAATGCCTCAGGATGTTTGATCTTGGGCCATTCAATCCCCCGGGAGCACGGTCGCACCACCAGCTCCCTCCATTTTCCAACAATATCTGCAGCTTGCTTAGTGGTGCTGTGGATACTAGGTGAGGCTGATCAGAGAGCGGTCCTTTGCTTCACTCTGCTCTCAACACATTTCCTGGCTAACTTCTATTGGGGGGCAGTCTCAAAATTTAGCACTCAGCAAGTAGACCCAACAGCAGCAGACAGAGTAGGAATATCCTGCCTCCTCCACCACTCACAGCAAGTCTCAGGGCCCCAAGGAGCAGTAGGAGCCCCCCTCTGTCAGCGGAGCTCCCTCTGATCTACTCAGATCCATGCAAGGCCCCCAGCTCTGTCCAGGATACGAAGGTAGGTCCCAGCAACCAAACAGCAGGAAGGGCAGCCGGCTCAAACCCAATCCCAATTGGAAGCAGCTCCAGTGGATGAAGAGGCAGCAGTGTTGTACCACCAAAGTCATTGGGGTTCAGTCCATTTGAGCTCCTGTGTGGGCACCCCGGTCAGAGGACCCTTGAGTTTGGTGAAGGAGGGCTGGGAGAAGGCTCCTAGTAAACCCCCCCAGGATGTACTCAGCTACACTCTGGCCTTCAGGCATTTCAGGCAGCTAACTCAGGCAAGCCTAGAAGCAAGCCAGGAGGATATGAAACAGTGGTAAGACCAGAATGCCACTCTAGTCGAGTTTCAACCTGATCAGAAAGTGTGGGAGATGGCGTCAGTGGAGCCGTGTGACCTCCGGGACAAGAGGACTGGGCCTTATGAGGTGGTGGAGCGCAGGAGCGCATTGACCTACCTGGTGGACTTACAGTCTCCTAGGAACCGCTTGTGAGTCCTCCATGTGAACAGCCTCAAACCACACTTTGAGAAGTCTGAGGTGACAATGCTCTTGGCTACAGATGACGGGATGGAAGAGGATAGTGAACCTCTTCCTTACCTCCTGTCAGCCAAGGAGAGAGATGGGTCAGTGAATGGGGTATACCTCTCGCCTACCTTGATCCCGGAACAGTGGAGGGACTGTCGCCAGGTATTGGGTCAGTTTGCCTCCCTGTTCTCCCTGATCCCAGGAGTCACCCATTGGTGTGTCTATGATGTGGACACTGCAGACAGTCTACCTGTGAAACAAACATTTTACAGGGTAGCTGATAAGGTCAGGGCCAGTATCGAGGATGAGGTTTCCAAGATGCTGGCGTTAGGGGTGATTGAACCATCCAGCATCCCCTGGGCCAGCCTAGTGGTCCTTGTACCAAAAGCTGCTGCACTGGAGGCCACTCCGGAACTTTGGTTCTGTGTGGAATACCGTGGGCTCAATGTGGTCATGAAGACTGACACGCACCCAATGCCTAGAGCAGATGAGTTTGTGGATCGGCTAGGAGCTGGCTGGTACCTCAGTACCTTTAATTTGATATATTGGTACTGGCAGATTGCCTTGACTGAGGGGGCCAAGGAGAGTTCAGCGGTCTCCTCACCAGAGGGGACTACCAGTTCAGGGTTATGCCTTTTGGGTTGAAGGACGCCCCTGCCACCTTACAGAGACTGGTTAACAAGGTGCTGAGTGGACTAGAGGAATTCAGTGCTGCTTATCTGGACGACATTGCAGTGTTGAGCCCCAGGTGGGAGGAACATTTGCAACACCACAGTGAAGTATTGAAGCCCTTGCTGAGGGCGGGCCTAACTATCAAGGCAAGTAAGTGCCTGATAGGGCAGGGGTTGATGGTGTCCTTGGGACACTTGGTGGGGAGTGGCCAGGTGGTGCCCCTACAGGCAAATATTGATACCATCCTGGCAAGGAAAACCCCAAGTCAGTTACAGACAGTTCATGAAGGGGTATGGCACCCTTGTTGCCCCCTTGCCCCCTTGACGGAACTGACGTCCAAGAAACAGCCCAAGAAGGTGGTCTGATCTGGACCGATGCCTGCCAGACCGCCTTTGATGCCCTGAAGCCTGCCATGTGCACCGCACCCGTATTACTGGTGTCAGATTTCTCCAGAGAGTTTATAGTGCAGACATATGCTTCAGAGCATAGGGTGGGAGCAGTGCTCTCACAATTGAACAATGAGGGCTTGCACAAACCTGTAGCTTTCATTAGCAGAAGGCTTTTTTCCCAGGTAACAGTGGTGGAGTGCAATTGAAAGGGAAGCTTTTGCTGTGATCTGGGCACTAATGAATCTGAGGGCCTACTTGTTTGTGACCCACATATTGGTTCAGACCGACCACAGGCCCCTCAGATGGTTGATCCAGACGAGGGGTGAGAATCCAAAGTTGTAGGGGATGGATTTCACAGTGGAACACCATGCAGGAACAGAACACGCCAATACTGATGGTCTGTCCAGATTGTTCTGCTTTAGTGATGAGAACTCCAAGAGGGTGGGTAGTTCCCTCACTTTTCGATTGGAGGGGACGCGTGTTAGACCTAGCATATCTTGGCGTGATTACCCCTGACTTTTTGCCTCTGCCGTCCTTGCTTTTCTAATCCTTGGGGTACTTTGCCACTGCTGCTCAGTGTCAAAGTACAAGTGTTCTCTATGTAAAATGTAATGGTGCTTGGTTGGCCATGATTGGTATGTTTACCTTACTAGTAAAGTCCTAGTGATGTTCACTGTGTGTGCCAGGGCTAGTAATGCAAAAGCGCGTGGAGAAGGGTACTCAGGCCTGCAGTGCAGGGCCTGTGCGCAATTTGCGAGTTAGGATGTTTCCTGACAAGTGCAACCACTTGTCAAGCCTGACTTTCCCTTTTACATACACATTGGGCAGCCTTGTGGTAATCCCCTGGTAATCCCTGGGCAGGTTGCAGTGTAGGTAAAAGGCACAACATAATCTAAGGTGTGTATTGTGTCCTGACAGTGAAAATCACTCCATTTCGTTTTTCACTCCTGAAAGGCCATCCTGCACATAGGACAGAATGGGGGAGGCTGAGTCTTGTGTTTGTTAGCCTAGTTTTCTCTCTGTTTATAATGGAGAGGGGAAGTTTAGTATGTATAAACTCACAGTGTCATAACACATCTTTCTGTGAAGATGTTTTTTTCACTGTTTGTTCAGAAACCACTCTTTTAGAAAGTGGCTGAGTTTTGTGCTCTAAGGATTTCTGTGTGTCTCTGCTGAAATGTGGATTGTCTGTCTGGATCTCAAAGGTGAGAGGATCTGGGAGAGGTATTGACCCAGGGAGGGGCGGAGATGGCACCAGGCTGCCCTGCCTCTGGAAAGTAGGGGGAGGAGAAGCCCGGGAGGTAAAAAGGCCTGGGCTGGTTCTTTAAACTAATTGGCCCATCTCCTGCTAAGTGATTAAGGATCTAGACCCCCAGTATCAAAGGGAGAGAGGTGACACTGGGAGGAAGACACCCAGAACTGATTTAGGGAGGGGTCAGGGACCCCTGAGCACAAACAAACTTCAAAGACAATAAGGAGTATAACTATGAGAGCTGAAAAACCTGAACATTGGAATGACACAGAAATGGATTGAGACTGAAAAGGATTGAACCATTCCATGTTCAAGAGGGACATCTGCTAAAGGAGGAGCAACTGAAGAGACTGCTGTAGATAGACCAGCTCTTGCTTTGTGATCTGGGGCTGGTCTTTTCTAACTAAGGGAGAGGCTGTTAGAACTGTCCTTGTAGGCGCTGGGTCTCCCTACTTGAAGAAAACGGTGCTTTGTGCTGTATCTTGTAACCGCAAGGGCCCGAGGTAAGCTGGCTCCCTGTTTGGAAACACAGGATTTGGATTGTGGGGCAAGACTTCTTCTTTCAGTGCACACAATGTCCAGGCGCTCTTCTCCAAAGCCCTGGCTGAACCACGACACGCACTCTGTGTCTCACTCGACTCCCTGTGCACAAGATGTCCAGGCATTCCTCACCAATGCCCTGGCTGCACCTCAACACACACACTGCGCGTCTGGGACTTGCCACTTTTCTGGTGCTCACAATGACCTGGCACTCTTCATCAGCACCTCTGCTTGCTCCTTGACACGCACTCTGCGTGTCAAACTATCTCCTCTTCTCCCAGTGCATACGATGTCCAGGCGCTTCTCACCAACACCATGGCTGCACCACAACACGCACTCTGTAGGTCAGAGTCTCACTCATCTCCCAGTGCACAAGACGTCCAGGCATTCCTCACCAACGCCCTGGCTGCACCACTACACGCACTCTGAGCATCCGAGACTCACCCTTCTCCCGATGCACTCGATGACTAGGTGCTCTTCACCAATGCCCTTGCCTGAACCACGACATGCACACTGCGCGACCGAGTTTTACTTCATCTCACCGTGCACACAATGACCAGGCGCTCCTCACCAATGCCTTGGCCTGCACAATGACACGCACCCAGCATGTCCCGCCTCTCCAACCGAGGCAATCATTTTACCTGTGGCGTCAACAATCTATAGTTCCAACGATCCAGTGCTTTGCAGGTGTTACCAATGAGGTGAGTCTCTTATAAAAGGACGATATCTAGGGCTTGTATCTTGAGATATTGGAGTACCCCCCACACTTGTTTGTCTCCCAGACCGTTGACATTCCATGTAAGTATGTGGAGTTGTCGTAAATTGACAGCAATGGGTTAGCATTTAGCTGAAGCCATCCTGTATTTAGAAGTTATCTTATCCGCTTTGTGAAAGCCATTTTGTATTTCTGGCAGCCATTTTGGTTGCCATGTGCTCGCCATGTGCTCTGTCCTACTTTTCTGTTAACTGCTCTTGTAATCTGCTTAGAGACAAACTATACTTAGCATCTTCCACTTTCGCACATACCCAGAAGGGCCTAGCTAGTAGAATGCACCTGCTTCTCTAGTATAACTGTCAGGCTATTTTTGCTGCTGTATGGAGAAGTAACTCTCCTCCCACTTTGTTGAGCAAGTAGATCTTGTATGCCCAACTTAGTCATTTTGCATGCTTACATGAGACAGGACTGCCCCTTGCATTTATGCTTACTATGTACCCCTAAGCATATATAAAGCCCCAGCTTTCTGTACTCCTCAGACTTCCTCATTCAGTTGCTAAGGCTTCTGTGTGACATAGTCTCACTCATTTGAGTTTAATAAAAATGCTCTTTTATATTTCAGCTTCTGTTCCAATTTCTTCTTTGTTGGTTTAAAAGGACCAAGTATCAGTGAGACCCCTGAGAAGGATTATTGATTTCTTCAGAGTGTTCAATATACATTACAGTCTATCATGGTGCATGTGGATATGTTGGGGCACCAACTACCCCAGTCTCAGGTGTAAGTGGCAAATTTTGATACATCGAAACTTTGAGCCCTGAGTATATCTGAGTGGATAGTTTGTTTCTCACCATCACCATCACACAAAAACAACAATGAAAACAAATTGAACAAAACCCCATTCCCCAAAACATCTCACTCCCTCCCCTACCCTGCCTCCCTGCGCAACGGGCGCTGAACCACCTGCCCCCCCAAACATTTAGAGTGCCTATCGCCCACTCTTAAAATAGTAAGGAAAGTGATCCAACCCCACACCCCAGGGCATCAATTCAGTTTAGCACATTTACCCCGACATCAGAGCCATGTACATTGGATTAAGGCCTGAGAGACAGCAAGATTAGGAAAATAAAGACACCCCTCAACAGGAAGCAAGTGTGTCCTGAAAGTGCAGGCAGCAACACCAAGTCACATAGTAGTACCAATATCAGTCAAGTTCACTACAAGGAAGCTCAGGACTGTAGGGACACAGTAACGTAGGCCATTGGTAATAGGAAACCTTCATTACACAACCTCAATCAGCTAATCTCCGTTCCTCTGAAACCTCCGCCCTGGATTCGCTGCTCGACGGGGACCCGGGCAGGTGGCTAGATCTGTTCTTGCTTCCGGTGACCCTGTTTGAGGTACGGTTCCGTTTGATGGCCATGCGCCAGCAATCAAGCCAGTCCCAGGCATCTTCAGGCAGTGTAAAAAAAAAACACCTTCCCTTCGGATTCAATAAGCAGCTTTGCCGGGAACAGCATGGCATATTTAACTTCATGGTCGTGCAGTGCTCTCTTTACTTCCAGGAAACTGGCGACGTAGTTTCTGCACTCGCAACATGAAGTCTGGAAAGAAGGTGATTTTGCTGTTGTCCATAGTAAATAGTGGGGCTGCTCTTGCTGTTTGGAGAATGGCGTCCATGTCACGAACGTTGAAAACACGTGCCAAAAGAGGCCTAGGCAGTGCGCCAGAACTGGATCAGCAGCCAGGTACTCGATGCACCCTTTCGATAGAAAAGTACTGGGATAGACCTTTTGGCTGGAGGTGCTGCAATATCAGCCCCTCAACAAATAGGTCTGCAGCTTGCCTTTTTAGCCCATTCTGGCACACCTACAATGTGAATGTTATTGTGTCGCATTCGGCCTTCGTAGTCATAAAGTTGCTGTTCAAGCACATTTTGATTAGATCGAAGTTCAGTTACTTGGCCCTTGAGGAGGTCAGTATTGGTGTTAGGCCCTTGGTCGCAACCTCAGTGATGCACTCAGCCATTTTACGCATATCAACTCTGATCAGGGAGACCTCTGAGGCAACAGTGTCAATGCGACCTTCCAGAGAGGTGCGTACCGTTGTTATTGCAGTTAAGATGTCTTGCAACGTGGGGTCTGGGTGATTCCCACTAGGCTTGGGATTAGTTTGTGTCTCTTCCTGGCCCTTCTGCCAGGCATATTTATCCAGCTTTGCTTGGTGCGTGTTCCGGCTGCTGCGGAAACTCGCCATTTTGTTGTCTATGTGCGTGGCACAGAAAATTAGGGCCCCGGACGAACCAGCTACTCACCACCGCCTGCGCAAGGGATAAAGCCCTCCCCGGCCTGTCTGATTTTGCCGAGTAGGCCCAGACCAAGAAGTAAAACACTTCAGGAAGATGCGCACATCGAGGAGGGGAACACCAATGTAGCGTAGATATCTCTACTGGCTAGTCAATAAGCCACATGGGGATGAGCCGTTATTATGTAGAAGTTTTGCTGCATAGTGCAATCTGGGGTATAAAATGCAGCTCTGCCCCCAAACAGTCTATCGGGTTTGCCACCCACTCAGAGGCGTACCATGAATCAAGTGGGTCAGAGTGTGTCTCACGCCCCCACCGCCAGGGAGAACAAAGAGTCTGTTGTTTAGCATGGGTTCCACCCTCACAAAAGCAGTCAACGGAGGCAGGCAGCAAACCTATGCCATAGCGTCCTACCGCAGAGTGTCAGGCCCGCACAGTCTCTACAGTTGATGGCAGGTGGGCCCTCTCCTTAAGCCCCAGCCCTTACCCTGGTACAGGAGTATGCCCTTGATGCGCACAGTAATCACCGCTGGCACGGTTAGCAGGTAGTTTTTGGATCGTTGGCTGGCAGGGCACACTATGCAGAGGGGGAAAGGCCCCGCCAACAAGACGGAGTCATGTGCTGTGCTGTTGGTCCTTTCAAAGCGGCCCTTAAAATCTGGGCCTCCAGTAGCCGTCACGGTTGCTTATGCGGGTGCCCGCCAGCCCACTGGATGTGTCTGGGTTCCGGGTTGTACGCTGTGGGGACGGGGGGGAAGAGGACTCACCGAACAGGTCACTGCAGGCTATCCGGCTCAGCGTGGCCCCCTTGAGGAGGATATTGTCCCAGGATGCATTTCGCTGCCACGGTGTCGATTACTAGGGTGCAGCCCGGGACCTTCACACCACACCTCGCGTCTCCCATCTCAACCTCCCAGAGCCAGTAGGATATCGTTGACGGATCATCGCAGATCAAGGCATCCTACCATCAGCAGCAGGACACGCTCCTTGTCCGCTGTTGCAGCTCAGGGCAAATCAGTTTTTCAGGATGTTGAAAGGAGTGGTGCGACGGACTAAGCTAACCCTTGGTAGTAAAGGCTAAATGTTCCCAATGTATAAAGTTGAATACTTCATGAGGTGTGCTATCCTTGTGTAGAAAATGATGACCATAATGTGAAAACAGATCATCTCATCGAAATTAGCTGTGCCATCATAAAACTCATCAGAAGAAATCACAGTTGAATGCTTCAGATCTTCCAGCATTTCATATACTGTCTCAATATGACAATCATCAGAAATATTACTGAGGGTTATAATATATTTCACATTTTTTCTTAATAAATATGGAATTTGCAAGAGTTCAGCGGAACTATACAAATCAGACAATACCCTGTCCCATAAAATCACATCTGGAACTGAACAGCTGAAATGCTCAGCAGGGACAAGTCTCTTCATTCACAATGTGAAGATGCATGTGGTTTCAGGACCAAACTCACAGTGTGTTCTACAGAGAATTCCGGGATGAAGTATCCATTCAGAAGAACGCAGTCAAAAAACCAATCCAAAGCACTAGTAAAAGTAATGCAATTGTAATCCAAAGGTGTAGCCTTGCAAATGTTCTTTTCTGCCAATGATAGATGACACGCAGCTTGAGTCTGCAAGGCAGAGGTGGTGGGAGCGGTGGGAGAAGTCATCAAAGTCGATGAAGTATCTAGTCATTCTCCGGTCAATTCTGGGCAACTCAGCAGGCTGGTTCCAATTAGATAACTACTTGAGCTGTGATACATAGAAGTAGACAGTGCTCTTCTTTGGATTATAAATTGAAATTTGTGTATCTGTACTTGTAGACTGCACAGTTGTCTTTGTTTTTGGAATAGGTAGAAGGCATACTTCATTGTTGTTCATTGGTGTTTCTTGCTGAAGAGAACAGGCTTTGTTTGTAACTAAAGCTTCCATCTGAACCTTCTGTATGGCAGTGAGAGGAGATTGTCAGCTACTCTGGAGTTCCCCAGTCTTACTTTTGATAATCTGCCACATAATATGGTTTGATAGAGACAAACCTTTTTGCCGTGGAGTCTGGCAAGAGGTGGGAGAAGAACAGTTTGTGTACCTTTAACAGCCAGGACAGGCACAGGCGCTCTGTAAGATGGCCCAAACTCTTTCTTGTCCACTATCTTTACTCGGACCGGATCCCCTAACTTTGGAGTCAAGACGGTTCTTGCTGGAACAACCTTCACTTTTCCAGTTGCAGTGAATTTTACTTAGACATTTCTTTGTTTGCCCCTGAAATTGCTCAATTCCTTTAAAACATCCAAATGTTCATTGATGTCAAACAGTGTTTCTGCTGCCACTGTGCTGGCATTATTGATGTCTGGGAACCACATCCTAACCTCAAACAGAAACTCTTAAGGAGTTTGACCACCTTGGAACTTTCTTGGCATGTTATTCAAACACTCTGGACCCCATATAGGGGATGGACCCAACTGCGATCAGTGCCTCATTCCCTTGCTGCTTTAAGTCCCAGTTTTTCCTCTCGAAGACCGCATTCCCCTTGGTATGTCATAGAGAAGAGAAATGCAGGGTCACACCTAAAATTTCCATGGCCTCTTTTTTATTTATAAGGACTAGAGCTAAATGCCGGACCCAGATTGGAATGTAATTTGCCACCTGTGTATGTCCCAATAAAGACTAGGAGATCCTTTATAACATTTTACAACATTTCTGATTGCTGTGGTCATACCCACAGGAATCAAGAGCAGAAATCCACTGCCACCCTAATGGATTTGTAAGCCCATCAAAGGATAGGGGGCTGCAGTGGTCCAAATACACACTAACCAGAGGCCTTTTTGAAAAAAAAGAGGTGTCTGGGGTGGACACGCCACAGTGGAACCCTTCATCTATTGACAGATGTCACATCTCAGGACAAAGTCCTTTTGCGGTTTGCAAAGACCTTGCCAACAATAGCGTTGCTGCAATAGAGAAATCGTAGCAGCCACCTCTGCATGTACATAAGCCAGATACCCATGTGCAACCAGAATTAGTCCCAGTTTGCGATCACTGTTTACTCTGTCCCCCACTCCTGGAATCTGAGCATAAAATGTGTTTTGTGCATCTAGCTTGTAGGAGTACTTGAGTGGAAAGCCTTTCGTCAGATTGTCTGATGTAGAGATGGATATTTCAGGCATTGCAGGTGTAGGAGTTAGTAGAACAATGTCACATGTATTGGAGAAGCGTACGGTGCTAGAATGCAGTTTAACCCCTTGGCTTCTGGGGAAATTTTGCTGCTGTGCTGGGGGGCGCGTACAGCGCCCCGGTGCTCATGAAGAGCTCAGCTCGTCATGAGCTACAGTGCTCCTGTGCTCATGACGAGCTGAGCTCGTCACTGCCACACCCGTTTCAATAGAACGCTCAGCACAGCAGGGGAATTATCCCAGCGTGCGAGCCTTCTAATGGCCATGACGAGCTCAGCTCGTCATGAGCACCGGAGCACTGTAGCTCATGACGAGCTGAGCTCGTCATGAGCTTGCAAGGGGTTAAGAATTATTGTTCTGCCCATAAAGTGAAGTGAAGAGGCTTAGGTTCACCAGAGAAAGAGTTCCTAAAGTAAGATGAGGAGAACATTTCCAAGAAAGAGTATGGATTGTCTTGGTCTCTCATAGGGATAGGGCAAGGCACTTGAGGAAAACCAAAGAGAGTACATAATTTAGATGAAGAACTGCAGCTATTTTCCACAGAAAAAAAGGGCAGCATTCCAACTGTTGGATGAAGATACTCCCTCAAAGTAAGGAAGAAGAAAAGAAAATGAATGAATGTGGTTGCCATCCCATCATGACCTGACTGAGGTAACATGGCATGTCTAAATAAAAGGGGCACAGTACCTTAGAGTATCCTGAAAAGTGCTTAGTAGATGCAGGCAGACATAAGGTAAGGCATTGAAAGCAATACATCTCACAACAAGCAGTCTGACCCACATGAAACAAGAACCTCATTCATTTGCACTCAGGAACACCAGAATTAGGTGGCCTTCTTGTGTGACAGCTTAGTCACGCCCCCCACTAGGTGAAAATTATTCTTGTAGTACTACTAGCTTACTCCTGGAAATCATTACTAAGTAGTAGTAGAACAACATTAAATCATAGCTGCTCACAACAAAAACGTTATGAATCAAGCTCAAAATGTTTACAACCTTCTCATTATGAGAACAGTAATTTTAGTTATGGTTATATGTCAGTTGGATGTATTTAGAAATATCTTATGACATGAATATTGTGTTCCAATTATTAATTAAGGCTCTGACACTTGCCTGCCGTGCTTTGCAGGGCAAGTGCCCACACTATCTCAAACTAAGACTCCCCCGCTACAAACAGGCACGCCCCCAAAATTTGCTCCTAGTCCCACGCGTCTCTAGAGCTCGGCTTGGAGGGAGGACGTTCTCAGCCGCTACAGCCAAATTGTGGAATGCCCTACCACTCAAACTGCGAAATGCGAGCTCAGAATTGTGTTTCAGGAAACAGTTAAAAACATGGCTTTTTAATCACTAAACGTCTTTTTTGGCACTTGATACACACACCCTCCCACCCCTCCCCCCTTGCTCACTAAGCGCCGGGACACCTTAGTGTGAGGTAGCTGTTGCGCTAAATAAACTTCAGTGTTATTATTATTATTATTATTATTATTATTATTATTATTATTATTATTATTGAGAAGAATGTCATAATATGAGGTGTAGATGTTCAGTTATTAACTACAATTGGGTCATACCTTTTTAATGTTATTTAGGACACAATATTTATATTGGACAATATTTGGACAGCAATATTCTTGTACGCACCCATAATAGAGTTAAGGTACCCACACAGTAGATAACAGTCAGCTGCCTCATACAATCATCTGACCCCATGTCCAGAAACTGGTCAATGTGGTAGAGATTATATGCCCAACTAATAAATATGTGTCAAATGAGCCAGTAGCATCGACTGTGCCAGATGAATTTCCCAGTCCTGGAACAGTGCTCCAAGTTCAGGTTGTAAAGTACAGCCAATGGCAGAACAACAACAAACATAACAGTGTTAGAGTGATTCTATAAAACTTTGTGATACTCACCAAGGATACAGCACTTTAAAGCCTAAGCCTTAATAATTTAGGCCCACATTACAATGGGGTGGGGAGGGGGCGGACGGCCACACACAGGCTGTCAGTGGTGGGCAGTCAGTCATCCAGGACATTGGCCCGATCGTTCCATTGCAATGCAAGGCGGTCGGATTCCTAACCTTACAATGGAGGTGGTGCCTGTGAAGCTATTGCTGCAAGGGATTATGATATTCCTTTCTGACAGCCTCTTCATGGCGGTCCAACTTCCATGAAAAAACAGATGGAAAGCAGGGGCGGTGGGTGACACTTGAAAGTGGTGGGGCGCAAAGTGATTTGCATACAGCACCGTAGCGAGCGAGCGCAGCCAGCGAACCCGAACCCCAAAAGGGGGGTTTGGGGGGATAGCCCCCCCCAAGAAATTTTTTGAAAAAAAGAAAAAAAATCGTGCATTTTCAAGCAAATTTGAGAAAGCAGGAAGGTTAATAAAGCAATTGTGAAAGTGCAGTTAATACATTAATAGATGGCATAACATAGGCTTTACATGAGCACTAGTTTCGTAACATCAAAGTGAACCCCTAAGTCCAAGCATTTATTTAACATTGCTCAGCAGTCTGTCACCAGAGTCAAAGGAAGCAAATATTTTACGGATGCTGCTGGAAAAACCTCCAAAACCTGCCAACTTCGTCTTAAGTGATGTCTGACTCCTGAATGGCAAAGACACCCACTTGCATTAAATATGTGTATCTCGGTGGCAAGAACCGGCTACATGGTGCACACAAAGATCACGCTAAAAGTTATGGGCACACTGAGTCAGGCAGATGGGGCTTAGAGCTGCCAAAGGGCCACCCTGGGGAACCTATGTGGCCAAATGGAAGGCCCATGGGACAAAAACAAGCCAAACACTAAAAGCACCTCCTAGGGGAACAAAAGACAGCCTTTTCAACCGTAAACACAGTACATTATGCACAATAATTACCTTGCATGGTATGAGACACATTTTTGGATTCAGCATTTAAGCAACGATATTTCCCTTGAAAAAACATGCAGAACACCGAGGACTCCTGTCAACCATCAATTTGAATTGGACATTCGTTCCCAAGTCTGACCTGCGTGACAATGCAGTTGGATGCATGGTTTCGCAAATGACATTGAACCAATTATTTTTATGCATTCCTTACAGTTTTCAAACTGCCTTTTATTGCACTGTAAATATAACATAAGCCAACAGGTGACTTGGCATAATGTGCAGACCACTAACAGTGGGGGCAAGCTGCGCGCCACCAGCAACAGTCAAAACCACCACTGCTGTAAGCTGTAGCTAGAAACAGGACCAGCACACGTTATTCTCACGATCCAAGCTGCGGAAAGTGACCTAATGACTTCCAGCCACCTAAAATGCACAACTCCTTATTTTAGCGTCTCCTGCCTAAAATTGCCTTTGCTTCAATAGGTCAGTGTGGAAAATGCATCCCTCTTTTTCCCAAACACTCCCACTTTACAGCTTCAAAATGTTGCCATGTACGCAGCCCAGTGTGCCCTTGGTTACTCCTCAGTGCCAATGCTACCCCTGGTTCCTGGCAAAATGAAAGCAGCAGAACAGGCATTGGCAAAGCCAATAGGTCTCACCTATGCAAGATCTAACCTCATTTTTTATTTAGGCTGGTTGCATAGCTGCTGTGCAACATGGCTTGAGGTCAAGAAAAAACAATCATTTGTAATGCAATAGGTCTTGCATTAGCGAGAGTTTAAGCTGTTGGCATTGTAAATGACAATGCTTTTTATTTATCTGTTTTGATAATTGACACATAAATAAAAGCCATTGTCATTTACAATGCCAATAGCTCAAATTCTTGCAAATGTGAGACATATATAATTTCAAAGAAGCGGCTGCCGTTGTGCCGGGCTGCTTGGAAAGTGAAAGCGCGCATGGCGCTCTGAATGTTGCAGGAGGCTAGGTCGTGCCTGCAGTAGGAGAAACTCTTTAAAGAAAATAGTCCTTACAGACTAAATAAGACCTACTGTGTAAAAGAAGTAAAAGGGTCAGTCATCATGGGAGGTTAAAAATGAAGACAAGGCGGTACTGGAGGGACTAACAAGCCTATTAACGAATCTGAAGCCAGCCTTTACAAAGGACAATGACAAGCCAATGAAAAATATGGGCAGAGAGTGGGCAGAGCTTCAACGCCATACTTGAATAGAGGCTTGACCTAAAAAGATGCTATGACTAGGCCAGAGTTGGAGTCATCGTGTTTTTTTCAACTGAAAGAATGTTGCACAGCAGCACGGGAAAGTGGAAGCCAATCAATGGTGAGTAATAAGGGAGCAAAAAGACTGTTTTAAAGTTTTTTTTTGTTAACAAAATATTTCGGCAACAGTGCATGCCTTGTCTCAGGCGAAACCGAAGTAAACAGGACTTCAAGTACCCCGCATGCTCTTCTATGGTTTCCATTCCTTCCTCAAGCAAAGAGTAGGCTTTTGCTGGCTGATGGCAGAGAGCAGAATCAATTTTAAAAACCAAAACATAAATAAAAGGTATTGTCATTTTCAATAGCTCAAACTTGCGTACATGCAAGACCTATTACATTGCAAATGTTTGTTCTAAATGTATATAGCATCTTTCATCACTTATTTTTCCATCCTGTTCCTTCCAAGAAGACCCTAAATTATGTATTATGACTCAGAATCTACATGGTAGGGGCAGGGTGAAAAAATCAAAAGTTACACAACCTTCAAAATAGTTCAATTCTGCTTCAAATTGCAAAGAGATAACAAGGTCATACAGCATATGGGTAAAACTAATCACATGCTAAGTGCCCAGTAGTCACTACATAACAAAAGTTTTATCAATACAATAGCACAGATGATTAAATGTCTCAATCCATGCTGCGAAATAATAACCATAGAAATGTCCTGTGGAACGAAAGAAATAAAGTCAGAAAAAAAGTGTACTAAATCTAGTATGGATTCACGCTAAAATATTAGCTTTAAATCTATTTCAGAAATTCATTCCTTTTGTTGGCAACATTAGCTTACCAAAATACAGAATCTTCTCCATGAAGAAATAAAGCATTCTCATTTTAGACTAATGTGTTAAAATCCCTCAAACACATTATTCCATCATTTCAAGGGTATTCTTGCGAAAATGTCACTTTCCCACAGATACAATTAAATATGCTCCCAATCATACAAATACTCATGAGCACAAACACTGGCGCAGACAGACAAACAAACAAGCACTCACTCATAGAAATGGACCAGGGCGTCGCAGAGCAGGGCCTTACATTTTTCATCCAAGACACTAAGCCTGATGTACAGAATATGATGCACCGTAGCTGTTAGCAGATGTACAAGCGCACATTCAGTGTAAAGGAAATAAAACAGGCTCTGCACTGAGAGGAACATGATTTCCTGCATTGCTCTTTCCCCCATACAAGGGCACGTATTTTTTATTTTCCACTATGCACTTTCATGCCCAGAACACTCGAGTCATACCACGAATACTCTTACATGGAGCAATCTGAACAGGGCAGAGAGTTCACTTGTATTCACTAATACAATTGTCCGATAGATAGTTTTAGAATACTTGATGTTTGCACTACAATGCCTTTCGTTAAGTGCATTTCATAACATGAGTAGGAATAATAATAAGATTAATTTACCAAATAATGTATTTAACGTTCTTGCTAGAATAAGCTCACACACCAGCGCGCTATATTCTGTCTCACGCCAATCTCGAAAATATGATAGAAGCCTGGCTGATGAGTGAGCTTCTATCCCTGAGTGATTTGGTGGTGCCCCTGAGTGATGTAGTGTTGTCCCAGAGTGATGTGGTGGTGTTCCCGAGTGATGTGGTTGTGTCCCCGAGTGATGTGGTGGTGTCCCCGAGTGATGTGGTGGTGTCCCCGAGTGATGTGATGGTGTCTCAGAGTGTTGCAACCTGAGTGATGTGGTGGTGTCGTGAAGTCCATAACATAATTCCCTCGAAGTTAATACAATCTAAATACATGGGTATTATGCTATATGCGGACAGACCTTGGAAGAAGATACATGACGGTCACATGACAGTTGTAGCTCCGATTCTGGAACGCATTGTTTCATTATTTTGAAAAGGTGGCAGCGCCTTTATATTTACTTGACTGAATACAATCAAAACAAAGTGTAGGTAAAATAGCCTCGCTCCACCCCGTTCCATGCCTCTAAATTATTCTGAAGATATTAGTTAATAGGTTGTAAGGCCTGCGCGACTGAATGACACGTTTAGAACAACTGCTGCTTAAATAGAGAATGCTGTGCAAAATATTCTCTTTATAATAGCATCCAACTCCTTAAAAGACGCGTTTTGTTCTTTGCAGTGGGGAGTTTTGCACCAGCAGCATTCAGAGTGTTATCAGCAAGCCATATTCTTATGTTGACTTCTGCCCTTGATTTTAGTGACAGTCAGATAGAGCAGCTGATAGCTTCACATTCCCTTCAGCCCACCCCAGAGATGAAGGCTGGCTGCAGTTTTATGGCAGGCTGCCATTCCTGTCAGTGCGGGGTGTGGAGGCCATAAACGCAGCCTGGAGGCGCGGCCACGACATTGCCACGGTATTTAAAACGACATTTCTCCTCCTGGTTCCTACAACTCTAGCAGGACACTCTCTTAGGTTTGTTTTGGGAAAGGTATTTCATCCATGGAAGGTATCACTAAAAAGTACTGTATTTATTTTGACATAGGAAAATTACACCCGCCTGACATGATTACAAAGCCACAAAAAAAAAACACACACAAAAGTAAACTCAAAGCAAATAAAATGAGCAAGAAGCACTTGCCACGTGTCTCAGTTAAAACATCAAAGCGGCCGCAAAAGTGACAGTTATCGCGATTGCGATCAGGCGTGGCAAGCGATGCGCTTCATGACAATAATGGAGGCCGTGGGTGGCGCAGACACACACTGGGAGGAACGGGGGTCACTGAGGGGCCACATGGACACACACTGTGAGGACCGGGGGGCACTGAGGGGCCACACGGACACACACTGCGAGGGACGGGTGGAGGCCGTGGGGTGCGCAGACACACACTGAGAGGGACGGGGGCACTGAGGGGGCCACATGGACACACACTGTGAGGGACGGGGGGCACTGAGGGGCCACATGGACACACACTGAGAGGAACGGGGGGCACTGAGGGGCCACAGGGACACGAGGAGCCGGACAGCGCGAGGCGCACGGGACCTCAAAAAGAGCTCGAAGTGCCGCGCTCATTAAAGAAAACAAACACAGATGCCAGGTACATGCCCAATGTGGAGGGGCGATGCCAGGTACATGCCAGCTTATAGCGAAGTGCTATTTTCCTTCAGGCAGTTATAACTTATAACTTACCGTTACGCAGGCAGCAGACACTCTAGTTTCCACTCCATAGAAGTGCGGGGAAAATGGGCAGAAAGCCACTTGGGCTCGAGGGAGGCGGTATTGCCCGCACGAGGAGACAGAGAGGGAGCCCCTGCCCGGCTGCCCTAAAGAAACTTAAATTCAGCAGCGGAATTAGTGGAAACGTCACGGCGCGCACCGGCGCACCTCCCCCAAATCCAGGGCCAATCAGTCCACCCACCCACGCGCCGGCATCCAATAATGATTGCCTGTATTTCGGCGCGGTGGGCAAGTCAATCCTGGGGCTGCATAAGCGCCAGGATTGGCTGGGGGGGTCACACAGTCTACTCGCCCTGGCGCATTTTTACAGAACGGAGCCCAGCCAAAGACACACCCCCCTCGCCCCTTCAAAGTTGACGGCTAACCTGGCTAAAGCGCATGCGCGGGCAAGTTTTCTCCTTAATTCCTCATGCGCAGTCGAGTCAGACAGACTGTGACATCACACTGATATTGTTGTTGTAAACCAGCCCCACCCCCCGCGCACTCCCTATTGTATCGGGTCTGTCCCGGTCGGAACACTCGAGTCAATTAAGCGCCGCTGTATTTTATTTAGGTGTTTTCTGTTTAGCTCTCTGCTGCAGCAGCCGCAGCAGGTGCGTCCACCAGGCTTAGTGGGGCTACGCCCCTACGCCCCAATGGATGCACCGCTGCTGATGGAAAGCAGCCCCAAGCAGGGCCCTCATCTCCCGTATACCACTGCTAAGTTGCCCTTGGGCACATGTAGTGCCCCACCCTCGCATCCAAGCACTGTGGCAAAGTGCCTTTTTCTACAGCAGCTTGTGCTGCTGCCCTTTTCCTGGGCTGCACCACAGGCGGCAGAAGAAAAGAACACTTTACGACTGCCTGCACAGCAGTCCTATCGTATTGGGACAGGTGAGACTTCCATTGCAATGAGGCCCTAAGTGTTAAATCTGGTGAATATTGTATTAAATCTAAATGACATAAAGTCCTATTTGCTAATTTATTGCATTTGAGTAATTGCACTTTCACTTTCATTATATCAACATTATAAAAAAGCAGCAATTTTTCTCCATAGCGAATATCACAATACATTCAGCCAGTTATAGTACATTTGCATTATATACAGCAAAATACATTTACTGTCACTGACATACATAATAAAATTCAAGTCTTATAAAATCATGATAACATAACATTCAACATGCCTCTATAGCACACCGACAGTGATGTCTAAAAGTTATTTGATTTTAGATTTCTTCTTTTAGCTACATCCCTCGTCTTCTACCATTTGCATTAGAACGAGGCTCTCCATTCCAGGCAGTGCAAAGCTTCCGAATCTACAAGTACCCTTTGTATTTAAAGTAACGTGTGCTTTAATACATTGACTTCGCAGTGTTGAAATATTAAAATATTTTGATGCAGTAATAAATAAAAGGGTTTGCATAATCCATGTGGTACAGCCTGGCTTATAATATCATCATAGACTTCGATATTTGAAAGTGAAACATATTTTCATACAATCTTGTGTTAAAAACTACAGCACTTCTCCAAAGCACAATGAAGGTGATGCATAGATTGGCCCCTGGCAACCTACAAAGACTGTCAATTTCCATTTCAATTTACCAAGGCTACTTTATTAAGTGTGATAAATGACTCAAAAAGAGATTTGAGTTCTAGAGTCAGAAGCAGGTAAAAAATTGCTAGTGGGGTCTATGTGGATTATTTTTGTGCTAAACAGTAATTGACAACAGGAAAGTCTCAGTTTATTCAAGTCCCCAGGGTTATCTCAAAGAAGTTGTATGCTTATTGTGAAGAACGTCAAATTGAAATTCTTTAGAAACAAGCAACAAGGTATATGTATGAATAAAAATCTTCATAAAATGGAGTGCGTATTATTTATTTTGTACTCTGATGGGAGTTTAAGGTTTGAGGAGTGCCATATTTTCTTGATCCATAATTGGAGAAAAACACTAATCCACCCAGCTGATTGGGTCAAATGGCACCTCGTAGAACTGGCCATATAGTGGGAGAAAAGAATGAGCTCTATCTTCCTCCAGTGATAATGAGTGTTAGAAATGGGATTTCTGGTTGGCTGAGGCTTGCACCAAAGCAAGGCAGAAACCACTACTCTAGTCAGGCTAGGGGGGAAATACACACTGATGATAACCCCTGATCACCCTCTTGGTAGCTTGGCACAAGCAGACAGGCTTATCGCCAAGGCAATGTGTAAAGTATTTGCACTACCATGCACAGTTACACAGTGAAACACCACAAATGTACACCACACAGGTTGTTTATAAAAATTGCACTATCTTTATATAGATTAGGTCAGATCAAAACAACCAAAGATACACATACATATAAATAAAGTTACTTCCAAAATCACTGTCTCTCTCTTGTGATGTTATATGACTCATTCACAGTTCTCTTGTCCAAAAACCACATTTGTATGCTTTTTCTTTGAATGGTCCTGGTCAAGTTCTCGTAAAAATAAACTCCCAGCTTTCTGCATTCTTTGATAAGAATATAAAATTGTAGGTTTCTGTCTATCTTTTCTTTACCCAGGCTCATTAGGGCAAGACAATTCCGAATTAGATGCCCAACCGGGGTATTGCCCCCCTCCTCACGTCGGCACCGACCGAGGTTGCCCGCGTCCTCCACGACTGTCCCATAACTGAATCTGCGACCAGCGCCAGTGAAACTATGCCCCCCAAAGCGTGATAGTGGCAGAAGTTCAACAACCAGCCGGCCCAATACCACAGCTCTCCTGATGAGCCGGTGCGGGCTGTGCTGACCTCTCATTTAGTGTGGGAGTCTCAGCCGTGCGGAGGGGATCAGTTACCTGAGGCCAGTCTTGCACTGATTCTGGCTCCTCCGCTCTCATCTCTCCACAGTTACCGAGGCCTCTTGGAACGCCGCATCAGCCAGGCCGGGACTTCCTTCCTCTGCTGAAGCTTTTCTCATTCGGCAGGCTCCTCGGCTCGTATCGGTTACTTCGGCTCAGGCGTCACCGTTACATAGGCGACTCCCATGCAAACCCGGCTCGGGCGGTGACTCAGGCAGCAGCTTCTTTAAGTTGCCTGGTAACTGCTACGGCTGTGCCAATCATAGCGCGGCAGCTGATTCAGGGATTCCTTGCCTTTCCGGCCTGGTGGCGGTGATCGGTAAAGGAGACAGAGCACAGGGGAGACAGGGGTCAGACCTTAAGGTCCCGCATTTCCCGGGCCAATGGCAGTGATTGTGCACAAGAAGCAACCCAGGGCAAAGCAGACGCCTCGTAGACCCTTGTTAATCTACCCAAACCTGATAAATCACGATCCTGGGCAGATCACAGCTGAGGCATAGCAGTCCTCACGACAGGCCCCCAGCTGTGTGCTTACATGCACACCAAGTCCCAGAATCGATCCAAGGCGGGAATCACGCACAGTCCCAGCAAGCTTCACGAAGGGCTCAGGCTGTGCACAGGGACAAGAACACAGCAGATTAAAAACGATGTTGTTGTAGAAACTGTTATGACCCTGTGTTTCCAATAACTGGAGGTTAGCTCTCCTCAGGCCCTTGGAAACTTTGTTCTTCTCTTAGGACACAGCACACGGCAAAGTCCTTGTTGCAAGATGGGGACACAGCACACGGCAAAGTCCCTTGTCCTTCCCATTTTGTAGATCAGAAAACTGGAGGTCAGCCCCAGAACACACAGCAAGGGCAGTCCTCCTCAGTCTCTTCAATTGATCTTCTAGTGCAGGGATTCATCTTGATTGCAGAAGTAGTCTAATTTTACTGGGGTCTTAGGACTTACTTTCATACCCCAAAAGTCTTTGTTCTTCATGTGTGTGGGGTCTAGGATCCAGTCCCAACCTGTTCTGGGTGCCCTCTGCCAGAGCAAGTCTTCCTCCTTTGTGAGTGTGGGCCAGGGCTATTATACGCACATCAGGAGGTGGAGCCAGCATTGTGGAAGGCAGGCATAGTCCTATTCAGACCAAGGTGCAACTCCTCCCACATCTCTAAGTGTAGATAGGTCTATTCAGCCTAGGGCTGACCCCCAACCTCCTGTAGCCACCCCAGCCACTGTCACTGACAAAGCAGACGTCAATACACAAACAGGCAGAGTCGTACAGAAAGGTTGAACAGGAAAAATAGCCACTTTCTAAAAGTGCTATTTTTAAACACGTAATTTAAAAACCATCTTTCCTAAAAGATGTGTTATCATATTCTGAGTTTAGGGATACCAGACCTCAGCTTACCATATTGCTCCTGTGGGGAGAAATGCAGGTACACATAGGACACAGCATTCCCCATTCTATCCTATGGGCAAGATGGCCGTTCAATAGTGAAAAACGAAATTGGCAGTGTTTCACTATCAGGACATGTCACCCATACTAGTACATGTCCTACCTTTTACAAACACTGCACCCTGCCCAGGGTGGTACCTTGGGCCTACCATAGGGGAAGGGTCAGGCATGGTCAGTATGTACACTGGCTAGGACAACATGGTAGTTCACAGACTGCGCACAGGCACTGCGGTGGCAGGCCTGAGATACCATTTTAGGGATACTCATGTTGGTGGACCAATCAGAGCTGCAGGGCCACTAGTAGCATTTAACTTACCAGCCCTGGCACACTCAGGGCCCTTTACTAGGAACTTTCCAGGTAAATCAAATACGCAAATCCTGGATAACCAATCACCATAATAATTTACAGGGAGAGCATATGCACTTTAGCACTGATCAGCAGTGGTAAAGTGTTCAGAGTCCTATTGCCAACTACCACAGGCCAGGAAAAACAAGGGAGGAAGAAGCAAAACGTTTGAGGATAACCCCGCAAAAAGCGCCATTTCCAACAATGAGGAACTGGTGAACCACAGGAACTGGGAACCCTTAATCCACCCTCTTGACAGGAGGAGCAGACAGAGACACAGCAAGGGAACCTGGGCCATGAAAGGACTAACCCGTCATAGTGCAAAACCCAGTGCAGTACAAGGAGGGTCTTCTTCCACTGCCTCAAATGACACAGACAATAGTGGTGTGTTGTGGGGCAAGATTGGGCAAATAATCACCAATATGTGGGATGCTCACCCCCCACTTGGGGGCTGCAGCCCTTGTGGGTGACAGCAGAATATAGAGCAGAGAAGAGCAGATAGGCCCTAGATGAGGAGCGCATGTACTGGGCAGAAATCCTTCCAGCAGTCCAGTTGCCTCAGCACATGACTAACTGGGAGGGCTAGAGTGGTAGGCTTTCCCTCCAGTCCCCCACTCCCATATAGTGCATCCAGATGTGGATCAAAGCTGACATCTGCCTTGGTAGATACCCAAGCCATTTTCGATGTGCACAGTCTCTCTCTTCCTCCTTCGTCTCCCGTATTGAGCTCCGGAGCAGCAATTTTAATGCCAGATAATATAGAGGCAATGAAAGAAAAGAAAGACCAACACCATCAGACAACAATCAAAACACAGAGAAAGAAGACTTCATTTTATAGAGAGATAAAAACATAGAACGGGGACTTTGGTTATCTATAAATGTTTTCTCTTGAATGATAAGGAAGGATGCCCACTGACAGAAAAAGATAAATTAACAAAAGAGAATCCTCTCCATAAGGAGCAAATGTACCAAGACTCAATCCACCCTACCATTCGAAAACCCACCTACAGCTTATCTACCTCACTCAACTGTACAGGAGCTGTAAGCTAGAAGAGTCAGGGTAAATGGCCAACAATTGGGTAAAGGGGTAAGCAAATGAAACATAGGACCAATCTAAACACCCAGGAATAACATTGAGCAACCAAGGAACCTAAGACCAGTCTCTGCTGTCCTTTATAATAAATAGAAAGAAAGCACTAACTTATAGGGACTGCAAATGCCAAGAAGATAAACAATCCCAAATATAATAGCCAAAGGTTACCAAGATCAACAAAAAACTAAACCATTCCAAACCAGCCTAACACTAGTCAATCAACTGACAAGCAGCAACACTTGAAAAACAAATTGGGTTTGCCGACAAATGGACCTCACTACACACAGTCATCAGGTTTTTACACCCCTGACCACTCCCCTTTAAACCCTCCTCCTTAGGAAAACACTCACATGAATACATTGATTATAAGATGCCGATTCTATTGGAATCCCATATGGTACTAAGTTCACTATCTCACAAAGGAGAAGTCATCATATCTATGTACAGAAATGGCAATATCTCGAACCAAGCAGCTGAAAAGAACCTTGACCTTCACTTCTGTACACTCCAACAGGCCCCAAATAGTCCTAACCAGACACATAACCCACACAACTCCCAACCCCGACACACTTAAGATGAAAAAACACAATACATTAATCCCCACACAAATCAACACCTCCAGAATACAGTCAACCCCTACCCAAAATCAGCAGAACCATCCCACAATATACAACACACTTAAATTAACCAAACTCCATGGCTAAATCACCCACAGAATTCCCGTCTTCTTGACAACATAGTATTCCTCCCTCTGATGCATCTCTTCCTAAAGCAACAGTGATGACACTTGCTCTATCACACAAAATGAACCACACTCAGATAATTCACAGCATATAACGAATCACAGGATTTAAACAACATACTAAAATGACCCTCACTATGCTACACACTCTTCAGAACATGCCAAACTGCAGCATACACCCAAACCACCATAGATAAACAATTGTACCCTAAACTACCTTTACCTGCCCACACACATTTCCTTCATTAGCTTTTACTTTGATACTCATGTTCTTTTTAACACTCACACCCATATTATCATAATCACAATACTCTAACTCTACCCCAAATGTAAATGCGCATCCCATCCCTTCAACGCTTATTCATACACAGTGAAAGAGTCAATGATCGACACACAAACCGCACATAAACAACCCTTTCTGAATTGATGCAACAAAACACAACCTTTCTAAACTGCACTTGGGGCTCATTACCCTACAAGACACTTCTAAATATTCCCCTAATCAAATAGATCACAAAATACATGCTTACCTTGTGTTTCTTGCATCACACAATGAAATATCTTTGGCTACTATTTACACAAACAGAGCAATAGACATCAACCATTTCCAACAACCTGCCAATACACACTGGCCCTACCTTCCATATCTATCATATGACTCGCATGAACATGATACTGGGACATCCTCTATTCAAGACCATGTTGACCTAGGATCCCCTCTAATGACACCACATACAACACCCCTCCTGAAAGAGGTTATCAATACCCTAAATACCATGCACACACATGAGCAGCTATTATTTAGCTGTCTTCCATGGGCCAGACAGTCAACAAGTTTAACTCTTCCCAAGAGCCCAGAGTCCAGGGGCTCTAGATCAAATCACCAATCTCAATAGTTGAAGGCACCCCTACACAACCATAACCCTACGACAAACAGGATAAATCAGGAAAAATTACATTACCTCCTTGAATCATGCAGTGCTGCAGCTATAAAGGCCTACAACAAGAGTGATGTGCAATACCTGGACACATGAGTAACTAGAGTTAATATTTAATCCAAAAATCTACAAGAACACTGAATCAAATCATCTCCATTGTGAGAAGTTGGCCTGACATATGCTGTCCCCTATTCTAGTGGGCACCTTGTACCAGTCCAAACTACCCTCATTGATGGTAGGTGTAAAGACAACCTATACCTAGTGGTAGCTGTGGAGAAAAGCCTTCAGGCTAAGTCTTGAAGGAATGTAAAGCAGCTCGTTTTATCAGACTATATTCTCATGAATGACCAAATGAAAGGAGAACTACACCAGGTATATATATACAATATATGTATTTATTCTAAACACATCCCTCTAGTCTCTTTATGAGGCTAGAGGCAAAAGTCCATTCAGTAAACTTATGTAGCACATAGTAAATTAGCACAATATACATTGAGCCTTAGGGGCATATCAAACCATATATTAGGAAAGTGGTATAAGAACCACAACTGACAACTGCTGGGGCTACCAGGAACGGTCCAAGGTAGTGACACAGGGGACCCACGGGGGACGCGTGCAGTGTCTAAACTCAGCCACGAATCACCATTAACTTATACAGGGAAAGTTGCGGTTGGAAAGTTACAGATTAAGGACACTTAGAAGAGGACTTGGAGCAAACCCCTTCATAACTAGGAGGTGCTGGAGTATACACCCACTGGAGCACCGGAGTACTCGAGTTACGTCACCCAGAGAAGCGGGATGCATAGGTGTCTTTTCGTGTCGGGTTTCATCGTCGATTTCAATTGCAAGTGGCTGAAAATTGCTGCAGGCGACCAAGTGGAAAGTCTCCTAGTGGATACAAGGGTGGATCAGAAATCTGAAGAACCTGAAAGCAGAGGGGACAGAGTCTGGTTCACTTGCCAGTGACCAGGAAGGCAATGAGAAGATGCCAACCGATGTCAGGTGATTTAAGGTGAAGTTTGACTCCTCAGCCATGAGGACCAGCAGGCGTTGATGACAACCAGGAGCTGGATTCGAGCTGTCCAGCAAAGGATGTCGAGTACTGCAGTGTCGGTTTCCGGATTGGATCCAACAAGCCTTGGCAACAGCAAACCACGCAGGAAGCAGTGATTGGCTTTGGTGCAGTCCAGCAAGGTCTGAGGGATTCACCCTTTGAATGAGAGCCAGGGCACATCTGGAGCAACCAGGAAAGCCCAAGAAACAGAAGAGTTACCTTCGTGGGGACCCACCAATTGACGGATCAGGGATCGGATAGGGGCCTCAAGCAGAAATGCTAGAAGCAGGCTCACGGAACACTCGTGGAGTGTAGGCTCACAATCTTCAGTGTAGATGGTGCTTGGGGCTTGGACTACATGTAGCCCAATGCACAACTTCAGGTAAAGCTCAGGAAGCCTATGAACTAGCAAATGTGCATGGTGTCCAGGATTTCTGGTTCAAAGTCACACATGAGGGCCGCGGGTCTCAGCTTTGCTGGGATCTCGTGTGGGCCTCTGAGAAGTCTGAAAGTTTGTGTCCTGAGCCACAAATCCATTGGGATCCCGTGGGAGCCTTGAAAATGCAGACCAGCAAGATGCTTATTTTGTACCTGTTTGAACAGGGGAGTCACTCCTTGACCACGAAAGGGCATTCTTCTGTCTTCTAGTCAATGTAGAATGTCAAAGTTCAAGGATATATGTTGCAGAGTTTCGTCCAGGTGTAATCTGAAGTCCTAAAGACTGGAGTCCCATACTTGTACTAAGTTAGGGGGTTGGATATACTCTTGGTACCCACCTATGGGAGGATCTAGGGAGGGGGCTGACTACACCTGTTTCCCTTTGTCCAGTTGCACACTAGAGCAGGGGCTGAGTGCCCCTGCAGCCGGTTTGAACTGGGGTATGCACAGGGACACCAAATGTGCCACCAGCACTGTCTGCAAAGCATTCTATGAATGAACCCACCCAGCTCCAATACACTACAGTCTGTCTGGGAGGTGGTTACACCTCCCTGTGACAGGAAACCTATTGTCCAAGCCTCCCCTGCCGGAGTTTTGTCCAGCAGCAGGAGGTCAAACTCGTGTCTGTGGCTGCAGCATCCATTTTGTGATGCTGGGGCTCTTTTGAACTATTACCAGTTAGGTCAGTGTGCACATGTCTTTCCCTCTAGAAGGGTAGAGTTATACCCCCGCCTCCAGGTCTGGTGGGAGGGGGGGGTAGGATTCCAAAGTGTTTGAAGCCAAACACGTTATGTTTCCATGCAGCCATTCCAAAGTTAGCATTTACAGCGACGTTATGATGCACTTTAGAGTATATGGTCTGGCTACATCACAGAACAGCTACAGAGAATAGATTCCGAAAGCTGCAGAGGGTTCCTGCTCATGCATGGGCTCCCTCTCACACAAAACCAAGCACTCTGCCTTCAGGATTGATAAGGCCTGCCATAGGAGTGGCTTATAGGCTCACAATGAGAAATTACCAGTCCGCGTTGAGAAAGCTGCCACTCGAGTAAAAATCTACTCGAGCGGCAGAAAACTACAGCTCGCACTGTGCAAGATGCCGTTTTCAATGATTGCACAGTGCCAGATGCTTGTCGCATTGTGCAATCATTGAAAACGGCATCTTGCACAGTGCGAACATGCTACGACGCAGTTCACGTAGTGCTACGTGTAGCTCGCGTAGTGCGAAGTGCACTTTGCGTAGCTTCGCAAAACGCTACTTCGCATACTACGCCCAGCCCTAACCTATATCTTAGTACGGGGTGCATGCACCACCTTACCCAGGCTGCAGTAGCAATCCTGTGGTGTCATTTTGGAAGGCTTCCCTGGGGTGGCATAATATATGCTTCAGCCCCTGGTAGGCCTCTGGGGTACCTATGCCCTTGGTACCTAGGGTACCATATACTAGGGACTCACAAAGGTAACCCAGTACCCAATCTAGAGTGTACCTAAAGTGCATGCAATCATTTTAGAGAGGAAGCAGCTAGGCTGGGCTCCTGGTTATCTGGGCCCCAGCCAAACTAAAGTTGAAAAACAGTGAAACGCCAGCAGAAAGTGGGGGTAACCATAGTAAGCAGATTCTACTCTCCTATACCCCCCCAACCACAGGGACATTAGGCTAACCTTGACCAGTTGAGTCTTCATGTTCTAAGTGGAAATACCTGTTGAGCCCATCTGCATTGGCATGGTTACTCCCAGGCCTGTGTTCCACTATATTTTTCATCCCCTGTAGCGAAATGGACCACCTCAAAAGATTGGGGTTTTCACCCTTCATCTGTTTTAGCCATAAGAGGGTCTTATGGTCAGTCTGAACAGTGAAGTGAGTGCCAAACAATTATGGCCTCAGCTTCTTCAGAGCCCAGATCACAGCAAAGGCCTCCCTCTCAATAGCTGACCAAAGTTTCACTCTAGGGGTCAGCCTTCTGCTAATGAAAGCTACTGGCCGGTCCTCACCTTCATCATTCAATTGTGATAGCACAGCCCCTGTGAAACCTGGGCCGATAATCGTGAACATTACCTGCACCATCTTGCCCGATGGTCCTTCTCTTCGTACACATAGACCCCAGCCATTTTGATTGACTGCAACCATTTTGTGTTCTGTTGTTCACCCCTGTTTCACCTGCACTTCCACAAGTATCTGTATAACCTTCTGACCGACTTGGTATGTGTGCTAAGGGCCATAATCAAGCGGACATGCCCACGTTTGATGTTAGCTTAAGAACGACATTCTATTGCTGCCGCAAACCTCTCCATTCCTTGTTCCTCCCCATCCCTGTGCATGTAACCAAAGTTTGTAGATACCAAAAGGTCCCGCACTAAACCTCGTTTATTGCACCCCAAAGAATGCACCTCCCAATGGACAATGGAACTTGTTTTCCTATCAACAGTAAAAGACGTTCAACCGAGAACAGTCTCACATGTTCCCGACCCTGAGGCGAAGGCCAGCTGCCAGATAAACATCATATGTCCGACTGTTTATGATTGGGAGGGTACGAACCAACTTGTCCGAAATGTATGGCATCTTGTCCGGGGCGGGGTACCAAGCTTACATGACACCTCTCATAAAGATTGTATTGTTGAAACAATGTATAAAAGTAGCCTGTTGAAGAGTTGAAGTGAGATCACCTCCCTGAGAGACATCCCGGTGTCTGCGGTGGACGTGCTCTCCTCTAGAGAAATAAACCTCGTCTCAAAGGGTGCTGCTTTTCATCACCCCTACCCCCAACTCATCTGTTTGGATAATGAATTCTGTGGAGCACTTAGGACTTTAAAGAATTGGTGAGGTGCACATGGCCTGCTTCAGGTCATCAAATGCCTTTTGACAGCTAACTGTCCACTAAACTTTCTTTGGCATTCATTTAGAAGTTAAGTCATTCAGGGGTGTCACAATGGAACCATCCCCCTCGACAAATCTGTAGTACCCAGTCAGTAAATGGAAGGAGATGCAAAGCAGGGACCAAGAGAAAAATTTCCCCCTAGCGCTGTTTTCTTGTTATTTTCTTTTCTCTCTTTCTGCTTTTTTTTTTTTGATCGATTGAAATGTTAAAAAAAAAAAAAAAACGGATTATTTTTTATTCAAATACGTAAAGGAATGACAATCTGTTGAATGATGTATTGCACATGTATCTGAGATTTGATTTGTGAAATAAGGATTAAGGAAATTTGCAGTTGATAAAGATTAATGTGTACAGGATAAAGTGTGCTTAACTTGAAAAATAAAAAGATATTAAAATCAAAAAAAGAGAGACATCCCGGTGTCTGCGGTAGACGTGCTCTCCTCTAGAGAAATAAACCTCATTCTTGCCTTCCAGTTTCCAGCGCCTGCCTCATTATTTTAATAGAATCGGAAGTGAATTCAAAGTGATAAGCCAAGCAGCTTTGGAGGTCTCAAAGGGGGCTGCTTTTCATCAATTGGCGCCCCGCGTGGGGCCCATCAGCGACTCGCCGGTCCAAGTAGGAGAGGTCCCAACAACGGAGTGAACAACTAACCGATTGGAGTTAACCTACCTTGAGAGGACTCTCGTCTGGCTGCCGATCAACCTGAACTTCACCAGTTCCGAGTGGACCTCTCTCTCTCTCGAGTGACCTGCGGTCCTGACTGGGACACTAAAGTATTGCGGTATCGATATCCGAGTGAGAGGACAACCAGGCGCTGGAAGGGGAAGACGAAGAACTGTCCATACGGTCCGGGTAAGGTCGTGAAATACGACAAAATTGATTGTCTGATTGTATTGAAATTGTTTGGTCTAATACTAGTATTCCGTTCTTGAAGTTATTGGTAGTAATTGAGACATTCCCTGCTTGCAAACAACGTAGAATAAGAATATTTCCCTCTTTGCAGGCAGCGAAGGGAAGGTAGTGTGGACCTTTGTCCACGACCTATTGAGATATTTATATTGACCGCTTGTACGTCATGCCTGTCTTCTCAAAATTGTTTGATTGTTTTGGACCAGGCCGTTTGTTAGAGGTCAGTCACTCAGCACCGCCGGAGGGCACCCCTAACAAGGACATGTATGTTAAATATGGAGTAGCCATCGTTGCTTATAGCAAACTGTGGCACAAATACACTAAGAAGGACCGGGTAAAACAGTGGCCAATTACGGGATCTTTTGATCTCGCTAAAATCAAAATATTAGAAATATCGCTCCACAGAAAGAAAGCTACGCCAGCCATGCTTGACAGCGTTGGCCTCTGGTGAAAGGAAGCAACTCAGCAAAAGAAAAGAGATGAAGCCAGGCAGGATAAAGAAATGCGAAAGTCTGCTTACCAGACCTGTAAGGTTTTGGAAAATGAGATAAAAGAAAGAGAAAATGATAATAATAATCAAGAATCAAAAATATCAGGCCAGTACCCTGTCAGAACGCCTTCAACTCTTTACCCAGAGTTACCGGCTAAACAGAGAATAAATGATGACCTCTTGTTAGGCCCCCCGATCATCTACATGCCACCTCTTTATGCCCCTACTCATCCCATAGTACAACGCCAAGAACAGCAAGCTACCAACCGTTTTCGCTCCAGTCGAGCCACTTGCACCAAATGCCCCATCAACAAAACGGATTAGTAGAAATAGGATCAATAGAAAAAGAGTCGCCCAGGGTCCCACCATTAAGTATGCACGAGCGGGCAAACATTGACAAGATAGTCAAAACCCTCGTGGAGAGAAGAGAAATGGAAGAGTATGTGACTGACATATACAATTCATATGTCGAGATCCACAAACAATTCTTCATTGTGCGCTTCTGTTACTACGCACTTACTGCCTTTGTAGAGAAATATCAGGATGTGGGTCCCGGGAAACTAATGGCTCTTTACAGAAAAGTTAACATCAGAGACAAACACGACAACGATGTGGCGGAACTCTTTTCGTCCACGTTAGAAGAATTCCGCCACCTCATTAAACAAGGGCGAATAGATACAGACAGGACATCGAAGCTAGTAAAACCCCCAGTAGAGAAGCCAGATAACATGATGCTGATAAAGGAAGCTGCCCTGTATTGGGTTCCCCCTAGGGGACAAGGGACTAATGATGACATAAATCATCAGGACGCTAAAGGGAGGGTGGTCTACAATTGGGTGTTTCAGCCATGGGACAGACAGGACATCCTGACGTTCCGTAAATCTCTGCAGGATTTACGAAAGAATTCTACCGCCTTTTACACAGAACTAGGTATCGCGTTGGGGTCCACAATAATGACACTTGCTGACATCGACTTGTTCTCCGGGTTATGTTTACCAGCCGATGTGTGGAAGCAGATTAGGAAGGTAGACCACACTGAATTTCTCAATCATACCTGGGAACAACTCAGCACATTGGACAAACAGCAGAATCCTGGCCAAAAACCGGTTAAAGCTATATTGGACCTCCCTGACAAAATAGTGCAGAAGGTAAAAATACTGATACCGGAGAAAAAGATAGACTGGTCCATAGTAACTGCGTACCTCCAGAAATCACAAGAGGGCGTCTCCGAGTATTTCTTGAGATTCCAGACAGTGTTCTCTGATTACAGTGGACAGGACATGTCCACTGCAACCGGACACCACTTACTTGTGCAAAATTACGTCAAAGGACTGCTACCGGAGGTATCCCAGAAATTACAGACTAGGGAAAGTAGTTGGGCAGCATCTAAACTGGTGGCCATTCTCCAAATGGCCCAGTACTATGAACATCAGAAAAACGAGAATGGCAGGGCTACAGAAAAGAAAAAGAAGGACTCGAAGGAGAGAGTAATGATAGGCCAACTCCAAGGGGCGAATACTGGGAGGGAGAAATATAAGGGAAGATGCCAACAGAATGTCCCTAGAGTACAGTCGCCTAGAAATGACTCGTTGACACAATATGTGCAGCGCCAGGACTTAGGACAGGATCAATGGGCATTTTGCAAGGAATATGGACATTGGAAATCCCAATATCGGCCTTATCAGGAGCTGGTAGAAGCAGAGGGGCAAGGGAAATAGCAAGTGAACAGAGAGGAAGAGGACGTGGGAGAGGGTACGCAAGTGAAGCAAGAGAAGAAAGGCCAGGAAGAGTGAACGCATTTGACCGTCCTAGACAGAACCAGTACCAACAGACAGATTATGACAAAGCATACAACTTTGCATAGGACAGCCAAGGGCAAGGGAGGGATCCAGTCGAGCTCTACGTTGATCATCAAGGCCCTTATATTACCTCAAAGGTCCTGGACTCAGAGTCGCCAATTTTGGTAGACAAAGGAGCAACACGTAGTGCACTATCCAAACGACTGATTCCAAGGGCACCCTTGTCTGGCTCACATGTGACCTCAATAGGATTTGATGGTACGCCCTCCACCAACCCTCTGTCCAAACCAATTCCTTTCAACCTTGACAGCAATATCGTTGAAACGACATTTCTCCTCTCTTCCAACACCCCAGACGTGATTATGGGTCTTGACCTTCTGAAGCACAATCGCAGAGATTCCGTGCTCATACAGAACTGTACATAGACACTTGGAACCTCAGTGAATTAGGGTGTACCAAAACTCACCTTAGTACCCAAAATCCCCTACCAGACTAGCTACAGTGTCTCATTGGTTACCACAAACTCCCAATGCTTAGACAAACCAGAACATGGACTTACTACACCTAAGGTAACGTGGAACGCATGAACACTCTTTCTTTATACAATCATTTCAATCCAGAACAAGGAGTAAAAGAGGGCATGTGCATATTTGAAATGCTTATTCACTAATGCAGTGTTCTCAAATGCAGTATCTTAGATAATACAAGCAAACATATAAGAAACAAAGTAATCAGCATAGTCACTAGTCCATAGAACACAAACGGTGAAAGCATGGTATTATGCTAAAACGGATAGGGTTTAACAAAACCTAATTCTCACCCTCCCTAGCTAGTATATTATATTATATCTAAGAAGGTCTCTTTGGGTTTTAGCAGGGCGGCCCCATACCTCAAGATCCTAGTGGTAAGGGATCACTTCATCAGCCACCCGCTCTCTGCATGCGATGCACCATCAAGTGTGTTTGTATGCTCTTGTGCAAAGCAATATAAAACGCGCCTAAAGCCAGAACTTGGTCGCAGCTGCATGTATTTTTTTGTCTAGAAACGTGCGAAGATCAGACCTCACAACAACCACTGTGTTGACATATCCTTGAAGGTTTCTGCACTCACTGTACAGACACAGCTCGCCAAGCAAGGCAGAGTAACAACATATTATTCTTGCATGAATCAAAACATTCTACTAGGCTCAAAGTTAAAGCAACAGCTATGTGTCGTGTGCAAAAGCAGAAGAAAGGTAAAATGGCGTTTAAACTCCTAAAAAGCTCATGCTAACTTAACACAGCGTACAGGCAATATATATCAGCATTTCCATGCGACAATCAGGTGCTCGCCAGATGGAGTGCGTGTCATCCTATATGACAACAGCCAGCACCAAGGAGATAGCCCTTCCCAGCACATGCATCTAATCTCTGAGACTGACACATCCCTACTGGACACTTTACCATCACACTAGAGCTGATTCGGACGTAGGACGAATGATGATTGACCCAGTACACGTAACAATACGACGAGACGCAATCCGACCAAAGGTACCACAGTATAGAATCTCACCAGTGGGTGAGAAGGCACTGACGGACATCATACACTCCTTAATGGAGGCAGGGGTGGTAGAGGAAGTAGTGAGCAATGTTTGTAACAGCCCTATACTACTGATAATAAAGACAGGGAGAGGGAGATGGAAAAGCCTACCGCTTCATCATTGACCTGCGGAAAGTAAACAAAATTGTAGTACCACAGTACCCAGTAGTTTCCGACATCACTACCATTCTGACCATAATTCCCTCAACTGCTACCACCTTTACCATAATCGACCTAAAAAATGTGTTTTTCTCCATACCTATTCACGAAGACAGCCGCTATCTATTTGGATTTACCCTAAATTCTCGCTCATATAGATTTTGTAGAGCGCACCAGGGGTACACAGAGAGCCCAAGCATCTATAGCCAAGTGCTTAAAAGACCGTTGGATGCTATACAATTACCAGACGGTGTGACACTAATACAATATGTAGATGACATCCATCTAGCTGCAGACACCACACCATTAGCTGTCACAGCCACCAGATATACTAATGTCTGACTATTTGTATAAACTGACGAACGAGCTAACACTTATCCACCAACAGGTGCAGCAAGCCTTGCCGGATGTGTCCAGGGGCCCAGGACATGAGATAAAGCCCAGAGACCATGTCCTCGTGAAGAACTTCCAGAGGACCAAGAGTCTGGAGCCGAGGTGGATGGGCCCCTGGCAAGTCTTGATCACCACCCGAACTGCCCTTCGTGTGGTAGGGAAGAGAAATTGGCCGCATGCCCACCACTGCAAGAAAATCCCTCTGACGCTGGCAACCTGCGAAGAGGTGGAAGTGCTCGAGGAAGTTCTATCGAAATACCGGCCAGCTCTGAGTTGCTATCCACAAGAAGTTCCTGACCCCACGGTGCCATCCAAGAAGGGGTACAACCTAAGATCAGCGAAAGGAGGGTGGTCCGACAAACCCGGCCACTCACTGAGTTGAAAACCTCAGAACGGTAGCACAGCCAACGCTACCAGGGTGAAACGCTAGGCAAAGTCTGTGGTCCTGCCAGTCACTGAGCCCCATGAAGATGATGGAAGATATCGAACACCGAAAGAACAATCGCAAAGCCTCCAAGACTTGCACGGCACAAAGACAATTGCACTTGCGGCAGCATTTCTCACCTGTCTCCTGCTAATGATCACAGTCTGGATCATTTTAGAGAATGCTCCTGCACACAGAACAATGTTTCCCACCTTGCAACCTACCACCCAGAAAGAACATTATCTGGTATCACTGTTGCCTCACCTCCGAGAGCGCACAAAGAATTTTGGAACAACTCCTTTGTACAACTGTTGCACCAGCACAGTCTTGCTACTAATGCCACCAACTACTGGGTTTGTGGACTGCTACCACATGCCACTGAACAATCTATCCCATTCATCCCTTTACCGTTCTCCGTTCATGGGTCTTGCCTTACCTGGATGATGCTCCTCCAAGTAAATTACAGAGACAATGTCACTTCTGGAGAAACAATTGGTCGTTTCTACACCGAGTTCTGGCTGAACAAAAGAGGAAGAACAACAGCTCCGTTCTGTCCTCACTCCACCAGTGCGACATTCCTAATAAATGTCCCTTCCAAAGAGCAAGTGGAAATCCAAGTTTTCAACAATCCTGTCAGAACCACGTTTGCTACCTCAAGAAAAGAACTGTTGCAAGGCTGACCGTGGCCCGGTCTGTGATGAATGTCCTAGGCCTTGTAAGCATCAAAGGCCATGGGACTAAAAATGTGGTACACAGCACGTGCAATATCACAAGGACTCTGAACACTGCCGACCCTCCAGCATTTGTGGCCTCACCCAACATGTACTTTAACTGCGGAACCAAGGCCTACACCTGGCTCCCACAGGGCTGGGGAGGCACGTGCTACATTGCCTTTGTCCTACCACCAACCTACACAGCCCCTGCAGAGCATCATCGAGAAAGGCGTTCCAAAGACACTGACCAAGCAGACTTTGCTGCATCACAATTCCTCAACGCAGCGAAAGGGCTCGTTCCGCTATGGGGACCAATGGCAAACATCCGAGCTACTAGGCACTGACTCAGGCAGTTGAAACTGCCCTGAACATCACGGCTGGCATACTTGCCAACAACACTGCCGAGCCTTAGGCAGTCCGTCTGGTGGCTCTACAAAATCGTATAGTCCTAGACGTGGTACTAGCGGACCGCGGAGGAGCATGTTGCATCATCGGAGCCAGCTTTGCACATACGTCCCTGTCACATCACCTTCTGTTTTTAAAGCTACTGAACATCTCCACAGACTGTCTTTAGAAATCCATCAAGGAACAGAGACTTGGACACTTGGAAATTGGCTTTGGAGCATCTTAAGGGAGTGGGGTTGAAAGTTATTAATGATCCACTTGATCCCAGTGCTGGCAATATGTGGTTGTTGTTTATGTGTACACTGTATACCACCTCTGTGTTCCCTTTTTATAAGCACCTTGCGCCCTAAGACTATGGGCACTCAGCTGACAAAAATGAGAGTACTATATGAACAAGAGATACAGGACATTATGGGGATCAAAATCAACTGACAACTGGCTAGTCATGTTCAAAGGACAGACTGTGAAACCTGGGCCGATGATCGTGAACATTACCTGCGCCATCTTGCCGATTGGTCCTTTTCTACACACACATAGGCTGCAGCCATTTTGATCGACCGCAACCATTTTGTGTTCTGTTGTTCACCCCTGTTTCACCTGCACTTCTACAAGTATCTGTATGACCTTCTGACCGACGTGGTATGTGTGCTAAAGGCCATAATTGAGCAGCCATGCCCATGTTTGATGTTAGCTTAAGAACGACAATCTATTGCCGCCGCAAACCTCTCCATTCCTTGTTCCTCCCCATCCCTGTGCATGTAACCAAAGATTGTTGATACCAAAAGGTCCTGCACTAAACCTGGTTTATTGCACCCCAAAGAATGCACTTCCCGATGGACAATGGAACTTGTTTTCCTATCAACAGTAAAAGACGTTAAACCCTGACCAGTCTCACATGTTCCCGACCCTGAGGCAAAGGCCAGCTGCCTGATAAACATCATATGTCCGACTGTTTATGATTGGGAGGGTACGAAACAACTTGTCCGAAATGCATGGCATCTTGTCCAGTGCGGGGTACCAAGCTTACGTGATACTGCTCATAAAGATTGTATTGTCGAAACACTGTATAAAAGTAGCCTGTTGAAGAGTTGAAGTTAGAACACCTCCCTGAGAGACATCCCGGTGTCTGCGGTAGACGTGCTCTCCTCTAGAGAAATAAACCTCGTCTCAAAGGGTGCTGCTTTTCATCACCCCTACCCCCAACTCATCTGTTTGGATAATGAATTCTGTGGAGCACTTAGGACTTTAAAGAATTGGTGAGGTGCACATGGCCTGCTTCAGGTCATCAAATGCCTTTTGACAGCTAACTGTCCACTAAACTTTCTTTGGCATTCATTTAGAAGTTAAGTCATTCAGGGGTGTCACAATGGAACCATCCCCCTCGACAAATCTGTAGTACCCAGTCAGTAAATGGAAGGAGATGCAAAGCAGGGACCAATAGAAAAATTTCCCCCTAGCGCTGTTTTCTTGTTATTTTCTTTTCTCTCTTTCTGCTTTTTTTTTTTTGATCGATTGAAATGTTAAAAAAAAAAAAAAAAACGGATTATTTTTTATTCAAATACGTAAAGGAATGACAATCTGTTGAATGATGTATTGCACATGTATCTGAGATTTGATTTGTGAAATAAGGATTAAGGAAATTTGCAGTTGATAAAGATTAATGTGTACAGCATAAAGTGTGCTTAACTTGAAAAATAAAAAGATATTAAAATCAAAAAAAGAGAGACATCCCGGTGTCTGCGGTAGACGTGCTCTCCTCTAGAGAAATAAACCTCGTTCTTGCCTTCCAGTTTCCAGCGCCTGCCTCAATATTTTAATAGAATCGGAAGTGAATTCAAAGTGATAAGCCAAGCAGCTTTGGAGGTCTCAAAGGGGGCTGCTTTTCATCAATTGGCGCCCCACGTGGGGCCCATCAGCGACTCGCCGGTCCAAGTAGGAGAGGTCCCAACAACGGAGTGAACAACTAACCGATTGGAGTTAACCTACCTTGAGAGGACTCTCGTCTGGCTGCCGATCAACCTGAACTTCACCAGTTCCGAGTGGACCTCTCTCTCTCTCGAGTGACCTGCGGTCCTGACTGGGACACTAAAGTATTGCGGTATCGATATACGAGTGAGAGGACAACCAGGCGCTGGAAGGGGAAGACGAAGAACTGTCCATACGGTCCGGGTAAGGTCGTGAAATACGACAAAATTGATTGTCTGATTGTATTGAAATTGTTTGGTCTAATACTAGTATTCCGTTCTTGAAGTTATTGGTAGTAATTGAGACATTCCCTGCGTGCAAACAACGTAGAATAAGAATATTTCCCTCTTTGCAGGCAGCGAAGGGAAGGTAGTGTGGACCTTTGTCCACGACCTATTGAGATATTTATATTGACCGCTTGTACGTCATGCCTGTCTTCTCAAAATTGTTTGATTGTTTTGGACCAGGCCGTTTGTTAGAGGTCAGTCACTCAGCACCGCCGGAGGGCACCCCTAACAAGGACATGTATGTTAAATATGGAGTAGCCATCGTTGCTTATAGCAAACTGTGGCACAAATACACTAAGAAGGACCGGGTAAAACAGTGGCCAATTACGGGATCTTTTGATCTCGCTAAAATCAAAATATTAGAAATATCGCTCCACAGAAAGAAAGCTACGCCAGCCATGCTTGACAGCGTTGGCCTCTGGTGAAAGGAAGCAACTCAGCAAAAGAAAAGAGATGAAGCCAGGCAGGATAAAGAAATGCGAAAGTCTGCTTACCAGACCTGTAAGGTTTTGGAAAATGAGATAAAAGAAAGAGAAAATGATAATAATAATCAAGAATCAAAAATATCAGGCCAGTACCCTGTCAGAACGCCTTCAACTCTTTACCCAGAGTTACCGGCTAAACAGAGAATAAATGATGACCTCTTGTTAGGCCCCCCGATCATCTACATGCCACCTCTTTATGCCCCTACTCATCCCGTAGTACAACGCCAAGAACAGCAAGCTACCAACCGTTTTCGCTCCAGTCGAGCCACTTGCACCAAATGCCCCATCCACAAAACGGATTAGTAGAAATAGGATCAATAGAAAAAGAGTCGCCCAGGGTCCCACCATTAAGTATGCACGAGCGGGCAAACATTGACAAGATAGTCAATACCCTCGTGGAGAGAAGAGAAATGGAAGAGTATGTGACTGACATATACAATTCATATGTCGAGATCCACAAACAATTCTTCATTGTGCGCTTCTGTTACTACGCACTTACTGCCTTTGTAGAGAAATATCAGGATGTGGGTCCCGGGAAACTAATGGCTCTTTACAGAAAAGTTAACATCGGAGACAAACACGACAACGATGTGGCGGAACTCTTTTCGTCCACGTTAGAAGAATTCCGCCACCTCATTAAACAAGGGCGAATAGATACAGACAGGACATCGAAGCTAGTAAAACCCCCAGTAGAGAAGCCAGATAACATGATGCTGATAAAGGAAGCTGCCCTGTATTGGGTTACCCCTAGGGGACAAGGGACTAATGATGACATAAATCATCAGGACGCTAAAGGGAGGGTGGTCTACAATTGGGTGTTTCAGCCATGGGACAGACAGGACATCCTGACGTTCCGTAAATCTCTGCAGGATTTACGAAAGAATTCTACCGCCTTTTACACAGAACTAGGTATCGCGTTGGGGTCCACAATAATGACACTTGCTGACATCGACTTGTTCTCCGGGTTATGTTTACCAGCCGATGTGTGGAAGCAGATTAGGAAGGTAGACCACACTGAATTTCTCAATCATACCTGGGAACAACTCAGCACATTGGACAAACAGCAGAATCCTGGCCAAAAACCGGTTAAAGCTATATTGGACCTCCCTGACAAAATAGTGCAGAAGGTAAAAATACTGATACCGGAGAAAAAGATAGACTGGTCCATAGTAACTGCGTACCTCCAGAAACCACAAGAGGGCGTCTCCGAGTATTTCTTGAGATTCCAGACAGTGTTCTCTGATTACAGTGGACAGGACATGTCCACTGCAACCGGACACCACTTACTTGTGCAAAATTACGTCAAAGGACTGCTACCGGAGGTATCCCAGAAATTACAGACTAGGGAAAGTAGTTGGGCAGCATCTTAACTGGTGGCCATTCTCCAAATGGCCCAGTACTTTGAACATCAGAAAAACGAGAATGGCAGGGCTACAGAAAAGAAAAAGAAGGACTCAAAGGAGAGATTAATGATAGGCCAACTCCAAGGGGCGAATACTGGGAGGGAGAAATATAAGGGAAGATGCCAACAGAATGTCCCTAGAGTACAGCCGCCTAGAAATGACTCGTTGACACAATATGTGCAGCGCCAGGACTTAGGACAGGATCAATGGGCATTTTGCAAGGAATATGGACATTGGAAATCCCAATACCGGCCTTATCAGGAGCTGGTAGGGGCAGAGGGGCAAGGAAATAGCAAGTGAACAGAGAGGAAGAGGACGTGGGAGAGGGTACGCAAGTGAAGCAAGAGAAGAAAGGCCAGGAAGAGTGAACGCATTTGACCGTCCTAGACAGAACCAGTACCAACAGACAGATTATGACAAAGCGTACAACTTTGCATAGGACAGCCAGGGGCAAGGGAGGGATCCAGTCGAGCTCTACGTTGATCATCAAGGCCCTTATATTACCTCAAAGGTCCTGGACTCAGAGTCGCCAATTTTGGTAGACAAAGGAGCAACACGTAGTGCACTATCCAAACGACTGATTCCAAGGGCACCCTTGTCTGGCTCACATGTGACCTCAATAGGATTTGATGGTACGCCCTCCACCAACCCTCTGTCCAAACCAATTCCTTTCAACCTTGACAGCAATATCGTTGAAACGACATTTCTCCTCTCTTCCAACACCCCAGACGTGATTATGGGTCTTGACCTTCTGAAGCACAATCGCAGAGATTCCGTGCTCATACAGAACTGTACATAGACACTTGGAACCTCAGTGAATTAGGGTGTACCAAAACTCACCTTAGTACCCAAAATCCCCTACCAGACTAGCTACAGTGTCTCATTGGTTATCACAAACTCCCAATGCTTAGACAAACCAGAACATGGACTTACTACACCTAAGGTAACGTGGAACGCATGAACACTCTTTCTTTATACAATCATTTCAATCCAGAACAAGGAGTAAAAGAGGGCATGTGCATATTTGAAATGCTTATTCACTAATGCAGTGTTCTCAAATGCAGTATCTTAGCTAATACAAGCAAACATATAAGAAACAAAGTAATCAGCATAGTCACTAGTCCATAGAACACAAACGATGAAAGCATGGTATTATGCTAAAACGGATAGGGTTTAACAAAACCTAATTCTCACCCTCCCTAGCTAGTATATTATATTATATCTAAGAAGGTCTCTTTGGGTTTTAGCAGGGCGGCCCCATACCTCAAGATCCTAGTGGTAAGGGATCACTTCATCAGCCACCCGCTCTCTGCATGCGATGCACCATCAAGTGTGTTTGTATGCTCTTGTGCAAAGCAATATAAAACGCGCCTAAAGCCAGAACTTGGTCGCAGCTGCATGTATTTTTTTGTCTAGAAACGTGCGAAGATCAGACCTCACAACAACCACTGTGTTGACATATCCTTGAAGGTTTCTGCACTCACTGTACAGACACAGCTCGCCAAGCAAGGCAGAGTAACAACATATTATTCTTGCGTGAATCAAAACATTCTACTAGGCTCAAAGTTAAAGCAACAGCTATGTGTCGTGTGCAAAAAGCAGAAGAAAGGTAAAATGGCGTTTAAACTCCTAAAAAGCTCATGCTAACTTAACACAGCGTACAGGCAATATATATCAGCATTTCCATGCGACAATCAGGTGCTCGCCAGATGGAGTGCGTGTCATCCTATATGACAACAGCCAGCACCAAGGAGATAGCCCTTCCCAGCACATGCATCTAATCTCTGAGACTGACACATCCCTACTGGACACTTTACCATCACACTAGAGCTGATTCGGACGTAGGACGAATGATGATTGACCCAGTACACGTAACAATACGACGAGACGCAATCCGACCAAAGGTACCACAGTATAGAATCTCACCAGAGGGTGAGAAGGCACTTACGGACATCATACACTCCTTAATGGAGGCAGGGGTGGTAGAGGAAGTAGTGAGCAATGTTTGTAACAGCCCTATACTACTGATAATAAAGACAGGGAGAGGGAGATGGAAAAGCCTACCGCTTCATCATTGACCTGCGGAAAGTAAACAAAATTGTAGTACCACAGTACCCAGTAGTTTCCGACATCACTACCATTCTGACCATAATTCCCTCAACTGCTACCACCTTTACCATAATCGACCTAAAAAATGTGTTTTTCTCCATACCTATTCACGAAGACAGCCGCTATCTATTTGGATTTACCCTAAATTCTCGCTCATATAGATTTTGTAGAGCGCACCAGGGGTACACAGAGAGCCCAAGCATCTATAGCCAAGTGCTTAAAAGACAGTTGGATGCTATACAATTACCAGACGGTGTGACACTAATACAATATGTAGATGACATCCATCTAGCTGCAGACACCACACCATTAGCTGTCACAGCCACCAGATATACTAATGTCTGACTATTTGTATAAACTGATGAACGAGCTAACACTTATCCACCAACAGGTGCAGCAAGCCTTGCCAGATGTGTCCAGGGGCCCAGGACATGAGATAAAGCCCAGAGACCATGTCCTCGTGAAGAACTTCCAGAGGACCAAGAGTCTGGAGCCGAGGTGGATGGGCCCCTGGCAAGTCTTGATTACCACCCGAACTGCCCTTCGTGTGGTAGGGAAGAGAAATTGGCCGCATGCCCACCACTGCAAGAAAATCCCTCTGACGCTGGCAACCTGCGAAGAGGTGGAAGTGCTCGAGGAAGTTCTATCGAAATACCGGCCAGCTCTGAGTTGCTATCCACAAGAAGTTCCTGACCCCACGGTGCCATCCAAGAAGGGGTACAACCTAAGATCAGCGAAAGGAGGGTGGTCCGACAAACCCGGCCACTCACTGAGTTGAAAAGCTCAGAACGGTAGCACAGCCAACGCTACCAGGGTGAAACGCTAGGCAAAGTCTGTGGTCCTGCCAGTCACTGAGCCCCATGAAGATGATGGAAGATATCGAACACCGAAAGAACAATCGCAAAGCCTCCAAGACTTGCACGGCACAAAGACAATTGCACTTGCGGCAGCATTTCTCACCTGTCTCCTGCTAATGATCACAGTCTGGATCATTTTAGAGAATGCTCCTGCACACAGAACAATGTTTCCCACCTTGCAATCTACCACCCAGAAAGAACATTATCTGGTATCACTGTTGCCTCACCTCCGAGAGCGGCGCAAAGAATTTTGGAACAACTCCTTTGTACAACTGTTGCACCAGCACAGTCTTGCTACTAATGCCACCAACTACTGGGTTTGTGGACTGCTACCACATGCCACTGAACAATCTATCCCATTCATCCCTTTACCGTTCTCCGTTCATGGGTCTTGCCTTACCTGGATGATGCTCCTCCAAGTAAATTACAGAGACAATGTCACTTCTGGAGAAACAATTGGTCGTTTCTACACCGAGTTCTGGCTGAACAAAAGAGGAAGAACAACAGCTCCGTTCTGTCCTCACTCCACCAGTGTGACATTCCTAATAAATGTCCCTTCCAAAGAGCAAGTGGAAATCCAAGTTTTCAACAATCCTGTCAGAACCACGTTTGCTACCTCAAGAAAAGAACTGCTGCAAGGCTGACCGTGGCCCGGTCTGTGATGAATGTCCTAGGCCTTGTAAGCATCAAAGGCCATGGGACTAAAAATGTGGTACACAGCACGTGCAATATCACAAGGACTCTGAACACTGCCGACCCTCCAGCATTTGTGACCTCACCCAACATGTACTTTAACTGCGGAACCAAGGCCTACACCTGGCTCCCACAGGGCTGGGGAGGCACGTGCTACATTGCCTTTGTCCTACCACCAACCTACACAGCCCCTGCAGAGCATCATCGAGAAAGGCGTTCCAAAGACACTGACCAAGCAGACTTTGCTGCATCACAATTCCTCAACGCAGCGAAAGGGCTCGTTCCGCTATGGGGACCAATGGCAAACATCCGAGCTACTAGGCACTGACTCAGGCAGTTGAAACTGCCCTGAACATCACGGCTGGCATACTTGCCAACAACACTGCCGAGCCTTAGGCAGTCCGTCTGGTGGCTCTACAAAATCGTATGGTCCTAGACGTGGTACTAGCGGACCGCGGAGGAGCATGTTGCTTCATCGGAGCCAGCTTTGCACATACGTCCCTGTCACATCACCTTCTGTTTTTAAAGCTACTGAACATCTCCACAGACTGTCTTTAGAAATCCATCAAGGAACAGAGACTTGGACACTTGGAAATTGGCTTTGGAGCATCTTAAGGGAGTGGGGTTGAAAGGTATTAATGATCCACTTGATCCCAGTGCTGGCAATATGTGGTTGTTGTTTATCTGTACACTGTATACCACCTCTGTGTTCCCTTTTTATAAGCACCTTGCGCCCTAAGACTATGGGCACTCAGCTGACAAAAATGAGAGTACTACATGAACAAGAGATACAGGACATTATGGGGATCAAAATCAACTGACAACTGGCTAGTCATGTTCAAAGGACAGACTGTGAAACCTGGGCCGATGATCGTGAACATTACCTGCGCCATCTTGCCGATTGGTCCTTTTCTACACACACATAGGCTGCAGCCATTTTGATCGACCGCAACCATTTTGTGTTCTGTTGTTCACCCCTGTTTCACCTGCACTTCTACAAGTATCTGTATGACCTTCTGACCGACGTGGTATGTGTGCTAAAGGCCATAATTGAGCAGCCATGCCCATGTTTGATGTTAGCTTAAGAACGACAATCTATTGCCGCCGCAAACATCTCCATTCCTTGTTCCTCCCCATCCCTGTGCATGTAACCAAAGATTGCTGATACCAAAAGGTCCTGCACTAAACCTGGTTTATTGCACCCCAAAGAATGCACTTCCCGATGGACAATGGAACTTGTTTTCCTATCAACAGTAAAAGACGTTAAACCCTGACCAGTCTCACATGTTCCCGACCCTGAGGCAAAGGCCAGCTGCCTGATAAACATCATATGTCCGACTGTTTATGATTGGGAGGGTACGAAACAACTTGTCCGAAATGCATGGCATCTTGTCCAGTGCGGGGTACCAAGCTTACGTGATACTGCTCATAAAGATTGTATTGTTGAAACACTGTATAAAAGTAGCCTGTTGAAGAGTTGAAGTTAGAACACCTCCCTGAGAGACATCCCGGTGTCTGCGGTAGACGTGCTCTCCTCTAGAGAAATAAACCTCGTCTCAAAGGGTGCTGCTTTTCATCACCCCTACCCCCAACTCATCTGTTTGGATAATGAATTCTGTGGAGCACTTAGGACTTTAAAGAATTGGTGAGGTGCACATGGCCTGCTGCAGGTCATCAAATGCCTTTTGACAGCTAACTGTCCACTGAACTTTCTTTGGCATTCATTTAGAAGTTAAGTCATTCAGGGGTGTCCCAATGGAACCATCCCCCTCGACAAATCTGTAGTACCCAGTCAGGCCCAAGAAAGCTCTGACCTGAGTGTGGGTAGTTGGAACAACCCAGTCCATGATGGTCTGGATTTTGTTCTCCAATGGTTGAACCTGACCTCCACCTACAAGGTGGCCCAGGTACACAACCTATCTGGCACTTAGTAGCCTTGATAGCTAGGCCTGCCTTCTTCAGGGTCTCTAAAACATTTCTCAGGTGGACCAGGTGATTCTCCCAGGTGGAGCTAAAGACAGCAATGTCATCTAGATATGATGCACAGTAGTCTTCCAAACCTGTTATGGCTGTGTTCACCAACCTTTGAAAAGTGGCAGGTGCATTCTTCAGGTCAAAGGGCATTGCCACAAATTGATAGTGCCCACAAGGTGTTCAAAATGCTGTCTTTGGCTTTGTATCATCAGCTAGTCTGATCTGCCAGTAGCCAACTGTGGGATCAAATGTGCTCAGAAAAGTGGCTGAGGCCAAAGTATCTATAAGCTCATCTGCACTTGGGATTGGATGGGCATCAGTCCTAGTGACTGCATTGAGACCTCTGTAGTCAACATAAAACCTCATCTTTCTCTTAACACCCTGGGTGTGAGGTTTTGGTACCTAGACCACTGGACTAGCCCAAGGGATATCTGAGAGTTCAATAACTCCCAAATCCAACATTTTCTGGACTACTTTCCTGATACAGTCCCTGACATGATCAGGTTGCCTGTAAATCTTTTGTTTAACAGGCAGACTGTCCACAGTGTCTACTTCATGAAAGCACCAGGTGGTCTGACTAGGAGTCAGAGAGAACATATATCTGAATGACTGAGCACTTGTCTGCAATCAGTCTGCTGCTGAGCAGTGAGGCTGCCTGCCAAGTCTACACCATCCACAGACCAATCATCAGGGTTCTCTGAGAACAGGTCAGGGAGAGGGTCACTCTCCTCCTCCTGTCGCTCATCAGTAGCCATAAGCAAGCTTATGTTTGCCCTGTTAACATATGGTTTCAGTCTTTTGACATGAAGCACCCTATGGGGGCTCCTCGGAGTTCCTAGGTCCACCAAATGGGTAAATTCTCCCTGCTGTTCACCAATAGTGTGGGGTCCACTCCACTTGTCTAGGAGAGCTGTTGTGACCACAGGCTCCATCACCCATATTTTCTATCCTGGCTGGTAAACAGTCAGTACAGCCATTTGGTCATGCCAGGCTTTCTGTAATTCCTGGCTAGCCTCAAGGTTTTTAGTTGCCTTTTTCATACACTCAGCCATCCTGGAGTGGAGACCAAGTACATAGTCCACTAGGTCCTGTTTAGGGAGTTTGAGAGGTAACTCCCATCCCTTCTTCACTAGATGCAATGGGCCTCTTACAGGATGCCCAAAAAGAAGTTCAACAGGGCTGTAGCCAACCCCTTTCTGGGGAACCTCAATGCATGCAAATGAAAGGCAGGGTAGTACGATGTGCCATCTCCGCCTAAGCTTTTCTGGGAAGCCCTTGATCGTACCCTTTAAGGTTTTGTTGAATATTTCAACTAAACCATTGCATTGTGAGTGATAGGGTGTTGTGAATTTGTAATTCACTCCACACTCCTTCCACATTGCAGTTAAGTAGCTCGACATAACGTTTGCAACTGTGTCAGATACTACCTCCTTAGGGAAACCCAATCTTGAGAACACTCCCAAGAGGGCACTTGCCACCACAGATGCTATAGTGGTCCCAAGGGGAATTGCCTCTGGGTACCCAGTGGCCTGATCCACCACCACTAGGATAAACCTGTGCTCAGATACTGTCTGAGGATCCATTGGTCCAACAATGTCAAGCCCCACTCTCTCAAAGGGAACCATCACCACAGGTAGTGGTATTAGGGGGGCCTTTGATGTGCCACCTGCCTTACGACTGGCTTGACAGGTGACACAGGAGCGACAAAACTCCTTTGTGTCTTCAGACATGTGGGGCCAATGAAAGTGAGGGACAATTCTGTCCCAAGTCTTGTTTTGGCCCAGGTGTCCTGCTTAGGGAATATCATGGTCTAGTGTCAATAGTAAGCCCCTGAACCTCAAAGGTATGACCAACCTCCTGGCTGCACCAGGCTTGGGGTCTCTACCCTCTGAATACAGGAGTCCATTATCCTAATAAATCTTATGGGTGCCACTAGCATTCCCAGCGGCATCAGCAGCAGCTTGCTGTCTGAGGGCTTCAAGAGAAGGGCAGTTCAGCTGTTCCTGACTCAGATCTGCCCTGGAAGGGCCCTCTGTCAACTCAACCTGATCAGGCTCAAGCTCCTCTAGGACAGTTCCTTCTTCAGGAGACAATCATCTCCCTTAAGAGACTGCTCATCACTCTGAGTCAGGGGGGGTGGGGGCACTGCCTTAACCCTACTGCTCCTTTTCTTGGAAGGCATCTGATCCATTATTCCAGAATCCAAGGCCTGTTCAGTTTTAGACATTTTGGCCTGTGACCTAGCCACAGCAAACACATGTGCAGAGATTCCTAACATTTCTGCATGGGTCCTTAACTCCACTTCAGACCAGGCTAAAGTCTCTAGATCATTGCCAAGCCAGCATTCTATAGGGAGATCTGCACTTACCACAACTTTCCTAAAGCCATTTACCCCTCCCCGGGTGAAATTTACAACTGCCAGGGCATGGTTGGTCCTGACATTCCTAGCATTGGTCACTTGGTAAAGTTCACGAAGTATGATCTGTCCAGGGTCCTCAAGGTCTTGTGTCACCATAGTGACACTTGACCAAGTGTCCCTGTAGGCCAAAGCCTCTTTTGCATTGATCAAAGGCTACTGTCTGTACTTGAGCATGTTACTGGGACTCACAGAGGAGGACATATCCATGCCTCTATCACAGATCAGAACTGCACGAGTTGGTATCCTGACTAGGCCAGAGTCCATGTCAGGACCCAGGGTTAACACTACTTTAATCCTCTGCTGAGTACCACCACTTGGAGCTGAACTACGGGGAACATTTGCCTTAGGGGCAATGGTGGCTGGAGTTGATTCTTTTGACTTGTTACAGTCACTATTCCAATGGCTATTCTGTTAACAGATTTTACACCGTGGTTTATTTTGGCCTTTCCTTTTGGAAGATTGGGAATCCCCACCATCATTAGATTTTTGGGGGCCTTGTGAAGACTTCTGGTCTTTAACCTTCTCCCCACCCTATTTAGGACCTTGCTTTTTCTGGTCACCACCTTTGTTATGTACCTTCGGCTTCACCCTGGTTCTGACCCATTTTTCTGTCTTCTTTCCCAATCCTTGGGGAGAGGTCAGATCAGAGTCTACCAGGTGCTGATGCAACAGCTGATTCTGACAGTTATTATGGATCTGCTCCCTCATGATCAAGTTATTAAATCGTGTATAATCACACACTTTACTGCCCAGTAACCAGCCCTCCAGAGCCTTAGTAGCATAATCTACAAAGTCAACACAGTCCTGAGTCTGTGTCTTTTGGGTATCTCTGAACTGTGTTCTTTACTGCTCAGTGGTTAGGCCAACCCCATCTATTAGCGTACGCTTCAGGACTTTGTAATTATCAGTAGCCTCTTCTCTGACAATGAGTAGCTTGTCTCTACCTTTGTCTGCAAAGGAGAGCCACAAGATTGCTGCCCTCTGCTCCTGGGGTACCTTCTGTACTTTGCAGGCCCTCCCCAGTGCAGTTATCAATTTGTGGATGTCATCCCCACTCTGGTAGGGAGGGACAATCTTGCTCAAGTTTTTATGGTCATAAGACCTATCCCTACCACTAGGGACATTTATGCCACCATGGGACTCTAGTCACATCTTTTGTCATTCTCTTTCAAGCTCTAGAGACTCCCTTTTTAAGGCTACTTTATGTTTTCTTATCTCCAGTTGGGCTTCTTCGAAGCTCAGCTGATTGTCTCTCTTCTCCTGGGAGGTGTCCCTCCTATGAAAAGAGACAGAGGTTGTTACATTCTCATACCACATTATATTCTGCTCCTTTAATTCTGGTGGAATGTTGGCAACTCCTTAGTGTGCATCAGAATGTAGATAGTCAGTTGAAGTCATGCTGTTCATTAGGTGATATCTTAGGGTCTATTTTTCCTACAAATAAACTACAAGTTTACTTCTAATTTTCTATGATTCTTCATTACAAAAGTGGCGACGAGGGAGAAAACAACCCATCTTGACCCTGAGATATTTTTCATATAAATTCCAAGAATTTTTTTTTTTTTTAAAAAGAAGAAGAGGAACCAAAAGACATTTCGAAGAAGATCCCATACTTATCACTGTCTTCAATGCCATCTGTGATTCCTGTTAAAAATGCCGTGTTTATAATACTAATTATCGACCATTCACATGCAACGGACTTAATCCACACACCGTGAATCCGTTACAATGCATGTTCAAGAGTAAATACAGCACGAGCATTGAAACGAATGCATAACAGAGCTGACTGGCATTTTTCAAGTTAAGCGCTCGCTCACAGCAAGATTAACGCAGCGCACTCACCGGCCATTGTTCTTCTTCGATAGTCACTCGCGCGGTGCATTGTGGTCAACTCGCAATGCATTCTGGGGCGCGCTTCTCCAAAAAAAAACTTTATTAAGCTTCTTACGGCGAACGAACAGTAATTTCATGTTGTACTCTAATAACTTCATTTTCTCTTTAAATTCAACGCAGACAACGATGATTTCTCTTTAAATTCGACACAGACAACGGTGACTACTTTTTATTTGTTAATTTATTTTTTTTAAGTTACTCTACATACTATTTAATGTGCTAATTGTTTAATTATTGTTGCACTTTCTTGTACATTAATCATTATTAACTTTATAATTAGCATGGAAACTAATAATATTTTAGCCCCACCAAAATTTTTACAGGATCCTCGTGTACCTCCTATGAATTGGGAAGATTGGCGCGAATCTTTTGAAACATACCTAGAAGCCATTGGTGGAGAAGTGTTTCTTGCTTCACGAAAATTAGCATTACTTAAACATAGTCTTGGTGTTGAAGGTAGGAAGGTATTAAAAACATTACCAATCCTACCTAGTGTTATTTCCAAAGTATGTGAGGGCGGGGATGAAGACCTCAGTGAGGAAGAGGTTGTGTTTGATTGTTCAAAGCTTGAATCATATTCATCTGATGAATATCTTGATGCACTGAAAGCTTTAGAGGAAAATTTTGGTAAAAAAAACAGTATTGTTGTAGAAAGACATAAATTCTTTTCAAGAGCACTGTTAGTCAGTGAGACAGTAGAACAATATGTTACTGCTTTAAGAAGGTTAGCAGTTACTTGTAAATTTAAGGACTTACATGAAGAAATCATAAGAGATCCGTTCATTAACAGAACCAACAATGTCAAAATTCAAGAGAAGTTACTAGATTTAAAAGACCCATCTCTCCATAAAACTATTTCTGTTGCTAGAAGGGTTGAGAATAATTCTCGTTATGTTAAGGAGTTAAACAGTGTACATAGTATAGACCGTAAATTTTCTGATAGCAAAGACTCCAGTGATGTATGTACTGTAACTAATAAGTCAAAAACTTTTGACAGTAGATATAATGTCAGACGTGATATCAAGGTTAAACTTCGAACCTTTTCTACTAGTAACAAAAGCACTTTGTCATATAACAAACCATCCTCTAGTAAAACAATAAGTTCTAGCAAACAGTTTTGTTTTAGATGTGGTAATACTAAGCATACTACTGATAATTCTTGGTGTCCTGCATCAAATATTACTTGCTTCAAGTGTAATAAGACTGGTCATTTTGCAAAAATGTGTAGATCTGGCAATCCTAATGCTTGGAAAAATTCTGTCAATCTTATTGATGAATCTATTTATTCTAATAGTGATAGTGACATTGAAGTTATGGCAATTTGGAATAATGAAGTTAACCAGATTTCTGAGGAAATTCAACCTCCTAAATGTGAAGTCACCATCAACAACCACAAGTTATTTCTCTGGGCTGATTCTTGTTCATTATATACTATCATTGACAAGATCATGTGGGAAACTTGTGGTAAACCAGATCTAGTTTGTTCACAAAGAACTCCTGTGGGTTACTTAGGTATTAAATTGCCTGTGATTGGATGTTTTACATCTGAAATCATTTTTAAGGATAGGAATACCCTAGGAACTGTGTATGTTGTGGAAAAAGGCAGAGCTTTGCTAGGATGGAAAGAACTATGGAATTTAGGGATGACTCTTGATCCTAATCATCCAGATCAAATTTTATTATCTCCCAATTGGCATAAAAAACATTCCGAGGAAGTTTTAGTAACCCAAGATGACAATGCAGGTTTAGAATGGCATAAAAAATTCCCTGATTTATTTAGCTCTAAATTGGGTTGTCTCAAAAAATTTGAGCATCGTATAAACCTCAAACCTGATTGTGTACCTATTGTCCATAAGCTTCGCAATGTTCCTTTGGTGTTAAGATCTCAACTCAAGGTAGAACTTGATCGCCTTTGTCATCAAGACATTATTGAACCAATCAAAGCATCGGATTGGCTTAGTCCAGTGGTTTTGGCACGAAAACCTAATGGAAAATTGCGCATGTGTGTGGATTTGAGAGATTTAAACAAAAATATTTGGGTGGATCGCTACCCTTTACCCAAAATCAACGAAATGGTTGCATCTGTTAAAGAGGCTAAATATTTCTCGTCAATTGATTTATCTAATGTCTATCATCAGATAAAATTACATCCTGAGTCTCGCCATCTGACATCTTTTATCACTCCTGAGGGGGCATTTCAATTTTTGAGAATGCCTTTTGGTTTATCCTCTGCGCCCATTGATAAAAGCATCAATTAACTAACCTAATAACAATAATTATCAAAACTGATTCACCTATCAACCCTGGCCTCGACACATATTTAAGAACCTACTTGAAGTTATCTCTGTAGCCATGATGGCCAGAACAAGAATGCATGAATCACTACCATCTAGCCATAGAGGTAAGTACTAGGCCACAAAGAGGCAACCAATCATAGACCTATATTTAAACAGTGCATTTGTTTGTAACTGATTTCAGGTTTCCTGGAAGGAAAAATAACCACCAACAAACAGATTTGCGATCTGGTGGAAGCACAAAATCAACATTGGATGACTTCAAGAACACTAGAAACTCCAACTAAGGGGCAGCACTCACCTTTCTGGACCTTGAGCAGTTTTGACACTGTGTACTCACACCCTGGCTTAAAAGATGAAGGAAAAGAGGAATGCATAATACATCCCTAAAATGGTTTCAGTCCTGCCTCAAAGACATAATTCAAATTATTTCTGCAACACACATAGAATAGGAAAGGTGGCTCTTCCTGCACAAATAAATCATGCGTGCAATGGAGGTACCCTTATACCAAGGGGCTTCTTTCTGCTTTATTTTGCCTCTTTCTATTCGTTTCTGATCTATATTATGCTTTTTTCTGCATTTGCTGACCTTAATTTTGCCTCTGTCTACTCGTTTCTGAGCTCTATTTTTCCTCTTTCTGCTCGTTGCTGACCTTTAATTTGCCCCTTCTGCTCGTTTGTGACCTATATTCCACCTCTTTCTTTTCGTTTCTTACCTTTGTTTTGCCTATTTCTACTCATTTTGCACCCTTATCTTGCCTCTTTATGCTTGTTTCTGGGCTTTGTTTTGCTTCTTTCTTCTCTGCCTTACTGTGGGAGGCATCATTGCTGCTGCATGGGGGGAGCTGCTTGAAAGGCAGCTGCTCCCTCTGTGCAGGAGCAATTTGTTTCATCTCATTCCCTGCCAGACGTTTGCGGGCAGGGAAAAGAATGAAACCTCTGCTTCCAGTGGCATGAGCACTTTGACAACTCAAGCCCTCTTGAACCGGAGTGTTTGCTTTACCTTAGGGGTTGCCAGTAAGTAGTTATAGTTAGGACCATGTTTCTATAGGAAAAACATTTTTGACTTGTCCATATCTTTGGCACAATTTTACGAATCTCCACGAAATATTCCCAAAACAAGTGTTACAGTAAGTCGTGTTTTGCATGAGGAGTCACATGGTGATCCGCCAAGTGAGGGCAGAGAAAAAAGGGTGTCAAAAAATGTTAACTTCTATAGATAATTTTGAACATGACTACAGTCTGCACTGCTGGACGGAATTACACTTGGCAGAAAGCTAGCTCTTGGTCCACAAATACTGCTTTTTGTTATTTGGTGTAAATCTGTTCAATATTTTTTAAGATAATAAATTAAATCCAGGACACGGACCTTCCACGACTCCACGTGGCAGGAGCCATTGTTCTGATTGGCTGATCACAACAACCAGTGGGATATATATATATATTCACTGAAAAAACCATAGGTTATAGACCATATATAGTTAGGAATTCGCATTTACAAAACCTTATTTTACTCACACAAAACCATTGAAATTCCATATATAGTTAGTTGTACTAACTATATATCGCGCACCCGCAATCCACTGCTGATGATGTCACATATTACATCATTCATGACATGGTCAGTGACATCACTGATGACATCACTGATGACATCTCAAATGACATCACTGATGACATCTCAAATGACATCACTGATGACATCACTGATGACATCTCATTTGACATTACTGATCACATCACTGATGATATCATTCATGTGATAATACGATGAACCTCTTCAGACTCTAATATAACCTTAGATACAATCAGTGAAAACAGACACTCACAGACTGTCACTCATCCATGGAGTTACTCACACACCTAGTCAGTCATGCAAAGAATCAATCACACCTCCATTTCCTCAACTATACAGTTATACAAACTTTACTTATTCAAACATATACTAACACATATTTACTCTCTTATACAATCCCTGATACAAGTTCACAATGATCCATACAGCCACTCACACATTCACTGGCTCTTATGCACAGTTATTTATATATGGCAACTCTCACATGTACTGTGTTTTACATATGTACTTACTTTGACATGTAGCACTGAGATATCCATTCACTCACCAGTACACTCATGCACACAGTCAACCGCCCATACAGATGTTTCCACATGCACTTTTGAAACCATACATCTAGTGAATCAACTGCTCACACATCTATGCACAGAGTCACACACCTCCCAGCCACTCACACATATACTCAGTCTCCCATACAAATACTTGGGCAACCAATCAATAACCCATATAGTTACTCATATAGCTACTTATCAACACATGCAACAGTTTACAGAACAACAGACATAATGATGCACAAATTAAGACAGTTTAGTCACTAACCCATGCACTCAGTGAGACACATTTAATCACTCACTCATACAGTCAGTCATGCACCTACTAAATCCTTCATCCAGACACTTATACATCCACTCATTCTTCAATATGTAAGACATATTTTAACTTTACAGAAACATACAGTCACTGGATGTTGTCATCAGTGATGTCATCAGTGATGTCATTTGAGATGTCATCAGTGATGTCATCAGTGATGTCACTGACCATGTCATGAATGATGTAATATGTGACATCATCAGCAGTGGATTGCGGGTGCGCGATATATAGTTAGTGCAACTAACTATATATGGAATTTCAATGGTTTTGTGTGAGTAAAATAAGGTTTTGTAAATGCGAATTCCTAACTATATATGGTCTATAACCTATGGTTTTTTCAGTGAATTTTCAAGGTTTTGTAAATGCTAATTCCTAACTATATATGGTCTATAACCTATGGTTTTTTCAGTGAATTTTCAAGGTTTTGTAAATGCTAATTCCTAACTATATATGGTCTATAACCTATGGTTTTTTCAGTGACTATATATATATATACATACATATATAAACATATATCATCTGTATATCTATATAAATACAAACATAAATGCATGCATACATATACTTATATGCATACAGATGCATGTTATTTACATGAAAGTTGAAAAAACACTAATAAAAGCAAAGCTAAAAAGCCACCTCATTACAAATAGAATGGCTTTAACTTAAACGAGGGCGAGATCTATTGCATTTTCAATGCTTGTTTACTTTGGTTCCATCAAGAAGGCATTCAGATGTGTCACACATTTGCCATAAATTCTGAATGTTAGCACTCTAGTTGCACATTAGATCACTGTAGTAAAGCTACTGCTCACCAGGGACGTCTGCTGCTGGTATTCAAAGTGCATGTTTCAGTCTGCATGTCAGAATTTTTTTCATGAAATAGAAGAGGATTTGAGAAGTCACTCAAAATGATCCCTAATTTTTCTTTCTGAAGCACTAATCATACTTTATATGGCAAAATTAACCCCCTCATGTTGTTCCTTTTTAAATTGAGTGTTTTCAGACTTACCACTTCATTCCAATCAAGATGGCTTCTGGTGTGCCATACTTTTGTCATAAGTAAGACTGTTAGCGCTCTAGTTGTTCTTTAGAACACTCTGGGACATTCTGTCATTGGGCTATACTTGGGCTACATCTGGGTGATATTTGGGCTACATTTGGGCTCTTTTGTCTCTGGTGGCCATTTTGGGAGACTGCATGTCAGAATGTTTTAATGAAATAGAAAAGGATTTGAGAAGTCACTCAAAATGTGCCCTAATTTTTCATTCTGCAGCACTAATCATACTTTCTATGGCAAAATATACCCCCTCATGTTGTTTCTTTTTAAATTAAATGTTTTAAGAGTTACCACTTTATTCCAATCAAGATGGCTTCAGCTGTGCCATACCTTTGTAATAAGTAGGACTGTTAGCGCTCTAGTTGTTCTTTAGAACACTCTGGGACATTCTGTCATTGGGCTATACTTGGGCTACATCTGGGTGATATTTGGGCTACATTTGGGCTCTTTTGTCTCTGGTGGCCATTTTGGGAGACTGCATGTCAGAATTTTTTAATGAAATAGAAGAGGATTTGAAAAGTCACTCAAAATGTGCCCTAATTTTTCTTTCTGCAGCACTAATAATACCTTCTATTGCATAATATACCCCCTCATTTTGTTCCTTTTTAAATTAAATGTTTTAAGAGTTACCACTTTATTCCCATCACGATGGCTCCAGGTGTGCTGTACCTTTGTAATAAGTAGGACTGTTAGCGCTCTAGTTGTTCTTTAGAACACTCTGGGACATTCTGTCATTGGGCTATACTTGGGCTACATCTGGGTGATATTTGGGCTACATGTGGGCTCTTTTGTCTCTGGTGGCCATTTTGGGGGACTGCATGTCAGAATGTTTTAATGAAATAGAAAAGGATTTGAGAAGTCACTCAAAATGTGCCCTAATTTTTCATTCTGCAGCACTAATCATACTTTCTATGGCAAAATATACCCCCTCATGTTGTTTCTTTTTAAATTAAATGTTTTAAGAGTTACCACTTTATTCCAATCAAGATGGCTTCAGGTGTGCCATACCTTTGTAATAAGTAGGACTGTTAGCGCTCTAGTTGTTCTTTAGAACACTCTGGGACATTCTGTCATTGGGCTATACTTGGGCTACATCTGGGTGATATTTGGGCTACATTTGGGCTCTTTTGTCTCTGGTGGCCATTTTGGGAGACTGCATGTCAGAATGTTTTAATGAAATAGAAAAGGATTTGAGAAGTCACTCAAAATGTGCCCTAATTTTTCATTCTGCAGCACTAATCATACTTTCTATGGCGAAATAAACCCCCTCATGTTGTTTCTTTTTAAATTAAATGTTTTAAGAGTTACCACTTTATTCCAATCAAGATGGCTTCAGGTGTGCCATACCTTTGTAATAGAAAAGGGGGTGGTGATGAACAGAGTGTCTGAGTTAAACAGACCACTCTTACCCAGTCCAAAGATCAGGGCTTGATCCATCACCGTTATTTATCTCACTGCCCCATCCCAGCTCAGAACCTGGCTATATGCAAATCAGTCTATCCCTGGCCCAGTGCATCATGGGAACAGGGCAGACTAAACTACCAAGCCAATTCTTCACCAGAAAGGAGACAAGCTACCGGGGACCGGTTTCTGGCATTTCAGCCTTCTTCGGCCCGGCTTGCTTGAATCCTGATGGAGCAGTGAGAAAGGGACTCATGTCTGAGTATACCCTGCCACACCTATAGTGGCCAAAAACGATTTAGAAAAGGGGGTGGTGATGAACAGAGTGTCTGAGTTAAACAGACCACTCTTACCCAGTCCAAAGATCAGGGCTTGATCCATCACTGTTATTTATCTCACTGCCCCATCCCAGCTCAGAACCTGGCTATATGCAAATCAGTCTGTCCCTGGCCCAGTGCATCATGGGAACAGGGCAGACTAAACTACCAAGCCAATTCTTCACCAGAAAGGAGACAAGCTACCGGGGACCGGTTTCTGGCATTTCAGCCTTCTTCGGCCCGGCTTGCTTGAATCCTGATGGAGCAGTGAGAAAGGGACTCATGTCTGAGTATACCCTGCCACACCTATAGTGGCCAAAAACGATTTAGAAAAGGGGGTGGTGATGAACAGAGTGTCTTAGTTAAACAGACCACTCTTACCCAGTCCAAAGATCAGGGCTTGATCCATCACCGTTATTTATCTCACTGCCCCATCCCAGCTCAGAACCTGGCTATATGCAAATCAGTCTGTCCCTGGCCCAGTGCATCATGGGAACAGGGCAGACTAAACTACCAAGCCAATTATTCACCAGAAAGGAGACAAGCTACCGGGGACCGGTTTCTGGCATTTCAGCCTTCTTCGGCCCGGCTTGCTTGAATCCTGATGGAGCAGTGAGAAAGGGACTCATGTCTGAGTATACCCTGCCACACCTATAGTGGCCAAAAACGATTTAGAAAAGGGGGTGGTGATGAACAGAGTGTCTGAGTTAAACAGACCACTCTTACCCAGTCCAAAGATCAGGGCTTGATCCATCACCGTTATTTATCTCACTGCCCCATCCCAGCTCAGAACCTGGCTATATGCAAATCAGTCTGTCCCTGGCCCAGTGCATCATGGGAACAGGGCAGACTAAACTACCAAGCCAATTCTTCACCAGAAAGGAGACAAGCTACCGGGGACCGGTTTCTGGCATTTCAGCCTTCTTCGGCCCGGCTTGCTTGAATCCTGATGGAGCAGTGAGAAAGGGACTCATGTCTGAGTATACCCTGCCACACCTATAGTGGCCAAAAACGATTTAGAAAAGGGGGTGGTGATGAACAGAGTGTCTGAGTTAAACAGACCACTCTTACCCAGTCCAAAGATCAGGGCTTGATCCATCACCGTTATTTATCTCACTGCCCCATCCCAGCTCAGAACCTGGCTATATGCAAATCAGTCTGTCCCTGGCCCAGTGCATCATGGGAACAGGGCAGACTAAACTACCAAGCCAATTCTTCACCAGAAAGGAGACAAGCTACCGGGGACCGGTTTCTGGCATTTCAGCCTTCTTCGGCCCGGCTTGCTTGAATCTTGATGGAGCAGTGAGAAAGGGACTCATGTCTGAGTATACCCTGCCACACCTATAGTGGCCAAAAATGATTTAGAAAAGGGGGTGGTGATGAACAGAGTGTCTGAGTTAAACAGACCACTCTTACCCAGTCCAAAGATCAGGGCTTGATCCATCACCGTTATTTATCTCACTGCCCCATCCCAGCTCAGAACCTGGCTATATGCAAATCAGTCTGTCCCTGGCCCAGTGCATCATGGGAACAGGGCAGACTAAACTACCAAGCCAATTCTTCACCAGAAAGGAGACAAGCTACCGGGGACCGGTTTCTGGCATTTCAGCCTTCTTCGGCCCGGCTTGCTTGAATCCTGATGGAGCAGTGAGAAAGGGACTCATGTCTGAGTATACCCTGCCACACCTATAGTGGCCAAAAACGATTTAGAAAAGGGGGTGGTGATGAACAGAGTGTCTGAGTTAAACAGACCACTCTTACCCAGTCCAAAGATCAGGGCTTGATCCATCACCGTTATTTATCTCACTGCCCCATCCCAGCTCAGAACCTGGCTATATGCAAATCAGTCTGTCCCTGGCCCAGTGCATCATGGGAACAGGGCAGACTAAACTACCAAGCCAATTCTTCACCAGAAAGGAGACAAGCTACCGGGGACCGGTTTCTGGCATTTCAGCCTTCTTCGGCCCGGCTTGCTTGAATCCTGATGGAGCAGTGAGAAAGGGACTCATGTCTGAGTATACCCTGCCACACCTATAGTGGCCAAAAACGATTTAGAAAAGGGGGTGGTGATGAACAGAGTGTCTGAGTTAAACAGACCACTCTTACCCAGTCCAAAGATCAGGGCTTGATCCATCACCGTTATTTATCTCACTGCCCCATCCCAGCTCAGAACCTGGCTATATGCAAATCAGTCTGTCCCTGGCCCAGTGCATCATGGGAACAGGGCAGACTAAACTACCAAGCCAATTCTTCACCAGAAAGGAGACAAGCTACCGGGGACCGGTTTCTGGCATTTCAGCCTTCTTCGGCCCGGCTTGCTTGAATCCTGATGGAGCAGTGAGAAAGGGACTCATGTCTGAGTATACCCTGCCACACCTATAGTGGCCAAAAACGATTTAGAAAAGGGGGTGGTGATGAACAGAGTGTCTGAGTTAAACAGACCACTCTTACCCAGTCCAAAGATCAGGGCTTGATCCATCACCGTTATTTATCTCACTGCCCCATCCCAGCTCAGAACCTGGCTATATGCAAATCAGTCTGTCCCTGGCCCAGTGCATCATGGGAACAGGGCAGACTAAACTACCAAGCCAATTCTTCACCAGAAAGGAGACAAGCTACCGGGGACCGGTTTCTGGCATTTCAGCCTTCTTCGGCCCGGCTTGCTTGAATCCTGATGGAGCAGTGAGAAAGGGACTCATGTCTGAGTATACCCTGCCACACCTATAGTGGCCAAAAACGATTTAGAAAAGGGGGTGGTGATGAACAGAGTGTCTGAGTTAAACAGACCACTCTTACCCAGTCCAAAGATCAGGGCTTGATCCATCACCGTTATTTATCTCACTGCCCCATCCCAGCTCAGAACCTGGCTATATGCAAATCAGTCTGTCCCTGGCCCAGTGCATCATGGGAACAGGGCAGACTAAACTACCAAGCCAATTCTTCCCCAGAAAGGAGACAAGCTACCGGGGACCGGTTTCTGGCATTTCAGCCTTCTTCGGCCCGGCTTGCTTGAATCCTGATGGAGCAGTGAGAAAGGGACTCATGTCTGAGTATACCCTGCCACACCTATAGTGGCCAAAAACGATTTAGAAAAGGGGGTGGTGATGAACAGAGTGTCTGAGTTAAACAGACCACTCTTACCCAGTCCAAAGATCAGGGCTTGATCCATCACCGTTATTTATCTCACTGCCCCATCCCAGCTCAGAACCTGGCTATATGCAAATCAGTCTGTCCCTGGCCCAGTGCATCATGGGAACAGGGCAGACTAAACTACCAAGCCAATTCTTCACCAGAAAGGAGACAAGCTACCGGGGACCGGTTTCTGGCATTTCAGCCTTCTTCGGCCCGGCTTGCTTGAATCCTGATGGAGCAGTGAGAAAGGGACTCATGTCTGAGTATACCCTGCCACACCTATAGTGGCCAAAAACGATTTAGAAAAGGGGGTGGTGATGAACAGAGTGTCTGAGTTAAACAGACCACTCTTACCCAGTCCAAAGATCAGGGCTTGATCCATCACCGTTATTTATCTCACTGCCCCATCCCAGCTCAGAACCTGGCTATATGCAAATCAGTCTGTCCCTGGCCCAGTGCATCATGGGAACAGGGCAGACTAAACTACCAAGCCAATTCTTCACCAGAAAGGAGACAAGCTACCGGGGACCAGTTTCTGGCATTTCAGCCTTCTTCGGCCCGGCTTGCTTGAATCCTGATGGAGCAGTGAGAAAGGGACTCATGTCTGAGTATACCCTGCCACACCTATAGTGGCCAAAAACGATTTAGAAAAGGGGGTGGTGATGAACAGAGTGTCTGAGTTAAACAGACCACTCTTACCCAGTCCAAAGATCAGGGCTTGATCCATCACCGTTATTTATCTCACTGCCCCATCCCAGCTCAGAACCTGGCTATATGCAAAAGATGCAAATGCCAGAAACCGGTCCCCGGTAGCTTGTTTCCTTCCCAGTGTAAGAATTGGCTTTTGTAGTTTGGTTTGCCCTGTTCCCATCATGCACTGGGACAGGAACAGACTAATTTGCATACAGCCAGGTTCTGAAACTGGGATGGTGCAGTGAGCTAAAAAACGGTGTTGGATCTAGCCCTGATCTCTTGACTGGGTGAGAGTATTCTGTTTAATTCAGAGACTCTGTCCCTCACCACCCCTTGTTGTAAATATTTTTGTCCACCCTAAGCGTGGAAGGGTATACTCAGATGTGAGTCCCTTGCTCATTGCACCATCAGGATTCAAGCAAGCCGGGCCGAAGACGGCTGAAATGCCAGAAACCGGTCCCTGGTAGCTTGTTTCCTTCCCAGTGTAAGAATTGGCTTTTGTAGTTTGGTTTGCCCTGTTCCCATCATGCACTGGGACAGGAACAGACTAATTTGCATACAGCCAGGTTCTGAAACTGGGATGGTGCAGTGAGCTAAAAAACGGTGTTGGATCTAGCCCTGATCTCTTGACTGGGTGAGAGTATTCTGTTTAATTCAGAGACTCTGTCCCTCACCACCCCTTGTTGTAAATATTTTTGTCCACCCTAAGCGTGGAAGGGTATACTCAGATGTGAGTCCCTTGCTCATTGCACCATCAGGATTCAAGCAAGCCGGGCCGAAGACGGCTGAAATGCCAGAAACCGGTCCCCGGTAGCTTGTTTCCTTCCCAGTGTAAGAATTGGCTTTTGTAGTTTGGTTTGCCCTGTTCCCATCATGCACTGGGACAGGAACAGACTAATTTGCATACAGCCAGGTTCTGAAACTGGGATGGTGCAGTGAGCTAAAAAACGGTGTTGGATCTAGCCCTGATCTCTTGACTGGGTGAGAGTATTCTGTTTAATTCAGAGACTCTGTCCCTCACCACCCCTTGTTGTAAATATTTTTGTCCACCCTAAGCGTTTAAGGGTATACTCAGATGTGAGTCCCTTGCTCATTGCACCATCAGGATTCAAGCAAGCCGGGCCGAAGACGGCTGAAATGCCAGAAACCGGTCCCCGGTAGCTTGTTTCCTTCCCAGTGTAAGAATTGGCTTTTGTAGTTTGGTTTGCCCTGTTCCCATCATGCACTGGGACAGGAACAGACTAATTTGCATACAGCCAGGTTCTGAAACTGGGATGGTGCAGTGAGCTAAAAAACGGTGTTGGATCTAGCCCTGATCTCTTGACTGGGTGAGAGTATTCTGTTTAATTCAGAGACTCTGTCCCTCACCACCCCTTGTTGTAAATATTTTTGTCCACCCTAAGCGTGGAAGGGTATACTCAGATGTGAGTCCCTTGCTCATTGCACCATCAGGATTCAAGCAAGCCGGGCCGAAGACGGCTGAAATGCCAGAAACCGGTCCCCGGTAGCTTGTTTCCTTCCCAGTGTAAGAATTGGCTTTTGTAGTTTGGTTTGCCCTGTTCCCATCATGCACTGGGACAGGAACAGACTAATTTGCATACAGCCAGGTTCTGAAACTGGGATGGTGCAGTGAGCTAAAAAACGTTGTTGGATCTAGCCCTGATCTCTTGACTGGGTGAGAGTATTCTGTTTAATTCAGAGACTCTGTCCCTCACCACCCCTTGAAGTATTTCAGGGTTCCCAAGGCCTACACGCTCCAGAGATTACCCACATACACCAAAGAACTGTTGGCACGGAAGCTGTAAAAGGCAAAGAACAGGTTTATTAAAACCCCATGGGGTGGTGGTACACTCAAACAGCACCCTTCGGTATTGCAAGAGGTATCACACCGAACACCGGTGTGACCCCGTTTATATACAATTTTGGGGCAATAAAAGATAGGCGGCACAAGTTAAGACACAGTTTTTAGAGACATACATGGTCATCTTTTGGAATACTGCCAGCTCATTGGAGGGTTTCAAACCCACTGGTCAGTTAGTGGCACATTCCTGAAGGTATACGGGTCAGTGAGAACTGCGCATGTGTGGCTTGACCAGTACTAAAAATAGTCTGTTGCTGGGCAGATGTGAGTGGTCAGTGGAACGGACAAAGGACTAAAGGGCACGTCGGCCACGAGGCCGCTCATGATCTAAGATGGCCGCCACAGTATTCAAAATGGCGTTTATCGTATACAGCCAAGTTAAGGAGGACAACGTGTAGATTCAGCTAATCGCTAACACGGACGGGCCAATTACAACAGACGACCCTTTTAGCGTTTAGCTGAATCTACCTCATAATGAACATAGTCTGGATGTTCGTCCTCGATGTCAATTAGCATAATTTGTGTCACCTCCTTATGTAGCATCGTTTTATCGTAGGCAAGAGCTCGTCTCGATGGCAAACAGGCCGATAGGCACATTGAACATAATGCAGGACCACATTGGATACACAGGCAGATAAAAAACATTGCTCCCACAAGTATACAGAGAATTGTCAACAGTTTCCAGCCCCAAGTTGCAATCATGGACCAGAACCATCCAGAAAGTGTCCAAGTTCCATTGTCCGGGTGTATTTCGGCAGCTATTTTATGCAGCTTTGAAATCGCATCATACACAGATGGAGAATTATCAGGCACGTAAACACAGCAGCTGCTTCCGATGATCCTACATGCCCCCCCACGATCAGCCAAAACAACATCCAGTACCATCCGGTTTTGGAGGGTGACAATTCTGGAAATCTGCAGTTCTTCGGTAATATTCCCCAGGGCAATAGCAGTGTCATTCGCAACAGCCTCGACAACACGTGTCAGGCGTCTGATCTTCCGACTGTTCAGTGCGGCCCCCACAAAGGAGAATAGTCCCAGATTAAAATCCACATATTGTTGCAACGCAGTGTCCGTTTGATCAATGTCCTCTAGTGCAACAGTTCGCTTAACTCTGTTTAAAACAAAGTCATGGTACAGAGTATAGTCGTTGTGATACATCGGAGGGGCAATGAATACAGGAGGTAGCACAAACGATACATAACATGTGCCCAACCACCCCACTGGAAGCTGATGGTACCCCTTCGCTCCACAGATGAAGTAGGTGTTTCGGGATGCAACAAATGAAATGCCATTCGGGCTATCAAACGTGAGAGTAACGTTACATTCACTTTTCCCCACAGCAATCGTGCCCTTATTCCGGATACATAGATCGGCTTTCGTGGCAATGACATTTATAACATGAGCACTGGATACATTCACGTTTCGCTGATTGCTGTATATTCGTGGGGCAGATACATTGTCGGGCCTATACTCCTCCCATTCAAACCGTGTACCCTCAGCCCGTGGAAACCCATCCTTGTCATGGGGACATTCTTTATTTAGGCGAAAAAGCACCCCCCCTTTTGTTGGCCATCTCAAGGTAAAGAGGAGGGTGTACCAGGCGTTGCAAGACCCATTATGCGAAAACGGGAGTGGAATAAGTGGGGTGCCCCCTCTCTTCTGGTGCCCAGGCAACATTCCACACACCCAGCAATTAGAGGTATTGGTCATATTATGTGTGTGGTGAAGAATCTGAATGAAGCTGTTATTTAAATACGTTTGACGGTGGCGTTCTTCATGAAAAGGCAGAGTAAAGTGAAAATGTTCAGACGGTGCCGGGGTAGTCGGCAGCAAATGTTCACGTACAGGCACCACAAGTTCGACTACCCAGGCAATAACAGCTATCACCACAATCGTGAAAACAAAAAGAAAGGCACCCAGTATTTTCTTATCACGCGATACCATTGATGCCATAGTTCAAGAAAGTTCAGTGCTCACAGTTTCTCACAAATAGTCTCTGATACACATACGTGTATACCTAAAAAAAAAGAAAAATGCGGTGCTGAACTCCGAGGTAGCCGTTGTTTTCTTCTCCGGGCCAAGACGGGTGTCGCTACTCTGGCAGAACTGATCCCCCCCCCTTGGAATTCCCGGTTTCCGTTTCACAAACCTGGAGCGGTTACCAACCAGTCTAAAAAAGGAACAAAAATCTTCTTTATCGCGGTCGTAGATTGTAGCGCTCTCTTCCAGCAGCAGATTGGTCCGGGAAGGCTCCCTCTACTTCGGCCGACGTCACAGCTGGGCTCTTTTCTTTCTCCAAGATCTCTTTATAATCAGTAAGCACAGCAGGAGTCACCAGATCCGGAGAGACTCGACGACAGTGAGTCGAATGCACCCACCGCTTCCTGTTGGTCACTCGTACGGCGGTGCGGGTTGCCAGAAGGACCTGCTCGGGGCCCTTCCACCTGGGCTCCAAACTGCTTGCTCTTTCAAACGAACGGATCATCACATGATCCCCAGGACGAAGATCGTGGCCTTCTCCAGTAGAGTTGTCAGGGAGCGCTTCTCGAACCTGTTGATGAATGGAGAGCAAATCATTTGTTAATCGTGCCAAATAATCATTCATCATAACACAAGGCACATCATGTATCAATCGCGGCTTGGGCACTCCCCAGATATTCATGGGGCGGCCAAACACCACCTCATAAGGTGTAAGGCCAGTTCGTGAATGGGGCACTGATCTAAGAGACAGTAGTGCTAGCGGCAACGCATCTGGCCACTTCAATGATGTAGACGCCACAATTTTGGCCAGTTTAAGCTTCAACGTGGCATTGTACCGCTCGACCAAACCTGCCGACTGAGGGTGGAATACAGCGTGGAACTTTTGCTGAATCCCTAACCCCTTCAGTACATATTCCACAATCTTTCCGACAAAATGGGGCCCATTATCGCTCCACAAAAATTTGCAAACTCCAAAGCGAGGAAAGAATTCCTTAAGCAACACCTTAGCTGTTGTCAAAGCCGTATTGTCTTTCGTGGGGTAGGCCTCAACCCATTTGCTAAAGGCACACACCACCACTAAGACGTACTTCAGGTTATTGCAACGCTCGAGTTGAATGTAATCCATTTGAAGGACTTCAAACGGTGCAGAAGGTGGAACGAACCCTCCTTTCGGAGTATAGGCCCCCTTTCCAGGATTGTGTTGCAAACATACCAGGCAGGTCTGCACTACTCTCTTTGCAGTGTTCGCAATCTCGGGATGTTCCCAAACTCGTGTTAAAAGCTGAGTGATTGCAAGAGCTCCGACATGCGCCAGTCCATGTGTCATCTGGACCATCGCCTGTAAGTAAGCCGCAGGCAATTTCCACTTCTCCATGTCTTTACTTCTCCAACATCCCTCATCATCTAGCACCCCATCTGCTGCCCAAGCCGCAAGCTCAGATTCTGTAGCTGAATTTTGTATATCCCGTATCTCTGCTCTAGCATCACTCCATCGTTCAGCCTGTGATTGTACCACATACATGGGGGAGCTAGTTCGGGACATAGCCGTTTGCCTTGCTATGCTGTCTGCAAAGGCATTTCCTTGGCCCACCTTATCCGTAATTTTCTTATGGGCACTGCACTTCACTATTGCTACTTTTTTAGGGCCAAGCAGCGCATTTAGGAGATCACGCACTAACTCTCCGTGCATAATGTGCTCCCCATGTGACGTCAGAAACCCGCGTTCCCTCCAAAGAAGCCCGAAGTCATGGGCCACTCCAAAGGCGTACCGGCTGTCTGTGTATATGTTCACACATAGGCCAGCACTCAATTCGCAGGCTCTTGTTAAAGCTATCAGCTCTGCTGCCTGAGCCGATTTTTGTGGTATTCTAGCTGTTTCTACCACCGTCTTAAGTGTCGTGATCGCATATGCTGCGGAAGTCGTGCCATCTGGCAGCCTCAAACACGATCCATCAACCCACAGTTCCCCATCCACATCTGGAAGTGGCACATCCTGTAAGTCAACACGACCCTTTGTCTGTTCCTCAGTCAGGAAAACACAATCATGATGTTTTTCTTCCTGACCCTCCTCGGCCGGATAGGGCAATAAAGTCGCGGGGTTCAAAGTAGCGCATCTCTTCAATGTTATGTGTGGCGCTAAAAGTGTCAGCTCATATCCTGTAAGTCGTGCACTCGTGAGGTATTGGGTCTTTGTTTGGTTTAACAGGGCGTCTACTGCGTGAGGAACCAACACCAGCAATTTGTGTGATAACACTATGCCCTCACTCTGTCGTATGGCTACTGCTGTTGCCGCTACTGCTCGAAAACACCCAGGCAGCCCTCGTGCTACAGGATCCAAAATGGCAGAGAAGTATGCACATGGTCTCTGCTTATCCCCGTGTAACTGCACTAACACTGACAACGCGCACCCATCATTCTCGTGCACGTACAATGTGAAAAGTTTCGTGTAGTCTGGTGTTCCTAACACGGGTGCAGAACAAAGGGCCTGTCTCAACTGTTCAAAGGCTTTCTGACATTCGTCTGTCCACTCAAGAGGCATCGGTGTAGTTTTGGACAATAATGCTAGCAGAGGTTTTATGATATGTGAGAAACCCATGATCCATTGTCTACAAAAAGATGTCAACCCTATAAAGGCACGCACATCTCTCTGCGTGCGGGGGACTGGTGTATCTAAAATCGCCTGAATTCGATCAGATGTTAATGCCCTCCCCTCCTTAGACAACAGATGACCGAGGTAGGTCACCTGGGGTCTACAGTATTGAAGCTTTTTCTTGGAGACCTTGTGATTGTTTTGTGCCAAAAAGGACAGCAACGCAAGCGTGCTTTGTTCACATTGTGTATAGGAGTCAGCAGCAAGCAAAAGGTCATCCACGTACTGGATGAGCGCAACGCCAGACTGCAATTCGAAGGAATCTAGTTGTCGTTTTAAAGCCTGGCTGTAGATGCTAGGGCTCTCAGTATAGCCTTGGGGAACACGACAAAATCTATACGATTTATTATTGAGCGTAAAACCAAACAGATATCTGCTATCTGGGTGAACAGGGATAGAAAAGAACGCATTCTTTAGATCGATAACGCTAAAAGTGGTGGCTGTCGGTGGAACCAAAGTAAGCAAAGTTGTGATATCAGACACCACTGGGTATTGGGGAATGACAATTTTATTTATTTCACGCAAATCAATAATAAATCGATAGATCTTGCCATCTGAGTCTCTCTTAAGAATTGGTAGAATAGGGCTGTTACAGACATTATAAGGGACCTCCTCCACTACCCCTGCAGAAATCAAATCCTGAACAATATGTGTTAGTGCAATTTCGCCTTCCTTCGAGATCTTATACTGTGGCACTCGTGGTAGAGGGGCCCCCTCCTTAACAGTGATATGTATTGGTGGAATACGCATCTCTCCCACATCCGTATCTGATGTCGCCCACAACGTGTGCGGCAGAGAGGCCAAAGCGGGAATGTCTAAAATGACACAAAATCTGTCACGTTCAGGACAATCATCAGGATCAGGGTAGTTGTCATTCAGAATAACCCGCACTCCTTCTGGAGCGCAGCGTATTGTTGCTCGAAAATATTTAAGCAAATCAATGCCCAAGATATTATCTGGGGTATGGGGCGATAACAAAAATTGGCCAAAACTAAAGTACTTGTCAATGCATAGTGCAAGGGGCTTGGACAAAGGGCTAGGGGAGGGTGTGCCATCAAACCCTACACACGTAATCATTTCGCCAGACAGGGGAGCCCTCGGAACCAAGTGTTTCGACAGAGCGCTACGAGTAGCTCCTGTGTCGACTAGAAACTGATCAGTAGAACCCAAAATACCCGCTGTTACATATGGACCTTGCTGATCTACTGGCACTTCGACTGATTCCTTACCCCATCCTACGCAATCCTATGCATGCACATAATCCTGATGTTCCACATTCTCTCCTTCCAAAATCTGATATTGATTCCGTCTATCAAACGTATTTCGTTCGTCCTGGCCACGGCCCCTCTCCTCAACCTGTCTACGATCACCTCCGCCACCTCTCGCTCCAGTATAACCTCCTCTTGACCTTCCACTGCCTCGACCACGCTGACTACGCTGTTCACGAAGTACCGGACAATCATCGGCCCAATGCCCAAACTCCTTACAATAAGCACACTGATCCTCCGCAATGTCCGTACGACCATACGACGCATTTCCTCCACCTCGTCTACCTCTATCATTCCCTCTACTCTGTGTTCCCCGAACCTGTGCCAACATCACCTTCGTTTTCAATTCCTTCGTCTTTTTCTCTACATTCTCTTTAGCCTCCACTTCCTGCCGCTCATAATACTGAGCCATAGTTAACAAGGACGCAGGGGTCGCCGTGGCCCAGGAACTCTCACTCGACTTCAATCGCTTTGCAATCTCTGGTAGGAGATTAGCCACGTACTTATCTACAAACAAATGCCGACCCGTATCGTCAGTTAAAGATTGACCACTGTAATCATGAAATGCCTCCTCAAAGCGTGTAAAGAAATCTGAAACCGTTTCATCATGTTTCTGCTTGCACGACGTTAACATGGTCCAATCAATCTTTTTGGCGGGAACAAGCGTTTTCAATTTACGCAAAATAGCTGCCGGGAGTTCTAGAATTAGCTGACAAGGCTTGCATGCTGGTGCCCTGTCTAAATCTGCAGCATTTATTTCTTTCCATGTCCCTCCCAATATTGTCTCATCATTATTTTTACGAATCTGCCGCCACATGTCAGGTGGTAATATCAACCCAAAAAACAAATCTATATCTACAAGAGTCATCACACAAGACGATATAGCCCCCTCTACCCCCTCATAGAATGCCGCTGGGTTCTTTCGGAGATCAGGTAAAGAATTTTTAAGTGCCATGACATCTGCTCTATTCCATGGTGTATACACCCAATTATACACAAAATATCCCTTCGCATCCTTTGACGATTTATCATCATCCGTACCTTCCCCTTTTGGTGGAACATACAAAGGCGCGGCTTCACGCATAGGCATAACATGCAACGCAGAGCTCTTATCTGAACCACGAAGAGAACACTCCTTAACCGCCCCGTCGTTTCCCGGCTCGGACTCCTTTTTCCTCCGTTTCAGTTCCTGTCGTAAAGAAATTGTCTCATCCCGCAGCGCGATCAACTGCTTGAACAGGTCGTCCACATCTGTAAGATCAAAATCACCTTTAGCTAAATTCTCACGATATACCGACAAAGCTTTAGGTTCTAACGTTTCAGAAACTTCACGATATGCATTTACAACTTCATCCGCTAAAGTGGACAAGAAATACATTAATTCAAGATCCGACCACCCCTGTTTCTCCGCTACCAACTGTTCCTGAGTAACACAATGCTTATTCACTTTACGAGCCCAACTGCGCAAATGAGCGGACCTCTCCGCAGTAAACCTGAGAGCCGATACCCCTTTCTGGCTCACTTGAATCTGCCCATCATCCTCGGAATCCGCAGCCGGAGCCGTCGGTGAAACGTACGGAGGCGGTGACCGATCTAACAAAGAAAAATCATCAATTTCATTATTAAGGACAGGATAAAGCGGTCGGCGAATAGGAAACTGACCAGTCATTTGCAATTTACGTTCCCGTTCCTCCCTCTCTTTCTTCTCCTGAGCCTCCTTCTCCTCAAGCTGTAAAGCCTTATCCCGAGCAGCCTTACGCTGCTCTTTGTCCGCCAAGGCAACCTCACGCTTCATTCGTTCACGCACCGCTTTCTCCCACATTCGTACACAATCAAACATATTTTGTCTAGACCTACGTTGAAACATACATTGCTCGACAAATTGGATTTTACTCAAATCGTATGACCCGTGTAGGGGCCATTGCAATTCGGGATCGGCCTTAGTGTACTTATGCCATAATTTACTGTACATAATAGGTGGAAGGCCGTGCTTGATATACATGTCCCTATTTGGCGTTCCCTCTGGGGGAGCTGGCTGTGATTCCGCTAACCTAATTGATGCATCATCTCCTAAGCAACACATTCCCCGGAGTTTGCTGAAAACAGGCATGTTCAAAAAGTATCACGAAAGCGTGACACCAAACCAAAGGGCACTTACAGTTCTTCACACAATTGTGCCGTTCAAAGGAAAAACAAGGTTAGAGAAACATCTCTACATGCCTGCCTATGTGAAGTGCACTACACATATAAGTTCAAAGGTCACAAATTCAAAATGTTAGCTAACTCAGATCAAAGTTCACAAAATTCAGCGAGCGTCCGAAGACTACCTCACTGATCACAAATCTCAAGACTTCAGTAAGCGTCTGAAGACTACCTTACCGAACACAAAGCTTACCAATTCTCAAAAGTCCAGATTCCAACTGCCAAGGTCTTGTAAGCCAAATCAGCCAAACGGCACTTTCTCAGTGAAGCAGACACTCGAAAACTCAGTCGGAGACCGGCGCCACCTGGAAGGTCAGATCGGAAGGAAAGGAAAAAACACCTTGGCAGCCAAGACTCGGGTCACTCGTGGCAGTGCGCGTCCATGGCGAGTTTCCAAGCCTTCGTCACGACCTCTCCTTCGGGCATCCGAGTCGCCGATGAGTCCCTTCGTGGTCGCCAATTGAAGTATTTCAGGGTTCCCAAGGCCTACACGCTCCAGAGATTACCCACATACACCAAAGAACTGTTGGCACGGAAGCTGTAAAAGGCAAAGAACAGGTTTATTAAAACCCCATGGGGTGGTGGTACACTCAAACAGCACCCTTCGGTATTGCAAGAGGTATCACACCGAACACCGGTGTGACCCCGTTTATATACAATTTTGGGGCAATAAAAGATAGGCGGCACAAGTTAAGACACAGTTTTTAGAGACATACATGGTCATCTTTTGGAATACTGCCAGCTCATTGGAGGGTTTCAAACCCACTGGTCAGTTAGTGGCACATTCCTGAAGGTATACGGGTCAGTGAGAACTGCGCATGTGTGGCTTGACCAGTACTAAAAATAGTCTGTTGCTGGGCAGATGTGAGTGGTCAGTGGAACGGACAAAGGACTAAAGGGCACGTCGGCCACGAGGCCGCTCATGATCTAAGATGGCCGCCACAGTATTCAAAATGGCGTTTATCGTATACAGCCAAGTTAAGGAGGACAACGTGTAGATTCAGCTAATCGCTAACACGGACGGGCCAATTACAACACCCTTGTTGTAAATATTTTTGTCCACCCTAAGCGTGGAAGGGTATACTCAGATGTGAGTCCCTTGCTCATTGCACCATCAGGATTCAAGCAAGCCGGGCCGAAGACGGCTGAAATGCCAGAAACCGGTCCCCGGTAGCTTGTTTCCTTCCCAGTGTAAGAATTGGCTTTTGTAGTTTGGTTTGCCCTGTTCCCATCATGCACTGGGACAGGAACAGACTAATTTGCATACAGCCAGGTTCTGAAACTGGGATGGTGCAGTGAGCTAAAAAACGGTGTTGGATCTAGCCCTGATCTCTTGACTGGGTGAGAGTATTCTGTTTAATTCAGAGACTCTGTCCCTCACCACCCCTTGTTGTAAATATTTTTGTCCACCCTAAGCGTGGAAGGGTATACTCAGATGTGAGTCCCTTGCTCATTGCACCATCAGGATTCAAGCAAGCCGGGCCGAAGACGGCTGAAATGCCAGAAACCGGTCCCCGGTAGCTTGTTTCCTTCCCAGTGTAAGAATTGGCTTTTGTAGTTTGGTTTGCCCTGTTCCCATCATGCACTGGGACAGGAACAGACTAATTTGCATACAGCCAGGTTCTGAAACTGGGATGGTGCAGTGAGCTAAAAAACGGTGTTGGATCTAGCCCTGATCTCTTGACTGGGTGAGAGTATTCTGTTTAATTCAGAGACTCTGTCCCTCACCACCCCTTGTTGTAAATATTTTTGTCCACCCTAAGCGTGGAAGGGTATACTCAGATGTGAGTCCCTTGCTCATTGCACCATCAGGATTCAAGCAAGCCGGGCCGAAGACGGCTGAAATGCCAGAAACCGGTCCCCGGTAGCTTGTTTCCTTCCCAGTGTAAGAATTGGCTTTTGTAGTTTGGTTTGCCCTGTTCCCATCATGCACTGGGACAGGAACAGACTAATTTGCATACAGCCAGGTTCTGAAACTGGGATGGTGCAGTGAGCTAAAAAACGGTGTTGGATCTAGCCCTGATCTCTTGACTGGGTGAGAGTATTCTGTTTAATTCAGAGACTCTGTCCCTCACCACCCCTTGTTGTAAATATTTTTGTCCACCCTAAGCGTGGAAGGGTATACTCAGATGTGAGTCCCTTGCTCATTGCACCATCAGGATTCAAGCAAGCCGGGCCGAAGACGGCTGAAATGCCAGAAACCGGTCCCCGGTAGCTTGTTTCCTTCCCAGTGTAAGAATTGGCTTTTGTAGTTTGGTTTGCCCTGTTCCCATCATGCACTGGGACAGGAACAGACTAATTTGCATACAGCCAGGTTCTGAAACTGGGATGGTGCAGTGAGCTAAAAAACGGTGTTGGATCTAGCCCTGATCTCTTGACTGGGTGAGAGTATTCTGTTTAATTCAGAGACTCTGTCCCTCACCACCCCTTGTTGTAAATATTTTTGTCCACCCTAAGCGTGGAAGGGTATACTCAGATGTGAGTCCCTTGCTCATTGCACCATCAGGATTCAAGCAAGCCGGGCCGAAGACGGCTGAAATGCCAGAAACCGGTCCCCGGTAGCTTGTTTCCTTCCCAGTGTAAGAATTGGCTTTTGTAGTTTGGTTTGCCCTGTTCCCATCATGCACTGGGACAGGAACAGACTAATTTGCATACAGCCAGGTTCTGAAACTGGGATGGTGCAGTGAGCTAAAAAACGGTGTTGGATCTAGCCCTGATCTCTTGACTGGGTGAGAGTATTCTGTTTAATTCAGAGACTCTGTCCCTCACCACCCCTTGTTGTAAATATACCTTTGTAATAAGTAGGACTGTTAGCGCTCTAGTTGTTCTTTAGAACACTCTAGGAGGCTGCAGTAGAACACAAAGGAATCAGTCCTTGTTGGATGTACATGTTTTACTGAGAATGTCAGACTTCATTTTCACATGACTGAGAAAGATAATGTGAATTTACAGAAAATATGCTTTCAGTTTAGCTTATAGATCCCCTTCCAAACCACTGTGGGAAAATCATGAGATATTAGTTTTCTTTCAAACAATATTCATGATATCACAGCAGAAGGTTTTTTCACATGGTAAAATCACCTTAGAACCCACCACAATTCCTAAAACGAGTATGGTACCATCAACAAATGATTTATAATGTAACTAAAGTCCTAAAACCCTCTATTAACTACAATGCTTTTTAATGAGGTGCTATCATGTATATTGGTCCCAAGATGGCTGCCAACACTTCTTGGATGAAGTGCTGACAGCCAATCAGATCAGATGTGTGGTTAGGCTCCGCCCAGATATATATCTTTATTTGAACCTAAATTACTCAAAATCCACTGGAGCACATATATTGAGACCTAGCAAAGGCACATCGGGCTAACAGTCCCTACAATTTTGCCAAGTTTCGTGCAAATCCATTCAGCCGTTCGAGCTAAAAGTGAGGCCAACCGCCCTATGGAAATTAACATGGGAAAAACACGTTTTGGGACCCCCCTTTTTTCTCGGCCCCCCCCTTGATGAAACCCCCCCAAATTGTCAGGGGCTGCTCAGAAACAAAATGTTCCATTTTCCTGAAAATTTCAGCCAATTCCGTCCACAAACGCCAAAGTTATTAGACATAGAATTTTCAAAAATCCCATAGAGAAAAAATCCTAACTATATATACCTACTGGCGACCGCCAGTAGGTAATATATATATATATATATATTCACTGAAAAAACCATAGGTTATAGACCATATATAGTTAGGAATTCGCATTTACAAAACCTTATTTTACTCACACAAAACCATTGAAATTCCATATATAGTTAGTTGCACTAACTATATATCGCGCACCCGCAATCCACTGCTGATGATGTCACATATTACATCATTCATGACATGGTCAGTGACATCACTGATGACATCACTGATGACATCTCAAATGACATCACTGATGACATCTCAAATGACATCACTGATGACATCACTGATGACATCTCATTTGACATTACTGATCACATCACTGATGATATCATTCATGTGATAATACGATGAACCTCTTCAGACTCTAATATAACCTTAGATACAATCAGTGTAAACAGACACTCACAGACTGTCACTCATCCATGGAGTTACTCACACACCTAGTCAGTCATGCAAAGAATCAATCACACCTCCATTTCCTCAACTATACAGTTATACAAACTTTACTTATTCAAACATATACTAACACATATTTACTCTCTTATACAATCCCTGATACAAGTTCACAATGATCCATACAGCCACTCACACATTCACTGGCTCTTATGCACAGTTATTTATATATGTCAACTCTCACATGTACTGTGTTTTACATATGTACTTACTTTGACATGTAGCACTGAGATATCCATTCACTCACCAATACACTCATGCACACAGTCAACCGCCCATACAGCTGTTTCCACATGCACTTTTGAAACCATACATCTAGTGAATCAACTGCTCACACATCTATGCACAGAGTCATACACCTCCCAGCCACCCACACACACACTCAGTCTCCCATACAAATACTTGGGCAACCAATCAATAACCCATATAGTTACTCATATAGCTACTTATCAACACATGCAACAGTTTACAGAACAACAGACATAATGATGCACAAATTAAGACAGTTTAGTCACTAACCCATGCACTCAGTGAGACACATTTAATCACTCACTCATACAGTCAGTCATGCACCTACTAAATCCTTCATCCAGACACTTATACATCCACTCATTCTTCAATATGTAAGACATATTTTAACTTTACAGAAACATACAGTCACTGGATGTTGTCATCAGTGATGTCATCAGTGATGTCATTTGAGATGTCATCAGTGATGTCATCAGTGATGTCACTGACCATGTCATGAATGATGTAATATGTGACATCATCAGCAGTGGATTGCGGGTGCGCGATATATAGTTAGTGCAACTAACTATATATGGAATTTCAATGGTTTTGTGTGAGTAAAATAAGGTTTTGTAAATGCGAATTCCTAACTATATATGGTCTATAACCTATGTTTTTTTCAGTGAATTTTCAAGGTTTTGTAAATGCTAATTCCTAACTATATATGGTCTATAACCTATGGTTTTTTCAGTGAATTTTCAAGGTTTTGTAAATGCTAATTCCTAACTATATATGGTCTATAGCCTATGGTTTTTTCAGTGAATATATATATATACATACATATATAAACATATATCATCTGTATATCTATATAAATACAAACATAAATGCATGCATACATATACTTATATGCATTTTAGGGTTGTTAGGGCGTTTTCGTGTGTATTATGTTGCTTTTTTAGGGCTTTTGGGTCAATTACGTCGGGTTCCCGGAGCCTAGGGCTGAGGGGCCGGTTCAGTTTCGTGCGTATTGGTGTTGGCAAGGTTTTGAGGGATTTTGGCGGTTTTTGGTCGAGATTTGGCCGTTTTATGGCTTTTTTTTGTGTTTGCGGGGGGCGCGTATTCGGGTTGAAATTCGTCCCCGTTCCAGTAGATGGATTGGGCTGATTTTTGGTGAGATGTTAGGGAATCGCTGGAACTAGTGTCCAGCCAAGTTTGAAGCGGATCGGAGCAGTGGAAGTGCTTTAAAGAGCAATTTTTGTGCGGAGTAGCGAATTGTCATGTTATTCAATGGGAGTTTTTGGTGCGCATGGAGAAGGTGAATTTGGGGTGTTCCAGTTGCGCTAGAGGGACGGGGCTTGGGTGAGCTGTAGGGAGAGTGGATCGGCAGGTGTGCCGAATTTTTGGGATTTGTTGGCCGAAGGGAAGGGTGTGCTTGGGCAAAGTCGATTTGGTGAAAACGGTGCGTTATTTACATGAAAGTTGAAAAAACACTAATAAAAGCAAGGCTAAAAAGCCACCTCATTACAAACAGAATGGCTTTAACTTAAACGAGGGCGAGATCTATTGCATTTTCAATGCTTGTTTACTTTGGTTCCATCAAGAAGGCATTCAGATGTGTCACACATTTGCCATAAATTCCGAATGTTAGCACTCTAGTTGCACATTAGATCACTGTAGTAAAGCTACTGCTCACCAGGGACGTCTGCTGCTGGTATTCAAAGTGCATGTTTCAGTCTGCATGTCAGAATTTTTTTAATGAAATAGAAGAGGATTTGAGAAGTCACCCAAAATGATCCCTAATTTTTCTTTCTGAAGCACTAATCATACTTTCTATGGCAAAATTAACCCCCTCATGTTGTTCCTTTTTAAATTGAGTGTTTTCAGACTTACCACTTCATTCCAATCAAGATGGCTTCTGGTGTGCCATACTTTTGTCATAAGTAAGACTGTTAGCGCTCTAGTTGTTCTTTAGAACACTCTGGGACATTCTGTCATTGGGCTATACTTGGGGTACATCTGGGTGATATTTGGGCTACATTTAGGCTCTTTTGTCTCTGGTGGCCATCTTGGGAGACTATGTCAGAATTTTTTAATGAAATTGAAGAGGGTTTGAGAAGTCACTCAAAATGTGCCCTAATTTTTCTTTCTGCAGCACTAATCATAATTCATATGGTAAAATATACCCCCTCATTTTGTTCCTTTTTAAATTAAATGTTTTAAGAGTTACCACTTTATTCCAATCAAGATGGCTTCAGGTGTGCCATACCTTTGTAATAAGTAGGACTGTTAGCGCTCTAGTTGTTCTTTAGAACACTCTGGGACATTCTGTCATTGGGCTATACTTGGGCTACATCTGGGTGATATTTGGGCTACATTTGGGCTCTTTTGTCTCTGGTGGCCATTTTGGGAGACTGCATGTCAGAATGTTTTAATGAAATAGAAGAGGATTTGAGAAGTCACTCAAAATGTGCCCTAATTTTTCATTCTGCAGCACTAATCATACTTTCTATGGCAAAATATACCCCCTCATGTTGTTTCTTTTTAAATTAAATGTTTTAAGAGTTACCACTTTATTCCAATCAAGATGGCTTCAGGTGTGCCATACCTTTGTAATAAGTAGGACTGTTAGCGCTCTAGTTGTTCTTTAGAACACTATGGGACATTCTGTCATTGGGCTATACTTGGGCTACATCTGGGTGATATTTGGGCTACATTTGGGCTCTTTTGTCTCTGGTGGCCATTTTGGGAGACTGCATGTCAGAATGTTTTAATGAAATAGAAAAGGATTTGAGAAGTCACTCAAAATGTGCCCTAATTTTTCATTCTGCAGCACTAATCATACTTTCTATGGCAAAATATACCCCCTCATGTTGTTTCTTTTTAAATTAAATGTTTTAAGAGTTACCACTTTATTCCAATCAAGATGGCTTCAGGTGTGCCATACCTTTGTAATAAGTAGGACTGTTAGCGCTCTAGTTGTTCTTTAGAACACTCTAGGAGGCTGCAGTAGAACACAAAGGAATCAACTGACAGTCTCTGTCCTTGTTGGATGTACATGTTTTACTGAGAATGTCAGACTTCATTTTCACATGACTGAGAAAGATAATGTGAATTTACAGAAAATATGCTTTCAGTTTAGCTTATAGATCCCCTTCCAAACCACTGTGGGAAAATCATGAGATATTAGTTTTCTTTCAAACAATATTCATGATATCACAGCAGAAGGTTTTTTCACATGGTAAAATCACCTTAGAACCCACCACAATTCGTAAAACGAGTATGGTACCATCAACAAATGATTTATAATGTAACTAAAGTCCTAAAACCCTCTATTAACTACAATGCTTTTTAATGAGGTGCTATCATGTATATTGGTCCCAAGATGGCTGCCAACACTTCTTGGATGAAGTGCTGACAGCCAATCAGATCAGATGTGTGGTTAGGCTCCGCCCAGATATATATATTTTTTTGAACCTAAATTACTCAAAATCCACTGGAGCACATATATTGAGACCTAGCAAAGGCACATCGGGCTAACAGTCCCTACAATTTTGCCAAGTTTCGTGCAAATCCATTCAGCCGTTCGAGCTAAAAGTGAGGCCAACCGCCCTATGGAAATTAACATGGGAAAAACGCGTTTTGGGACCCCCCTTTTTTCTCGGCCCCCCCTTGATGAAACCCCCCCAAATTGTCAGGGGCTGCTCAGAAATAAAAATGTTCCATTTTCCTGAAGATTTCAGCCAATTCCGTCCACAAACGCCAAAGTTATTAGACATAGAATTTTCAAAAATCCCATAGAGAAAAAATCCTAACTATATATACCTACTGGCGACCGCCAGTAGGTAATATATATATATATATATATATATATATATATATATATATATATATATATCCCACTATATATACATATATATATATTCACTGAAAAAACCATAGGTTATAGACCATATATAGTTAGGAATTAGCATTTACAAAACCATATTTTACTCACACAAAACCATTGAAATTTCATATATAGTTAGTTGCCCTAACTATATATCGCGCACCCGCAATCCACTGCTGATGATGTCACATATTACATCATTCATGACATGGTCAGTGACATCACTGATGACATCACTGATGACATCTCAAATGACATCACTGATGACATCACTGATGACAACACCCAGTGACTGTATGTTTCTGTAAAGTTAAATATGTCTTACATATTGAAGAATGAGTGGATGTATAAGTGTTTCGATGAAGGATTTAGTAGGTGCATGACTGACTGTATGAGAGAATGATTAAATGTGTGTCACTGAGTGCATGGGTTAGTGACTAAACTGTCTTATTTTGTGCATCATTATATATGTTGTTCTGTAAACTGCTGCATGTGTTGATCAGTAGCTATAAGCGTAACTATATGGGTTATTGATTGTTTGCCCAAGTATTTGTATGGGAGACTGAGTATGTGTGTGAGTTGATGGAAGGTGTATGACTCTGTGCATAGATGTGTGAGCAGTTGATTCACTATATGTATGGGTTCAAAAGTGCATGTGGAAACAGCTGCATGGGCAGTTGACTGTGTGCATGAGTGTATTGCTGAGTGAATGGATATCTCAGTGCTACATGTCAAAGTAAGTACATATGTAAAACACAGTACATGTGAGAGTAGACATATATAAATAACTGTGCAGAAGAGCCAGTGAATGTTTGAGTGGCTGCATGGATCATTGAAAACTTGTATCAGTGATTGTATAAGAGAGTACAAATATGTTAGAATATGTTTGAATTACTATGGTGTGTATAACTGTATAGTTGAGGAAATGGAGGTGTAATTGATTCTTTGCATGACTGAGTAGGTGCATGAGTAACTCCATGGATGAGTGACAATCTGTGAGTGTCTGTTTACACTGAGTGTATCTAAGGTTATATTAGAGTCTGTAGAGGTTCATCGTATTAACACATGAATGATGTCATCAGTGATGTCATCAGTGATGTCATTTGAGATGTCATCAGTGATGTCATCAGTGATGTCACTGACCATGTCATGAATGATGTAATATGTGACATCATCAGCAGTGGATTGCGGGTGCGCGATATATAGTTAGGGCAACTAACTATATATGAAATTTCAATGGTTTTGTGTGAGTAAAATATAGTTTTGTAAAGGCTAATTCCTAACTATATATGGTCTATAACCTATGGTTTTTTCAGTGAATTTTCAAGGTTTTGTAAATGCAAATTCCTAACTATATATGGTCTATAACCTATGGTTTTTTCAGTGAATTTCATTGGTTTTTTAAAAGCTAATATCTATAGCTGTAAAATATATTCTTTATTACGTGACGTATCACATAGCCCGTGAGACGCCTCATGACGCATCGCATAACCGTGACGTATCGTCTCTGCAGCGCAAGCAAAACCCGTAACGTAAGCGCGCCGGAGCACACTTACAGATATATATATATTTTTTTAACCTTAATTAGAGAAAATCCACACATGCACATATCTTGAGGCCTTGCAAAGGCACATCAAACAAACAGTCCCTACAATTTTGCCAAGTTTGGTGGAAATCTACTCCTTTAAATTTTATTTTACTGTTTCTCTTGATTTTCCCCTTGTTACGCTTACCGGAACGCTACCCGGTATGCAAACAAACGCTCCAAAAACACAAGATGTCGGACTCCCGTTACGCTGCCGGTTAGCTGCCCGTTTTTTTTGCCCCGCGGGGAACTTTAATAGCCCCCTCATCAATCCTAGGGGTTCAGGAGGGGTCTACCTTACCCCTTTCCTTCATTTACACCTTTTTTTTTTCCACCTCTTGTCTCTCGATCCCACCGAGAGACAAGATGGTGGCCGCTCCGGACTGTTTACAATGTTAACAGCCAATCAGCTTCTCCTCAGACTCCCGTTACGCTGCCGGTTAGCTGCCCGGTTAGCTGCCCGGTTCGCGTACCAAGACGCGTCTCTACGGCGAAAAAATCGCATTTTTTTTTTTTTTTTTTTTGCCCCGCGGGGCACTTTAATATCCCCCTCATCAATCCTAGGGGGTCAGAAGGGGTCTACCTTGCCCCCTTTCCTTCATTTCCCCCTTTGTTTTGGCCTCCTCTTGTCTCTCGATCCTACCGAGAGACAAGATGGCGGCCGCTCCGGACTGTTTAGAATGTTGACAGACACCGGAGAGCCAATCAGCTTCGCTTCGCAAAGCTCCGTTACGCGAAAAGTACGTGAACCGGAGCGCTGCCCGGAGCGCTGTTACAGATATATATCTTGTTTTGAACATTAATTTCTCAAAATCCACTGGAGCACATATATTGAGACCTAGCAAAGGCACATCGGGCTAACAGTCCCTACAATTTTGCCAAGTTTCGTGCAAATCCATTCAGCCGTTCGAGCTAAAAGTGAGGCCAACCGCCCTATGGAAAAATGAATGGGAAAAACGCGTTTTGGGACCCCCCTTTTTTCTCGGCCCCCCCTTGACGACCCCCCCCCAAATTTTCAGGGGCTGCTCAGAAACAAAATGTGCCATTTTCCTGAAAATTTCAGCCGATTCCGTCCACAAACACCAAAGTTATTAGACATAGAATTTTCAAAAATCCCATAGAGAAAAAATCCTAACTATATATACCTACTGGCTATCGCCAGTAGGTAATATATATATATATATATATATATATATATATATATATATATATATATATATATATATATATATATATATATATATATATATATATATATATATATATATATATATAAATATATATATATACATATATATATATATATATATATATATATATATATATATATATATATATATATATATATATATATATATATATATATATATATATATATATATATATATATATATTACCTACTGGCGGTCGCCAGTAGGTATATATAGTTAGGATTTTTTCCCTATGGCATTTCTGAAAATTCTATGTCTAATAACTTTGGCGTTTGTGGACGGAATCGGCTGAAATTTTCAGGAAAATGGCACATTTTGTTTCTGAGCAGCTCCTGGAAATTTGGGGGGGGGTCGTCAAGGGGGGGCCGAGAAAAAAGGGGGGTCCCAAAACGCGTTTTTCCCATGTTAATTTCCATAGGGCGGTTGGACTCACTTTTAGCCCGAACGGCTGAATGGATTTTCACGAAACTTGGCAAAATTGTACGGACTGTTAGCCCGATGTGCCTTTGCTAGGTTTCAATATATGTGCTTCAGTGGATTTTGAGAAATTAACGTTTAAATCAAGATATATATCTGTAACAGCGCTCCGGGCAGCGATCCGGTTAGCGAACTTTTCGCGTATCGGAACTTTGCGATGCGAAGCTGATTGGCCCTCCGGTGTCTGTCAACATTCTAAACAGTCTGGAGCGGCCGCCATCTTATCTCTCGGTAGGATCGAGAGAGAAGAAGAGGTGAAAAACGAAGGGGGAATTTAATGAAAGGGGGCAAGGTATACCCCTCTTGACCCCCTAGGATTGTTGTTGGGGTTATTAAAGGGTCCCGTGGGGAAAATAAAAAAATGATTTTTACGGTAGAAGCGCTTCACGGGCCGCGAACTGGGCCGCAAACTGGTAGCGAAACGGGAATTCGCCATTTTGTGCTTCGTTTTAATTGTTTAGAGACAAAAATTATCGCCGCACATTGGCCACAATGCATGAATATCGCTGAAAAGTCAGCGATATTCATGCATTATCCAGCAAATGCTCTTAGCCATGTTATCCACCTTCCATTGGATAACATGGCTAAAAACTGCTCTGTGCGTGAGCTTTTTTTTTTTTTTTTTGCTGCCTGACGTTTGTTAACGTTCGATTCGATGGAAATCAGGAAGTGTTGACCACCATTTTGTTACTGCGAGTAAATATTTTGTTATAAATGAATCCTTATTGATAAACATTGTCTGCGCCATCTTGCGTTTTTGTCCAATGCCACAATTTTGTCGTGCACGGCAGCCATTTTAGATGCCTTGACCAGGGCCACTCTCTGCACGCCGCCGATCCTCAGCATGGCTCCCCACCCTCGCAAGCATCTCCCCCACGCACTGGTCACCCCCGCTCTTTCTCTCATGCATGGGCCATATACTTCCCCCCATCTGCGCTGCTCTTCTCTGAGAATCACACCCTCTGCCCGCCCGACACCTCCCTTTCACCCTATTCACTACCGCACCCTCTGACACTCCTCTTCCTCTGTGTCCGATTGTCCAGGCCGGACCTAGGCTATCACCTAGCCCTGCGGATGTAGTTTATGGCCCCAGATGTAGAGTATCCAGACATGCCAACCTTCCCGATTCAGGCGTGAGACTACTGATTTCAGTGCTAGTCTCCCGCCTCCCGATTCCTGCAAGCAAAAACCCGGGGGCATATTACCAACAACTAGCGATAATTTTTGTCTCTAACTTGTTTAGAGACAAAAATTATCGCCGCACATCGGCGAATTTTATCGCACATAAACCTTGCTATTAGCAAGGTTTATCGCAAATGCGATAAAAAACGGCCGCAATGCATGAATATCGTTGAAAAGTCAGCGATATTCATGCATTATCCAGCAAATGCTCTTAGCCATGTTATCCACTTCCCATTGGATAACATGGCTAAAACTGCTCAGGGCAGGTGTTAGGTTTTGGAGATATTCGCGCTTAGCGCGAATATCTCCAAAAGTTGGTAATAGGAGATAGCGATGGTTAGGGACTGTTTCCAGTCGCTAAAATCTTGGCACGCCCACTTTGCATGTCATTAGTGATAAATATCACTGATATGCAAAGCGGGGCCAAGATGGTCGCTATCTCCTTTTAGCTGTCACTAACTGGTGTTAGCGACAGCTTGGTAATAGGGAGATAATTTTATCTCTTTTTTTTTTGGCTTTTAAAGCCAAAAAAGCGGAAATAACCCCCCTTGATAATATGCCCCATGATTTCTCGGGGGTTTCAGCTGACAGGGCTTGGTATTGTGTTACGTGCTAATTCTTCCAGGAAACGTCAGAGGGTCGATGCAGGGGTTCTAGAAGGGGTGATAAACCATTTAAGCCTCATGAACAAGCGCATGGTCTTTTAAAGATTTATGAAGTACTCGGGGCGGCGGTGTGTGTGTGCCCTCTTTCAGGAGCGGGCGGGGGGGGCACTGCCAGCAACTTGCCAGGCCAGGCAGTGTTCAACACGTGCATCACCCTTTCTCTGCCTGCTATTGCGCTCCATGCTTCGGAAAGGTAAGAAAAAGAACGTGCATTTGAGTTTGAAATGTCTGATCTTGTAGCAGTACACTTGCAAAGCCCACACATGACAATAATCCGATTCAAGGCCCCATTCACCCGATTCTTTAAACATATATAGCACTCCAACAAAGTTAGATTTTAAAACTTTATTAACATTTAACTATAATGAACGGAACAAAAACTGTAAAAACATTTAAACATTTTTCACCCAAAAAAGCAACAATGGTCAGAAGCTGTCTTTTGTGCGAATAGTCCCAAGGCAGCACAACGTGCAGAGTTCTGGACGGCACCCAGGTGATGTCGCCTGGGTGCCGCACTGGTTTTTGGGATCCTACAATGCTGCTCCGAAAATTGGCGTGGGGCGTCCCGGGTGGTGCGGGGGGAGGCCTCGTCAGTAGCGGTCTGTTGTGCGAATAGTCCCAAGGCAGCAGAACGCGCTGAGATGTGGATGGCACCCAGGTGATGTCCAGTAAACTGCCGCACTGGTTTTGGTATCCTACAATGCTGCTCCGAAAATTTGCGTGCGGCGGCCTGGGGGGGGGGGGGGGCGCGTGGGGGAGGCGGCGTGAACGGGCCTCCCCAGGTGGCGGCCATCCAGCTGAGTTGCGCCCGCTCTTGCGGCTACAGCGTCTCGCTCACCATGTTGTTGAGTCGCTCCCACTCTTGCAGTGCAGCGATAGGCGCCTGCCACATGACTCTTAAAATGGCGGACGGCTCTTCGGTTTTGGGCCTGGTCCACTGAAATGGCCCTGGGACACCTCGGAACTCGGACGCTTGCCTGCTAGGGCTTGGGCTCCATTCTCGAAAAGCGTCCCCTCAGCCGTGAAGATTCTACAAAAGTCTTGGGGGCCCCCGACTCCCGCAGGCTTCCGGTGGGGAGCGGCTGCCATGATTGCTCGCGGAATGACCACGACGGAGCCACGAGATGGTGGTGCTCTCATGCTGACGCCAGCTTCAGTCTGAATGATCCAGAAACAAGGTGGGGCTTTCATCGTTTGGGAAAAAAAAATGTTCTAAACCAATGAAAAGTGTTATTTTTAGGTCATATGACCAAGCCTTCCATCTTTAGGAAACCAAAAGTAAAATGATCCAATGAAAAGTTTTATAAACAAGTCACATGACCTGTTATGCGGCATAGGGCTACAAAAAGCGTAGAAAATCCGTTGGCACGTGAGGCGGCGTCAGTAGCGGACCGATGTGCGAATAGGCCGAAGGCAGCACAACGCGCTGAGATCCGGATGGCACCGAGGTGGTGTCAAGCAAATTGCCGCACTGGTGTGGCCATCCTACAATGCTGCGCCGAAAGACGGCGTGTCCAGCTGAGTTCCGGTCACTCTTGCGGTACAGTGAGTCGAACGTGCCGAGATCCGGATGGCACCGAGGTTGTGTCCAGCAAGTTGCCGCACTGGTGTGGCCATCCTACAATGCTGTGCCGAAAGTCGGCGTGGGGTGCCCCGTTGGCTTATGAGGTGATGTCAGTAGTGGACCGATGTGTGAATAGGTCGGAACCAGCACAAGGCGTCAAGATCCGAATGGCAAGTCCTGGATATTGAGTGCCATAGTTGAGAGTTCTGAGCAGTGCTTGTAAGACTATCTGAAGCTTATTTGCACCTGCTGCAGCTTCACTGTTGCCCAAGGTGGTGTCCAGCAAATTGCTGCAGTGGTGTGGCCATCCTACAATGCTGCGCCGAAAGACGGCGTGTCCAGCTGAGTTCCGGTCACTCTTGCGGTACAGTGAGTCGAACGCGCCGAGATCCGGATGGCACCGAGGTTGTGTCCAGCAAGTTGCCGCACTGGTGTGGCCATCCTACAATGCTGCGCCGAAAGACGGCGTGACCAGCTGAGTTCCGGTCACTCTTGCGGTACAGTGACTCGAACGCTCCGAGATCTGGATGGCACCGAGGTGGTGTCCAGCAAGTTGCCGCACTGGTGTGGCCATCCTACAATGCTGCGCCGAAAGTCAGTGTGGGGTGCCCCGTTGGCTTATGAGGTGATGTCAGTAGTGGACCGATGTGTGAATAGGTCGGAAGCAGCACAAGGCGCCCTGCACTGTTGAGCTTTTTTCAATGCCTGTTTTTTGTTGTTTCCCCTCCATCAAAAACAAAAAAAAAATATAAAACTGTGCAAAAATACAAAAAAATGTTTAGAAAAGCAGTGCTTGTAAGACTGTCTGAAGCTCTTTTGCACCTGCTGCAGCTTCACTATTGCCCTGGTGTGGACAAAGATCGCCCATGACTTAGGCTGATTGAGAGTTTGTAGAAAAATGGCTTCAGATTTTCCACATATTACTCTTCAACATTCTTCCTAAATGTAACAATGTGAGACTCACTAGGAGAACGGCTGTTTATCTTTCCTTTCAAAATGCTGCCAACAATATTTTCTGAATGGAAGACACCATCTTGTAGCATAAAGGGCCGAAAGGGGTTCTGGTCTGGCCGATTGTTGGTGGAGACATTTTGACTATATCTTGGACCTGCCCGGCCTCGCCCAAAATGGCGCCGGTATAAATGGGACTCGTAACTCCTTGCCCGCAAATGTATATCTAGAAAATTTTATTGTAAGTGGCCCTGTCTTATTTTAATTACAAAATGTACGTCCACCGATTCCGCAACTGTTAGACACCTTAGTTCTTGCAACCTAATGGCTCGCTCGTTACGTTCCTCTACAGTGTAAATGTCTCCTCATCATATACGATTTCAGTTTGCTCCGTGGCCGGCCCAGGTGGTTATAGGCCCGTATTTGTATACTGACATTTTCACAATAAAGGTTTTTAAATCAAACACGGTAGTAGTATTTGCATTGGTAAAGTTTTTACTTTTAGTCACTGTTTTCAAATCAGTAAAAGGCAAGTGAAATAAAGCAGTCCAATTACATGACGGATAAAAGGTATAATATGTAGGAACGTAGTAAAGATAAATGGTCAAGGGCAGTTGTGTTTTCCACTCCTGCAACATAAAGTGATCGATAAGAATCTGATAATCAGGCGTATCGGCGACTAAGACAGCAGGCCCAGTCTCTTTTACTCAACGGCTCCGTCATGGAACGAAGAAACGCCCTTTTTCTCGAAAAAGGAATATATTTTACTTGCAGGACAGTTGTAAATTTTCCGGGAAAGTACATTAGCCTGGAATATTATAACATATATGTTTTAAAAAAAATAATGTTCGAAAAAAATAAAAAGCGTAATTTTTAGGTCATATGACCAAGCTTTTCATCATTAAAATAACAAAAGTAAAATGAACCAATGAAAAGTTTTATTAACAAGTCACATGACCTGTTATGCTTACGTTACGCGCTGCGCGCCGCGCCCCGGATCACTTCCGGGTGCGCTAACGCGGCGTGTCATATAACGCATTACGCGACAACGTAGGTCAAGAATATAGTCAAAATGTCTCCACCAACCAGCGTTCGGAACACAACCCCTTTCAGCAGTCCAAAAAGTTCTGTTAAATGACAACAGAGGGGACAGGCAACAAGAACCATCAGTCAAAGAGGGGAGGGCAAGTTCTTCTCTTCCGGGTCATGTTGGGGCGCTACCGGAACTGATCGAATTGGTAGTCTACAGTGTTTCTGGATGTTTCAGACTAAAGCTGGCGTCAGCATGAGAGCACTACCATCTCGTAGCTCCGTCGTGGCCATTCCACGAGCAATCATGGCAGCCGCTCCCCACCAGAAGCCTGCGGGAGTCGGGGGCCCCCAAGACTTTTGTAGAATCTTCACGGCTGAGGGGACGCTTTCGAGAATGGGACCCAAGCCCTATCAGGGAAGCGTCCGAGTTCCAAGGTGTCCCAGGGCCATTTTAGTGGACCAGGCCCAAAACCGAAGAGCCGGCCGCCATTTTGAGAGTCCTGTGGCAGCCGCCTATCGCTGCACCGCAAGAGCGGGAGCAACTTAACTACATGGTGAGCGAGACGCTGTAGTCGCAAGAGCGGGCGGTAAACAGCTGAATGGCGGAAGAGGCACAGTGTAGCAAAAGCGGGCGGAATGGCAACTAAAACGGTAAAGGGGCGCCCCACTACAGCGTGTCTTCAGGTCAAACAGATTGTGGGACAAAGTCCAGAATAGAAGAGTCATCAAAAGGCAAAAAGTTCCGCCGGACCCCGGGAGCTGGCCGCCTATGTCGGGGGCGATCTCAGGCTACACCAGTGCTATAAGACTTGGGGAGGGGGTCGGAGTCAAGCGTCTTCTCCGAGTCCGTGTCATCACACCGCCCCTCGGGGGCCTCCGTCAAGCGGTTTAGGGAGGTACCATATAACATTGTTTTCAAATGCAGTCAGGTCCACAAACGACCCTCACTTACTTTGAGAATAGTGAAGCTGCAGTAGGTGGAAATAAGCTTCAGACAGTCTTACAAGCACTGCTTTTGTAAACATTTTTTGTTTTTTTTGTATTTTTGCACATTTTTTTTTTGTTTTTGATGGAGGGGAAACAACAAAGCACAGGCATTGAAAAAGGCTCAAACTCAGAACTCTGAACTATGGCACCCAATATCCAGGACTTTCCATCCGGATCTTGGCGCCTTGTGCTGCTTCCGACCTATTCACACATCGGTCCACTACTGACATCATCTTATAAACCAACGTTATGTAAATAGTTATTTAATAAAATGTTTTACCCTGTTTCTTTGCTGGTGTGTTGTCTATATTTTTAATATTTGCATAGGGTTTGTCGTTATTTTGGGCGGGATGGGTGACGGAGCCGAGCTGTCTTGCAGCCCTCATGAAATCAATCAAATGGAGAGACAAGCAGGCAGGACGGATTACAACGGGGGTAAAGGCCTGCGTTAACTACTCTTCACTATCTGCAAAGAGAGAGTACTACTAAGAGAAAAGAGGGGAGGGGGGCAGCGTTCAAAGCACATCAGCGTGCATAAATACGAAAATGTTTTTATCTATCACGTACTTGACATTTTAAAGCTTTTCATATTTGCTATTAAAAAACCAATGAAATTCACAGAAAAAACCATAGGTTATAGTGGATATATAGTTAGGAATTTGCATTTACAAAACCTTGAAAATTCAATGAAAAAACCATTGGTTTTAGGCCATATATAGTTAGGAATTTGCATTTACAAAACCTTGAAAATTCAATGAAAAAACCATTGGTTTTAGGCCATATATAGTTAGGGATTTGCATTTACAAAACCTTATTTTACTCGCATAAAACCATTGAAATTCCATATATAGTTATAAGCGCTAACTATATATCGCGCACCCGCAATCCACTGCTGATGATGTCACATATTACATCATTCATGACATGGTTAGTGACATCACTGATGACATCACTGATGACATCTCAAATGACATCACTGATGACATCACTGAAAACATCTCATTTGACATGACTGATAACATCACTGATGATATCATTCATGTGATAATACCATGAACCTCTTCAGACTCTAATATAACCTTAGATACAATCAGTGTAAACAGACAGTCACAGACTGTCACTCATCCATGGAGTTACTCACACACCTAGTCAGTTATGCCAAAAATCAATCACACCTCCATTTTCTCAACTATACAGTTATACACACCTTACTTATTCAAACATATACTAACACATATTTACTTTACTCTCTTATACAATCCCTGATACAAGTTCACAATGATCCATACAGCCACTCACACATTCACTGGCTCTTATGCACAGTTATTTATATATGTCAACTCTCACAGGTACTGTGTTTTACATATGTACTTACTTTGACATGTAGCACTGAGATATCCATTCATTCACCAATACACTCATGCACACAGTCAACTGCCCATACAGCTGTTTCCACATGCACTTTTGAACCCATACATCTAGTGAATCAACTGCTCACACATCTATGCACAGAGTCATACACCTCCCAGCCACCCACACACACACTCATCTCCCATACAAATACTTGGGCAACCAATCAATAACCCATATAGTTACTCATATAGCTACTGATCAACACATGCAGCAGTTTACAGAACAACAGACATAATGATGCACAAATTAAGACAGTTTAGTCACTAACCCATGCACTCAGTGAGACACATTTAATCACTCACTCATACAGTCAGATATGCACCTACTAAATCCTTCATCCAGACACTTATACATCCACTCATTCTTCAATATGTAAGACATATTTTAACTTTACAGAAACATACAGTCACTGGATGTTGTCATCAGTGATGTCATCAGTGATGTCATTTGAGATGTCATCAGTGATGTCATCAGTGATGTCACTAACCATGTCATGAATGATGTAATATGTGACATCATCAGCAGTGGATTGCGGGTGCGCGATATATAGTTAGCGCTTATAACTATCTATGGAATTTCAATGGTTTTATGCGAGTAAAATAAGGTTTTGTAAATGCAAATCCCTAACTATATATGGCCTAAAACCAATGGTTTTTTCATTGAATTTTCAAGGTTTTGTAAATGCAAATTCCTAACTATATATGGCCTAAAACCAATGGTTTTTTCATTGAATTTTCAAGGTTTTGTAAATGCAAATTCCTAACTATATATCCACTATAACCTATGGTTTTTTCTGTGAATATATATATATATATATATATTACCTACTGGCGTGTCGCCAGTAGGTATATATAGTTAGGATTTTTTCCCTATGGGATTTTTGAAAATTCTATGTCTAATAACTTTGGCGTTTGTGGACGGAATCGGCTGAAATTTTCAGGAAAATGGCACAGTTTGTTTCTGAGCAGCCCCTGAAAATTTGGGGGGGGGTCGTCAAGGGGGGGCTGAGAAAAAAGGGGGGTCCCAAAACGCGTTTTTCCCATTCATTTTTCCATAGGGCGGTTGGCCTCACTTTTAGCTAGAACGGCTGAATGGATTTGCACGAAACTTGGCAAAATTGTAGGGACTGTTAGCCCGATGTGCCTTTGCTAGGTCTCAATATATGTGCTCCAGTGGATTTTGAGAAATTAACGTTCAAAACAAGATATATATCTGTAACAGCGCTCCGGGCTGCGCTCCGGTCCGCTTACTTTTCGCGAAACGGAACTTTGCGATGCGAAGCTGATTGGCTCCCCGGTGTCTGTCAACATTCTAAACAGTCCGGAGCGGCCGCCATCTTATCTCTCAGTAGGATCGAGAGAGAAGAAGAGGTGAAAAACGAAGGGGGAATTTAATGAAAGGGGGCAAGGTATACCCCTCTTGACCCCCTACGAATGTTGTTGGGGTTATTAAAGGGTCCCGTGGGGAAAATAAAAAAAAAATTATTTTTCACGGTAGAAGCGCTTCCCGGGCCGCGAACTGGGCCGCAAACTGGTAGCGAAACGGGAATTCGCCATTTTGTGCTTCGTTTTAATTAAATTACTAGGTATAAGGGGGTGCGGGAGACGTATCCTAATCCCTTATGTTTTCTGAGGGTGGCTGAGGAGGCTCATATATGTTGATATATGTCTTCCAGCGGCTGTGCGTGCGCCATCTTGTCTCTCGGTAGGATCGAGAGAGAAAAAGAGGTGGAAAACGAAGGGGGAATTTAATGAAAGGGGGCAAGGTATTCCCCTCTTGACCCCCTAGGAATGATGTTGGGGTTATTAAAGGGTCCCGTGGGGAAAAAAAAATTGATTTTTCACGGTAGAAGCGCTTCCCGGGCCGCAAACTGGTAGCGAAACGGGAATTCGCCATTTTGTGTTTTGTTTTAATTAAATTACTAGGTATAAGGGGGTGCGGGAGACGTATCCTGATCCCTTATGTTTTCTGAGGGTGGCTGAGGAGGCTCATATATGTTGATACATGTCTTCCAGCGGCTGTGCGTGAGCTTTTTTTTTTTTTTGCTGCGTGACGTCTGTTAACGTTCGATTCGATGGAAATCAGGAAGTGTTGACCGCCAATTTGTCAGTGCGATAAAATATTTTGTTATAAATGAATCCTTATTGATAAACATTGTCTGCGCCATCTTGCCTTTTTTCCAATGCCACAATTTTGTCGTGCACGGCAGCCATTTTAGATGCCAGGCCGGTCCCAGGCTATCACCTAGCCCTGCGGATGTAGTTTATGGCCCCAGCTGTAGAGAATCCAGACATGCCAACCCTCCCGATTCAGGCGTGAGACTACTGATTTCAGTGCTAGTCTCCCGCCTCCCGATTTCTGCAAGCAAAAACCCGGGGGCATATTACCAACAACTAGCGATAATTTTTGTCTCTAACTTGTTTAGAGACAAAAATTATCGCCGCACATCGGCGATTTTTATCGCAGATAAACCTTGCTATTAGCAAGGTTCATCGCAAATGCGATAAAAAACGGCCGCAATGCATGAATATCGCTGAAAAGTCAGCGATATTCATGCATTATCGAGCAAATGCTCTTAGCCATGTTATCCACCTCCCATTGGATAACATGGCTAAGAACTGCTCAGGGCAGGTGTTAGCTTTTGGAGATATTCGCGCTTAGCGCGAATATCTCCAAAAGTTGGTAATAGGAGATAGCGATGTTAGGGACTGTTTCCAGTCGCTAACATCTTGGCACGCCCACTTTGCATGTCATTAGTGATAAATATCACTGACATGCAAAGCGGGGCCCAAGATGGTCGCTATCTCCTTTTAGCTGTCACTAACTGGTGTTAGCGACAGCTTGGTAATAGGGAGATAATTTTATCTCCGCTTTCTTGGCTTTTAAAGCCAAAAAAGCGGAGATAAACCCCCTTGATAATATGCCCCACGATTCCTCGGGGGTTTCAGGTGACAGGGCTTGGTATTGTGTTACGTGGTAATTCTTCCAGGAAACGTCAGAGGGTCGATGCAGGGGTTCTAGAAGGGGTGATAAACCATTTAAGCCTCATGAACAAGCGCATGGTCTTTTAAAGATCTGTGAAGTACTCGGGCGGCGGTGTGTGTGTGTCCTCTTTCAGGAGCGGGCGGGGGGGGGGGCACTGCCAGCAACTTGCCAGGCCAGGCAGTGTTCAACACTTGCATCACCCTTTCTCTGCCTGCTATTGCGCTCCATGCTTCGGAAAGGTAAGAAAAAGAACGTGCATTTGAGTTTGAAATGTCCGATCCTGTAGCAGTACACTTGCAAAGCCCACACATGACAATAACCCGATTCAAGGCCCCATTCACCCGATTTTTTAAAAATATATAGCACTCCAACAAAGTAGGATTATAAAACTTTATTAACTTTTAAATATAACGAACGCAACAAAAACTGTAAATACATTTAAACATTTTTTGACAAAAAAAAGCAACAATGGTCAGAAGCTGTCTTTTGTGCGAATAGTCCCAAGGCAGCACAACGTGCTGAGTTCTGGACGGCACCCAGGTGATGTCACCTGGGTGCCGCACTGGTTTTTGGTTTCCTACAATGCAGCTCAGAAAAACAGCGTGGGGCGTCCCGGGTGGTGCGGGGGGAGGCCTTGTCAGTAGCGGTCTGTTGTGCGAATAGTCCCAAGGCAGCAGAACGCGCTGAGATGTGGATGGCACCCAGGTGCTGTCCAGTAAACTGCCGCACTGGTTTTGGTATCCTACAATGCTGCTCCGAAAATTGGCGTGGGGCGGCCCGGGGGGGGGGGGGGCGTGGGGGAGGCTGCATGAACGGGCCTCCCCAGGTGGCGGCCATCCAGCTGAGTTGCGCCCGCTCTTGCAGCTACAGCGTCTCGCTCACCATGTAGTTGACTTCCGCCCACTCTTGCAGTGCAGCGATAGGCGGCTGCCACAGGACTCTTAAAATGGCGGACGGCTCTTCGGTTTTGGGCCTGGTCCACTAAAATGGCCCTGGGACACCTTGGAACTCGGACGCTTGCCTGCTAGGGCTTGGGCTCCATTCTCGAAAGCGTCCCCTCAGCCGTGAAGATTCTACAAAAGTCTTGGGGGCCCTCGAATCCTGCAGGCTTCCGGTGGGGAGCGGCTGCCATGATTGCTCGCGGAATGACCACGACGGAGCCACGAGATGGTGGTGCTCTCATGCTGACGCCAGCTTCAGTCTGAAACATCCAGAAACAAGGTGGGGCTTTCATCGTTTGGGAAAAAAAATGTTCTAAACCAATGAAAAGTGTTATTTTTAGGTCATATGACCAAGCCTTCCATCTTTAGGAAACCAAAAGTAAAATGAACCAATGAAAAGTTTTATAAACAAGTCACATGACCTGTTATGCGGCATAGGGCTACAAAAAGCGTAGAAAATCCGTTGGCACGTGAGGCGGCGTCAGTAGCGGACCGATGTGCGAATAGGCCGAAGGCAGCACAACGCGCCGAGATCCGGATGGCACCGAGTTAGTGTCCAGCAAGTTGCTGCACTGGTGTGGCTATCCTACAATGCTGCGCCGAAAGTCGGCGTGGGGCGCCCCATTGGCCTGTGAGGTTGCGTCAGTCAGTGGGGGCTGTGCGTCTCCCCCAAGATGGAGGCTCCTCGGCTGCAGTGGGGCGCCCTTTATCTTTTCACTCGCCGTCCAACTGAGTTGCGTCCGCACTTGCGGCTACAGTAGGCCGAAGGCAGCACAACGCGCCGAGATCCGGATGGCACCGAGGTGGTGTCCAGCAAGTTGCCGCACTGGTGTGGCCATCCTACAATGCTGCGCCGAAAGACAGCGTGTCCAGCTGAGTTGCGGTCACTCTTGCGGTACAGTGACTCGAACGCGCAGAGATCCGGATGGCACCGAGGTGGTGTCCAGCAAATTGCCGCACTGGTGTGGCCATCCTACAATGCTGCGCCGAAAGACGGCGTGTCCAGCTGAGTTTCTCCCGCTCTTGCAGTACAGTGACTCGAACGCGCCGAGATCCGGATGGCACCGAGGTGGTGTCCAGCAAGTTGCCGCACTGGTGTGGCCATCCTACAATGCTGCGCCGAAAGTCGGCGTGGGGTGCCCCGTTGGCTTATGAGGTGATGTCAGTAGTGGACCGATGTGTGAATAGGTCGGAACCAGCACAAGGCGCCAAGATCCGAATGGCAAGTCCTGGATGTTGAGTGCCATAGTTGAGAGTTCTGAGCAGTGCTTGTAAGACTGTCTGAAGCTTATTTGCACCTGCTGCAGCTTCACTATTGCCCTGGTGTGGCCAAAGATCGCACATGACATAGGCGGCCGGCTCCCGAGGTCCGGCGGAACTTTTTTCCTTTTCCTTTTTGCTTCTTGTCCCACAATCCGTTTCAACTGAAGACACGACCAGGTCCCTGAATGTGTGCAGGGGGACGTTATTGATTGAATCAAAATGGTGGCTTCACACAAAGCTGACTCAAGCGTTGCTGTTGATGCTATACAGACAAAAATTGGTTTTCAGTTTGTACATTCTTCAGGATTTTTTTTTCCATCCAAGGCTGATTGAGAGTTTGTAGATAAATGGCTTCAGATTTTCCACATACTACTCTTCAACATTCTTCCTAAATGTAACAATGTGAGACTCACTAGGAGAACGGCTGTTTATCTTTCCTTTCAAAATGCTGCCAACAATATTTTCTGAATGGAAGACACCATCTTGTAGCATAAAGGGCCGAAATGGGTTCTGGTCTGGCCGATGGTTGGTGGAGACATTTTGACTATATCTTGGACCTGCCCGGCCTCGCCCAAAATGGCGCCGGTATAAATGGGACTCGTAACTCCTTGTTGTGTACTGGTTGAACAACTTTGATATCACGAGATATGAATGCAGTTTTGATGCTCATGGCGGGCGGGGACGAGAATTGATTGAATATTTTGACATCCCTATTGATATTAAGTTCTGATGTGTTATTGATTACTGTAGTATTGAAAGTTTGAATTAACGTCACCCATGGTACTTGCCCGCAAATGTATATCTAGATGATTTTTTTGTAAGTGGCCCTGTCGTAATTTAATTACAAAATGTACGTCCACCGATTCCGCAACTGTTAGACACCTTAGTTCTTGCAACCTAATGGCCCGCTCGTTACGTTCCTCTATAATGTAAATGTCTCCTCATCATATACGATTTCAGTTTGCTCCGTGGCCGGCCCACGTGGTTATAGGCCCGTATTTGTATACTGACATTTTCACAATAAAGGTTTTTAAAACAAAACATGGTAGTAGTATTTACATTGGTAAAGTTTTTACTTTTAGTCACTGTTTTCGAATCAGTAAAAGGCAAGTGAAATAAAGCAGTCCAATTACATGACGGATAAAAGGTATAATACGTAGGAACGCAGTAAAAAATAAATGGTCAAGGGCAGTTGTGTTTTCCACTCCTGCAACATAAAGTGATCGATAAGAATCTGATAATCAGGCGTATCGGCGACTAAGACAGCAGGCCGAGTCTCTTTTACTCAACGGCTCCGTCATGGAACGAAGAAACGCCCTTTTTCTCGAAAAAGGAATATATTTTACTTTCAGGACAGTTGTAAATTTTCCGGGAAAGTACATTAGCCTGGAATATTATAATATATATGTTTAAAAAAAAAAAGTTCGAAATCAATGAAAAGCGTATTTTTTAGGTCATATGACCAAGCTTTTCATTATTAAAATAACAAAAGTAAAATGAACCAATAAAAAGTTTTATTAACAAGTCACATGACCTGTTATGCTTACGTTACGCGCTGCGCGCCGCGCCCCGGACCACTTCCGGGTGCGCTAACGCGGCGTGTCATATAACGCATTACGCGACAACGTAGGTCAAGAATATAGTCAAAATGTCTCCACCAACCAGCGTTCGGAACACAACCCCTTTCAGCAGTCCAAAAAGTTCTGTTAAATGACAACAGAGGGGACAGGCAACAAGAACCATCAGTCAAAGAGGGGAGGGCAAGTTCTTCTCTACCGGGTCATGTTGGGGCTATACCGGAACTGATCGAATTGGTAGTCTACAGTGTTTCTGGATGTTTCAGACTAAAGCTGGCGTCAGCATGAGAGCACTACCATCTCGTAGGTCCGTCGTGGCCATTCCACGAGCAAACATGGCAGCCGCTCCCCACCAGAAGCCTGCGGGAGTCGGGGGCCCCCAAGACTTTTGTAGAATCTTCACGGCTGAGGGGACGCTTTCGAGAATGGGACCCAAGCCCTATCAGGGAAGCGTCCGAGTTCCAAGGTGTCCCAGGGCCATTTTAGTGGACCACGCCCAAATCTGAAGAGCCGGCCGCCATTTTGAGAGTCCTGTGGCAGTCGCTTATCGTTGCATCGCAAGAGCGGGAGCAACTCAACTACATGGTGAGCGAGACGCTGTAGTCGCAAGAGCGGGCGGTAAACAGCTGAATGGCGGAAGAGGCACAGTGTAGCAAAAGCGGGCGGAATGGCAACTAAAACGGTAAAGGGGCGCCCCACTACAGCGTGTCTTCAGGTCAAACGGATTGTGGGACAAGGTCCAGAATAGAAGAGTCATCAAAAGGCAAAAAGTTCCGCCGGACCCCGGGAGCCGGCCGCCTATGTCGGGGGCGATCTCAGGCTAAACCGGTGCTATAAGACTTGGGGAGGGGGTCGGAGCCAAGCGTCTTCTCCGAGTCCGTGCCATCACACCGCCCCTCGGGGGCCTCCGTCAAGCGGTTTAGGGAGGTACCATATCACATTGTTTTCAAATGCAGTCAGGTCCACAAACGACCCTCACTTACTTTGAGAATAGTGAAGCTGCAGTAGGTGGAAATAAGCTTCAGACAGTGTTACAAGCGCTGCTCAGAACTCTGAACTATGGCACCCAACATCCAGAACTTATGCCATTTGAGAATGGCAGTGACATCGAAGCAACTCAGGGACCAAAACCATTAACGTACTTTCACGTATGAAAATCTTACTTGGGAGGGGGCAGGAGCGAACCACCCCCTCCCAGTCCGCGCCACCACACCGTATGTTGAAAATCTGAAGCCATCGTTCTACAAACTCAACCAACCTTGGATGGAAAAATCTAGAAAAATGTACAAACTGAAAACCAGTTTTGGTCTGCATAGCATCAGTAGCAACGCTTGATATCAGAGTGCATGAGTTTCATGCTCGATCGATTGAGCTAGCCGGATCGGGCAATAAAAAGTATAAAATAGTTATGTAAATAGTTATTTAATAAAATGTTTTACCCTGTTTCTTTGCTGGTGTGTTGTATATATTTTTAATATTTGCATAGGGTTTGTCGTTATTTTGGGCGGGGTGGGTGACGGAGCCGAGCTGTCTTGCAGCCCTCATGGTGTGGAGCTCAGTTCATCTCACTATTTTCGTATTTCTCATGAAGGGTTGTTCCTAATATTTCTATTTTAGCGAGGTCAAAAAGAGATCCAATTAGTGGCCTACTGATTTTGCTCGATTAATTTTATTTTTTTACACGATTTTTCACGATTTTTCACTATCTGCAAAGACTAAACAGAGTATTGCGACTTTGTGCTTGTTTGTAAATAGAGAATGAACCAAAGAGAATCAATTGTAAAACAGTAAATGCTTGGATAACAATCAATCACATGGAGAGACAAGCAGGCACGACGGATTACAACGGGGGTAAAGGCCTGCGTTAACTACTCTTCACTATCTGCAAAGAGAGAGTACTACTAAGAGAAAAGAGGGGGGGGGCAGCGTTCAAAGCACATCAGCGTGCATAAACACGAAAAAGTTTTTACCTATCACGTACTTGACATTTGACAGCTTTTGATATTTGCTATTAAAAAACCATTGAAATTCACAGAAAAAACCATAGGTTTTAGGCCATATATAGTTAGGAATTTGCATTTACAAAACCTTGAAAATTCACTGAAAAAACCATTGGTTATAGACCATATATAGTTAGGGATTAGCCTTTTCAAAACCTTATTTTACTCACACAAAACCATTGAAATTTCATATATAGTTAGTTGCACTAACTATATATTGCGCACCCGCAATCCACTGCTGATGATGTCACATATTACATCATTCATGACATGGTTAGTGACATCACTGATGACATCACTGATGACATCTCAAATGACATCACTGATGACATCTCAAATGACATCACTGATGACATCTCAAATGACATCACTGATAAAATCACTGATAACATCTCATTTGACATGACTGATCACATCACTGATGATATCATTCATGTGATAATACCATGAACCTCTTCAGACTCTAATATAACCTTAGATACAATCAGTGTAAACAGACAGTCACAGACTGTCACTCATCCATGGAGTTACTCACACACCTAGTCAGTTATGCAAAAAATCAATCACACCTCCATTTTCTCAATTATACAGTTATACACACCTTACTTATTCAAACATATACTAACACATATTTACTCTCTTATACAATCCCTGATACATGTTCACAATGATCCATACAGCCACTCACACATTCACTGGCTCTTATGCACAGTTATTTATATATGTCAACTCTCACATGTACTGTGTTTTACATATGTACTTACTTTGACATGTAGCACTGAGATATCCATTCACTCACTAATACACTCATGCACAGTCAACCGCACATACAGCTGTTTCCACATGCACTTTTGAACCCATACATATAGTGAATCAACTACTCACACATCTATGTACAGAGTCACACACCTCCCAGCCACCCATACACACACACTCAGTTTCCCATACAAATACTTGGACAACCAATGAATAACCCATACAGTTACTTATATAGCTACTGATCAACATATGCAGCAGTTTGTAGAACAACAGATATAATGATGCACAAATTAAAACAGTTTAGTCACTAACCCATGCACTCAGTGAGACACATTTAATCACTCACTCATACAGTCAGTCATGCGCCTACTAAATCCTTCATCCAGAAACTTATACATCAACTCATTCTTCAATATTTAAGACATATTTTAACTTTACAGAAACATACAGTCACTGGATGTTGACATCAGTGATGTCATTTGAGATGTCATCAGTGATGTCATCAGTGATGTAACTAACCATGTCATGAATGATGTAATATGTGACATCATCAGCAGTGGATTGCGGGTGCGCGATATATAGTTAGTGCAACTAACTATATATGAAATTTCAATGGTTTTGTGTGAGTAAAATAAGGTTTTGAAAAGGCTAATCCCTAACTATATATGGTCTATAACCAATGGTTTTTTCAGTGAATATATATACATATATATATATATCCCACTGGTAATATTACCTACTGGCGTGTCGCCAGTAGGTATATATAGTTAGGATTTTTTCCCTATGGGATTTTTGAAAATTCTATGTATAATAACTTTGGCGTTTGTGGACGGAATCGGCTGAAATTTTCAGGAAAATGGCACATTTTGTTTCTGAGCAGCCCCTGAAAAATTGGGGGGGTTTCCTCAAGGGGGGGCCGAGAAAAAAGGGGGGTCCCAAAACGCTTTTTCCCCATGTTAATTTCCATAGGGCGGTTGGCCTCACTTTTAGCTCGAACGGCTGAATGGATTTGCACGAAACTTGGCAAAATTGTAGGGACTGTTAGCCCGATGTGCCTTTGCTAGGTCTCAATATATGTGCTCCAGTGGATTTTGAGAAATTAACGTTCAAAACAAGATATATATCTGTAACAGCGCTCCGGGCTGCGCTCCGGTCCGCTTACTTTTCGCGAAACTGAACTTTGCGATGCGAAGCTGATTGGCTCCCCGGTGTCTGTCAACATTCTAAACAGTCTGGAGCGGCCGCCATCTTATCTCTCGGTAGGATCGAGAGAGAAGAAGAGGTGAAAAACGAAGGGGGAATTTAATGAAAGGGGGCAAGGTATACCCCTCTTGACCCCCTAGGAATGTTGTTGGGGTTATTAAAGGGTCCCGTGGGGAAAATAAAAAAAAAATTATTTTTCACGGTAGAAGCGCTTCCCGGGCCGCGAACTGGGCCGCAAACTGGTAGCGAAACGGGAATTCGCCATTTTGTGCTTCGTTTTAATTAAATTACTAGGTATCAGGGGGTGCGGGAGACGTATCCTAATCCCTTATGTTTTCTGAGGATGGCTGAGGAGGCTCATATATGTTGATATATGTCTTCCAGCGGCTGTGCGTGCGCCATCTTGTCTCTCGGTAGGATCAAGAGAGAAGAAGAGGTGAAAAACGAAGGGGGAATTTAATGAAAGGCGGCAAGGTATTCCCCTCTTGACCCCCTAGGAATGATGTTGGGGTTATTAAAGGGTCCCGTGGGGAAAAAAAAATTGATTTTTCACGGTAGAAGCGCTTCCCGGGCCGCAAACTGGTAGCGAAACGGGAATTCGCCATTTTGTGTTTTGTTTTAATTAAATTACTAGGTATAAGGGGGTGCGGGAGACGTATCCTGATCCCTTATGTTTTCTGAGGGTGGCTGAGGAGGCTCATATATGTTGATACATGTCTTCCAGCGGCTGTGCGTGAGCTTTTTTTTTTTTTTGCTGCGTGACGTCTGTTAACGTTCGATTCGATGGAAATCAGGAAGTGTTGACCGCCAATTTGTCAGTGCGATAAAATATTTTGTTATAAATGAATCCTTATTGATAAACATTGTCTGTGCCATCTTGCCTTTTTTCCAATGCCACAATTTTGTCGTGCACGGCAGCCATTTTAGATGCCAGGCCGGTCCCAGGCTATCACCTAGCCCTGCGGATGTAGTTTATGGCCCCAGCTGTAGAGAATCCAGACATGCCAACCCTCCCGATTCAGGTGTGAGACTACTGATTTCAGTGCTAGTCTCCCGCCTCCCGATTTCTGCAAGCAAAAACCCGGGGGCATATTACCAACAACTAGCGATAATTTTTGTCTCTAACTTGTTTAGAGACAAAAATTATCGCCGCACATCGGCGATTTTTATCGCAGATAAACCTTGCTATTAGCAAGGTTTATCGCAAATGCGATAAAAAACGGCCGCAATGCATGAATATCGCTGAAAAGTCAGCGATATTCATGCATTATCGAGCAAATGCTCTTAGCCATGTTATCCACCTCCCATTGGATAACATGGCTAAGAACTGCTCAGGGCAGGTGTTAGCTTTTGGAGATATTCGCGCTTAGCGCGAATATCTCCAAAAGTTGGTAATAGGAGATAGCGATGTTAGGGACTGTTTCCAGTCGCTAACATCTTGGCACGCCCACTTTGCATGTCATTAGTGATAAATATCACTGACATGCAAAGCGGGGCCCAAGATGGTCGCTATCTCCTTTTAGCTGTCACTAACTGGTGTTAGCGACAGCTTGGTAATAGGGAGATAATTTTATCTCCGCTTTCTTGGCTTTTAAAGATAAACCCCCTTGATAATATGCCCCACGATTCCTCGGGGGTTTCAGGTGACAGGGCTTGGTATTGTGTTACGTGGTAATTCTTCCAGGAAACGTCAGAGGGTCGATGCAGGGGTTCTAGAAGGGGTGATAAACCATTTAAGCCTCATGAACAAGCGCATGGTCTTTTAAAGATCTGTGAAGTACTCGGGGCGGCGGTGTGTGTGTGTCCTCTTTCAGGAGCGGGCGGGGGGGGCACTGCCAGCAACTTGCCAGGCCAGGCAGTGTTCAACACTTGCATCACCCTTTCTCTGCCTGCTATTGCGCTCCATGCTTCGGAAAGGTAAGAAAAAGAACGTGCATTTGAGTTTGAAATGTCCGATCCTGTAGCAGTACACGTGCAAAGCCCACACATGACAATAACCCGATTCAAGGCCCCATTCACCCGATTTTTTAAAAATATATAGCACTCCAACAAAGTAGGATTATAAAACTTTATTAACTTTTAAATATAACAAACGCAACAAAAACTGTAAATACATTTAAACATTTTTTGTCAAAAAAAAGCAACAATGGTCAGAAGCTGTCTTTTGTGCGAATAGTCCCAAGGCAGCACAACGTGCTGAGTTCTGGACGGCACCCAGGTGATGTCACCTGGGTGCCGCACTGGTTTTTGGTTTCCTACAATGCAGCTCAGAAAAACAGCGTGGGGCGTCCCGGGTGGTGCGGGGGGAGGCCTCGTCAGTAGCGGTCTGTTGTGCGAATAGTCCCAAGGCAGCAGAACGCGCTGAGATGTGGATGGCACCCAGGAGATGTCCAGTAAACTGCCGCACTGGTTTTGGTATCCTACAATGCTGCTCCGAAAATTGGCGTGGGGCGGCCCGGGGGGGGGCGTGGGGGAGGCGGCGTGAACGGGCCTCCCCAGGTGGCGGCCATCCAGCTGAGTTGCGCCCGCTCTTGCGGCTACAGCGTCTCGCTCACCATGTAGTTGACTTCCGCCCACTCTTGCAGTGCAGCGATAGGCGGCTGCCACAGGACTCTTAAAATGGCGGACGGCTCTTCGGTTTTGGGCCTGGTCCACTAAAATGGCCCTGGGACACCTTGGAACTCGGACGCTTGCCTGCTAGGGCTTGGGCTCCATTCTCGAAAGCGTCCCCTCAGCCGTGAAGATTCTACAAAAGTCTTGGGGGCCCTCGACTCCTGCAGGCTTCCGGTGGGGAGCGGCTGCCATGATTGCTCGCGGAATGACCACGACGGAGCCACGAGATGGTGGTGCTCTCATGCTGACGCCAGCTTCAGTCTGAAACATCAAGAAACAAGGTGGGGCTTTCATCGTTTGGGAAAAAAAATGTTCTAAACCAATGAAAAGTGTTATTTTTAGGTCATATGACCAAGCCTTCCATCTTTAGGAAACCAAAAGTAAAATGAACCAATGAAAAGTTTTATAAACAAGTCACATGACCTGTTATGCGGCATAGGGCTACAAAAAGCGTAGAAAATCCGTTGGCACGTGAGGCGGCGTCAGTAGCGGACCGATGTGCGAATAGGCCGAAGGCAGCACAACGCGCCGAGATCCGGATGGCACCGAGTTAGTGTCCAGCAAGTTGCTACACTGGTGTGGCTATCCTACAATGTTGCGCCGAAAGTCGGCGTGGGGCGCCCCATTGGCCTGTGAGGTCGCGTCAGTCAGTGGGGGCTGTGCGTCTCCCCCAAGATGGAGGCTCCTCGGCTGCAGTGGGGCGCCCTTTATCTTTTCACTCGCCGTCCAACTGAGTTGCGTCCGCACTTGCGGCTACAGTAGGCCGAAGGCAGCACAACGCGCCGAGATCCGGATGGCACCGAGGTGGTGTCCAGCAAGTTGCCGCACTGGTGTGGCCATCCTACAATGCTGCGCCGAAAGACGGCGTGTCCAGCTGAGTTGCGGTCACTCTTGCGGTACAGTGACTCGAACGCGCAGAGATCCGTATGGCACCGAGGTGGTGTCCAGCAAATTGCCGCACTGGTGTGGCCATCCTACAATGCTGCGCCGAAAGACGGCGTGTCCAGCTGAGTTTCTCCCGCTCTTGCGGTACAGTGACTCAACGCGCCGAGATCCGGATGGCACCGAGGTGGTGTCCAGCAAGTTGCCGCACTGGTGTGGCCATCCTACAATGCTGCGCCGAAAGTCGGCGTGGGGTGCCCCGTTGGCTTATGAGGTGATGTCAGTAGTGGACCGATGTGTGAATAGGTCGGAACCAGCACAAGGCGCCAATGGCAATGGCAAGTCCTGGATGTTGAGTGCCATAGTTGAGAGTTCTGAGCAGTGCTTGTAAGACTGTCTGAAGCTTATTTGCACCTGCTGCAGCTTCACTATTGCCCTGGTGTGGCCAAAGATCGCACATGACATAGGCGGCCGGCTCCCGAGGTCCGGCGGAACTTTTTTCCTTTTCCTTTTTGCTTCTTGTCCCACAATCCGTTTCAACTGAAGACACGACCAGGTCCCTGAATGTGTGCAGGGGGACGTTATTGATTGAATCAAAATGGCGGCTTCACACAAAGCTGACTCAAGCGTTGCTGTTGATGCTATACAGACAAAAATTGGTTTTCAGTTTGTACATTCTTCAGGATTTTTTTTTCCATCCAAGGCTGATTGAGAGTTTGTAGATAAATGGCTTCAGATTTTCCACATACTACTCTTCAACATTCTTCCTAAATGTAACAATGTGAGACTCACTAGGAGAACGGCTGTTTATCTTTCCTTTCAAAATGCTGCCAACAATATTTTCTGAATGGAAGACACCATCTTGTAGCATAAAGGGCCGAAATGGGTTCTGGTCTGGCCGATGGTTGGTGGAGACATTTTGACTATATCTTGGACCTGCCCGGCCTCGCCCAAAATGGCGCCGGTATAAATGGGACTCGTAACTCCTTGTTGTGTACTGGTTGAACAACTTTGATATCACGAGATATGAATGCAGTTTTGATGCTCATGGCGGGCGGGGACGAGAATTGATTGAATATTTTGACATCCCTTTTGATATTAAGTTCTGATGTGGTATTGATTACTGTAGTATTGAAAGTTTGAATTAACGTCACCCATGGTACTTGCCCGCAAATGTATATCTAGATGATTTTTTTGTAAGTGGCCCTGTCGTAATTTAATTACAAAATGTACGTCCACCGATTCCGCAACTGTTAGACACCTTAGTTCTTGCAACCTAATGGCCCGCTCGTTACGTTCCTCTATAATGTAAATGTCTCCTCATCATATACGATTTCAGTTTGCTCCGTGGCCGGCCCACGTGGTTATAGGCCCGTATTTGTATACTGACATTTTCACAATAAAGGTTTTTAAAGCAAAACATGGTAGTAGTATTTACATTGGTAAAGTTTTTACTTTTAGTCACTGTTTTCGAATCAGTAAAAGGCAAGTGAAATAAAGCAGTCCAATTACATGACGGATAAAAGGTATAATACGTAGGAACGCAGTAAAGATAAATGGTCAAGGGCAGTTGTGTTTTCCACTCCTGCAACATAAAGTGATCGATAAGAATCTGATAATCAGGCGTATCGGCGACTAAGACAGCAGGCCGGGTCTCTTTTACTCAACGGCTCCGTCATGGAACGAAGAAACGCCCTTTTTCTCGAAAAAGGAATATATTTTACTTTCAGGACAGTTGTAAATTTTCCGGGAAAGTACATTAGCCTGGAATATTATAATATATATGTTTAAAAAAAAAAAGTTCGAAATCAATAAAAAGCGTATTTTTTAGGTCATATGACCAAGCTTTTCATTATTATAATAACAAAAGTAAAATGAACCAATAAAAAGTTTTATTAACAAGTCACATGACCTGTTATGCTTACGTTACGCGCTGCGCGCCGCGCCCCGGACCACTTCCGGGTGCGCTAACGCGGCGTGTCATATAACGCATTACGCGACAACGTAGGTCAAGAATATAGTCAAAATGTCTCCACCAACCAGCGTTCGGAACACAACCCCTTTCAGCAGTCCAAAAAGTTCTGTTAAATGACAACAGAGGGGACAGGCAACAAGAACCATCAGTCAAAGAGGGGAGGGCAAGTTCTACTCTACCGGGTCATGTTGGGGCTATACCGGAACTGATCGAATTGGTAGTCTACAGTGTTTCTGGATGTTTCAGACTAAAGCTGGCGTCAGCATGAGAGCACTACCATCTCGTAGGTCCGTCGTGGCCATTCCACGAGCAAACATGGCAGCCGCTCCCCACCAGAAGCCTGCGGGAGTCGGGGGCCCCCAAGACTTTTGTAGAATCTTCACGGCTGAGGGGACGCTTTCGAGAATGGGACCCAAGCCCTATCAGGGAAGCGTCCGAGTTCCAAGGTGTCCCAGGGCCATTTTAGTGGACCACGCCCAAATCTGAAGAGCCGGCCGCCATTTTGAGAGTCCTGTGGCAGTCGCTTATCGTTGCATCGCAAGAGCGGGAGCAACTCAACTACATGGTGAGCGAGACGCTGTAGTCGCAAAAGCGGGCGGTAAACAGCTGAATGGCGGAAGAGGCACAGTGTAGCAAAAGCGGGCGGAATGGCAACTAAAACGGTAAAGGGGCGCCCCACTACAGCGTGTCTTCAGGTCAAACGGATTGTGGGACAAGGTCCAGAATAGAAGAGTCATCAAAAGGCAAAAAGTTCCGCCGGACCCCGGGAGCCGGCCGCCTATGTCGGGGGCGATCTCAGGCTAAACCGGTGCTATAAGACTTGGGGAGGGGGTCGGAGCCAAGCGTCTTCTCCGAGTCCGTGCCATCACACCGCCCCTCGGGGGCCTCCGTCAAGCGGTTTAGGGAGGTACCATATCACATTGTTTTCAAATGCAGTCAGGTCCACAAACGACCCTCACTTACTTTGAGAATAGTGAAGCTGCAGTAGGTGGAAATAAGCTTCAGACAGTGTTACAAGCGCTGCTCAGAACTCTGAACTATGGCACCCAACATCCAGAACTTATGCCATTTGAGAATGGCAGTGACATCGAAGCAACTCAGGGACCAAAACCATTAACGTACTATCACGTATGAAAATCTTACTTGGGGAGGGGGCAGGAGCGAACCGCCCCCTCCCAGTCCGCGCCACCACACCGTATGTTGAAAATCTGAAGCCATCGTTCTACAAACTCAACCAACCTTGGATGGAAAAATCTAGAAAAATGTACAAACTGAAAACCAGTTTTGGTCTGCATAGCATCAGTAGCAACGCTTGCTATCAGAGTGCATGAGTTTCATGCTCGATCGATTGAGCTAGCCGGATCGGGCAATAAAAAGTATAAAATAGTTATGTAAATAGTTATTTAATAAAATGTTTTACCCTGTTTCTTTGCTGGTGTGTTGTATATATTTTTAATATTTGCATAGGGTTTGTCGTTATTTTGGGCGGGGTGGGTGACGGAGCCGAGCTGTCTTGCAGCCCTCATGGTGTGGAGCTCAGTTCATCTCACTATTTTCGTATTTCTCATGAAGGGTTGTTCCTAATATTTCTATTTTAGCGAGGTCAAAAAGAGATCCAATTAGTGGCCTACTGATTTTGCTCGATTAATTTTATTTTTTACACGATTTTTCACGATTTTTCACTATCTGCAAAGACTAAACAGAGTATTGCGACTTTGTGCTTGTTTGTAAATAGAGAATGAACCAAAGAGAATCAATTGTAAAACAGTAAATGCTTGGATAACAATCAATCAAATGGAGAGACAAGCAGGCACGACGGATTACAACGGGGGTAAAGGCCTGCGTTAACTACTCTTCACTATCTGCAAAGAGAGAGTACTACTAAGAGAAAAGAGGGGGGGGGGGCAGCGTTCAAAGCACATCAGCGTGCATAAACACGAAAAAGTTTTTACCTATCACGTACTTGACATTTGACAGCTTTTGATATTTGCTATTAAAAAACCATTGAAATTCACAGAAAAAACCATAGGTTTTAGGCCATATATAGTTAGGAATTTGCATTTACAAAACCTTGAAAATTCACTGAAAAAAACCATTGGTTATAGACCATATATAGTTAGGGATTAGCCTTTTCAAAACCTTATTTTACTCACACAAAACCATTGAAATTTCATATATAGTTAGTTGCACTAACTATATATCGCGCACCCGCAATCCACTGCTGATGATGTCACATATTACATCATTCATGACATGGTTAGTGACATCACTGATGACATCACTGATGACATCTCAAATGACATCACTGATGACATCTCAAATGACATCACTGATGACATCTCAAATGACATCACTGATAAAATCACTGATAACATCTCATTTGACATGACTGATCACATCACTGATGATATCATTCATGGGATAATACCATGAACCTCTTCAGACTCTAATATAACCTTAGATACAATCAGTGTAAACAGACAGTCACAGACTGTCACTCATCCATGGAGTTACTCACACACCTAGTCAGTTATGCAAAAAATCAATCACACCTCCATTTTCTCAATTATACAGTTATACACACCTTACTTATTCAAACATATACTAACACATATTTATTCTCTTATACAATCCCTGATACATGTTCACAATGATCCATACAGCCACTCACACATTCACTGGCTCTTATGCACAGTTATTTATATATGTCAACTCTCACATGTACTGTGTTTTACATATGTACTTACTTTGACATGTAGCACTGAGATATCCATTCACTCACTAATACACTCATGCACAGTCAACCGCACATACAGCTGTTTCCACATGCACTTTTGAACCCATACATATAGTGAATCAACTACTCACACATCTATGTACAGAGTCACACACCTCCCAGCCACCCATACACACACACTCAGTTTCCCATACAAATACTTGGACAACCAATGAATAACCCATACAGTTACTCATATAGCTACTGATCAACATATGCAGCAGTTTGTAGAACAACAGATATAATGATGCACAAATTAAAACAGTTTAGTCACTAACCCATGCACTCAGTGAGACACATTTAATCACTCACTCATACAGTCAGTCATGCACCTACTAAATCCTTCATCCAGACACTTATACATCCACTCATTCTTCAATATGTAAGACATATTTTAACTTTACAGAAACATACAGTCACTGGATGTTGTCATCAATGATGTCATCAGTGATGTCATTTGAGATGTCATCAGTGATGTCATCAGTGATGTCACTAACCATGTCATGAATGATGTAATATGTGACATCATCAGCAGTGGATTGCGGGTGCGCGATATATAGTTAGTGCAACTAACTATATATGAAATTTCAATGGTTTTGTGTGAGTAAAATAAGGTTTTGAAAAGGCTAATCCCTAACTATATATGGTCTATAACCAATGGTTTTTTCAGTGAATATATATATATATATATATATATATATATATATATATATATATATATATATATATATATATATATATATATCGCCACTTGTGCCCCGCCGCTGCGCCAGCTATCAATGATCAGCCAACTCCAACAAGGACACGGAAGACCCAGAGTGCAGGTGAGTTTTTTTATTTTTTCGCACACCACGCCAGGATAACGTTTCGCTCTACACAGAGGGCTTGGTCACATATATATATACACACACTGATTAGCACACTAATGCATTCACTCACAAACCCCCTGAGAAACTCACGCACCCAGTCACCGACCCACTCAGACACTCATTTATCCACTTACATACCCACTCACTCACTCACCCACTCAGAGGGTCATGCACTGACCTACAGACCCACTAAGAAACGTACACATCCACTCACAGACTCACTTAAAGATTCTTCTAACCACCTCCAGACTCACACTAACATTGACACACCTGTTGAGAGAGCTACTCAGACACTTATTTACCCACTCACAGACCCACTCAGACACTCACACACCCACTCACAGACTTAGTTAGAGAGTCATGCATCCAGTCATAGGCCTACTCAAACACTCACACACCCACTCATAGACCTACTCAGAGATGTATACAGCTACTCACAGACCCACTCAGGGACTCATGCATCTACTCACAGGTCTACTCAGTCACTCATGTACTCAATCACAGACCCACTCAGAGATGCATGCACACACTTACAAACCCACTTAAAGGGTTCATGCACCCACTCACATGACCAATCAGACATTGGTTCACCTGCTCAGAGACACTCTTAGACAGTCACACACCCACTCAGAGATGCACTTAGATAGTTCTGCACCCATTCACTGACCTATTCACAGACTCACACATCCATTCACACACTCACTCAGAGACTCATGCACCCATTTACAGACCTACTCAGAAACTCATGCACCCACTCACAGACCGACTGAGATTCATGCACTCACTCAGAAACCCACTCAGACACTCATGCACCCACTCACAGTCCCAATCAGAAACATATGCACTCTGTTAGGGTTTGGTGCACCTATTCAGACAGTTATGCATTCACACATTGATGTAGAGAGACACCGATGCAGCTATTGTCACGCCCATTGAGACAGTGTTTGTCTACTAAAAGTGTAAGTCTGAAACTGATATATGTACTCATAGACCCACTCAGAGTTATGTTCCATTTTGCACAGATACTTGTATACTCAGAAAAGTACTCACAAACTTATGGATGTATAGAGTTCAATTCATAGTTATATATATTAGATGTGTTGTTGTGCATTGAAGTCTTGATCTTTCAAAATGAAGTAATATTTACTATTGGGCTCTTTCATTGTGTGTGTGTGACCGTTGTTTATAAGACCAGATGCAGACTTTCAGTTTGCTGGGAAACACCCTGTTGTCTTTATCTGTAAAGTGAACTCCATCACTTCAATGATTTCCATGCATGTCGAACCGCAGATAGTTGTTGTAACTAGACCCTATTTTATGGTCTCTAAGGAACGCAGAAATAGCTTTATTAACATGACTTTGTCAATCTGTGGACAGAATTGATTTGACGACTTCCATTTCTTCCTTTGGCATATGCTGCAGTACACCAAGACAGTATAAGGGAAAAGTGCCATTATTTGCCCAAGGTGTTCTTTATTGCAATTTCCAAATCAACCCCAGATAGAGTTCCTAGGTCATTGCCACCACAGTGCACAATTAGGACGTCTAGATGTTGGGAATCTGCAATACTCTTAACCAAAGGCTGTGGATAAATGTTACACAAGTTATGCTATTGTGGATTACATAAGTTATGCTATTGTGGATAAGTTTATGTTTTCAAACATTCAAGCGCACCTGCTATGGTTGGAGTTGACGCTGGTATGCTCTGGTTAGAAAGTGTATGACCTTTTGACTTACTGAGTATTTGAAAAGACGTTGTTATGGCAACTAATGGAAAGCAGTGTTGGGGAAAGCTTCCTTTAACATTGCAAGTTGAATGGACTAAGTGCAGAAGTTTAGAGCATGTATAAATTTGGAAGTATCATTTCTCTAAGTATTGCATGTAGAGGAAATATAGTAGTAGTATTATTGCAAATAGATTTACATGCAAATAACCAAAAATATATACTTCCTCAGAAGAACAGATGCTTCTAAGTATATCAATGACTCTAACCGTGTCATTCTGAAGATGTGGAAGGCAAATATGGATCTTCAATTATAGCAGACAACTCCGTAGCTGTTTCTCAATATGTGCCTTGATATATAACAAAATCAGAGAAGACAGAGACAAAATAGATGTGGGAAGAGATTTATCCAGAAAAGAGTCTAACCACGAAATTAAACAGATTCAGTTTAAAAATGTTTTTCCACAGAGAAATAGGTTCTTTTAAATGTTCCAACAGGTAGAACAGGTAGAACTAAAATAGTTTCTTCACCAAGTCACAATGAGTTGTATGGGTAAGCCTAGGGCTTGTGAGCAGTAAAACTAGAGTACTAAAGTCTTTCCCAGGTGTTAGACCTGGGGGTCTCTAGTTGGCAGGGGTAGGTATCACCGTCCAAATAGGGACACTTGCTTCTAGTCAGGGTAAGGAGGAAACCCTCTGAGATAAACCCTGCTCACCCTCAAGGTAGCTTGGCACCCAATCAAGGCTAATCAGAAGGCAATGTGTAAAGTATTTGTACCAACACTCACAGTAACACAGTGAAAACACCCCAAACTGACTCCACAACAGTTTAGAAAAATAAAGGTATTTAATCTAAACTACACAAGACCAAAATGACAAAAATCCAACATACTCAGTTCAAGAATATGGTTGCGAAAGAGTTCTTAAGGTTGCGATAAAAATAATCCACAGTTGCGTGAAAAGTTCACAGTTGCGTCACGTTTAGCCAACAGTACCTTTAGTTGCGACAAAGTTCCAAAAGCAGAATCTGGTGCGGTGGAAAACAAGCTATGCGTTGCTCCTGGGACCTTGGGGAGGCATTTGCGACAGCCCCGCTGCAGCAGCGGGAATGTTGCGACGAATACGGTCTGTAAGGGGAGGAAGACCACTTGTATGGATTCCGATGCGTAGGTTCTCTGGTGCTAAGAATATCTCAAACCACCTGTTCTGGCCACACTGCTTCATCTGGTGGGTTTTGGGTAGTTGCAATTAAAAGCTCATCCATCAAGGGAAGCAATGGGCTACCCGGATCCAAAGAAAGATGCCTTTCTTTCCTGTCTATCTCTTTTGAAATGGCCCCCACAGCTTTAAAAAAAAAAAGAGTTAATGGTAGAATTTTCTGAGCCAGATGGGGATTTTACGGCAGGTGCCTTCATCTTGCCCATTGTCCCCCAATTCGGAAAAGCCTCCCACACTCAAAAGACAAAATAAGGTCTGTGTCTCCCGGTGTGTCTCACAATTGAAGCTTCTGCCGTACTTAGCAAAGTGTCCTGGCCAGGTCATTCAAGCCAAGAATATGAGTACCTAGGTCCGTCAACTGCAACCCGCAATAAGCATCCAAGAAACCAAGAGAGTAGGCCCAGCCCATCCAGGATCGTCCGCGGATGGGTGGAGAAGGGCCCACCCTTGGCCTCGGCTTTGCCCGGGAGCACCCTGCATGCCTGCGTGCGTCCCGTGTTGCTGGATCCCTGTGGAACAGATAAAGCACATCCGGACGCAAGAATTACGACACCTCGGTGGCGACAGCTGCCAATGCTGCCAGGGCTTGTAGGCTCCTCTATTCCCTCTTTCTGCAATGTCAAAATCGGGTTTACCTTGCTGTGGGAGCCCTGTGAAGTAGATAAAGAGCCTCCAGGTGCAAAAATGGCAAGACCTCAGTGGCGACAGCCGTAAATGCTGCTGGAGCTTGAAGACTTCTCTGTTCTCTCTCTCTCTGATGTTAAAATCGGGCTTCCCGCACTGCAAGAGCTCTGTGGAGCAGCAGATGAAGTGCCTCACAAGAATTATGAGACCACGGCGTGGACAGCCGTATATGTTGCTGGGGCTTGTAGGCTCCTCTGTTCCCTCTCACAAAATGTCAAAATTAGTCTTCCCGGGCATGTGAGTTGCTCTATGGGTTGGATACTAGGTGTTGGAGTGGCTGTATGGGACTATGAGTAGGGTCTGCGAATGGGTGTGTGAGTGGCTCAAAAGATCTGTAGATGCGTGAGTGGCTGTATGGATCTTGAAATGGGTGTGTGAGTGGCTGTATGGGAGTATGAGTGGGTATGCCAGCGATTCTGTGGGTATGTCAGAGGATGTGTGAGTGGCAGCATGGGCCTTTGCGAAGATGTGTTAGTGGTTTTGTGGGTGTGTAAGTTGCTGTATGGGTGTGTGAGTAACTCTGTGGATCTGTGAGTGTCTGAAAGGGTGTGTGGGTGGGGATCTGTGTAGGTGTGTCAGTAGCTGTGTGAATGACTAAGCCAAAACAGAACCTCACCTGCCCCTTTATCCAACAAGACTTCACAGTTTTGCACAAAATGTTTACCAAATCAGAGTACTTTCTACTGCTTAATTAGTAAATACTACCTAATTGAGTAATAACTAGTACATATTCTACACTACAGCTGCGTAATGGACCACAAGGAAATGTCTACAGTGAGCTTGTGGCAATGTTTTTGGGGTATTTGCATACTCAAGGCAATTAAAAGGGAGAACCATGGACTCTGATCTCAAGACAAGGAATAAGCCACTCATCACAGTCACTACAGATCAGATCATGCTCCAATAGATCAACAATGCATACACATCCATTAAGGATTTCAGATTATTTTTCAACTTGGAATATGAGAGGAAACACACATGCTTTGCCTTCGCCAAGCCCTAGAATGTAGGATCACTTGTGCTTTATAGAAGTAGAGTTTCAACTGGGGCACCTGCTGTGTTTATATTTGTAAGTGCTTCCCACTGAGGTTTAATTTCTGTTAAATGAGCATTGGCCCAGAATTGAATTTCATTTTGTCCAAGAAGAGTTCACAGTTTTGTCAAAAATGTCTACCCAACTGTAGCACTTTCTACTGGTTAATTAGTAAGTGCTACCTCATTGGGTGAATGTCTAGTGCATATTCTACACTACACCTGCATAAAGGACCACGAGGTAATGTATCTAGTGACCTTGTGTGGATGTACTTTCGACAATGTGATTATTCCTGCATCATCATCCACAAATTAGTGATAACGTCAATCCTCATCAAGAGAACGACAAAACTATAAAGAGGTGAATTTCCACCAAACAGAGGTACTTTCTCTTAATTATATAAAGTAAATGCTTGCTTGTTTGATGGAGATGTCCTCACATTTTCTGTATCAAGAACATGTCAGCAAACTCAGTGGGAAATGCACTTGAGGGCCATTTGGTAAACTGTTCATCAATGTGGGATACGGTAGGAAGACTTCAGTCTGCACCAAATAGGCAATATGATAAATTCACGTAAATCAGATTTGCAGCCTCAGGTAGAAAAAGATCAATGTCCCCAGCCACTTTGAAACTTTCTGGTGGACTGTGACATGATGAGATGGGGACATGATGGGGAGAGGATGTAGCCTTATGGCTAGATGGGTTGACCTCAAAGCTGGGGAACTGGGTTCGGGTCTCAGCAACAACGCTCAACATCCTATGATTCTGGGCAAATCACTTAATCTCCCTGTGCCTAATAATTAATGTGGCCTTGTGTAACAAAACTGGTGCTCATGTAAAGTGCTCTGATCCCGATATCTTCAGGTCTAGTTCACACTATATAAAAGTATGGCTTGCAATGATTTTTCACATGTTGGCAGGGCAGTTGAGCTATAGGTTTGCAGCTTCATTTGTTTATGCTTGTAACTGAGATAGCTTGTTTTCCAGCACCTACTTAATTGGTACAGTCTTGAAAAAGCACACCAAGACATTAGCATGTGTGCTGGGTGTTCCAGACAAAGAAGAACTGTCTTCAAATAAAAATTATCAAGAGCAGCAATTGTAAATCTTTCCCATGTAAAGTGACTTGAAAGTGGTATGCTGTTGGATTCACAAGATTTTACAGCATGAGCTGCTAACAAGTTATTGCTACGTACTATTTCATTATATGTTGATACACCAATCCTGTTCATTAAAGTGATTAGCTTACATTTGCACTTGTCATAGATTGCGTGTGTAGTCATAATGTGTAGCAGAGTTCTCTTTTTGCTGTGATGTAATTCATAAAACATGATTTGGAAAAGACAATATATTTTCATAGCATAAGCCTGTCAGTTCATGGGGTAATCTTACATTTCTTCATGTATATCTTCAGAGCCATCATCAATGTAGTTGGCTTCTGTTCCGAACTGAAGAACTTTAGTCTGTGACAGTTTTGCTTTGATGATATTAGCTAATGATGTAAATAAATGTAAAGATAACATTAGGTATTCTTGTTGAAACTTATGATCTGTAGAGCTCTCGGGCATCACAAAATTTGCATTAAGACCAAAATAGAAATCTTTCAGGATGTTTCCTGAAATGGTTCTTGCCGATTTTACTTCATCCTGTGATCCTATTTTAGCAGCAAGAACCTCAGGAGTCAAATCAGCTGAGAACTCCATAAGTGGTTATTCTTTTTGTTATAGTGATAAAAATGAATTCTGTCATTGTACATTCTCTCTAGAAAAATCTTAATTTCATTATTATGGATCAATACAGTTTCATCAATATTGACCATTATTTCTCTGATCTCACTGAGTGTGTACCTGTAGCCAGCAGTCAAGATTGGCTTTAAAACTTCATTTGCTTTTTCAAAGACTGCACATTTAACTTACGTTGCTGCTGGGAGCTCATTGTACATAAATATTTTTGAATGTGTGCCTGTTTGTAGTTTGGGTGGATCCATTGCAAATACATTCACCTCACTGCATATAAATAAATGTTTCTCCTTTGAGACTCACATACTCTGAACTTTGTTCTTTCTCCAATCCTTTTGTCCCTTATTCTTGCTAATCAACAGATAACAGATTAAAGATTCTTTGCTTTCTGATAAGTTTTTAGAGGTAGATGAGGAGTACCAATCTGTCTTTTAAATGGATGGACACTGGGTTTGGTTGTCATCGCATTCTCAGAAGTCTCATATTCTTGTTGTGATTCAATGGTTTCTGCTATCTTTTGACAAATTGTGTTCAGGCGCTTTTTCCATTGTATATGACTTGTAGCACTTGTTGTTACAAAGAAAAAATATATTCTCCTCTTCACCCATCAGTTTCAATATTTTGTGAACTTCCTCATGTGGTATTTGTGCAGCATCTCAAACTCTTTTCCACCCAGCCACATTTAGTTAGCTTTATTTCCAGATTAGTTTGGCATATAACACATTTTTCTTTTTTGAAGGAGTCCTCAGATTTTTTTGTAAACAATAGACTTTTGTGAGGTAAAGATCCTCCGGTACCACCTGCTTCGCTCATGTTTACAAATTTGAATCAGTGGAAAACCTGAAACAAAAACAATACTAAAACAAATTACCAATTTGATGGTTAAAACTCATGATTATAGAGGCGGCATTTTTGAAAATGGCAGAAGGGAGGCTTTGAGGAGTTATTTTCCGTCTCTGTAAGATTAATTGTCTCCAAAATCTATGCTTTGACAGAAAAATGAAGTATATAGGTTTCATGGTTATTGATATATTACATCATCACTGCAACACATCTGCCATTTTTTAAAATCATTCAAAAAATGTTTACATTTGGCCCGGATTAGCAATGTCTACCCAGGCTAAATCACTTCTTTAAGGATACAAAAACACAAATCAAAAATAAAAATCTCTGGGAAACAATTTTTTGTACGGAGGTATATCAAGAGGTAACGACTAATATGTGTCACCTACTAAGCACTTGGTTTTCACTGTGACTCCCTACATTTCAAGATTCCATAGGCCTCCAGTTACTACTGCACATACCCATCTACAAACTAATCAATGCGTAGCTCAATCCCATTATAAACTATTCAGTAACTTACTCAGTAAAAACGGGATTTCTGTCACTTTAATCAAAAAGTTCAAATCCGAAGAAATGGGTTTTAATCTATTGCATTTCAAATCCTGAAATATAAATTGCTGCAGTATAAACTTCAAATGCATCAATTGATTCTCAACACACAACTCTCCTAAATTAAAGTGCCTATTACATTCAATTGGAAATATTAATGCATGAAATAATTATTTATTTTAATGGATTATAATCCCAAAGTCTCAAATCAAGAGCCTTAATCTAAAATACTACTTGCTAAATATGACGGGGATTCCCTTTGAAATGTATTCAATTAAAGTCCACTTATTTGAAACTCCTATCAAGAAAGGTGCTAATAGTCCCATTGTAGCCATATGTAATGGTATCTGACTTATTGCACTGTAATCTTCAAAGGTCAAAGTGCTTCAAAGGTAAATGCAAACATAAAGAAAACATGGACAAAACAATCCTTAACGCACAGCACTCCTAATCGTAAAACACACATTACCCTTAATGTGTGATGGGGGAACCCTTTTGTATGCTGAAATGTTAAATGTTTTAACAGAAAAAATACAAATTATAGAAGCTAGTTCCCTAATTGACACCAATAATAATCCCATGAGGTGATACCTAATGTATTGCACTATAATTTTTAAAGTGGAACTGCTATAGCACAAAATACAAATATAAAAAGACCATGTACAGAATAATCCTAACTTTACAACACTCCTAACACTAAAGTGCACAGTGCCTTCAATGTATAAGGGGATTCTTCCATCACGCTCAAATGTACAATACTTCAAAAGGAAATTACAAGTGCAAAGAAATGTTTCGTAACTACCCACACTCATAACTATAAAGTGCTACCTATATTCAATACATAATGGGGGAACGTTTGCAATGAGAGACCTCAAACACTGCCCTAACAAATATCCAGGATTAAAGATGGTGTTCTGCTAAAGTGATACTATAGAACTCACAATTGGCCTGTGGGTGGTTTCCTGGCATTCTTATGTATCTGCAGGGGAAAATAGATGGCAGCCATATTTGCATGAAATGTGCGGAGATTTAGATATTCTTCTAATTCTAGGTCGTCCCCATTGAACCATTTATCCAATAATTTGTGGTACTCATTCTCCATTTCTTTCTTGGAGTTTTTATCAAACGCTGGAACCTTATTATCCAACTGTCAATGTGCTTCAGCCAAAATTATTGTTTTCTGGATTAGAATGATGTCGCTCCCTTTATCAGATAGTTTTATAATTAGATATTTTTTTAAGCAGTAATTTCATTCCAATTCTTTGATGTGAAATGTCCTCTTTTCCTTAACTTTTTCCAGCTTGTCATGTCATTTATGTCCTCCATCACCATCCCATGAAAGAGTTCTATCTTCTTGCCAGCTGAAAATTGTGGACAAAATGTGCTCTTCAATTTACATCCAGTGGGTGGTTCTAAACCCCATCTGATCTGTATAATAAAGTTTAATGGATGGGGTGCTCTTTCACAAATCTGACGATCTCCTAATTTGGTGTATTACAAGTGTTTTGCATCCGATGGCACGGGAAATACAGCGAACAGGATACCTGTCATAAGTGTGATGGTGTAGCTCATCCTCAACCCTCTAACTCAGACCCAGAGTATGGTGTACCTGGATTCACAATTAGTTTGACAAAAGATATACATGATTGGTTGGTGTAAATGCAAATGCATAGACAGTTTCTGTCTTCATTCGATGCTTACTTGAGGTATGATTGATAAAGGTCGGTGTTATGATAGTAGACACGTACTCCTATGGGCTGCAAATTTAAGTGATGGTGCGAGACACAGTGGCGCCAATGCCATGGAGGATAACATTTAGACAGAAAGATGTTGGCAGAGGAAACATTAATTAGGATATGATATAGCCAGCGATTCACATCCTGGATTTTCGAGTTCTCAGCTCTGTTTCTTGTTTAAAAGCAGATGGCGTGTCAAGGAGGCAAAGATCCATTCGGTCTGAGACTAAAAGGGTGTCATTTATTACCCGGGGTTAGATTTTTCTGCTTCGGGGTCAGAACCTCTACTATCGGGCCGGCAGTAGTTGGATGCCTTCTGTTCTCTATTCCTTGGTAATCTTGGTGATCTGGACTGCAAGAGATGTGCTCCTTGAGAGGGATTCATTGACTATGGACAGAAGGAAAGTCAGTGCTGCTAGTGGCTTGTTAGTGGGTTACGGAAAGATGATATGTAACATATAATTGTCATAGGATGCAAAGTAATAGACCTTTCTATCTAACAATGTCTATACTGTTGATATTTCTTGTATTGCTTTTGTGCACTATATCATGTTATAATTGTAAACCATATTTTCTCTCTCAAAAATATAATCATAATAATCATTCAGTTACATGAATTGTGAAACCTGCTGTCTTAAACAGACATTTGTGCATTTTGATGTGTTTCTTTCAAGTTTTTTTTACTTCTTTTTGCAACTTAACTTATCTGAAAAACGAAGTATAAAATGTTTGTAATGCCTTTTGCTTCCTCCAACTAAATAATCTTCAGTTATTTTGGAGCATTATGCGCGTGCACGTCACCATAATTCTCTCTGCCTTCTTGCATTACTTAATTCCTTTTCATTGATGAATCAAAGAAGTATTCCTATGTGGCATGCCGTTGAAAGCATTAATTTGTAAGATGTATGGATAAGTAATTAACTGTTGAGAATTATTGCTGCGTGGTATAAAGTACCTTCTGTTCAAATGTGTAGTTGTTTAATAGCAGGGTGTCGCCATATGGCTGCAATATACATTATTGCAGGAGTTTACGAAACATGGATAATGTTTGCTTGACCTATGTTGACAGTTGGGAAATTTATAGCTTCAGTGCCTCAAATATTATATTCTGTTTGCTTCATATCCATGCTACATCTTTTTTTGGTGATATTGTTGTTACCGATATTCTGATAAATGGGGGCAGATTTATCATCATTTGACTCAGTGCAACACAGCAAACCAACTTGGTGTTGAGCACTCTGTCAAACATAGAGGGCAAAAATGCTCCATGGCTATCAACATACGGTGGATTCCTGCTCTCTCACTGTGCTGGCGAACCACGTTCTGCCTCAGGCCAATGCTAAACCAACAGTTGATGGACAGAATGCAGAACAATGTCACACATTCACCCCAGTACAGAGATCTGGGAATAAATCCATCAATCCATCATTTTTTTGCTCACAACACCACCCCAACTCATACATGGCCATATGCAAATCAGCCTGGACCCTGTGCCTCATGGGAACAGTCCAGCCCGAACTGCCAAGCCATGTCTTCCCTGGACCGGAATCAAGCCTTCTAGGACCGGTTTCTGGCTATTAGCCATCTTCAGCCAGGATAGCTTGACTCTAGTGGTGTGGAGAGCACAGGACTCACATCTGAGCATACCCGTCCCACTTGGAGTGACAAATGCAAAAACAATAGTTGATGGACAGAATGCAGAACAATGTCATACATTAACCCCAGTACAGAGATCTTGGCCTAAATCCATCATTTTCTTTACTCACCACACCACCCCAGTTTAGACATGGCCATATGCAAATCAGCCTTGACCCTGTGCCTCATGGGAACAATTCAGCCCAAACTGCCAAGCCATGTCTTCCCTGGACCAGAATCAAGCATCCTAGGACCGGTTTCTGGCTATCAGCCGTCTTCAGCCAGGATAACTTGATTCCAGTGGTGTGGAGAGCACGGGACTCACGTCTGAGCATACCCGTCCCACTCGGGGTGACAAATGCAAAAACAACAGTTGATGTACAGAATGCAGAACAATGTCATACATTCACCCCAGTACACCACACCAGACATGGCCATATACAAATCAGCCTTGACCCTGTGCCTCATGGGAACAGTCCAGCCCGAACTGCTTCCACCCTTGTACCATGGTGCAAGGGTACCTATGTTGCAGCAGGATTGTTTTTGTGCTGGAAGGTCTTCCTGCCCCAAAACAACCCTTAGTGGTGTTTTCCTTTTTCTAAGTGTGCTGCAGTGTGCTAAGTGTTCTCACTTAGAAAGAGGAACATGTGAGAAGAAATAAAGATATTTTTACTTGTTGCACCTCTATTGGGATGGCGTACAGTTTTGATGCAGTCCCAGGTTTACCAGTCTTGCTAAATCTGGAAATGCAGTAAAATATATGAGTGAATGTATGGAAACCCCCATACTTTACACATATATGCCTTCTTGGTGCAGAGTAGCGCAAGGCAGCGTCTTGCACTGCCTTGCATTACTCTGGAATTTACCAAGCCATGCAAGGCTTGTTAAATCTGATTTAAGGACTGTGTTACCCTTACGTCATCTTGCATGACAAAAGGGCAATGTAATCCTATGATAAAATTGCCGACAATATTGTGCATGGCCAAAGAGCCAGCCACTAAAATTAAGAAAAACTTGCACCAAGTAAACAAAAAATGACAAAATTACTATAATAAAAGATTAACATTCAAGAAGATCATCATACTCTAAACAATGATATAATGTAAAATATATGTATAACTTAATGGCATTGGCTGAGGCACACTATTATTCATGTAACTTGTCTTAAACTTTTATGGTTAATTGCCTTTTAATGTTGATTTCTTCATTGAAGAAATATTTATGTACACCTCTCTACATCAGAACCAGCACAATTACAGCAAGCATGTTTGACAAATGAATTAAGTGGGATTGATTTCGTGCTATCATCTTCTGCATCACATGTACTGTGTCTTAATCAATACCTTATTTTTTCTGCTTAGGCTGAGGAATGCATGGTCAATGAAGAGTTCATTACTTCAATTGCAGGAACAAAATCTGATTTTCCATTCTGCTTTCTCAGGCTTATTTCTTTTTTAAGCAGTTGACTATTCTGATTAACAGTAGTGATAGTTTTCACTTTGTTTCTTTCAGCATATCGCACATATCATAGGTGACCGTTTTTTTTACCTCTGTCTAGGTTGTGCTAGAGAGCAAAGCCCATATGATATACATGCACAGGTGATACGTATCCGCTGGGAGTACTCTAGAGAATCACACTCAAAAAGGACTAGCTTGCTCCTCACGTCTGAGACAGACATTGTGAATCAAGAGAATCAGATACTAAATTAAGAATTACAATATTCTAGAGGATGCACCGAGAATGTAGTTTCTGTTTTTCATGTAGCTGCTTTACAAAACCAGTTAGTATTCCTACCATCAATCTGGGTTATGTGTTCTTCCAAGGCAGGTGGGCCCTCAAAAGAAGCCATTTTTTTAAACCTGGAACCTTCTTCTTTTATATATGGTTATCCACTGAGCTACAGCCTAGGACTATGGTAGCATAGTCTCAGTTGGCCACACTGACAAACACTACAGCAGTGCCACAGAAGATACTGGTAGCGCCCCTAGTGTTTTCCAAAGTTGTATTTTCCAGAAATAGATCTAAATTTGGAATACCCATAAAGAATTGGCAACTACACTTTACTTATTGTTCTACCTCATACATGGACAAACAGTCTAAGTAGCCTAAGTAGCCTTTGAAAAGCCACAACATGATACACACTAATGGGAGACAGAGATGACACATTGTTGTAAAATTCTAAGACTTTTAAAGACAAAATGAAAACCTGTTCTCCGCAGGTAATTGGTAATGAGCAGTGTAACATAAGTCAAGGTAATCATGATTACTTCTCTTAACTGGTATTCTTCATTTTGTAGGAATGGAAGCCCATAAGCACAGGAAAAAGGAAGCTTACATCTTTTACAGTAGATCAGAAGAGGCGTTACAGGACCTATTGTAACATTATGAAGTCCACCCCTAAATGTCTCAGATTTTATAGGGTAGGAAGTCAAAGTTAGTGAAAGTAGGTTGGAACGCACTGCTTGCATGTAACAGCGCCATTACCCCATAGCATCTTGGTAGTTGTAGTTCAGTTTTCACAAAAAGTACATATTATTTTTCAGCTAATGCCGTCTATCGAAAACGTATATCTAGACACTAGTGTTTCAGGATTCCACCCTCATCAATAGAGAATATTTAAGGGTTGCTGGACATGCTGCCAATTTTCTTAGGTATAATCCCACTCATAGCGTGCAGGGGTTCCAAAGCTCATCAGCTTAGGGGTGGCTCACGAGAGCCTTTTATCATGGAAAGTGGGTAGGAACGCACTGCTTGCATGTAAAAGTGCCATTTACCCATAGCGTCTTGTTAGTTGTAGCTCAGTTTTCACACAAAGTCCATATTATTTTTCAGCTAATGCCGTCTTTCGAAATCGTTTCTCTGGCAACCAGTATTTTAGGATTCCTCCCTCATCAGTAAAGAATATATGTACAGGTTGCTGGATATGCTGCCAATTTTCTCAGATATAATCCCACCCAGTGCGCAGGTGTTCAAATGTTCGTCAGCTTAGGGGTGGCTCACAAGAGGAGTTTGTCAGTGAAAGTGGGTAAGAATGCACTGCTTGTATATAAGTAATGTTAAACACTGATTCACTGAATGTCATGGGGAAATTGCAAAATATGAACATAGTGATACAAAGGGAGAAATCATGCTCCCTTCGGTGCAAAATCAGTTAACTCGAGCAGATCTGTGGAATTTGTGGACACTTCTGTTAGAAAGGATATAGAAGGAGGACACAAAATCAGTCAGTGCATTGCTGCAAGTACAGGTATTCCATGTAGGAATGTTCAGTAAATCTAAAAGGAGTGATTGAGTGTCTGCCTTGCAGACACTTCGTGATTAACCCTATTGCTCAGAAGACGGTAGATTTTTGCATCATCCAAGCTTTCTATCACATGCATCAAGAAATGATATCTATCAAATAAACTTGTCAGAGCATTTGTAAGCAGAAATATTTTAAGAAGGAGATTTCTCTGTAACTGATTTAACGTAGTCTGGAACTACTGTACAGCCAAAATGCTTAACAATGTAGTATTAGCCAAACCAACGGCCTGCCGTTCATGGCAATGTTTGGATGACATAGGTTAGTTAAGCAGAATCCTGTAATTCATTAGGTAGTGCATGCCATTGTTTTGCCTTAGGGTCAGTGTATCAGGGTGTTTTTTAAGCATTCCTTTTATACCCAAGGGAAATGTGGCTTAACCGGAGCATCAAAGACAACAGAGGTACTCCTAAGAGAAGTCTTAGCTCTTTCTTTATAGTCAACTAGCAGCCCGTCCCGACATTGTCCGGGGATGAAAAAAGTACCAGAAGGAATTGTGTCCTACCTTCTGTGTTTGCTGAAATGTGTGTTTGTGTTGTAATGTGTTGTTTGCTGCAGCGTTTGAAAGTGTGTCCTTCTGAAGTACCATGGTGTAAATGTTAATCGTGTTTCCTTGTTTGGAGTTGTTCCCCCTGTGAGCACGTTGTTGTTTTAAAAATTGTGAAAGGTTATTTTTATGTTTGTGCAGCAAGTCTTGCGAGTGTTAGAGTGTTAAATCTGATGTTGTGGAGTGTAATCCTTGCTTGGTAAAGTGCATTGCCTTGTGTCCAGTGTAGATCCCTCTGATTGTTTTTTGGTATGAAAATAAAACTCTTTTATACATTTCAAGCAGGCTTATAAATACGGTCTTTGCACAGTTCAAAATGGTTCCAGTTACTTGTTTCAGGTTTAAAAATAGTTCTTATACTTCAAAAGGGGTGCCACAGTTCTTGTTAGCGATACTTGGGGCCTTCTGCCCACTTCCTTGAAGGTTTGGGGCTCCTTAGTCCTTCTATGCGCTTCGTAGCGCTCTAGTTCGCTTTGTGCTGCTTCGCGGTAGGTGCCCTGCTAAATCTCACGCATCTCGCGTGAGACGGCGTTCGGTGCGAACCCTGAGCTCAGCAGTACAAGCGCGTACCAGCCTCGGTACGGCGAGCAGTCTCAGGATGAAAGGCGAGGCATACCACCAAGCGTACAGTTGTCCTCAATACACGGGGATAGCCCCACTACGCCTCACGCTTCTAGCGGTGCGGGGCGGGACGTTCACTGCAAGGGAACAGTTCGCTTTAGCAGCTGGGTACGCCACGAACAGGGACGGGCCCTCTGATACCGTAGTGATGAATGCTGTAATCAAACGTTATTGAAATGTGAAACGCGTTGTTTTCGTTCGGTGCGGGTGCCAAAGCCTTGCCTCTTTTCATTGTGGTCATCCCCCTGTGAGAACGTGCGAGCTTGACAAATGGTTACCGATTCCTTTAAAGTTTGACCGCAAGTACTGTAACTGTTAAGAGTTATGTGGCGTGTTTGGGCGGCAGTGAAAGGCGCGCCCCTTAGTGTAAGCGGGGCCCCGTATGCGAATGAAGGAGTTTGTGAAAATCGCGCGTAATGATGCTTACAAGGCGCGCACCTTCCATGATGTCAGCGTCGTGTCCCTCTCTGGCAACGGTTAAACCTCAGCCAAATGATGCGTCGCTTGATAGGCGGCCCTTTGTTTAATCCAGAAAACCGCGCCCCTTTTTCGATGTGAGCCTCGGAAGCAGTGTGAACGCCCCCTGTCAACGGTAACGCCCAGGTGAATTTTGCGACGCACACAAGGGACTACTTTTCCACTGAGGTCGTTTCCCCTTTTTGATCTATATGGTGTCCATATATATAGCCTATGTCCATCTGCTGCATGTCCCCTTTAGAATGGTGTATTGGGTGTAGTGATTGGTGCAGTACTTTTTGAGGTTACCTGGCTCAAAGGTTTGTGTTCTCTCTTTATAATAGTAGTATAGATAAACCAATTCATTTGAAAAAAGGAAGTGACACTACCTTGCCCTCACAGAGTAAATTCAATTGTTTTATGATTTATAGGTTAGCATATGGAACACCAATCCACCCCTATGTTAGTAACCTACCCTGTGCCTGTCCCCCAATGCCCTTCTGCACCTTCCTAAGTGAGGGTTCCTTGCATCTCTAGAAGACACTTTTTCTCAAAAAGTTTCTACAAGCATGGTAGGATCTCTATTTGGAAAATATTTGTAAGAAAATGGGTTGTTAGTTGGAAAAGATGTGAGTCCTACCAAAGGAATAGGTCCCAAAATCCTGACTGGTAAACACAGTTTCAATGATTTAATTCTGGGCTCAATCCATGGTAGTTATAGCTTCAAAAATGTGCAAAGTATTTAGCAACACCAAAGCAGTCAGGCAGCCTGAACAACAGTCAATAAAAATCAATAAGCATTTTCTAAAAATTAAAAAATGTATTCGAAATGACCAAACTCCAATGAGGTGAACCACAAATATGAATTTTTAATGGTTTAAGACAAAAAAACTCCAACAAAAAGTTGAACCACCAACCAGAAATCCCTGTTTTTGGTGGACCGCATCCTGAGCACAGATTCTAGCCACCCCAATAGACTGGAGTTCAGATATAACATGCAGGTTGTCATGATCAAAGTTTTTACCTTCTCAAGTGCCTGATTCATAAAAGTACATTTACATGATTGTGTAAGCTTGCTCTTTTTCAGTGTTCACAAAACTGCATTTTAATAGTATATTTACAACTGTGGAAACTTCGTAGTTAGGGTGGAGAACTCCAAATATAAAAAGATAGGACAAGCCCATTTGTTTATGTTAGGAGTACTCAGCCTGAAACAAAAATTTGGCACATTAGTAAACTTACTATTAAATGTTGTTTTGTGAACACTAAAAAAGAGTAAACTTACACAAGCGTATACGGTTATCCTTACTAATCAAGCCTTTTGACTTTTTTTATGGCAGTCCATTACTGACTCATCTGGAGGTGGAGCATAGCTATTTCCCTTGTAGTTATTCCACTTTCCCCATACCTGCATCCATTTCTTGGGGCACCCTCTATGCACATATACCACTTTCTCTGCTATCATTGTACCATCCATATTGTGACACCACTGATAGTAGGTTGGAACTGTATGTGCTCCCCAGTGCCTTGCAATGTTATGTTTGGCCTGCATCATACCTAACAGCGCCCAGTCTTGATCTGTGTGGTTAAGATCTGTTGGTTTCCAGTTATTGAGGAGATATCTCCTGGGTTCCGGTGTGAAACTGGCTCCGCTAACTTGTGAAATGGTGTACATAACCGCTCCCCAGTATGTTATGTTATGTTATGTTAAAAACGCTTATATAGCGCCTGGCTACCCCAGCAACAGGGCGTCCCAGCACTTGCAGACGATTAGAAACAAAACAACTAGGCGTGGATAAAACGTGTGGCAGTACTAGTGGGCCTTAAGTAGGCGGAAACAGCCATGTTTTAATTAGCTTTCTAAATGACAGGTAATTGTTAGTGGCACGCATCTCCAGGGGGATTGAGTATAGTGCGATCTCCGGGCATTACCACAATGTATGGTAGAAATCAAACGATTTTGCAGGGGAATGTGGTCCGATATTGTGCAGGCTAAGTGTTCGGCGTGGTGCCACATGTTCCAGTGCTGTTTCTGTGGAATAGATGGCCTCTATTCATGTGTGCAAGTCATGGAGAGTAGAATAATGTGAATATACCTGATCTGTAGAGTGTTTAGCTTGCCATCAGTCTGGCAATTGCATCTGTGTAGCCCAGGTGGACATACTATGTACAAGCCCAATTGCCAGAGCACTTGGGAGGCAAGGGCGCTAGGGATCAAGAGTTAAGTCAGGTACACCATTGTAATCGCCCCCCCAGTAAGTGGGTACCGAAGGGTCTGTGAGGAGTGCTGGGGATAATGTCTGAAGGAATGTGGATTGCCCGGAGTTAGGGGCATAGAGTGAAATCATGGATAATGGACGACCTTATCGCGTAGCGGCCCTAAGGGTCAATTTGCGTACCCATTATTTGTAATAGGGTGCCTGGTGCCACCCAGATAAGGACCCCTCTGGCATAGCCCAAATAAGTTGTTGCTATTACCGTGCCTCTCCATCCTTTACTGAGTGACTGCAGTGTTTGTTGTGTTAAATGTGTCTCTTTTAGTAAAGCTACTGCGATTTTGTGACTGCAGAGGTATTTATTATACTTTGTGTCGCTTGACACAACCAGCCAGGCCTTGCACATTCCAAGATCAGCAATAAATAATTATTTCCATGCATTTATAACAATAAGAGAAAGAACCAGTGAATATACATTCTTCACATTCGGCAAAAGGTTACTTAGCACATCTAGGTCAATTCCACCCTCCAGTGTCACTTGTGTATATATGTCATGGACTGCCATTTTGTGGTACACTATACACCAACCCCCCCACCCCAAGCCTAATTGCCAATGGGCAAGAGGCAATATACACTTATATGCAAATATAGTACATTAATAAAAAACAATAACCAAATAAATCTCAGAACTCAAAGGAAGTCAATAACAGACACTTATTGCGCGTGGGGCGCGTAGCTTCTTGTTCAATCATGCTTGACCTCTTCACCACCGTAGTATAGTGTTCTTAGATAGACTGATCAGGTGATGATAAAATCCTTTCGTCAAACAGTCCCCTCCTGCTTAAATGTAGTGTTCATCAAGGATGGGTTACACAGTTCCGGTGAGTCCCACTGTCATGGGTGCGTTCGTCCAGCATCAACTGCTGCTGTGAGTCCGATAGTGAATATACCTGGTCCAGGAAGACCTTCATTTCAGAGTCTGAGCAGAGTGGGGCAGTGGTGGCTCCATGCTGTATGGCATGTTTGAGAGCTTGTTCCCTCTCTGTGCTACTTGTGCCTTGGTGAGGCATTGCCCGTGGGGCAGGAGGCAGCATCTGCGAGTTGTGACTTTCTTCCACTGCTGGCATGAGTCCCCCGTGGATTTCGGTGCAGATGCCACTCCATTCTGTTCCACCCAGTTCCTGACGTCATCAGGGGAATGGCAGAAGACAATGGATCCATTGTGTTTTATTTGCAATGAGACTGGCTATAGTAGCGCTTATTTCATCTCATTTTCTCAAAGGCAGTGTTTATCGTCCATAAATGATGCCCTTCGGCGCTGTACTGATAATGTGTAGTCTGGAAATATGCGCACCTCTGCATTCTCAATCACCCATGGGTCGCGGGCCCCTGTAACTTGCAGGAAATGGTCCCCTATCACAGTAATTGAAAAGACATGCAACCCCCGGCCTTGGGAAGCACCCGTTTGTGGAGGACCCCCTGGGAATCTGTGAGCTCGCTTCACAGAAAGACCTTGGATTGCTTGCCTTGTGAAATGACGTCCGAGAACCAGGTCTCCAGATATAGGTCCATACTCTGTCCCTCGACGTGTTCCGGCAGACCCACCAGGTGCACGTTATTTTGACATGACCTTCCTTCTTGGTCTTCAACACGATTTGTAACATAGTTCACCTCTTCTTGCAGTGTCTTAATTTGGGTCACCGTTGCGGACACCGTGGGCTCCACAGTTGCTATTGTGGACTACACATCTTCAACTCTGTTTCTTAATTTGTTATGGTCTTCTCACAGGAACCTGAGCTCTGCGCAAGGCGTGTCTATTTTGGGGACCAGGGTGGATGTAATGTCCATCACTGCTGCCATTACCTCGTCTATTCAATGTGAAAGGTCAGCTTGAGGCACACGTTGTCCCATTGTTCATTGGTTAGCACACTCATCGCCAGGTGATGGGCCCTGCAGGTCAGTGGACGGTGGTTGTTGCCTTTCAGTTGTTGTCTTGTCTATTTTGCTAATGATGGCTCTTTGTTAGGTCCAAGGAGGGGTGGGAAAATAGGCTTGCTGGTTCCGGCGTGTGCGTCTTACTGCTGAATAGGTTCCGGTGAAGAGGGGGAAATCACCGGACCTTGTTCCCAGCATGGGCCTAGCATCCAGGTCAAGGCACTGAGTAGTGGTATCAGCTGTAGTGCGTGGCAGGGCAAGGCAGAAAGAGTGTCTGTGCCCGAACTGAGATTTCCCAGGGTAAGACCTATTGCAAGGCAGTGGAGAGGTGCAGTGCCACATCCAGGATCTTGGAGCCGGTTACCTCTTATACAGGCACTATCTATTATCACCGTGTGTTGGGGTGATATAGCTAGCTAGTTGAGGATTTGCTGTGTGCCCCCTTCCTCCTCTTCCTCGCTTATGTACCTTTAAGTGAGGGGGAGGCCTCTCCTGGCTAATAATGTGAGTGAGGAGTTTAGTGTGGCACAGGGCCCCTAAGCACCAGCGCCCTGCAGAGTACCCCCGTTGCCCAGGTTAGATGTTTCACTACAAACCGGAGGAGTCCTACAAGTCCGGAGCCAGCAAGGGTCACACTCAAGTCAGCACAACGCGAGGGTCACAGTACCTTGACCACTGCTACCTTGCGGCAGGTCCAGTGAGTGCTAAGGTGTGGTCAGGCTTCAGTGAGCGAGCAAGATAAGCAGTTCAATTAACAATTGCCCTTTCCTCAGTGGGGCAGTCCCATAGGCCCATTAATATGGTGGAGGTGCCCACCTTTGCAGTTCCAGCCCCCTGGCGTCTTTGCCAGTAAGAGGCACCCATTTATTCTCAGGGATTGTTAGACACAGGTGGCCTACCTACATCCGTGGCCAGACTCATCCCTCGTGTGATGTACTGGTGCCCTCATGGCATCAGAAGCAAAGCTTGTTTTTTTTGTTTTTGTTATACTAATTTTGAGAAATATTGAAAACATGATTCAGAAATGTCATTCAGAATTTGATTATGAAGTTTAATATATTTTTTACATAGATTTTTAATGAACATTTGCATAATTAAAAATATATTTTTACATGCATATTTTTTTAACAGTTTTTAAAATGGGAAATTTTTCTAAAGTATAATCATGTAATAGTCAAGTAAATATATTTTCTGTTCTTCCATTATAAGCATTTTAATTTTTATTATTGTATCATTTTTGAATGAAAAAAGTAAAGATTTTAGTAAATTTCATTGTACATGTTTTATTAATACATTTTGGATAATTTTAATTTTGCTGTGAAATTATATAATTGACTTTTACAAAGCTATATTTTTTGATTTTGTTTTTACTTAGTATAATAAATATTATTATTAAAACAATTATTTAATAAATTAAATGCATGTACTATTTTTTTACATATATATTTTTGTATCATTTTTTTAAACATTGTTTTATGTTTTGCACATTTACAATAGTCTTACTGTAATTGTATATGTGGAAGGTGAGTAAATACATTTTATTGTATATTAAATATTATATAATGTTTTCATGTCTCCTTGTTTCGCCTGTTTAAGTCTAGGTTTTCCAAGGTCTTCATTTTCTTGCTGCTTCCTGTTTACACTGCCCATGTAAAATAGGAGGCAGCATCAAAATCAGTGGGTGTTGTGGTGGAACGCCCACTGCAACACCCAATACCCTCCCCTTTCACGCTAAGTATAACATGAAATAGTGCCTTATTTACAAGACAGTGATAATCGATGTTAAGTGGCTCAACGCTGCCTTGTAAATAAGTCAAAGGACATATCCCCACAGAAACATTACTAAAAGTGACATTCCTGTGGCGATAGGGGCTTGTTAATAGTCCCCCAGGGCTTTTCATGACGTTTTGCTGAAAAATATTATGCATTTTTGCACCCTCCGTCCATGTCTCATGTGTTCACCTGAAACCCATACTCAACAGAGAGCTACAGAACAGCATGTCTGTCATCTGCACAACTTCCATATGGCCCCCAAAAACCATAAGAGGGAGAAGATGCCACAGAAGAAGACAAAAGACAAAGAGTAAAGTATTCCGGTTGCATGCCCCAGACCTAGCAGTGAGCACAGGAGAAGATCTGTTCTCTCCTTCACATATGTATATTATTCAAGTAATAATATTACTTTCATGATCTTCCATTCAAATTCCAGTTTGAGTATGTGAGAAGTAAATATACTGTAGTGAGGATCATTTCCCCTACTCTTGAGAGCACATGATTGAATTGACACAATTTATCTTTATGCAACTACTTCTGTTTATTTTTAACCTATTTATGAATTGATACTTAAACACATCTCATACCATACTAAATGGATTCTTTAAGGTTGCCCCTTTACTTTTTGTCAATGTGATCATTTTGGGAGTTTTTTTCCAGGGTATGGCAACACCTTATTATGTATGAAATAATGTGGAAAAAAAAATCAAGAGGCAATCATTGGTTTATTTACAGGGATTTCTGCTTAAAAGTACTGGTCAGTGCGTGTTAAAGGAGAATTGCAATGGAGACGGGTCGACTTGGCCCCAGGTAGTCTAAAATGCCATGTTTTCAAGGAGGAAGGTTCCACGCTTTCAGCGCTACAGAAGGTTTATACCCATCTCTGTTTCAATTGGACATTGACACCGATAACACCTATATAGTGAACAAGGCTTGTGTTTTGCACACTCGTGGACTAAGAGGGACTTTCTTTTGTAATCCTTCTCCTTCTTCACAAGCAAATAGGTAGAAACGTCCTCCCTATCAGTAAAGGGAGGGGGACTACATCGCATGGAAAACCACATGGGGAAAATTCACAGAGGCATCCCACAAGCACACAGACCAATGGTAAGCAAGTGAACACCCCAACAGAAGGCAAAACCACGACCCCGGGGGCTAGCATAGCTACAGCAAAAAGCAAAAGGAGCCACCTAAAGAAAGAAAAAAAAGGGTGGGCAGGCAGGCTAAGCCTAAAGGAAGTGATCCAAAAAATAACAGATGTGTCCTTAACCAAGAATAGCCTACGGGCCGAAGGAGGTGAAAGTACCGAAGTGCATAACACTAATCGCAAAACGATCCTTACCCAGACAATAGACATGGTCTGTGGGGCAGCCCACCTATGATCTCTCTACTTGAAAGAGGTGGGCAGGAAGAAACACATGATGAAACAAAGAGACAAAATACTAACCTAACAGACAACATGTTGTAGCTGCGTTCACAATGGGAAGACAGAATCAATCAATCAATCAGGGGGTTTATAAAGCGTGCTACTCACCTGTGAGGGTCTCAAGGCGCTGGGGGGGGCAGCTCCGGATCAGTCGAAGAGCCAGGTCTGGAGGACCTTCCTTAAGGTGTCCGGGGTTGTGGAGCATCTGATGTTCTCCAGGAGCTTGTTCCGGGTCTTGGCTGCGATGTAGGAGAAAGCTCTCTTGCCTGCTCTGTTCCTGCGGATGCGCGGTATCTCTGTGAAGCCGAGGTCAGCAGAGCAGAGGTTCCTCTTGGGTACGTGGAAGGAGACTCTCTTATTGAGGTAACTGGGTCCGATGTTGTTGAGGGATTTGTAGGTGTGAGTGAGGAGTTTGTAGGTTATGTTATGTTACGTTATTATAATTTATAGCACGCACGGAAACTCTCGATTGTCCCGGCGCATAGCAGTAGGTAAGATGGAGACTGAGAAGGAGAGAGACAGAAAAACCAAATTAAACAAACAAGTGTGTCTTCAGTTTCCGTTTGAACGGTACTGTATCCTGAATGGAGCATTCCAGGCCAAACTGGCCTTCACTGTAAAAGAGCTACCTCCCAGCCGCTGAAGCTTGAAGCAAGGGACTCGGACCAAGCAAAGGGCCTGAGAATGGAGGGGACGTGAGGGCAGATAAAAGGCAAAGCGTCTCTGCAAATAGACAGGGCCAATACCGTGAAGAGCACGATGGGTCAAAACCAGAGCCTTAAACCTGACTCTACACGCCACAGGGAGCCAGTGGAGAGAGCGCAGATGAGACTGTATGCTAGTCCTAGATGAGATACCCAGCTGTAGTCTAGTCGCTGTATTCTGCACGACCAGGAGTCGCTTCAACAAGTAGGCAGGAATGCCAATATAAAGTCCATTCGCATAATCCAGGTGAGATAATATCAATGCACAGGTGACTGTCTCTTTCGCTGCCTGCGGGAGGAGTGGAAAAAAAAGACCTCAAGGTTTTAAAGAGGCCAAAACAGCAGCAAGTCAGTTTGTTGATATGTTTTGGAAAAAGAGAGGGACTCATCAAACCAAACCCCCAAATTTCTAGCTGGCTGACCCGTGGAAGATAGCAGCGATGAGTCTGGAGGCCACAAAAGTTGGCGAACGTTAGATGGAAAGCTGCCAAAAAGCAGAATCTATGACTTTTGTTCATTACATTTCAACTGGGTATCCGCCATCCAGCTAAAAACTGTAGCAAGGCAATGCTGGGCCGCTGAGACAGAGAGCAAGCTCTTGTCCCAGGTAAAAAGCAGCTGGGTGTCGTCAGCATAGGCCATAACCTTAGCTCCTAGTTCCTCTGCCAAGTATATCAAAGGTGTAACATAGATATTAAAGAGGAGCGGGCTAAGGACAGAGCCTTGTGAAACTCCGGTCATGACAGGTTAAGGAAGGGAAGAACACGGGGGAAGGCAGATCTGCTCAGTACGGCCTTCCAAGAAAGACTTCAGCCAAGCCCACACAGTGCCAGAGACACCAATCCCCGCTAGCCATGCCAGAAGAAGGTCATGCAGCACAGTGTTGAACGCTGCAGAGAGGACCCTCTTCTCGATGGGGAGCCAGTGAAAGTGTTGGGTCATGTGTTCGTGGCATGGTGTTCCGAGGACGAATCTGGCTGCGGTGATCTGGTTGACGGAATATAGGGGAAGATGAGATATTTAAGGGCAGGGAAAGTACCCATTAAATAATTCAGGGATTCAGGGATGGACTGTGGGTCAAAACGAGCCCAGGCATACAAGTTCGAACTTGAATCACATTGACAAGTGCCAGTAAGCGTTGCAAACAGGCCTGTCTCTGTGAATGGCTGAGTGTGGTAAGAGTGTTCTTCCCAAAGATAATCTGATAAAAAAATGTATCCATGTGGTGGAACAGGAAGCAGATGTTTTTCCAAATATATTAGCTAAGTGCTTTCATGGCATAGTTAGCAGCGCATCCATCCTTGAACGCAGACACCATTCTAGAAGCCACTCGGGGAAATGCTAAAGAGCCCATATGGCCTGTACAGCCCTGTGTGTAGTTTTATTAAAAAAAAATACAGAATCAAAAAAGTGCATTCCACGTTAGCTGCGATCGTCTTCAAATGATGCAAATTAGCATTTGTGTAATCAGAATACAGACACATGATTGCCACACCCTGTACACAGTATTGGCAAAATCGTTAGCTCAGCAGGTCACAGTCTGGACCCAGACGGGCAGTAAATGGCCGTACATTTTGCTCAAGTTGGGAAGATTGGCAGAATTCTGCTGTACAGCAAAGATTTCATATCATTGACATTATTTATCCCAGTTCGTACACGGAAGTGTTTATTTTGTTATTTGCTATGTAATCATATGATATTTTGGTATTTTTCAAGGAATGTGCATCGTATGCTAGTGGCTTGTTGGTGCTAGAACTCCTGGAAGAAGTGCAACACGAAAATTAAAAAATGAATTAGACACTGCAGGTGGACTTCTGTCAAAAAGAGATGGATTTATGAATTTCTTATGGTGTTTAATAGATCCTGATAGAACACCTGCCGGATCCGAAAAAGTTATCTCTCTACTGAGACTGTGCTACATGCTGTTCGTAAATGTTTGCACACATCTACTAATGAGAAATCACATGTTTGTCTTGTGTATTTCCATGATTGCTTAATTATGTTTTACAAAGCGCCAAAAGCCGAAGAGGCAGCACTAAATCACTGCTCAAAATCAAACACACAGATCCCTGTTGCAGAATAGACCTAAAGAGGACAGAGTCATGACATAAAAAGTGACCTTGCTTACCCTAATCTTCATGTTTGTGTTGGAACGTTTATAGATTGACACTTTGCTGGGAAAAGCTGATGCTGTGCGCCCAAGTGCAATGGACCCCACCCTTCAACAACAGTTTAGGAAGGATACTTGACACGTTTTGGTATTCAAATGTAGGACATAGCTTAGATTTACTTCACAACAAAGCAGACAAGTGCACGGTGGAAGCTGTAAAGTTTACTTTACAAATACAGACACTAACATATCTGTTGAAAATACTGATACTTACATATCTGTACCTAACATAAAATTGCCACTAAAAAAATTCACATGAAAGGCAACGGCCATGAAAAATTACACTGAAAACAGTTAAACAAGAGCACAACCTTCATCTAAATAGAGAGTTGGGCGTACAACAGAAGTAACTAGGAGAGTTCTTCATCCACCATCCTTGTTTGGGGCACCAAGTGACTTTCACACTTCACACTCTATAAAATGTCCCCAGCAGGTTGTCCCTCCTCTGACCAGCTCTGTACTTTGCTCAAACCTTCATGATCACGGGTGGACTAATCAACTAAAGATTTTTATAGGTCATAAAAGTTACCTTTTGAGGTATAGTTGCCACCAAGTTGTCTAGCAGACTATTGCCAAATACCAGGGTTTGAGCAGATGAATACTGGTGCAGGCAGTCGTGGATGCTGCTTCTGGGAAAGAGGACAAATGAGGGTTTCTTGGGCATGGTTGGTTTTTAAACCTCTTACGCCATTCGAGGGAAGATGAACCCTTCATAGGCACTACTTACCCTTCCTGTGAGGTGACCGGTAGATGTGGGGATTTGTATGAGATGGAAGCCAGGAGCACCCTAGCCTATGGTCACGCCTTCCTTCTTGAAGCGGCAGACATTTGCATTATAAAAACTGCACAGCATGGTTTACATCGCGGACACAGAGTAGCACATCTTGGCAAAGCACATAATGTTGGCATAGTAAAAGGCTCGGCTTCAGTATGTTTATCGTCTCCCTGGGGCAGGGCCAACGGCTAAGAAAAATTGCACGTTAAATAAACAAGAACATTACCTGCAGCTGAATAGAGAATATATGTTTCCAGTGACACTATCCAGGGAACAGATTCCTGCATCTCAAGAAAAAAACCCTCACAAAACAGGAGTATGTACTTTTTAGATTTGTTTAGGAATAAACGTGTTCTTGCAACAAAGATTGACGTAGGAACTAATGTTGCTATAAAATACAGCAGTAAATTGTAGATTTGCATTACATTAAAATTTCTGTCCATGATAGTCATGGACTCTGTGGTTTCTAATGAAGCGTCCAGCACTAAATCCTCCCAGTTAGATTGTGGTTCAGTGCCTGGCCTCAATTGGGGTGGAGGGGACAGCCTTGGACTGGCTCAGTTCTTTTTTAGATCATAGAGAACAGGCTGAGTGGCTAAAACCTTTCTATTCCGAGGTAAAGTCCTTTAACTGTGGGGTACCAAAGGCTCAGCCCTTAGCACTACACATTAAAAAATCAATGTGTACCCGCTTGCTGTCCTGATCAAATCCTTTGGTATCCAAGTTGTCTCATACGAGAATGACACTCAGCTTTTTCTGACCTATGTAGATAACTCTGCAGAAGCCATGGTGAAATTCTCAGCATGCATTGCAACGGGGATGGGGAGGCTCAGAGCCAACTGTCTTCAATGTAACCCAGATAAAACAGAGATCCTGCTCTTAGGTTCTAACCCTGTCCAGGTTGGTTGGGTGCCTGGCCAAGCAGCTGCTCACTCCCTTCCACCCTGACAGAGGTAGAAAAGAACTTGGGGGTGCATTTTGATGTCCACCATTCTGCAGCTGTACCTCCTGTTGGATAATTAGAATGCTTAGAAAATATCTTGATTACATGGCCTGGAAAAGCAAAAGAGAAAAAAATTCAGGCCACATGGGGATTAGTAATAGAGATTAGAAGAACACCACTGTCTTGCTAAGTCATGCTCCCATTCCCATATGGCACTGACCTGTCTTGGCTGTTGGTAATTTTCTACAGCCAGGTGTGACTGGTGCTCCTGGGGAAAAGAATAAACAATGGATGCCTGGAAGGGTAGCATTGTTTTTTAAATCATTTACCCCACCCCTTGCTGAACAGTTTACCCCCTGAGAGGTGCACAAGTGAATTTCGTATGCAAACAAAAAAGGTTTTTATTATAAATGTGTAAAAGCTTCATTAAAATAGCACGTTTACTAAATGCAAACTTGTTAGATCTGGGGGTCTCTTATTGGCAATGGTATTCACCATTGTCCAAATAAGGGACCCTTACTTCTAAGTCAGGATAAGGGGATTACACTCCTTAATAACCCCTGCACACCTCCTTGGTAGCTTGGCACGAGCAGACAGGCTTATCTCAGAGGCAGTGTGTTAAGCATTTGTGAATAGACACAGTAATACAGTGAAAACACTACAGATGGACACAACACAGGTTTTATCAAAATAAGTATTATTTATATAGACTTAAACACAAGACCACAAACAACAAAAATACACAATACTACACTTAAGATTAATTAAAAGATGATTAAAGCTGCTTAGTTCAAGTTGTTGGTAAATGCGACAGAGTTCTCAACAAAGTATTTGGATGCATAACGCAAATTAAAGAAAAGGCTTGCAAAAGGGGAGATGCGTCGCGTCTGTGATCCGGGGGAGATGATGCATCATGCCTCAATGCTTGTGCAGAGTAGGGGATGCGTCGTAATCCTTACCGGTGTGGAGGTGATGCGTAGATTCTTGGCCTGCGGGCCCATTGCGGTGCGCAAGATGGCACCTTGATGCGATGCGATTATCCGTTTGTGATGCGAGAAGATGGCGCCCTTGGTGTGGCAATGCAATGACGATGCAATGACGACCTGGCAGCCTTGCGACAACTGTACTTTGGAGCTACGACAGGCCCTGCGACACGCTTGTCCGGTGATGCGATGGCGACTCTCACGATGGCATCACGCTTCTCCGCTGATGCAACAGCAGGCAGCTTCGATGAACACATACTTCCAAGGAGATGCGGCAAAGGCTCGCTTCTCCGGCGATGCAACGCTTTCAGCTGCACGGCGACACACGATGCATCGCGTTTCCAGCTCCCAGCAAGTGTCTGGAGTCAGAATTCCCAGCAAGGAAATTCTTTTTTTATTTAAAATATTTTATTAGATTGTATTAGTTACCCGGTACAGTCCATTAAATACAATATACAATAAGCATTAAAAGCATAAAAACCACTATACATGTATCAAACTGATAAAGAGAAAAAGCATTACAGATGTATCGACTGTGTCTAATATCATAATTAATTACACAGTTACAGCTAGAATATCGTAGCAATAGGGCTATATGCAGGAGTCTCTCCAGATCTGTAACGGGGCCCATAGTTTTAAACCTGTTTCTCTAGTTGTCCTGCCTTTTCCCCTATAGAGGGCAGACTCTATATTATGGATCCCTAAAAGGCGAGAAAGCCACATCTGGAAGGATGGGGCCTCCCTATCCTTCCAGCCTGCTGCCAGCATAATCCGAACAATAGCTACAGAAACAAAAATATTCAACTTATTCAGTTTTAATTTGCTGTCATACCCAAGAATCATAAGTGTAGGGGATAGGCAGATCACAATAAGTATGGATACTCATACGAATCTCTGTGAGCTTTACACAATAAAAAACATATGTGCTAAGTCGGCTGCTTCCCCAGCACACCTAGGACATTTACTATCATCCCTCTTACCCCACCCAAATAACTTAGCTGGGGTAAAATATAAATTAAATATTGGCTTATAATAACTCCCCCACCTAGAGTATATTCCACCACAATGTTTTTACCCCCTGGGGAGATAGCTGACCTTCTTCTAGTTAGTGTATGTTGTAACTGCAGACATTTAAATCCCTGAGCAGTGGGAATTTGATATTTGCCCTGAGTTTCATTAAAGGTTAGCATTCTTTCTCCAGTATACAAGTCTCCAACTCTTCTAATTCCTATCCCTTTCCACAAACCCCACAGACTATTGCTACTTAAAAATGGGAACAGGCTAGATTTCCAAAGTGCCGTATAATAATTAATTTTCAGAATTCCCAGATGTTTCTGAATACTCTTCAAAACCTGCCAGGTACTTTCCAATATCTTGTAGAGTTTTTTTGTTATAATAGCGCTTATTGGTTTTGCGTAAGAGTACGCCGGTCGTCTCCTTGCCCAATAACAGCTCGAAGATGGAGGGTGGGTGTGTAACCCCTAAGGGAAGGTCAGAAGTATTTTGGCCACTATCTAATAAGGTGGCCATTTGGTTAAAGAGACAGCTCAACATATAGAATCTTAAATTAGGAGACGCTAGCCCTTCCTTATCCAAAGGTAATGAGAGGTATTTCACAGACCATGTGATTTTGCCGTATTGCTAGATGAAATTAGCAAAGGCTGCTTCTAGGGGCCTTAGCACATCCTCTCTGACCACCAAGGGGATAGTGCAAAATAGGTACAGTACCTTGGGGAACATGGTCATCTTAATGACATTAACCATGCCTATTAGGGATAGATGTACAGAATTAATTCTTTTTAGCTCTGCAGTAATAGTCTTAAGTACTGGTAGATAGTTATCCTTCACAATTGTATCTACTTTAGCGTTAATCTTAATGCCCATATAGATTGCTGAATCCATATATCTGCCATCCTTCTTTTGAATATTATTTGAGCAGATTATTTGGGTTTTAAATTCATTGAGGTGGTAGCTTGAATATTGGCCCAAGTCTTAGGTGATTTCTGAAAGGGCAGCCATAGCCTGCTCCGGATCTGGTGTTGTTATTGCCAGATCGTCTTTATACGCCATAAGCTTTGTTTCAAAACCATTGCACACCACAGGATTAATGCCCGCACAACCTAGGATGTTCCTAATCAGGGGGTCTATGTATAAGGCAAATAATATAGGGGAGCAAGGGCAGCCCTGTCGAGTCCCCTGAGATATAAATATCTCCTCAGAGCTGTCTCCCATTAATTGGACTCTTGCTACAGGGTTAGCATACATAGCCCTTATAGCGCTCAAGATGTTAGGACCAAAGGACCTCTGCTCCAATATCCCCCACAAATAGCTCCATGAAACTCGATCAAAGGCCTTTTTCGCTTCGAGGAGGATCATGGCGATCCGACCCCCCATGGCAGCCTGGGCGTCGAATAGCGCAATCGCCACCTGATGTGATCAGCAGTGTCGGGCTCCGGTACGAACCCGTACTGCCATGGCGAGACTAGACCTCCAATGATCCCCCATCCTCTTGGCCAAAACCTTCGAGTACATTTTTGTATCTGCATTTATGAGGGATATTGGGCGATAGGATCCCGGATCTTCCTTGACATTCCCCTTTTTATGGAAAACGACGATGTTTATACTTCTCCAGGAGCCCGGCACTGCTCCAGAGCAGAATACCCCATTGAAGAGATCCAACATAAATGGTATTAAAACATCCTGAAGGCACTTGTATACCTCGATAGGGATATTAGCTGGCTCTGTAGCCTTCCCTGCAGCCAATTCTTGCAAAGCTTCTGGGACTTCGCTCATAGTTAAATCAGATTCTAACATTAGTTTATCTTGTTCTCCTAGTTTATGGCCAAAATTATCATCCCCTCTTCCTGTCATGCCATCCCCTCCAAGCCGTGCAGACCTATCCTCTTCCGTAAACAAGTGCTGGTAAAAGTTTTTAAACACTGCAGATATCAGCTGGTTCTACAAACTCCCTATCATCTTCATGTATTTTTAAGATAACATTTCTACTGTTTCCCTGTTTAATTTTCAGAGCCAAGAGCTTCCCAGCCTGCTCCCCTGTTTCATACATTGCTCCCCTATGTACCTGATAATCCTCTGCATGTTTCTGTGCTATCCATTTTTTCAGTTCAGTAAAGGGGGTGGTGATGGACAGAGTATCTGAATTAAACAGAACACTCATACCCAGTCAACAGATCAGGGCTTGATCCATCACCGTTTTTTAGCTCACTGCACCATCCCAGCTCAGAACCTGGCTACATGCAAATTAATCTGTGCCTGGCCCAGTGCATCATGGGAACAGGGCAGACCAAACTACCAAGCCAATTCTTTTACTGGGAAGGAAACAAGCTTCCGGGGACCGGTTTCTGGCATTACAGCCGTCTTCGTCCCGGCTTGCTTGAATCCTGATGGTGCAATGAGCAAGGGACTCACATCTGAGTATACCCTTCCACGCTTATGGTGGACAAAACGATTCAGTAAAGGGGGTGGTGATGGACAGAGTATCTGAATTAAACAGAACACTCATACCCAGTCAACAGATCAGGGCTTGATCCATCACCGTTTTTTAGCTCACTGCACCATCCCAGCTCAGAACCTGGCTACATGCAAGTTAGTCTGTCCCTGGCCCAGTGCATCATGGGAACAGGGCAGACCAAACTACCAAGCCAATTCTTTTACTGGGAAGGAAACAAGCTTCTGGGGACCGGTTTCCGGCATTACAGCCGTCTTCGGCCCGGCTTGCTTGAATCCTGATGGTGCAAGGAGCAAGGCACTCACATCTGAGTATACCCTTCCACGCTTATGGTGGACAAAACGATTCAGTAAAAAACGGTGATGGATCAAGCCCTGATCTGTTGACTGGGTAGGAATGTTCTGCTTAATTCAGATACTCTGTCTATCACCACTCCCTTTTCTGAATCCATTTTTTCAGGTCGGCCTTAATAGTAATAATTTTATCAGCACTTTGAACGGTCTCCTTTGCACATATAATATTGCTAAGATGTTGTTCCTCTGCCCATCAATTCCTCGTGTTCTTCCAGGTCGGTTTTCCTCTGCCTAGCTGAGCAGCTAAATGTCTTCCCCCTGAGGCCTGCTTTAAAGGTGTCCCAGACACAGTTGCGTGAGGCACTAAACTTGTTTGCATAAAAGAACTCTTCAGTCCATTTTTTCAAGTGCTCTATAAATTGGGGATTGGCCAAGAGTCTTCTCTCAAATGTCCATCTCGATCTGATTTTTGGGGTTTTCTCAATGTCGTAGGTTAAGACCAGGGGATTATGGTCCGAGATAAGTTTAGGAAGCTTTTAATCCACACTCTCGACATTTCTGGTGATGTAATTAAAAAATAATAAAGCTTAGAATATAATGTGGGTGTGAGAAATATGTATACCCCGGGTCATGTTGCTCTTGGTGTCCCCAAACATCAATTAAGCTATGCGACTCAACCAGGGAGTACAGAGCTTTGTACACCCTGGGCTTGCTACCCTTATACATTCTGGACCTGTCCCTACCCCTAAGATCGGCAGAGATATTAAATCCCCGCAACAAATGAGAGGAGAGGTCCAATTTGCTAATTCTATTTCCAGCTCATTAAATAATTCCGGGTCGTCTTGATTAGATCCATAAATTACACACAGCGTGAGCCCAATTTACAATTTGGTGATTGCCCAGCACCCCCCAGAGTCTGCTAGTGAGCGATCACTCCCCCCTAGAGATGATTTCCCCCGTATGGCCACCCCCCTTATAGTAGATGTCTGGGAGGAGCAAACCAGTCGATCAAAACCTTTCATACTTAATAGGTGTTTTTTGGGCCATGGTAATTGGGTTTCTTGTAAACAAATTACATCTAACTGATTAGATTTCGCTAGAAATCCCAGTCTTTGCCTCTTAGACCAATCATTCAGCCCACCCACATTAATAGTGCATATCTTAAGCTTCCCCATTGCTACTTAAAACAAAAATACTCAACATCTGCCTTTTCACACAACTGTATAGTGCTGAAAGCATAGTGGTCACACTGTCAAGACCTACGTACCTGGTAACTTTTTTTCTCCCCTTGTTAGAACCGTCTACCCCACCTTGAACCTTCCCCCACCCTCACACCCACCGTCCCTCCTACCCACCCTCCCACCCCTGGAACCCCCTTCCACCCCACTGAGACGCTCAGACAAGTGTCTGAGCATGTGATGTATACTACGAGAGTGGACAGTGGTTAACTTACCATGCAAAAATAACCTTAGAGTAACCCTTATTTATCATAAATAAATGAAAAAGATTGACATTTGACAGGCCTTGCCTCCCACAGGGAGGAGAGCCCTACTCAAACTTCTACTAACTAGGGAGTTCCGTTCACTGTCCCCACCAACCCCATGACTAGCTGTCCATAATACGGACATTGCAAACGTAGACCTCATTTCATATTTCACCACCCCGCATGCCCCCCATACACCAGATACCCCCCATCCTCCTCTGACGCTTGTCAGACTGAAAAATCTATCAATGCTCAATATGCCGAAGAACCGGCAACTCTCAAACTTACTAGAGCTTGCTCACTCCTTTTTTTGACAGGACTTAAAACAACAGGACAGCCTCCTACTTGTCCAATAGGTCCAGATATTCTTTAGCCTTGATCTCTGACGTAAAATATAGAACAGAACCATTATTTATTACTTTCAATTGGGCTGAGTTGATCAAGACCACCTGTAATTTTTTGTCCTGAAATGGTTTGATGAGCTGTCGTAGCTGCCAACGTCTCTCCACTGTCACATGGCAAAAGTCAGGGCGGACAAAGAAGGAGACCCCACCAACTGATCTTTTGGCGTCTGGCCTCGCCTTTTCATATATTACCTGCCGCAAGAGGAAGTTGCCAAAAAAGACGAGTAGGGCCTGGGATTTCTCCCCGACCTTAGCCGGTATCCGAGGTTTCAGCGGAATGCAGTGTGCCCTTTGGATTTCAGGAGACCAGTTCCATTCTGACAGTTCAGGAAAGGCCCCTTTGAAGAGGTCAATTACATATTTTCTGGGGTCGGACCCTTCAAGACCCTCCTGTATTTCCAATACACGAAGATTGTTACGTATCTGCCTGTTTTCGGACTCCTCAAGTTTCCATTGGAAATCCCTGATCTGTTCCGAATGTGCCTCTGCCATGGATCTGGCCTTGTATGCATCAGCTTCAGTATTAACAATCCTCTCTTCCAAATTCAAAACTCTGTCACCCAAATTTGAAAATGCCTTTGATAGCTTGCTTACAACGCCGGCATTTTCCTCATCACTGCTTGGGTCTTCCCGCTGTCCTGCCTAGTCTCTTCTCTATGGGCCACACTGGCCTGATGTATTACATTTAGCGTTGAGGGTGCTTTTTCTTCCACTCGCATTGCCTCTTTACCTTTAAGCATGGGGGTGTTAGGACAGTTATCCTGGGACGGCTCCATTCTTCCCCTGGTATGACCTCCCTTATTCTGCATCCCTTTCAGCACAGATTTTACAGCTGTTTGAGGGGTTTCGTCATCAGAGTCTTCTCCATCTGAATCAGCACTGCTCCCTCCTAGCGAGGCGATTGTTCCATCATCAGAACATTCAACTCCTTCAGAGAGAGAATAAAAACAGTCGCTAGGCTCTTTCTCCACTTTTTCTCCCTTCTGTTCCTCCTGCTCCTGTCGCTCTCCCCACTCCTTACTCTTTTGTTCATCCATTTGACGGCCCCCTCTAGATGATGTAGATTTAGATGATTTAGATGGTGTGTTCAGCACTGGGCCTGGACGCTCCTGGTGAAGGCTGGCATTCAAGGATGCAACAGATTTATCAGGCTTATTTGGCTTATCTGAGCTTTGAGGGTGCCCCCCTGATTCAACACCACCCACCATTCTATCCTTGTTATCTAGGGTGGGCATAGTACTCAGCTGAATGGGGTTTTCAGATTCTTAGCAAGGAAATTCAGCTGGGAGCTGCAGGTGAAGTCTTTTGTCCCTGAGACTTCAGCAGGAGGCAAGCACAGTTCAAGCCCTTGGAGAATATTCTGTAGATGAAAGTACTTACAAAGTTACTTCTTCTTTCCCTTGGCAATGAAGCAACCACTGCAGGACAACCCAGCAAACAGCAACCTGGCAGAGGGGCAGTACCACTCCTGCAGCTTCCTTGGTTCTTCTCCTTGGCAGAAAGGTTTCTTGTCCAGAAGTGATCTAATTTCTTGGGATCAGGGTCCCAATATTTATACCCCAAAATCCTTTGTTCTCTGAAGTCCAAACTAGTTCCTGAGCACTTTGTTTACATGACTCTCTTCTTCCTTTCACTGTGCAGGGCAGAGACATCAGCCGCCCCACATGAGGTGAAGCCAGCACAGGGGAGGGAAGATCAGCTCTGGAGCACTCTGTTGACATTATTCCTTCTCTCCTTTCACAGTGCAGGGCAGAGACATCAGACAAGCCACAGAAGGTGGAGCCAGCATTGTAGTGGGAAGGCCCAGCCCTATTCAGGTCCCAGGTGCAACTCCTCCCTCCCATCTAGATGGATATCTCTCAATCCACCACTGGACTGCCCCAGGCTGTCTCCTGGAATCCCCCAGCCCTGTCACTCGCAAACGCAGACAAGGAATACACAACCCAGCTGAGGCAGGCCTGGACAGTTAGGCACGAAAATACCTACTTTTTAAAAGTGGTATTTTGAAACACAGAATATTAAAACCAACTTTACTAAAAGATGTATTTTATTATTCTCAGTTCAGGCATACTAAATTCGAATTTCTACCATGTTCCCTGAGTCAGTTAGGATTATAAGAATGTAATAATCTAACTGCCCATTCTAACCTATGGAGAACAGGTAGCCTTCAATAGTGAAAAACCAATTTGGCTGTAATTCACTATTAGAACATGCTACATACATCAGAGCATGTCCTACCTTATACTTACAATGCACCCTGCCCTTGTGCCTACCATAGGGGTGTCTAATATGAAGCAAAGGGACAGTTTAGGAACTGGCAAGTGGGTGCACTTGTCAAGTTGTCATGGCAGTGCTGGACTGCACATAGGCCTTGTAATGGCAGGCCTGAGACACACTTTACAAGCTGCTTCTGTGGGTGGCACAACCAGTGCTGCAAGCCCACTAGCAGCATTTGATTTACAAGCCCTGGGCACACATGGTGCACTGTACTAGGGGCTGACATATAAATCAAATAACCCAATCATGGAATAACCAATTATTACATACATTTGACATAGGGAGCACTTGCACTGTGGCCCTTTGGCACAGTGCCCAAAGCATAAAACAAGCAAAAGCATATCAAAACAGAGAAGGCAATCCGTCAAAATGGAAGGGAGAATCACGCCAATGATGCCAGGTCTAACAAAACTTTTGTAGTAGATCATTATATTTAACTTTTATAGGTAAGTGAACTAAATAAGAGCTGACTTAAGTTAGCGTAACTGTCGATTCCATTTTAATTTAATATAATGCATTAACATTCAAAGGCCTTTTTTTCACTGAATCTTAATTTCCACAATATGTTTTTCTTTACTTTTTGCTACAAATGTTGTAACTTTCCTGAAGCCTCTTGTTAGTTTGAAAACAGGCCTTTTTTTTATTAGACAACTGATAGCTTCTCACTGGGAGGTGAGGAGGCAAGAGGAAGTATTATTCAGGAAACGAACAGTCTGGATCACAGAATGTGACTGATGTATCTTGTCAAGGTCTAACTTCTATGAATAATTGTACAAGCTAGAGAAAATGAGCAGTTTGCTTTTTTCCAGGAGTTTACTGAAACCCTACTGGAGCATGAATAAGAGAAAAAAACATGGTGCTGCTTAGAATATTGTGTACTTATATGAGTGCATGTTCCTAGAGTGGAAGCATATTTTCCTCCCTGGGCTCTCTGACAGGCGACTTATCCTTGAGTTTCTTATATCGCTCTAAATGGAAGTTTGTTTAGTTTATTTCTCTGGTGTCTTCTGATTTATAACTGAGAAAATTATCTAGCTGAACATGCACGGCTTTATGCTTATAAACTGATTTTTTCATCAGAACTCTTTATTGAGTATCCAAACTGACACCATATTCTACATTATTTCATTTAATTTAAGAATAGTAAGTATCCTTCATGAACCACATTTGCTGTATTAGTACAATTTTTATTTTTATTTTGACTAATATTCTAATTTACCTTTGTTAGAAATAGGGTTCACTAGTTGGCAACGGTTTGCGCCTTTGTCCAATTAGGGACCCTTCTTCCTATTCAGGGTAAAGGAGCTCACCCTCCTAAGTAGAATGGAATGAGCAGTTAGGCTTCTTTAAGAAGCAGTTTATAAAGCATTTGCCCATAATCAACAGTAATACGATGTAAACACTACAAAAGGAACCATACTAGTTAAAAAAATATACACAATATTTTTATATACCCAAAACAAGACCTAAACGATAAGAATCCAATATACAGTACTTAAAAATATATACTTTGCATGATATCCTTTAAAATTGCAGAAATATCTCGAAAACATAGTTCTTCCGAGTCGGTAGTTCCGTTCAGGGCTATCGCGAATCTGAAAACAACAGAATCCAACAATTCCGGGGGTATCGGCAGACTCGTAAACATTACCTTTTGCATTGCAGCTGACACATTGGTGGGAGCTGGTCGTGGTAACCATTGAATTTGTGATGTGAAGTGAAGTGGTGCAGGGTGCAGTGCCCTCAAGGTGCAGTGCAGGCAGCGGCTCGGTGAAGGTCAGCCAGCGGCATTGGTGTAACCATGGCTATGATGCGGAGTGAGGCAGTGCTCATTGCGGTGCTGGTAGGTCACCGTGTAAGTATCAGAGCCAGTTAGTGGGAGCTGGTGTCGGTCGGCCAAGACTGCAGTGTGGGACCTGCCAGTGCATTGTGAAACTTATGAGTTATGCTCCCAACCACGATGCCTCATGGGTTTTGAAGTCAGCAGGCAGTGACGGAGTCAGTGAGACCAGGGTAGTGAAGTGAAGTGAGGCAGTGTAGAGTGAATTTCCCACGGATCATGTTGCAAGCAGAGCCGCTCAGTGGTTGCGGCAGCCCTCATCCTTAGTCGTGAGATCAGAGTTGTGGTGCGAGATGCGGCGGTGCCCTCTGCGGTGCCCTCAGGACATGGAGCCAGTGATTGAGTTTGTTGGTTTTCCCTTTTCTGTGGCTACTGAAACAATGATTCCAGAGAGGTACCTAGAGGTTGGTGTAGTCTTTGGAGTCCCTTCGACTTCAGAACAGGAGGCAATCTCTACTTTAGGCCCTTGGAGATACTCATCACAAGTAAGGAAAGTTCAGTTTAGCCCTTGTAATGACGCAGAAGCAGTAACTGCAGGCCAGCCCAACAAAGCAGCAGTATTCCTCCTGACAGCTCTTCCAGCTCTTCTTCTAGGCAGGTTCCTTGATTCCAGCGAAATCTCTAAAGTCTTTTTATCTCCCTTAGACTTCCAACAGGAGGCAAGCTCAACTTCAAGCCCGTGGAGTGAACGCTAATAGCAGGATGATGAAAGTACATTCCAGTCCTTTCCTTGCCCAAGACCGAAGCAGCAAGCAGCAGGTCAATACAGCAGAGCACGCAGCCAAAGTGGCAGTTCCTCGTGACAGCTTTTTCAAGCTCTTCTTTCTGGCAGGTTCCTTTGTTCAACATTAATCCAAAATTCTGGGGTATGGTCCCAATATGTATACTCACAATTAAATTGTTCTCTCAGGCAGAGAGTGTCTGTGCTTAGTCTAAACCAGTTTGGCCATCTCTGGCACAGTTTCCCAGCAGGAGGTGGAGACAGCTTTGTCTAAAGCAGACCAGGCCTATCCAGGTGCAAGGAAATCTCCTCCCAGCAGTCTAAATGAAGCCCAGATCTATTCAGCCCAGACACACCTCGACACCCCTAGTGGCCGTCTGAAAAGAATGCACATCCCCAGCCGCTGTCACTCCAAAGTCAGACAGTCAATCCACAAACCCAGCAGAGGCGCACAGGATGATTAAGCAAGAAAAGACCTACTTTCTAAAAGTGGTATATTCAAACACAGAACATAAAAATCACCTTTACAAAAAGATGCATTTTTTAAGTCTACGTGAAGGCATACTAAGCTCCATTTTCCCATGTGACTAGATACAACTAGGGAGTTATGCTTATAAGACGTTATAAGTAAAACTCCCATTTTATCCTATGGGAAAGGTAGCCTTTCAATAGTGAAAAACAAAATAGAGTGTCTTTCACTATCAGGACATGTCTCACACCTCAGTACATGTACTATCTTTCACATACACCGCATCCTGCACATGAGGCGATGATGGGCCTACCTTAAGGGTGTCTTACATGGAAGAAAAAGGGAAGGTTAGGGCCTGGTCAACGTGGCAGTACCAAACTGTGCACAGACACTTCAGTGGCAGGTCTGAGTTACATGTTGAGGCTGATCATGTGGGTAGTACAATCAGTGCTGCAGGCCCACTAGGAGTATTTAAATACAGGCCCTAGGCATACACAGTTCATTGTACAAAGGACTTACCAGTACATCAAATATGCCAATCATGAAATCACCAATTCACAACCACAATTTACAGGGAGAGCATATGCACTTTAGCACTGAATAGCAGTGTTAAAGTGCCCAGAGTCCCAAAACCAACAAAAAACAGAGTAAAAAACAGGAAAAAGCCAAGTCCAACAGCCATATATTGAAATATCAATTATTTGATTATGTTCCTTATTAATGGTGATGTTTAAGAGACTAATCCTTACTGAATAAATGATTAAATATCAAACAAGTTTAACTCACACAAATTCTCTTTATTGACTGTACTAAAAGCCATTAATGATTTAACGTGTTAAAAACTGAGTTACTGGTTGATTGGGGTGTGAGCCCTGGTCAAGCAGCAACCACAATCCTAGTAAGGGTAAATTACAGGCAAACCTTAAGTTAGTCTGTGCTCATCCTCTGGTATTTTGGCACAGAGCAGGCAGTCTTAACTTACAGGCAATGTGTAAAGTATTTGTTCAAAACACAACACAAAAAGATTTCACACCAGGTTAGAAAAATAGCTCTAATTTTAATAAATAAAATAGGATCAAAATGACAAAATATGAGCTATTGAATTTCAAAGTTTTTAAGTAAAACAGTGGCAAAAGCATAATGCGCAAACTGTGGATATTTGGTTGCACCTGACTGTGACAAAAAGTCAAAAGTTAGGCTGCACATAATAGAGCACAAGTCAGCTAGAGGGGACTAGTTAGGCCAGCTAAACCAAAGTATCTTAAATCTTAAGTTGTGGAGTGATCAGTGGATCTCTGTTGAAGATGCTTTGTGAAGCAGAGGTAATGTACCGCCAGTTCCGGGATGCAGTGAGGCTGCAGTGGGAGGTCCTGCCACATAAACATCAAACCTTCTGTCAACGGGGGCTTGAAATGTGAAGTCTGGTGTTGAGGCTGTGAAGCGCAGCAGGAGAGGTGACGCATTGATTCAGATGAGTGGTGAAACTGCAATGCAGAGTTTCTAAGTCATCGCTAAGGCTGCAGTTGGCAAGGAATGCAAGGATCTTGGCCAGGAAAAATGTTGCACAGTTGCGGTTCCGAATGCTATGGGTTGATCCGAAGATGGGTAATGCAGCATCAATGTGAGTCATTGCGATGGGTCCAATCCACACAGCAGTGTCAAAGTGTCGGTTATGCTCAGGCTTGCCCAGCGCAACAGAGGATGGATTAGTTCCCTTTAATCTACAGAAGGAGATGCACTTTGGGCCCACTTCCAAGGGTCCAGGACTGGGGTGACACCACTTGGCCTGGTAGACTCACTGGTGGCAGAGTCTAGGAGCAATGTTGTTGGAAATCTGTTATGTCTCTGAGTCTTCATGTCAGGAAGCCAGCCAACTAGATCTTGAAGTCACTTTGGGTTCTGGGCTCCAAGAGATATAGGTCTAGTCCTTCTGACATAGGCAAGATGGCAGCAGGCAGTGGGTCAGCTTAGCAAGCAGGAGTTCGGCAGAGTGGCAGTCTTCAGCAGCACATCAGTCCTCCTTCCTGGCAAAATGTCCACAGCTCCAGAAAAGTACTGAATTGGTGGTGTCTGAAGTGCCTTTCAAGTGGGGGATACTTCACAGAGATGCCTTTGAAGTACACAGATGTGCTCTCTTCCTGCCCTAGCTCCAGGCTCACTACAGTGGGGTATGCATCTCTTTGTGTGTGGACAGGTCACGGCCTATACACGTGTAACTGAAGCTGTGCCCAGCCTCCCATCCTGCCTGAGCTGGCCCATTGAGAAACACCTAAGTTCTCATTGTGTGTGTGGCTGTCTATGAGGAATACACAAAGTCCAACTGCCAACTACACCCAGTCATGTGATCAGAGACAGGCTAAAGGCACCAAATTGCTATAGCAAGAAAATGCCAACTTTCAAAACGTGTCATTTTCAGGAATAGTAATTTAAAATCTGACTTTACAATAAGTTTGGATCTTGAATTGTTTTTCCAGAGACACCAGACATGAAGGTTTCATCTCTCCCCAATTCGTTTTAAAAAAAAAAAAAATGTAATAAGGTAATCCAAATGTTATACCATGGGAGAGATAAGCCTTGCAGTGGTAAAAAACGAATTTGAAAGATTTTCACTACCAGGACGTCTAAAACTTAAAAAGTACATGTCCTGACATTTAAATACATTGCACCCTGTCCCATGGGTTGTCCAGGGCCTACCTTAGGGGTAACTTATATGTATAAAAAGGGAAGGATTTAGCCTGACAAAAGGTTTATTTTGCCGGGTTGACATGGCTGTGCGAACTGCCCACACAGGCCCTGTAGTTGCAGGCCTGAGACATGGTTAAAGGGATCTCGAAGTGGGAATCACAATTAGTGTTGCAATCACACTTGTAATAGGCCCTTGGTACATGTGTTACCACTCTACTAGGGACAAATAACTTACTAGATATGCCAATTGGGCTTGAACCAATATTAAAATGTTTTGGGGAGAGAGCACAAGTACTTTAGCACTGGTTAGGGGTGGTAAAGTCCGCAGAGTCCTAATACCAGCAAAAATGAGGCAAGTAAATTGGAGGAGTAGGAAGGCAAAAAGTTGGGGGAAAGACAACTCTAAGGCTGTCAGGTCTACCAATATGTTATTGAATTGATTTAGATATTTGCTCCTTTTTATTTTTCCTTGTCAATGAATAAAGGTCCATACGACTAGCGATGGGGGTTCTTTAAATATTAGAATATCAAATCCCCGCTCTCTCGGAGGCAACTTGTAAAGATGTGTGAGATGGAAACCAAGGGGCATATTACCAACAACTAGCGATAATTTTTGTCTCTAACTTGTTTAGAGACAAAAATTATCGCCGCACATCGGCGATTTTTATCGCAGATAAACCTTGCTATTAACAAGGTTTATCGCAAATGCGATAAAAAACGGCCGAAATGCATGAATATCGCTGAAAAGTCAGCGATATTCATGCATTATCGAGCAAATGCTCTTAGCCATGTTATCCACCTCCCATTGGATAACATGGCTAAGAACTGCTCAGGGCAGGTGTTAGCTTTTGGAGATATTCCCGCTTAGCGCGAATATCTCCAAAAGTTGGTAATAGGAGATAGCGATGTTAGCGACTGTTTTCAGTCTCTAACATCTTGGCACGCCCACTTTGCATCTCATTAGTGATAAATATCACTGACATGCAAAGTGGGGCCCAAGATGGTCGCTATCTCCTACTAGCTGTCGCTAACTGGTGTTAGCGACAGCTTGGTAATAGGGAGATAATTTTATCTCTGCTTTGTTGGCTTTTAAAGCCAAAAAAGCGGAGATAAACCCCCTTGATAATATGCCCCCAAGGGCCTTATGATCGCACTTTCCTCCAAGAAGAACAACTTGTGGCACCCATTTGCGACAATAAAAATAAAATGGTACTCCTACTCAAAAATATATTCGATCTGTCTCTACTCTCTGAAGGTCACTGCACACTTTGAGGGGTACTATGAAATTAAGTGGAAGATTTACAAGCCCCGTGCTCCACTTTTGAGACACTTTTCCCATGTTAAAAGTGACGCAAAAGTGGCGCAAAGGGCTTGTAAATCTGCCCCAAAGTGTGTTACTTCAGTCGTGCAACTCATAAATATATTCAATTCAGAATGACAATGATAATATTTAATAAACAGCACATGGAAAGGGGTCATATATGCCTACATATACATGTATAAGTCTTAAGTAACAGAATAACAGTACAATGTCAATCTGGCAAACATTACTTTAAATCCAATAGCGTCAGAGTCATAGTAAACGGCAAACGATCAGTACCTTCTTCTGTGATGTGAAAAGTTGCCATAAATCTCAAGATTTGTCCTTTATCTGTTGTTACTTTCTTTCAAGATGTACGTGCAAGGACATTTTAACAAGGCGCACTCTTATCAAACAGGCACATTTAAAGCGCATCAAGGAATCTCAAGTACGGTTTGGGATCGTGACACCCTACTTTGCTGAACACAAAGGCGCGAGCGCACGTGTGTGTTCTTCTGAATAACATGACATTCCTTTCAGCAAGCGATCCAGACTGAAAAGGCACAAGGAAGGGGTGACCGTTGCATAGAATATAATTCCATTATTATTGTTTCTACAAACATGTCAAACCTCAGATGTTGAAATTAAGGCGCATTGTCGGATTTAAATATCTAACAAAACCCAGGTCTAGTCACGTCGAAAGAAGCGACGGTACGCCTGGATCGTTTATTAGATGCAGAGGTCATTTGGAGAACAGCGCCGAGCCTCGCGCCTTTCTTTCTTGCTTATTCAAGCCTTTTCTATATATAGTGATCTTTCAAATAAAGAAGAGAGCCCAGGAGGCAAAACCGAAAAAAACGCACTCTCCTTCAGCAAAATATATTAGCCATGTTCTTGTCCTTACCCTAGTTAGGAAGGATATGTATCCGTGTGTCCAAGTGAGTAACAAAAACCTGCGTGTGCCTGAGCATGTATTTCTGAAAAGCGATGTAGGACAGATCGAGCGAACTATGTTCATATGGCTGGTAGGAATTTATCAAATGCAAAAAGTTAGACAAAAAAAAATAGATTGATGCATTTCCAGTGGGTGGTTAACGGATGCACCGAATTCATTTACAATCAAATATTTCAGTCACAGCAGGCTACAGTTTTTAAAATTTAAAAGGCAGGGGCCTTATTTATGAAGGCCTTGCGCCGCCGGTGCGTCACTTTTTCCCATGTTAAAAGTGACGCACCGGCGGCGCAAGGCCTTCATAAATAAGGCCCCAGGTATCTTTGGACACCCTCTAGGATTTTCACTGGACCAGTTACAGTGGTTTCAGGTGTATGTAGCTATGGGCTGTTGGTTTATAGTAATCGTTATTTTTATATTGGTGTGGTGCAGTGGCCAGGTGGCTGACTCCGGAGCATGGGGCTCTCGGTTCAGCCCTCGGCGCAGGCAGCAGCTCAGCTCAGCACCCTGTTGCTCTGGGCAGCTCACATAATCTCCTTGATGGACATAATCTCCTTGATGGCCCCCAGCACCTTGAAACCCCTAGAGGTGATCAGTTTGTGCGTTACAAAATACCAGCTATAAAGGGAGTACAACGTTATGTACCTGAATCGAAGGCAATAACAACATAATAACTAGTGATGTTTTAACCCCTTGGCTGCCATGTCATGAGAGTTGTAATATGTGACGTCATCACAGTGCATTGTGGGGGCGTGAGTCATAGTTAGCACAGCTAACTATAACAGCCGAATTTCTCTGGTTTAATGCGAATTAAATGTCAGCCTATTTATAACGTCCCGGAAACCTGTGTTTTTTTTCCATGAAGTTCTAAGGTTTTTTAAATGCTAATTCATAACTGTAACGTCCCTAAAGCCTCTGGGTTTTTCCAGTGAATTTCTAAGGTTTTTTTAAAAGTTAATTACTAACTATACCTGGTTCCTCCATGACAAGGACTTTAAGAAAGCTTTAGGGCAAGAACTCAAGTAATACTTTTCACTAATCAAGACTCTGTCTCCTCCCCGGGTATTCTGTGGGAAGCGGGAAAGGCCACCATTTGCGGCTTTGCCAAAGGCCAGCTTAAGCACAAATGGCTAGCAAAGAACTCTCAGATCACTCTCCTGGAGGCCCAGGCGACTCTTCTTGAAAGCTGAATGCCAGAACAGAGGGATGACTCACAAGGGCAGATGACTGGCATTCCTGCGGGAGGAGATTAGGTAAACCTCTATGGAGGCTGACAGGCTACTGTGGAGATCCTCTGTAGCTAGAGTATATGGGTGGGGGGACAAAAATGGAAAGATTATGCACCTACTACCCACATACCCATGGCTATCCACATAATCCCAGAGATTAAAGACCCAGACGGTATTGTCCATCGCTCACCCGTCATGATGGCCGAGAGATTTGCAGCTTACTATTCAGCCAGATTAATTTTCAGCCTCCCTAGGCGTACGAGAGCCACCCCCTTACTGCATAAATTGCACTGGCTGCCTATCGAACAGCGGGTGTACTTTAAGAGCTTGTCTATAGCCCATAAAGCCTTTTATGGAGATGCGCCAAAATATATAAAAGACAGAGTACAAAAGTACGTGCCAGGACGGGCTCTGCGCTCCACAGAGGCATGTAAGCTATCCTCCACTAGATACAATCTCAAGACCAAAGGAGGCAGAGCGTTCTCGGTTTTCCTGCCACGGATCTGGAACGACCTACCTGAGTCCTTGCGCAGGGAATCAGCCCTGCTCCCCTTTAGAAAGTTGTTAAAAACCAACCTGTTCAGAGAAACAATGACATCTGTTTAATCCCCATCCAGCAGTCATGCAGGGCCCTGCTCCTTCTTTAAGCGCTTAGAGACCAGTGGTAATTTGCGCTTTATAAAAATAAAATAACATAACATACCAGAACTATTCTAGGCTTACTCTAGGCAACGCCCTAGTCTCCCCCTCCCTGAGATGCTCCACCAAGAGTGCATCTCTCTCCTTCGTCTCATGGCAGCAGAGAGAGCTGACCTGGACCTTCCCATTACTCTAGAGGAGATAAGCCACACCCTATCCCATACCGCAACTAGCAAAACTCCAGGGCTCAATGGGCTCCCACATGAGTTCTACGCAGCCTATCGGGATATACTTGTTCCCTGCCTTCTGGAGGTATATGCTGAAGCGCTCAAGGGTGGCTCATTCCGGCTAGAAACAGACATCTCCACCATAGTGGTGATCCCTAAATCCCACCCCCCCCTGGTTGCTATGCTCCAACTACCATCCCATTTCTCTCATTAACGCGGAGGTTAAAAAATATTCGCATCCGTTCTTGCTTATCGGTTGAGACCCTGACAAATGTGGGTTTATGGCATCTCCAAGCACTAGGCATTGCCCCAAGCTTCTCCGCTTACCTCTAGCACACTGCCAGTCACTGAACCCCTACTTAGCACTTCTCCTATCGACTTTGAGAAAGCTTTTGATTCTATTGACTGGCGGTACCTAGAAGAAGTACTGCTCGAGAAGGGTATGAAACAACACTTGTGGGCTTTAATTAAAATACTGTACTCCAGACCACAGATGCGTGTCCTTGTTAACAGGGCTTTGTCAGGGCCGTTTCCTGCTAGAAGGGGAATGAGACAGGGATGTCCCCTCTCACCGCTCCTATTCCCATTAGCAATGGAACCCTTGGCCTACCCCATAGGATCTGAAGATCAAATTAGGGGTTGGAAATGGCCAGGCTTAGAGGAAGACAATATTGCCCTCTATGTGGACGATGTCCTCCTGAACCGGCCCAGTCTGGAAGCCGTTGTCTTCGGGCATTGCATCTCTTTTGGCATGCCTCTGGACTCCATTTAAACCCCACCAAGCCCATTCTGGTGCCCCACCATGTCTCGAGAGACTGCTTAGATTGGCAGTCCACAAAACCCATTAGGAGGCAATACTTTAAATACCTCGGAATCTGGGTGGCCCTGCTACCTGACCTTGTGGGGTCGCTTAATGTGACCCCTTTGATGAAGAGAACCCGAGCTGATGTTACAGCTGAACCCTCTGGGAAGAGTCGCCCTCTTCAAAATGATGATACTGCCCAGATTTCTATACATAATTCAAAACACAACCTTTTGTTTCCCAGAAGTTGGTTTAAGGATAGCCTGGCCACCAAATTCCTATAGAGTGGTCGGAGACATCGTTTGGCACTATCCCAATGCCAAATCCCATCCTTCGATGGAGGAATGGGCATGACTAACCTATACCTGTACTACTTTGCAACCCATCTACTTACGATACACAATGGATTTAATGGAGGCTGGTCAGATCCGGCATGCAGGGTGAAACTTGGGCTTACTCAAAATCCAGGAGATGATGTATCGGGGGGCCTGTCACTAGATCTTTGCCTGTTGTGACACAGGGGTTCTCCTGGCTTGGCACACCTCCCTGAGCCATACCCAATACACAACGCTCTAGCAGGGCTCCTGGCTCCAGGAAGTCAGAGGCCTAGAAGGATTCACGGCATGGGACCTCATTGGCATCTCGCAACTCGAAGACTTATGGGGAGGTGACTACATGCACACTTTTCAAGACCTACAAACTCCTACATACTCCTTGCACTTCTCTCAGTTTTACAGATATCTACAGTTACACCACGCCCTCCACACCCACATTACAGACAGCACCTCACTGCCGACATTCAGTCCACCCGAGGGGCAGAATATGACAGACAACTTGGGGAAGGGAGGGATCTCCCATATCTACTGGTCCCTAACAAATAACACCCCCAACACCTTGGACCGACTTAGGGATCAATGGGAGGGATGGATAGGGCCTCTGGAGGAAGAAGACTGAAGAGACGCACCGATGGCACCCAAAACTGTTACCACTTCTGCCAGGCTCCGTCTGGTCCAGCTACACTACTTACACACTGCATACCTAACACCAAAACGCCTCCACAGCGCACGGCCCAGACCCAATGCATCATGATCGCACTACAACCAAGACCAAGCAGATTTCTTTCACATGGTATGGAGTTTCCCCATCATCACACAATACTGGGACTCTATAGAGAAGGAGTTCACAGAGGTCTTGGAATGGGAGGTCCCGCATAAGCCAGTAACTGTGCTCTTGGGAATCACTGACAGCCTTGACGAGTCTAAAGCAGACAAACTGTTTTTAAACGCAGCCATTATGGTGGCCAAGAGATACATTGCGGCCAACTGGCTATATCCTGCCTCACCTACACAAACAAAATGACGCAGGGGGCTGGACTGGTGTGTAGCACAGGAAAGACCTATGTATTAGGCGAGAGGGTCACTGGGGCAAATGGCTGGGCCCACTAGAACAATAACACCTCAGTCGCGGGACTGTGGGGTATGTACGAGGCTCTATTTTGTTTTCCTTTTAGTAGTCGTGTTCCTCAGGGGCCTTCTCTGTATGGGTATCATGACGGTGCCTTATAACTGCTGTAAAATGCTGTATTTGTTGTCTGCTATTTTTTTTTCTTTTCCCTGTTTTAAAAACCAATAAAGTTGACTATCAAAAATTATTTACTAACTATAACGTCCCTGAAACCTGAGGTTTTTGCATTGAATTTCTAAGGTTTTTTAAATGCTAATTTCCAACGATGCCTACATAGGTAGAACATGTACAGAAAGAGGAAGAAAGGAACAGAAGGAAGCAAGAGAAGTGCAGAAAGAGGGAAGAGAGGTGAAGAAAGAGGAAGAAAGGTGCAGAAAGAAGCAATAAAAATGGAGAAAGAGGCAACAGAAGTCCAGAAAGAGTAAGAAAGGTGGAGAAAAAAGCAAGCAAAGTCTAGAAAGAAGCAAACGAGGTGCAGAAAAAAGTCTACTTTGATTGTACCTTTCCACAGACTCATACAAAGTCGAATACCTAATTCTTCTCCCAAGATAACTTAAACCTCACTTTTCTCTTTAATGTTCACTATTGATCAACTGCTCAGAATGCTAGGCCTGCCAAATTTAAAGCAATCCTAACCATATCACTGTTGTAAGTCTCACCAAGTTTGTCAAAGTATGCATATGTGTGTGTCTGCTTTTACCTACTGACATGGCAAATAAAAATAAACATACAAATACTTGAATACCTGTGTTTCAAACAGCATGCTCTGTAACTTTGTGTACAAATAGGTGTATGCATTTCTTTCTGCTCACAATGCAGGGTACATGGGTATTCAATGGTATATTTGAGGGGCTCTATAACACCTATATGCATAATACATGTCTGCCTGTGCAACTGAATGACAGAGCAGAACTGACAAGATTTGACCACCTATACGAGAAGTTACCTACTTTTTAAGCTCCCATCTTCAGATGCATAACACATGAAAGAATACATGTATAAATAGACATACACCTAAGTCCTGAGAGCAGGCAGATCATTAAACTTCAGAGCTTGCACTTCCCATTTGAATACAGAAAGGTGAGAGAGGTACAGAAAAAGGCAAGAAAAGTGCAGAAAAATCTAGAAGGGTGCAGAAAGAGTAAGAATGTGCAGAAAGAGGCAAGAGAAGTACAGAAGGAAGAAAGAAATGAACAGAAAGACACAAGAGAAGTACACAAAGAGCCACAGGTGTGCCAGAAGAACCAGGAAATGAAAATAAAAAAGCTACAGAGATGGAGAAAGAGAAAGAAAGTTAAAGAAAGAGAGAATAGAGGTACAGAAAGAGGAAGAAAGGTACAGAAAGAAGCAAGAGAAGCTCAGAAAGAGGCAATAATAGTGCATAAAGAGGAAGAAAGATGCGGAAACAAGCAAGAGAAAAACAGAAAGAAGCAACAGAGGTGAAAAATGAGGCAAAGGAAGTGCAGACAGAGGAAAGAGAGTTGCCGAAACAGGCAAAAGAGGTACAAAAAGAAGCAAGAGCAGTGCAGAAATAACCACCAGAGGTGCAGAAGGAGGCAAAAGGGGTGCACACATTTACAAAAGAGGTCCAGAAAGAAACAAAAGCTGTGCAGAAGGGATCAACAGACAAGTGGGGTGCAGTAAGAGACAAAAGAAGTGCATAAAGAAGCAACAGTGGTGCAGAAGAAGGCAAGAGGGGTGCAGAAGGAGGCAAAAGGGGAGCAAACATTTGCAAAAGAGGTCCAGAAAGAAGCAAGAGCCATGCAAAAGGAATCAACAGACAAGTGGGGTGCAGTAAGAGACAAAAGAAGTGCAGAAAGAAGCAACAGTGGTGCAGAAGAAGGCAAGAGGGGTGCAGAAGGAGGCAAAAGGGGAGCAAACATTTGCAAAAGAGGTCCAGAAAGAAGCAAGAGCCATGCAAAAGGAATCAACAGACAAGTGGGGTGCAGTAAGAGACAAAAGAAGTGCAGAAAGAAGCAACAGTGGTGCAGAAGAAGGCACGAGGGGTGCAGAAGGAGGCAAAAGAGGTTCAGAAATTTGCAAAAGAGTTCCAGAAAGAAGCAAGAGCCGTGCAGAAAGAACCAACAGAGGTGCAGAAACAGACATGAGGAGTGCGGAAAAAAGAAGAGAAGTGCAGAAAAAAGCAACAGTGGTCCAGAAATAAGCAAGAGCTGTGCAGAAGGAACCAACAGGGGTGCACAAAAATACAAGAGGGGTGCAGAAAGAGGCAAGAGAAGTGCAGAAAGAGGCAACAGTAGTGAAGAAGGAGGCAAGAGAACTGCAGAAAGAGGCAAGAGAGTTGCAGAAACAGGCAAGAGAGGTACAGAAAGAGGGAAGAGGATTGGATAAAGAGGCAAGGGGTGCAGAAAGAAGAAAGTGAGCTGCAGAAAGAAACAAAAGAAGCACATAAAGAAGGAACAGAGGTGCAGAAAGAGGCAAAAGAGGTGCATAAAGAGGCAAAAGGGGTACAGAAAGAAGCGAGAGATACAGAAAGAAACAAAAGAAATACAGAAAGAAGGAAAGGAGGTGCTGGAGGAGGGAAGTGGGGTGGGAAATGGGCATGAGGGGTGTAGAAAGAAGTAAGGGAGATAAAGAAAAAAGCATCAGAGGTGTGGAAAGAGGGAAAAGGGGTGGATAAAGAGACAATAGAAGTGCAGAGAGAAGCAACAGAGAAGCAGGAAGGGGTAAGAGGGGTAGAGAAAGAAAGAAAAGATATGCAGAAAAAAGCAAGAGAGTTGCCGAAAGAAACAATAGAATGGCAGAAAGAAGGAACAGAGGTGCAGAGAGAGGCAAGAGTGGTACAGAAGGAGGGAACAGGGTTGCAGAAAGAGGCATGGGGGTGTAGAAAGAAAGAAAGAGAAGTGTAGAAAGAAGCAACAGAGGTACAGAAAGATGGAAGAGGGGTGCAGAAAGAGACAAGAGAACTGCAGAAAGAGGCAGAAGTGTTGCAAAAAAGCCAAATAGGTGCAGATAGAGGCAAGACTGTTACAGAAACTGGAAAAATAGGTGTAGAATGAGGCAACAGGGGTGCAGACTGAAACAAGAAAGATACAGAAAGAGGCTAAGAGAGGTGCATATAGAAGCAAGAGAGGTGCAGAAAAAAGCAAGCAAAGTGCAGAAAGACACAATGGAGATGCAGAAAGAGGCAAGCGGGGTACCAAAAGAGTCAAGAGCAGTGCAGAAAGAGGCAAAAGGGTTGCAGAAATTTGCAAGAGATATGCAGAAATATGCAACAGAAGTACAGAGAGAAGCAAAAAGGGTGCAGAAAGAGGTAAGAGAACTTCAGAAAGAGGCAAAACAGGTCATACAGAGGCAAGAGAGGTACACAAAGAGGGAATAAATGTGCAGAAAGAGGCACAAGGGTGCAGAAAGAAGAAAGAGAGGTACAAAAACAAGCAAGATAAGTGTAAAAAGAAGCAACAGAGGTGTAGAAAGTAGCAGGAGGGTTGCAGAAAGAGGTAAGACTAGTACAGAAAAAGCAACAGAGGTACAGAAAGAGGCAAGAGGAGTGCAGAAAGTGTCAACAGAGGTGCGGAAACAAAGAGCAGGGGTGCCGAAAGAGGCAAGAGAGGTACATAAATAGGGTACAGGGGTGCAGAAAGAGGCAAGAGAAGTGCAGAAAAATACAAGAAAGGTGCAAAAAGATAAGAGAGGTGCAGAGAAAAGCAAGAGAAGTGGGGAAAAAGCAAGAGAAGTACAGAAAGAGGCAAGAACAGTGCAGAAAGAGGCAAGAGGAGTATAGAAATTTGCAAGAGATGTGCAGAAAGAACCAAGAGCAGTGCAGAAAGAACCAACAGAAGTGCAGAAAAAGGCAAGAGGAGTGAAGAAAGAGGCAACAGAAGTGCAAAAAGAAGCAACAGAGAAGCAGAAAGGGATAAGAGTGGTAGAGAAAGAGAGAAAAGGGACACAGAAAGAAGCAAGAGAGTTGCAGAAAGAAACAAAAGAAAAACAGAAAGAAGGAACAGAGGTGTATAGAGAGGCAAGAGGGGTACAGAAAGAGGGAAGAGGGTTGCATAAAGAGGCATGAGGGTGTAGTAAGAAACACGAGAGGTGCAGAAAGATGCAAGAGAAGTGCAGAAAGAAGCAAAAGAGGTGCAGAAAGAGGGGAGGGGTGCAGAAAGGGGCAAGAGAACTGCAGAAAGAGACAAGAGCGATGCAGAAAAGCAAAATAGGTTCAAATAGAGTGAAGAATGTTGGAGAAACAGGAAAAATAGGTGCAGCAAGAGGGAACAGGGGTGCAGAATGAAACAAGTGAGATGCAGAAAGAGGCAGGAGAGGTGCAGATAAAAAGCTAGAAAAGTGTAGAAATAACCAACGGATGTGCAGAGAGAAGCAAGAGGGGTACAGAAAGAGGCAAGAACAGTGAAGAAAGAGGCAAAAAGGTTGCAGAAACTTGCAAGAGCTATGTAGAAAGAGGAAACAGAAGTAGAGAAGGAAGCAAAAGAGCTGTAGAAAGAGGCAAGAGAACTGCAGAAAGATGCAAGGGAGGTAGATAAAGAGGCAAGATAGGTACACAAAGAGGAAATAAAGGTGCAAAAGGAGGCAAGAGGGTGCAAAAAGAAGCAAGATAAGTGGAGAAAGGTGCTACAGAGGTATAGAAAGTAGCAAGAAGGGTGCATAAAGAGGTAAGAGAAGTACAGAAAAGCAACAAAGGTGCAGAAAGAGGCAAGAGGCGTGCAGAAAGATGTAACAGAGGTTTCCAGAAACAGGGAGCAGTGGTGGAGAAAGAGGCAAGGGAGGTATGGAAATAGGGAACAGGGGTATATAAAGAGGCAAGAGAAGTTCTGAAAGATATAAGAAAGGTACAAAATGAAGCAAGAGAGGTGCAAAAAGAAGCATGATAGGAGCAGAAAAAAGCAAGAGAAGTGCAGAAAGAAACAACAAAGGTGTAGAAAGAGTCAAGAGGGATACAGAAAGAGGCAAAAGAGGTGCAGAAAGAGGGAACAGGGGTGCAGAAAGCTGCATGAGAAGTGCAGAGAGAGGCAAGTGAGGTAAAGGAAGAGGCAAGAGAGGTACAGAAAGAGGAAAGAGGGGTGCAGAAAAAAAAGAGAGGTGCAGAAAGTAGTAAGTGAGACACAGAAAGAAGCAAAAAACATATACAATGAAGCAATAGGGGTGCAGAAAGAGGCAACAGGGGGGCAGAAAGAAGCAACAGAGGTAAAGAGGGAGGCAGGGGAACTGCAGAAAGAGGTAAGAGAGTTGCAGAAACAGGCAAAAGAGGTGCAGAAAGAGAGAAGAGAGGTTGAGAAAGAGGCAAGAATGGTGCAAAAAGAAGCAAAAGAGGTGCAAAAAGTAGCGAGAGAAGCATAAAATAGAAAGAGGCAAGAGGAGTGCAGAAAGAAGTAAGAGCGGTACAAAAAGAAGCAAGAGAAGCACAGAAAGAAGTACCAGAGTTGCAGAAAGTAGCAAGAGGGGTACAGAAAGAGGTAGGAGAAGTACAGAAAGAAGCAACAGAGGTACAGAAAGAGGGAACAGGGGGTAGAAAGAGGCACGAGAAGTGCAGAAACAGGCAAGAGTGAAAAAGAAAGAGGTAAGAAAAAGTGCATAATGAAGCAACAGACGTGCAGAAAGAGGAAACATGGGTGCAGAAAGCTGCACAAGAGGTGTAGAGAGAGGCAAGAGATGTACAGAAAGAGGCTTGAGAGGTACAGAAAGAGGGAAGAGGGGTGTAGAAAGAAGCAAGAGGGGACAGAAAGTATTAAGTAAGGCACAGAAAGAAGCAAAAGACATACAGAATGAATCAATAGGGGTGCAGAAAGAGGCAACAAAGGTGCAGAAAGAAGCAACATAGGTCAAGAAGGAGGCAAGAGAACTGCAGAAAGAGGTAAAAGAGTTGCCAAAACCGGCAATAGAGGTGCAGAAAGAGTGAAACGGGGTGCAGACAGAGGCAAGAGATGTGCAGAAAGAGAGACGAGAGGTGCAGAATAGGCAAGAAGGGAGCAAAAAAAATAAGGAGAAGCATAGAATAGAAAGAGGCAGGAGGGGTGCAGAAAGAGGCAACAGGGGTATAGAAAGAAGTAAGAGAGGTGCAAAGAAAAAGCAAGAGAAGCATAGACAGAAGCACCGGAGCTACAGGAAGTTGCAAGAGGGGTGCAGAAAGAGGTAAGAGAAGTATAGAAAGAAGCAACAGGGGTGCAGAAGGAGGGAACAGGCGGTAGATAGAGGAAAAAGAGGTGCATAAATAAGGAACAGGGTTGCAGAAAGAGGAAGAAATAACCAACAGAGGTGCAGAGAGAAGTAAGAGGGGTACAGAAAGAGGCAAGAACAGTGAAGAAAGAGGCAAAAGTGTTGTAGAAATTTGCAAGAGTTATGTAGAAAGAGTCAACAGAATGCAGAAAGAAGCAAAAGAGGTGCAGAAAGAGGCATGAGATGTAAAGAAAGAGGCAAGACAGGTAAAGAAAGAGGCAAGAAAAAGTTCAGAAAGAGGCAAAAGAGGTGCAGAAAGAGGGAACGGGGTGTAGAAAGCTACCCGAAAAAGTGCGGAGAGAGGCAAGAGAGGTACAGAAAGAAGCAAGAAGGGTACAGAAAGTAGTAAGTGAGGCACAGAAAGAAGCAAAAGACATACAGAATGAAGCAATAGGGGTGCAGAAAGAGGCAACAGAGGTACAGAAAGAAGTAACAGAGGTGAAGAGGAAGGCAAGAGAACTGCAGGAAGAGGTAAGAGAGTTGCAGAAATAGGCAAAACAAGATGCAGAAGGAGTGAACAGGGGTCCAGACAGAGGCAAGAAATGTACAGAAGGAGAGAAGAAAGGTGCAAAAAGGAGCAAGAGAAGCATAGAATAGAAAAAGGCAAGAGGGGTGCAGAAAGAGACAAGAGTTGTGCAGAAAGAAGTAAGAGTGGTGCAAAAAGAAGCAAGAGAAGCACAGAAAGAAGCAACAGAGGTGTAGAAAGTAGCAAGAGGGGTGCAAAAAGAGGTAAGACAAGTACAGAAAAAGCAACAACGGTGCAGAAAGAGGCAAGAGTGGTGCAGAAAAATGCAAGAGCAGTGCAGAACAAACCATCAGAGATGCAGAAAGAGGCAATAGGCGTGCAGAAAGAGATAACACACGTGCATAAAGAAGCAAAAGATGTACAGGAAGAGGTAAGAGAGCTGCAGAAAGAGGCAAGCGGGTACAGAAGGAGGCAAGAGAGGTGCACAAAGAGGAAGAAAGATGCAGAAAGAGGCAACATAGATGTAGAAAGAGGGAACAGGGAGTATAAAGAGGCAAAATAGGAACATAAAGAGGGAACATGTGTGCTGAAAGATGCAAGAGAAATGCAGATAGAGGCAAGAGAGTTAAAGAAAGACGCAAGAAAAAGTGCAGAAAGAGGCAACAGAGGTGCAGAAAAAGGGAACAGGGGTGCAGAAAGATGCACAAGAAGTACAGAGAGAGTCAAGAGAGGTGCAAAAAGAGGTTCAAAAAGAGGGAAGAGGGATGCAGAAAGAAGCTAGAGGGGTGCAGAAAGAGACACAGGAAGTACAGAAAGAGGCAAGAGAGCTAAAGAAATAGGCAAGAAAAAGGACAGAAAGAGGCAACAGAGGTCCAGAAAGATGGAAAGAACTGGTATGCAGAAAAGGTAAAAGAGAAGCAGAAATAGGGAAGAGGGGTGTAGAAAGAAGCACGAGGGGCGCGGAAAGAAGTATGAGAGGCACAGAAAGGAACAAAAGACATACAGAATGAAGCAACAGGGGTGCAAACAGAGGCAAGCGAGGCACAGAAAGAAGCAACAGAGGTGAAGAAGGAGGCTAGAGAACTGCAGAAATAGGTAAGATAGTTACAGAAACAGGCAAAAGAGGTGCAGAAAGAGTGAACAGGGGTGCAGACAGAGGCAGGAGAGAGGGAAGAGAGGTGCAGAAAGAGGCAAGACAGGTACGAAAAAAAGCAATAGAGGTGCAAAAGGAACAAGATAAGCATAGAAAGTAGCAAGAGTTGTGCAGAAAGAGGCAGGAGAAGTTAATAAAGAAGCAACAAAGGTGAAGAACGAGCCAAGAGAAGTGCATAAAGAGGCAACAGAGGTGCAGAAAGAGGAAACAGGAGTACAGAAAGAGGCACAAGAGGGGCAGACATAGGGAACCAGGGTGCAGAAAGAGGTAAGATAAGTACAGAAAGATTCAAGAGAGGTGCAAAAAGAGGCAAGAGAGGTTCAGAAAGAGGGAAGAGGGATGCAGAAAAAAGCAAGAGGGGTGCAGAAAGAGGCACGAGAAGTGCGGAAAGAGGGAAAAGGGATGCAGAAAGCAGCAAGAGGGCTGCAGAAAGAGGCACATGAAGTGCAGAAAGAGGCACGAGAGGTCAAGAAATTGGCAAGAAAAGTGCAGAAAGAGTCAACTGAGCTGCAGAAAGAGGGAACTGGGATGCAGAAAGAGGTAAAAGAGGTACGGAAATAGGGAACATGGGTGCAGAAACATGCACAAGAAGTGCAGAGAGAATCAAGAGAGGGGCAGAAAGAGGCAAGAGAGGTTCCGAAAGAGGGAAGAGGGCTGTAGAAACAAGCAAGAAGGGTGCAGAAAGAAGTAAGAGAGGCACAGAAAGAAGCGCAAGACATACAGAATGAAGCAACAGGGGTGTAGACAGAGGCAAGAGATGTGCATAAAGAAGCAACAGAGGTGAAGAAGGAGGCTTGAGAACTGCAGAAATTGATAAGAGAGGTACAGAAACAGGAAAAAGAGGTGCAGAAAGAGTGAACAGGGGTGCAGACAGAGGCAAGAGGGGTACAGAAAAAAGCAATATATGTGCAGAAATTAGCAAGATAAGCATGGAAAGTAGCAAGAGTGGTGTAGAAAGAGGTAAGGGAAGTTCATAAATACGCAACAATGGTGCAGAAGGAGGCAGGAGTAGTGCATAAAGAGGTAACAGAGGTGCAGACAGAGTGAACAGGGGTACAGCAAGAGGCACAAAGGGGCAGACATGGGGAACCAGGGTGCAGAAAGAGGTAAGAGAAGTACAGAAAGATTCAAGTGAGGTGCAACAAGAGGCAGGAGATGTGCAGAAAAAAGCAAGACAGGTGCAGAAAAAAGCAAGCGAACTGCAGAAAGAACCAACAGAGTTGCAGAAAGAAGCACAATGGGTGCTGAAAGAGGCAGGAGCAGTGCAGAAAGAGACAAGAGGGGTTCAGCAATTTGCAAGAGATGTGCAGAGAAAACCAACAGAGGTGCAGTAAGATGCAAGAGGGGTGCAAAAAGAGGCAATAGACGTTTAGAAAGAAGCAACAGAAGTGCAGAAAGAAGCAAATGAGTTGCATAAAGAGGTAAGAGAACTGCATAAAGAGCTAAGGGGTGTGCAGAAAGATGCAAGATAGGTGTACAAAGAGGGAAAAAGGGTGCAGAAATAGGCAAGAAGGGTGCAGAAAGAAACAAGAGAGGTGCAAAAAGAAACAAGAGAAGCACAGAAAGAAGCAACAGAGGTGCAGAAAGTAGCAAGAGGGGTGCAGAAAGCGGCAAGAGAAGTAAAGAAAGAAGCAACATAGGTGCCGAAAGAGGGAACAGGGGTGTAGAAAGAGGCAAAAAATGTGCATAAATAGGGAATTGGAGTGCAGAAAGAGGAACAAGAAGTGCAGCAAGAGGCAAGAGAGGTACATAAAGAGGGAAGAGGGGTGCAGAAAGAAGCAAGAGGGGTACAAAAAGATGCAAGATAGGTGAGGAAAAAGGCAAGAGAAGCGCAGAAAGAAACAACAAATGTGTAGAAAGAGGCAAGAGGGGTGCAGAAAGAGGCAAGAACAGTGCAGAAACAGGCAATAGAGGTATAGAAATGTGCAAGAGATGTGCAAAAAGAAGCAAGAGCAATGCCGAACAAACCAACACACGTTCAGAAAGAGGAAAGGGAAGTACAGAAAGAGGCAATTAACATGCAGAAAGAAGCAAAAGAGGTACAGGAAGAGGTAAGAGAACTGCAGAAAGAGGCAAGTGAGGTGCGGACTGAGGCAAGAGAGGTACAGAAAGAGGGAAGAGAGGTACAGAAAGAGGCTAGAGGGGTACAGAAAGAAGCAATTGAGGGAAAAAAATGAACAAGAAAAGCATAGAAAGTAGTGGTGCCGAAAGAGGTGAGAGATGTTCAGAAAGAAGCAACAAAGGTACAGAAAGAGGCAAGAGTAGTGCAGAAAGAGGCAACAGAGGTGCAGAAAGAGGGAACAGGGGTATATAAAGAGGCATGAGAGGGGCAGAACTAGGGAACCAGGGTGCAGAAAGATATAGGAGTAGTGCAGAAAGATTCAAGAGAGGTGCAAAAAGTGGAAAGAGAGGTGCAGAAAGTAGCAAGATAGGTGCAGAAAAAAGCAAGAGAAGTGCAGAAAGAACCAACGGAGGTGCTGAAAGAGGCAAGAGGGATGCTGAAAGAGGCAAGAGCAGTGCAGAAAGAGGCAAGAAGGGGGAGCTATTTGGAAGAGATGTGAAGAAAGAAGCAAGAACAGTGCAGAACGAAACAAAAGAGGTATAGCAAGAGGCAAGAGGGGTGCAGGAAGAGGCAACAGAAGTACAAAAAGAAGCAAATAAGGTGCCGAAAGATGTAAGAGGACTGCATAAAGAGGCAAGGGATGTGCAGAAAGAGGCATGATAAGTGTACAAAGAGGGAAAAGGATGCAGAAAGAGGCAAGAAGGGTGCAGAAAGAACCAAGAGAGGTGCAACAAGAAACAAGAGAAGCACAGAAAGAAGCAACAGAGGTGCAGAAAGTAGCAAGAGGAGTGCAGAAAGAGGCAAGAGAAGTACAGAAAGAAGCAAATGAGGTGCCGAAAGATGTAAGAGGACTGCATAAAGAGGCAAGGGATGTGCAGAAAGAGGCATGATAAGTGTACAAAGAGGGAAAAGGATGCAGAAAGAGGCAAGAAGGGTACAGAAAGAACCAAGAGAGGTGCAACAAGAAACAAGAGAAGCACAGAAAGAAGCAACAGAGGTGCAGAAAGTAGCAAGAGGAGTGCAGAAAGAGGCAAGAGAAGTACAGAAAGAAGCAACAAAGGTGCAGAAAGAGTACACAGGGGTGCAGAAAGAGGCTAGAGAGGTACAGAAAGAGGCACAAGAAGTGCAGAAAGAGGCAAGAGAGGTAAAGAAAGAGGCAAGAAAAAGTGCAGAAAGTAGCAACAGAGGTGCAGAAAGAGGGAACGCGGGGTAGAAGAGGCAAAAGAGGTGTATAAATCGGGAACAGTGGTGCAGACAGAGGCACGAGAAGTGCAGATAAAGGCAAGAGAGGTAACAAAAGAGGCAAGAAAAAGTGCAGGAAGAGGCAACAGAGGTGCAGGAAGAGGCAACAGGGGTGCATAATGAGGTAAAACAGATACGGAAATAGGGAACAGGGGTGCAGAAAGATGCACAAGATGTGCAGATAGAGTCAAGAGGTGTGCAGAAAGAGATAAGAGAGGTTCAGAAAGAGGGGAGATGGGTGCAGAAAGAAGCAAGAGGGGTGCAGAAAGAGGCACGAGAAGTGCAGAAAGAGGCAAGAGAGGTAAAGAAAGAGGCCAGAAAAGTGCAGAAAGAGGCAACAGAGGTACAGAAAGAGGTAAAAGAGGCGCAGAAAGAGGTAAAAGAGGTGTAGAAATAGGGAACAGGGGTGCAGAAAGATGCACAAGAGGTTCAGAAAGAGGAAAGAGGGGTGTAGACAGAATCAAGAGCAGTGCAGAAAGAAGTGAGGTGCAAAACGAATTAAAAGAAGCACAGATAAAAGCAACAGAGGTGAAGAAAGTAGCAACAGAGGTGCAGAAAGAGAAAACATGGGGTAGAAAGAGGCAAACGAGGTGCATAAAGAGGGGTACAGAAAGAAGCAAGAGAGGTGCAGAAAGAGGCACGAGAAGTGCAGAAAGAAGCAAGAGAGGTAAAGAAAGAGGCAAGAAAAAGTACAGAAAGAGGCAACAGAGGTGCAGAAAGAGGGACCGGGGTTGCAGAAAGAGGCACAAGAAGTGCAGAAAGAGGGAACAGGGGTGCAGAAAGATGCACGAGAAGTGGAGGTAGAGTCAAGAGAGGTGCAGAAAGGGGCAAGAGAGGTTCACAAAGAGGGAAGAGGGGTGCATAAAGAGGCACGAAAAGTGCAGAAAGACGCAAGAAAGAGGCAAGAAAAAGTACAGAAAGAGGCAACAGAGCTGAAGAAAGAGGGAACATGGGTGCAGAAAGATGCACGAGAAGTGCAGGTAGAGTCGAGTGAGGTGCAGAAAGGGGCAAAAGAGGTTGAGAAAGAGAAATGAAGGGTGGGGAAAGAAGCAAGAGGGGTGCAGAAAGAGGCACAAGAAGTGCAGAAAGAGGCACCAGAAGTAAAGAAAGAGGCAGGAAAAAGTGCAGAAATAGGCAACAGAGGTGCGGAAAGAGGGAACAGGGGTGCAGAGATAGGGAACGGGGGTGCAGAAAAATGCACAAGAAGTGCATAGAGAGTCAAGAGAGGTGCAGGAAGAGGCAAGAGAAGTTCAGAAAGAAGCAACAGAGGTGAAGAAGGAGGCTAGAGAACTGCTGAAAGAGGTAGGAGAGTTACAGAAACAGGCAAAAGAGGTGCAGAAAGAGTGAACCTGGGTCCAGACTGAGGCACGAGAGGTGCAGAAAGAGGGAAGAGAGACGCAGAAAGAGGCAAGAGGGGTACAGAAAGAAGCCACATAGGTGCAGAAAGAGGGAACAGGGGTGCAAAAATAGGCAAGAGAGGTCCAGAAAGAGGCACGAGAATTGCAGAAAGAGGCAACAGAGGTAAAGAAAGAGGCGAGAAAACGAGCAGAAAGAGGCAAATGAGGTGCAGAAAGAGGTAAGAGAATTGAATAAAGAGGCAAGGAATGTGCAGAAAGAGGCATGATGGGGGTACAAAGAGGGAACAGGGGTGCAGAAATAGGTAAGAGAGGTCCAGAAAGAAGGAAGAGGGGTGCAGAAAGAAGCAAGAGGGGTGCAGAAAGAGGTATGAGAAGTACCGAAAGAGGCAAGAAAGAGGCAAGAAAAAGTGCAGAAAGAGGAAACAGAGGGGCAGAAAGAGGGAACGTTGGTGCAGAAAGGGGTACAAGAGGGACAGAAATAGGGAACAGGGGTGCAGAAAGATGCACAAGAAGTGCAGGTAGAGTAAAGAGAGGTGCAGAAAGGGACAGGAGAGGTTCAGAAAGAGGGAAGAGGGGTGGGGAAGAAAGCAAGAGGGGTACAGAAAGAGACACAAATAGTGCCGATAGAGGCAACATAAGTAAAGAAAGAGGCAAGAAAAGGTGCAGAAAGAGGCAACAGAGGTGCAGAAATAGGGAACAGGGGTGCAGAAAGATGCACGAGAAGTGCAGAGAGAGGTGCCGGATGAGGCAACAGACGTTCAGAAAGATGCAACAGAGGTGAAGAAGGAGGCTAGAGAACTATTAAAAGAGGTAGGAGAGTTACAGAAATAGGCACAAGAGGTGCATAAAGAGTGAATTGAGGTCCAGACTGAGGCACAAGAGGTGCAGAAAGAGAGAAGAGGGGTGCAGAAAGAAGTAAGATGAATGCAGAAAGAAGTAAGAGAGGCACAGAAAGAAGCAAAAGGCATACAGAATGAAGCAACAAGGGGTGCAGAAAGAGGCAAGAGAGGTGCAGAAACAAGCAACAGGGGTGAAAAAGGAGGCTAGAGAACTGCTGAAAGCGGTAGGAGAGTTACAGAAACCGCAAAAGATGTGCAGAAAGAGTGAAACGGGGTCCAGACTGAGGCACGACAGATGCAGAAAGAGGGAAGAGAGGTGCAGAAGGAGGCAAAAGGGGTACAGAAAGAAGCAATATAGGTGCAGAAAGATGGAACAGGGGTGCAGAAATAGGCAAGAGAGGTCCAGAAAGAGGCACGAGAAGTGCAGAAAGAGGCAACAGAGGTAAAGAAAGAGGCGAGAAACAGTGCAGAAAGAGGCAAATGAGGTGCAGAAAGAGGTAAGAGAATTGCATAAGGAGGTAAGGAATTGCAGAAAGAGGCAAGATAGGTGTACAAAGAGGGAACACGGGTGCAGAAATATTTATTTATTTATTTATGCATTTTTATATAGCGCAGACTTTACCCGAAGGTGTCAGAGCGCTTCACAATAGGAACATAACTGATACATGAGAACATTACAAGTGAGCAAAATACAAAAGCAAACGTTACATTAAATGAAGCAAAAATGACAATCGTGTGCCAACAAAATACAAGAGGTAGCAAACGGTGCATTACAAAAGTGACAATCTTGAGACAACAAAATACAAGAGGTAGCAAATGGTGCATTACAGGAGGAAAAAGTGACGTGTGCCGGTTACAAAAGCGTACAAAATAAACATAGAGGTATAATACTGCAATATATGGGGGACACTCAAGCACAAGAACAAACGTTACGTAGGCACTGGTGGCACTTGTGCAGGTATCGAAAACAAACAAATGTAAGAGGTAGAAAACAGTGTGTTATAAGAGAAAGTGACAGGTACATGTTACACACGAGTACCAAACACAGGTAGAAGGATAATACTGCAATAAATGGCAGACTCTCAAACCACAAGAACACACTAGGAAGACACTTCCATAGTCATGTAAAGTAGATTTTTCTATAATGGAAGGGTTTCCTTCAGATAATAGAGAGGGCATGGATTACATTTGGAAGTGTCTTTGAAGGAGGAGAACTTTGAGGTCAGTTTTGAAGGCCTGGGAGGAGGTGGAGGTCCGGAGCTGAGGCGGAAGTGAGTTCCAGATTCTCACTGCGCTGCCTGAAAAGGATTGAGCCATCGATCTTTCCTTCTTGAAAGTGGGAGGTTCAAGCAGTAGATTTTCTGCATTTTGTGATGGTCTAGAGCCTCCAGGAATTTTCAGTTTATTCGCCAGGTAGCGCGGAGAGGAGGAGTGCAAGGCTTTGTGGGTGATGCAGGCAGTCTTGTAGATAGCTCTAGCCTCGATGGGAAGCCAGTGGAGGGTGGATAACATGGGAGTGATGTGGTCGCTTCTTTTGGCCCCAAAAATGAAATAGGCAAGAGAGGTCCAGAAAGAGGGAAGAGGGATGCTGAAAGAAGCAAGAGGGGTGTGGAAAGAGGCATGAGAAGTGCAGAAAGGGGAAGAGAGGTAAAGAAAGAGGCAACAAAAGGGCAGAAAGAGGCAACAGAGGTGCAGAAAGAGTGAACAGGGCTGCAGAAAGAGGTAAAAGAGGTGCAGAAATAGGGAACAGGGGTGTAGAAAGATGCACAAGAAGCACAGAGAGAGGTGCAGAAATAGGCAAGAAGGCTTCAAAAAGAGGGAATAAGGGTGCAGAATGAAGCAAGAGGGTGTTGAAAGAAGTAGGAGAGGCACAGAAAGAAGCAAAAGATGTACAGAATGAAGCAACAGGGGTGCCGAAAGAGGCAAGAGAGGTGCAGAAAGGAGCAACAGAGGTGAAGAAGGATGCTAGAGAACTGCATACAGATGTAAGAGAGTTACAGAAACAGGTTAGAGATGTGCAGACAGAAGCAACAGAGGTGAAGACATAGGCAAGATAACTACATAAAGAGGCAAGAGAATTGCCGAAACCAGCAAAAGAGGTACAGAAAGAGGGAACAGGGGTTCAGACAGAGGCAAGAGAGGAGCAGAAAGAGAAATGAAGGGTGGGGAAAGAAGCAAGAGGGGTGCAGAAAGAGGCACAAGAAGTGCAGAAAGAGGCACCAGAAGTAAAGAAAGAGGCAGGAAAAAGTGCAGAAAGAGGCAACAGAGGTGCAGAAAGAGGGAACAGGGGTGCAGAGATAAAGAACAGGGGTGCAGAAAGATGCACAAGAAGTGCATAGAGAGTCAAGAGAGGTGCAGGAAGAGGAAAGAGAAGTTCAGAAAGAAGCAACAGAGGTGAAGAAGGAGGCTAGAGTACTGGTAAAAGAGGTAGGAGATTTACAGAAATAGGCACAAGAGGTGCAGAAAAATTGAACTGGGGTCCAGACTGAGGCACTAGAGGTGCAGAAAGTGGGAAGAGGAGTGCAGAAAGAAGGAAGAGAGGCACAGAAAGAAGCAAAAGACATACAGAATGAAGCAACAAGGGGTGCAGGAAGAGGCAAGAGAGATGCAGAAAGAGGGAACTGGGATGCCGAAAGATGTAAAAGAGGTACGGAAATAGGGAACATGGGTGCAGAAACATGCACAAGAAGTGCAGAGAGAATCAAGAGAGGGGCAGAAAGAGGCAAGAGAGGTTCTGAAAGAGGGAAGAGGGATGTCGAAACAAGCAAGCAGGGTGCAGAAAGAAGTAAGAGAGGCACAGAAAGAAGCAAAAGACATACAGAATGAAGCAACAGGGGTGTAGACAGAGGCAAGAGAGTTACAGAAACATGCAAAAGAGGTGCAGAAAGAGTGAACTGGGGTCCAGACTGATGCAGAAAGAGGCAAGAGGGGTACAGAAAGAAGCCACATAGGTGCAGAAAGAAGGAACAGGGGTGCAGAAATAGGCAGGAGAGGTCCAGAAAGAGGCACGAGAATTGCAGAAAGAGGCAACAGAGGTAAAGAAAGAGGCAAGAAAAAGAGCAGAAAGAGGCAAATGAGGTGCAGAAAGAGGTAAGAGAATTGAATAAAGAGGCAAGGAATGTGCAGAAAGAGGCAAGACGGGTGTACAAAGAGGGAACAGGGGTGCAGAAATAGGCAAGAGAGGTCCAGAAAGAAGGAAGAGGGGTGCATAAAGAAGCAAGAGGGGTGCAGAAAGAGGTATGAGAAGTGCCGAAAGAGGCAAGAAAAAGTGCAGAAAGAGGAAAGAGAGGGGCAGAAAGAGGGAACGTTGGTGCAGAAAGAGGTAAAAGAGGTACAGAAATAGGGAACAGGGGTGCAGATAGATGCACGAGAAGTGCAGGTAGATTAAAGAGAGGTGCAGAAAGGAACAAGGGAGGTTCAGAAAGAGGGAAGAGGTGTGGGGAAAGAAGCAAGAGGGGTGCAGAAAGAGACACAAATAGTGCCGAAAGAGGCAACATAAGTAAAGAAAGAGGCAAGAAACGGTGCAGAAAGAGGCACCAGAGGTGCAGAAAGAGTGAACAGGGATGCAGACAGAGGTAAAAGAGGTGCAGAAATAGGGAACAGGGGTGCAGAAAGATGCACGAGAAGTGCAGAGAGAGGTGCAGGAAGAGGCAACAGACGTTCAGAAAGATGCAACAGAGGTGAAGAAGGAGGCTAGAGAACTATTAAAAGAGGTAGGAGAATTACAGAAATAGGCACAAGAGGTGCAGAAAGAGTGAATTGAGGTCCAGACTTAGGCACAAGAGGTGCAGAAAGAGAGAAGAGGGGTGCAGAAAGAAGCCAGATGAATGCAGAAAGAAGTAAGAGAGGCACAGAAAGAACCAAGAGACATACAGAATGAAGCAACAAGGGGTGCAGAAAGAGGCAAGAGATGTGCAGAAACAAGCAACAGAGGTGAAAAAGGAGGCTAGAGAACTGCTGAAAGAGGTAGGAGAGTTACAGAAACAGGCAAAAGATGTGCAGAAAGAGTGAACCGGGGTCCAGACTGAGGCACGAGAGATGCAGAAAGAGGGAAGAGAGGTGCAGAAAGAGGCAAAAGGGGTACAGAAAGAAGCAATATAGGTGCAGAAAGAGGGAACAGGTGTGGAGAAATAGGCAAGAGAGGTCCAGAAAGAGGCACGAAAATTGCAGAAAGAGGCAACATAGGTAAAGAAAGAGGCGAGAAAAAGTGCAGAAAGAGGCAAATGAGGTGCAGAAAGAGGTAAGAGAATTTCATAAGGAGGTAAGGAATGTGCAGAAAGAGGCAAGATAGGTGTACAAAGAGGGAACACGGGTGCAGAAATATTCATTTATTTATTTATGCATTTTTATATAGCGCAGACTTTACCCAAAGGTGTCAGAGCGCTTCACAATAGGAACATAACTGATACATGAGAACATTACAAGTGAGCAAAATACAAAAGCAAACGTTACATTAAATGAAGCAAAAATGATAATCATGTGCCAGCAAAATACAACAGGTAGCTAACGGTGCATTACAAAAGTGACAATCTTGAGCCAACAAAATACAAGAGGTATCAAACGGTGCATTACAGGAGGAAAAAGTGATGTGTGCCGGTTACAAAACCGTACAAAATACAAATAGAGGTATAATACTGCAATATATGGGGACACTCAAGCACAAGAACAAACGTTACGTAGGCACTGGTGGCACTTGTGCAGGTATCGAAAACAAACAAATTACAAGAGAAAGTGACGGGTGCATGTTACACACGAGTACCAAACACAGGTAGAAGGATAATATTGCAATAAATGGCAGACTCTCACACCACAAGATCACACTAGGAAGACACTTCCATAGTCATGTAAAGTAGATTTTTCTATAATGGAAGGCTTTCCTTCAGATAATAGAGAGGGCATGGATTACATTTGGAAGTGTCTTTGAAGGAGGAGAACTTTGAGGTCAGTTTTGAAGGCCTGGGAGGAGGTGGTGGTCCGAAGCTGAGGCGGAAGTGAGTTCCAGATTCTCATTGCGCTGCCTGAAAAGGATTGGGCCATCCATCTTTCCTTCTTGAAAGTGGGAGGTTCAAGCAGTATATTTTACGCATTTCGTGATGGTCTAGAGCCTCCAGAGAGTTTCAGTTTATTCGCCTGGTAGTGCGGAGAGGAGGAGTGCAAGGCTTTGTGGGTGATGCAGGCAGTCTTGTAGATAGCTCTAGCCTCGATGGGAAGCCAGCGGAGGGTGGATAACATGGGAGTGATGTGGTCGCTTCTTTTGGCCCCAAAAATTAAATAGGCAAGAGAGGTCCAGAAAGAGGGAAGAGGGATGCAGAAAGAAGCAAGAGGGATGCAGAAAGAGGCATGAGAAGTGCAGAAAGAGACAAGAGAGGTAAAGAAAGAGGCAAAAAAAGGGCAGAAAGAGGCAACAGAGGTGCAGAAAGAGGGAACAGGGCTGCAGAAAGAGGTAAAAGAGGTGCAGAAATAGGGAACAGGGGTGTAGAAAGATGCACAAGAAGCAGAGAGAGGGGTGCAGAAATAGGCAAGAGGGCTTCAGAAAGAGGGAAGAAGGGTGCAGAATGAAGCAATAGGGTGTTGAAAGAAGTAAGAGAGGCACAGAAAGAAGCAAAAGATGTACAGAATGAAGCAACAGGGGTGCCGAAAGAGGCAAGAGAGGTGCAGAACGGAGCAACAGAGGTGAAGAAGGATGCTAGAGAACTGCATACAGATGTAAGAGAGTTACAGAAACAGGTTAGAGAGGTGCAGAAAGAAGCAACAGAGGTGAAGACAGAGGCAAGATAACTACAGAAAGAGGCAAGAGAATTGCAGAAACCAGCAAAAGAGGTACATAAAGAGGGAACAGGGGTGCAGACAGAGGCAAGAGAGGAGCAGAAAGAGGGAAGTGGGGTGCAGAAAGAGGCAACATGGGTGCAGAAAGAAGCAACAGAGATCAAGAAGAGGTAGGAGAACTACAGAAAGAGACAAGAGAGGTGGAGAAAGAGGCAAGAGAGGTACAAAAAGAGGGAAGAAGGGTACAGAAAGAGGAAAGACGGATGCAGAAAGAAGCAAGAGGGGTGCATAAAGAGGCACAAGAAGTGCAGAAAGAGGCGAGAGAGGTAAAGAAAGAGGCAAGAAAAAGTGCAGAAAGAGGCAACAGAGGTGCAGAAAGCGGGAACAATGGTGTGGAAACAGGTAAAAGAGGTGCAGAAATAGGAAACAGGGGTGCAGAAAGATGCACAAGAAGCACAGAGAGAGGTGCAGAAAGAGGCAAGAGGGCTTCAGAAAGAGGGGAGAGGGGTGCAGAATGAAGCAAGAGGGCGTTGAAAGAAGTAAGAGAGGCACAGAAAGAAGCAAAAGACGTACAGAATGAAGCAACAGGGGTGCCGAAAGAGGCAAGAGAGGTGCAGAAAGGAGCAACAGAGGTGACGAAGGATGCTAGAGAACTGCATACAGATGTAAGAGAGTTACAGAAACAGGTTAGAGAGGTGCAGAAAGAAGCAACATAGGTGAAGACAGAGGCAAGATAACTACAGAAAGAGGCAAGAGAATTTCAGAAACCAGCAAAAGAGGTGCAGAAAGAGGGAACAGGGGTGCATACAGAGGCAAGAGAGGAGCAGAAAGAGGGAAGTGGGGTGCAGAAAGAGGCAAGAGGGGTGCACAAAGAGGCACAAGAAGTGCAGAAAGAGGAAAGTAAGGTAAGGAAAGAGGCAAGAAAAGTGCAGAAAGAGGCAACAGAGGTGCAGAAAGAGGGAACAGTCCTATAGAAAGAGGTAAAAGAGGTGCAGAAATAGGGAACAGGGGTGCAGAAAGAGGGAGGAGCAGTGCAGAAAGAAGCAAGATGAGAGCAGAAAGAAGTAAGAGAGGCACAGAAAGAATCAAAAGACGTAGAGAATGAATCAACAAGGGGTGCAAAAAGAGGCAAGAGAGGTGCAGAAAGAAGCAACAGAGTAGAAGAAGGAGGCTAGAGAACTGCAGAAAGAGGCAAGAAAGTTACAGAAACATGCAAAAGAGGTGCAGAAAGAGTGAACTGGGGTCCAGACTGAGGCACAAGAGGTGCAGAAAGAGGGAAGAGAGGTGCAGAAAGAGGCAAGAGGGATACAGAAAGAAGCAACATAGGTGCAGAAAGAGGGAACAGAGGTAAAGAAAGAGGCAAGAAAAGTGCAGAAAGAGGTAAGAGAACTGCATGAAGAGCAAGGAATGTGCAGAAAGAGGCAAGATAGGTGTACAAAGAGGGAAGAAGGATCTAGAAAGAGGTAAGAAGGGGGCATAAAGAACCAAGAGTTGTACAACAAGAATCAAGAGAAGCGCAGAAAGAAGCAACAGAGGTGCAGAAAGTAGCAAGAGCGGTGCAGAAAGAGGCAAGAGAAGTACAGAAAGAAGCAACATAGGTGCAGAAAGAGGGAACACGGGTGCAGAAATAGGTAAGAGAGGTCCAGAAAGAGGGAAGAGGGGTGCAGAAGAAGCATGAGGGGTGCAGAAAGAGGTACGAGAAGTGCAGAAAGAGGCAAAAGAGGTAAAGAAAGAGGCAAAAGAAAGTGCAGAAAGAGAGAACAGGGGTGCAGAAAGAGGTAAAAGAGGTGCATAAAAAGGGAACGAAGTGCAGAAAGATGCACAATAAACACAGAGAGAGGTGCAGAAAGAGGCAAGAGGGGTTCAGAAAGAGGGAAGACGGGTGCAGAATGAAGCAAGAGGGGTGTTGAAAGAAGTAAGAGAGGCACAGAAAGAAGCAAAAGACGTACAAAATAATGCAACAGGGGTCAGAATGAGGCAAGAGAGCTTCGGAAAGAAGCAACAGAGGTGAAGAAGGAGGCTAGAGAACTGCATACAGATATAAGAGAGTTACAGAAACAGGTAAGAGAGGTGCAGAAAGAAGCAACAGAGGTCAAGACAGAGGCAAGATAAATACAGAAAGAGGCAAGAGATTTGCAGAAACTGGCAAAAAATGTGCAGAAAGAGGGAACAGGGGTGCAGACAGAGGCAATAGAGGTGCAGAAAGAGGGAAGGGGGGTGCAGAAAGAGGCAAGATGGGTGCAGAAAGAGGCAAGAGAGGTGCATAAAGAAGCAACAGAGAGCTGGAAGAGGTAGGAGAACTACAGAGAGAGGCAAGCGAGGTGGAGAAAGAGGCAGAAGAGGTGCAAAAAGAGGGAAGAAGGGTAAAGAAAGAGGAAAGAAAAATGCAGAAAGAAGCAAGAGGGGTGCATAAAGAGGCATGAGAAGTGCAGAAAGAGACAAGAGAGGTAAAGAAAGAGGTAAGAAAATGTACAGAAAGGGGCAACAGAGGTGCAGAAATAGGGAAAAGCTGTGCAGGAAGATGAACAAGAAGTGCAGAGAGAGTGAAGAGATGTGCAGGAAGAGGCAAGAGAGGTTCAGGAAGAGGGAGGGGCAGTGCAGAAAGAGCAAGATGAGTGCAGAAAGAAGTAAGAGGGATACAGAAAGAAGCAAAAGACAAACAGAATGAAGCAACAAAGGGTGCAGAAAGAGGCAAGGGAGGTGCAGAAAGAAGCAACAGAGGTGAAGAAGGAGGTTAGAGGACTGCAGAAAGAGGTAAGAGATTTACAGAAACATGCAAAAGAGGTGCGGAAAGAGTGAACTGGCATCCGGACTGAGGCACGAGAGGTGCAGAAAGAAGGAAGAGAGGTGCATAAAGAGGCAAGAGGGGTACAGAAAGAAGCAACATAGGTGAAGAAAGAGGGAACAGAGGTGTAGAAAGAGGCAAGAAAAAGTGCAGAAGGAGGCAAATGAGGTGCAGAAAGGTAAGAGAACTGCATCAAGAGGCAAGGAATGTGTAGAACGAGGCAAGATAGGTGTACAAAGAGGGAAGAAGGATGCAGAAATAGACAATAAGGGGGCATAAAGAACCAAGGTTGGTGCAAAAAGAAAAACGAGAAGCGCAGAAAGAAGCAACATAGGTGCAGAAAGAGTGAACAGGGGTACAGAAATACGCAAGAGAGGTCCCGAAAGAGGGAAGAGGGGTGCAGAAATGAGAAACAGGGGTGCAGGAAGAGGACGAGAAGTGCAGAAAGAGGCAGGAGAGGTAAAGAAAGATGCAAAAAAAGTGCAGAAAGAGGCAACAGAGGTTCAGAATTAGGGAAGAGGGGTGCAGAAAGATGCACAAGAAGCACAGAGAGAGATGCAGAAAAAAGCAAGAGGGGTTCAGAAAGAGGGAAGAGGGGTGCAGAATGAAGCAAGAGGGGTGTTGAAAGAAGTAAGAGAGGCACAGAAAGAAGCAACTGCAGTGCAGAAGAGGTAAGAGAGGTGCAGAAAGAAGCAACAGAGGTGAAGGAGATTAGAGAACTGTATAAAGATGTAAGCGAGTTCCAGAAACAGGCAAAAGAGGTGCAGAAAGAGGGGACAGGGGTGCAGACAGAGGAAAGAGAGCTGCAGAAAGAGGGAACTGGGGTGCACAAAGAGGCAAGATGGGTGCAGAAAGAGGCAAGAGAAGTGCAGAAAGAAGCAACAGAGATGCATTAAGAGGTAAGAGAACTGCAAAAAGAGGCAGGAGAGGTGGAGAAAGAGGCAAGAGTAGTGTAAAAAGAGGGAAGAAGGGTATGGAAAGAGGAAAGAGGGGTGCAGAAAAAAGTAATGGAAGAGCAGAAAGAAAAAAAGTTCAGAAGGAAGCAACAGAGGTGCATAAAGAGGCAAGAGAAGTGCAGAAAGAGGAGATAGGGGTACAGAAACAGGCATTAGAGGTTCAGAATGAGGAACCTGTTCCAGAAAGAGGCAAAATAGGTACAGAAAGATTAAAGAGGTTTGCAGGAAGAGGCAAGAGTGGTGCAGAAAAAGATAAGAAAGGTGGAAAAAGAGGCAAGAGAAGTGAAAAAACAGGCAAAAAAAGTGTAGAAACAGGAGCAAGAATTGCTGAAAGAAGCAACCGAGGTATAGAAAGAAGCAAGAGAAGTGTAGAAAGAGGCAAGACAGGTACAGAAAATGATGAGAGGTGCACAAAGAGACAAGAGGGGTGCACAAAGAGGTAAGATGAGTGCAGAAAGGGACAACAGTGGTACAGAAACAAGCAAGAGAGGTACAAAAATAGTAAGAGAAATGCAGAAGGAAGCAAACGAAGTGCAGAAAGAGGCAAGAGGGTTGCAGAAAGATGCAAGAGAAGTGCAAAAAGAAGTCACTGCAAGGTAGAAAGAGGCAAGAGAAGTGCAGAAAGAAGCAATAGAGGTGCATAAACAGGCAAAAGATGTGCAGGAAGATGCAAGAGAGGTATAGAAAAAGGCAGAAGAGGTACACAAAGAGACAAGAGAGGTACAGCAAGAGGAAAGATGAGTGCAGAAAGAGGCAACAGGGGTATAGAAAGAAGCAAGAGAGGTACAGAAAGAAGCAAGAGAGGTGCAGAAAGAAGCAACAAGGTGCTGAGACAGGCAAGAGATGCACAGACAGAGGGAACATGGTTGCAGAAAGAGGCAAGAGAGTTGCAGAAAGAGGAAAGAAGTGTGCAGAAAGAGGCACACAGGTGCTGAAAGAAGCAAGAGAGGTACAGAAAGGAGTAGTGTGTTGCCGGTGGCAGAGGCAGCCCCCTTCACTTAGCGCTGCTAACTGCTGGTCTGTGTTCTACACTGTGCGCGCTGTTGTAACAGCGAATGTTTTTAATGTAGCAACTGAGGCTATTGTTTTAAATCGTTCAGTGTGGGTGAATCACTGTGCACTTTTCATTGCTGTTTAGTTACTCTCCCACTCCCGCCCCGGTCCGCCGCGTCCAATCATGGACGTTTGATGCGGAGGGCGAGGAGGAGCCTTGCACATCCGGGCTCTGGGAGCAGAGGTCAGCGCTCTAGCGACGCTGAAAGAAACGAGGGTATTTAAATCAGCTGTGTTAACGCGCGCGCTGTGGAGTAGTGTGTTGCCGGTGGCAGAGGCAGCCCCCTTCACTTAGCGCTGCTAACTGCTGGTCTGTGTTCTACACTGTGCGCGCTGTTGTAACAGCGAATGTTTTTAATGTAGTAACTGAGGCTATTGTTTTAAATCGTTCAGTGTGGGTGAATCACTGTGCACTTTCATTGCTGTTTAGTTACTCTCCCACTCCCGCCCCGGTCCGCCGCGTCCAATCATGGACGTTTGATGCGGAGGGCGAGGAGGAGCCTTGCACATCCGGGCTCTGGGAGCAGAGGTCAGCGCTCTAGCGACCCCTCCCTCCATTATAAATGTGCTTAGGGCAGCGACCGCGCAGCGGACGCGTGCAGCGGGCGCGCCGGAAGCGCGCCGAAGTCGAGCCAAAGTCTAGCCCGTCTGCGCCCGTCCGCGGCAGTACGGGGCGCGGGGCCACAGACCCTGGTAGACTGACTCAAACTCCCATAAGGTATGATAGACATGCTTTACTTGCATTACAACCTGACACGTATGCAACTTGCAAGCACAACATGCTGGCCCAGTCACTCACAAAATGCGGGAGGTGTAGCTTTGATCCCCGCCCCCAAGCCCCAGATACCAGCCCCGAGCCTATTATTAAAGCCGCTTTACTGAATTGTAGATCACTGCGCAAACATGCGCTGGAAATCTACCACTTGATTGACGAGCTGAATCTCAACATCCTTTTCTTAACGGAAACCTGGTTGGATGAATACTCGGATCCGGACATTATTCAGGCTTTACCTAACGGATACTCTATATCCAGGTTAGATAGAAAGGACGGTAGAGGTGGTGGCATCGCCATTATTACTAGAGCACCTCTCGTCTGCTCCCTTGCACACATACAGGTTGATCATAGTGAAGCTGGCATCTTTACTATCAACACTGGTCCTAATCACTCGATCTCTGGTATCCTGATATATCGACCACCGGGTAGATTATATGACTTCACTTCCACCCTCATGGAGGCGGTCACCCATCTGGCTCTAAGGAAATCTAAACTGTTAGTTCTGGGAGATCTTAATGCCCACTTTGATGATCATCTAGACAAAGATGCAGCGGACATTCGTATGGAACTGCAATCGGTCCAATTTGACCTTAAAAATAAAGAACCCTCACACCAACTAGGACATTTGTTAGACCCCGTCTTTGGTAACTGGATGGGAGTGCATACTACCGATCCTATACCCATACCCTGGTCGGATCACTATATTATCCCCATTTCAGTTCAAATTGACAAAACAGAGCTTTTTCGTCAGCAATCTCTGAGTTACAAACGCAGGAAATGGAAGAATTTTACTTTAGACTCCTTCACTCAAATTGTCCAAGATGAAGGTCCTCCGAAAGGAGCTGACTGTGAGGCTGCCAATGAAAATTTAAACTATATCGTCACTAAAGCTTTGGACATCACAGCCCCTAGCCGCACCATGTCCAATGCTAGGAGGTCTAAGAAAACTGCTCCTTGGTTCGGACAAGAACTACAGACCCTGAAAACGGCCTGTAAGAAACTTGAGAGAGCCTGGCGCCATAATTTCTGTGCAGATATAAAAACACAGTATAAAACAGCACAGAAAGAATACAACAGAGCCGTTCGCCTGGCAAAAGCTGAGCATTATCATATTCGTATCACGGAAGCAGCCAACTCCTCTAGGGAACTGTTTCAAATATATAAGGAGATATCCATAGTGGAGATGTCCTCCTCCACCCAAAATGACTCAGTGGAATCATGCAATAACATTGCTCAGTATTTTGCTGGTAAAATTAGTAAAATCTACACCAGTTTCTCTAAACAGGGAGCCCCGGCCGCAGATTTTGCTGAAAATGAGAAAATTGTAAACACGCCGGTCTGTCTCGAAGCTTTTGAAGTTCCCTCCCAGGAGACGCTGTCCAAGATGTGCAACAAGATCAAATCAGGATCTCCCCGAGACCCGGCTCCACCAAAAATTTTAGCTGAAGCTTTTTCAGTACTGGAACCTCACCTGAGGCACCTACTACTAACTTCTTTTTCTACCTCTTGTCTCCCGGAGGAATGGAAACAGGCAATAGTGCTACCCATTAAGAAAAAGCCCAACATCAGTTTGGACGTAATGGATAATTTACGACCTATATCCCTGCTACCGTATGTGGCCAAGTTGGCGGAGAAAATCGCTAACACCCAACTGATAGAACATCTTGAGACCCATAATGTTCTCCATAAATCCCAGTCGGGTTTTAGATCAGGTTTCTCAATGGAGACAGCTCTCCTGAGGGCCACAGAAACCCTACGTGAGGGAGCAGATGAGGGAAAGACAATGGCCCTCATCATGCTTGATCTCAGTGCCGCCTTTGACACTGTAGCACACTCCATCTTGCTACAGTGTCTAAACAAAGCGGGAGTCACCAATAAGGCACTGGGATGGCTGAAGGCTTTTTTGCTTAACAGAAGCTTTCAAGTCCAAAGGGGGAGTTTTCTCTCCGATAGGGTGAGGCTTGAGCAGGGGGTTCCTCAGGGCTCTGCCCTGAGTCCCACCCTGTTTAATCTATACATGGCCCCACTGGCAGAGGTAGTGCAGTCGTTCGGCGTGGAGCTTGTCTCCTACGCCGACGACACGCAACTTCTCATATCTCTGACCCAAGCCCCTTCCAAGGAAGCTGATAACTTCAATGCCTGCATGACTAAACTTGCCACATGGATGAACGACCACTGTCTGAAACTTAACGGGACTAAGACAGAGGTCCTCATCATGGGAGGCAATGAGGCTAAATGGACGACTGAGTGGTGGCCCAGTTGCCTTGGTCCTTTGCCCTCCCCCTCTCGAGAGGCGAAGAATCTGGGTGTGTGGGTGGACAATAAATTGTCCTTTGATAGCCATATAAGAAAAACTGTGGGCAAATGCTTTGGGGTGATGAAAACTCTGAATCGCACCCTTGACCTGCTACCCATCAACTCCAGGCGTACCATGACGCAAGCACTGATAACGTCCCGTATTGATTACGGAAACGTGCTGCTCATGGGCACATCTGAGAAAAATATTAAAAAGTTACAGGTGCTACAGAATTCGGCAGCTCGCCTGGTCCTAAGGCTCCCTCGCCGAGCTCCATCACGCCCCTCCCTCGTAGCCCTTCACTGGCTGCCTATCAGGAAGAGGATTGATTTTAAAGCTATGCTTTGGTGCCATAAAATAATTCATCACAGAGCACCGGCTTACATGTCGGACTTGGCTTCTGTCTATGAACCTAGCAGGTCGCTTAGATCTAAAGGTATGAGTCTGCTTAGAACCACATGCCCCAAAAAAGCTAGAATGGGAGGCAGATCTTTCCGAACTTTAGCTGCCAGGAAATGGAACCTTCTTCCTTTGGATATCAGGATGGAGAATAATGAAGTCCTGTTTAGGAAGAAATTGAAAACCTGCCTCTTTACTCGGTGATGGGTTTTCCTCTACACCGTTTTACACTCTCTCCACAGCGCGGGGACACGCCGGGAGGCGTCACCAGGCGCTCTACAAACTCCTTTAAATTAAATTAAAACAAAAGAAGTAAAGGAAGAAGTAACAGAGGTGCACATAGAGGCAGGGTGGGTGCTGAAAGAGGAAAGATGGGTACAGAAAGAGGAAAGAGAGTTGCACAGGGGGAAGAAGGTTAAAGAAAGAGGCAAGAGGGGTGCAGAAAGAAGTAAGAGTGGTACAGAAAGAAGCAACAGAGATTTGGAAGGGGTCAAGAGAAGTACAGAAAGAGGCACAAGAGTTACAGAAATAAGCAACAGAGGTGTAGAAAGAGGCACGAGAAGTGCAGAAAGAGGCAGGAGAGATGTGGAAACAGGCAGGAGAGGTGCGGAAAGATGAAACAGGGGTGCAGAATGAGGCATGAGAGGTGCAGAAAGTGGGAAGAAGGGTGCAGAAAGAGGCAAGAGGGGTACAGAAAAAAGCAAGTGAGGTGCAGAAAGAGGCAACAGGTGTAGAAAGAGGCAAAAGAGGTGCAGATAGTAGAAGAGATGTGCAGAAAGTGGTAAGAAAAGTGCAGTAAAAGAAAGAAAGGTACAAAAAGAAGCAACAGAAATGCAGTAAAAGGCAGAGCGGCCCAAAATGAAGCAAGAGTGGTTTGCACACACTTAGTACCAATTTAACACCCACATTTAGCAATAAGTAACAGGTGACCATTCGAGGTTTGCCAGGGCCTTCCACCACGCTGTAACACTTGTCGCTGCATTTTTGGTAACGTTTGAGACATTTGAGCTAGAAACAAGGCTTTTTTGTTCAAATCTGTAGATTAGGGAGCAGATGATGAGTTATGTGGCTAATGCAGAAAATGTTTAATTGTGCGAAAGTCAGTGCAGCCAAACAGTCACATAATTCCAGTGGCTCTGCTCATACCTCCGACTAGGTCCACAAGTGCTCCTTAGTGATTCTTTCTTTTTTTGTGTCACTGAGTTCATAGTTGAGCTTCTATGGAAATGAGTAACCCTAAACCCGAGGTTACCACCCCACAACACAGACTACCATACCACATAATTACTCTCCATAACACATAATCCCACTCTAGATAATTCCTATACACTAAATACCACATACTTTCAATCCACATAATTTCACTGTGCAACATACCACATAATTCCACTACACATAACAAACATTAACTCCACTCCCAAAAAAATTTGTAAAAAACTTTTACATCTACACAACACCAATAGCTCCAACGTTTGCAATTGCAATACTTATTACCTTACAAATGCTTCTTGAAATGGTAGTCGTGTTTGCAAAGGGTCGGAGCAAGGGGGCTGGTCCTCCAACCAGCGCTCAGAAAGTCCGCTGCGTAGCACTTACAGGAGTTACTAGGTGAACTTCTTAGCCACCAAAGTCCCTTTGGAGTAAAGTGGACTTCTTCCCCCAATCCATAGTGTACCAAGAGACTCCTTTACTGAGTGGTAGAGAATGGGGGGCATGACCCCCAAAGACCTCTTAGCAATCTGACTTTGTGGTACTTATTAGAGGTAACAGGAGGGGTAGTTGGCCCCCAAGGACAACCTTAGGGGCCAACTACCCCTCCTATTACCACCAGTAAGTCTCACATATCAGCATTGGTAAGTTCTCATAGCAGGCCACGCCCCCTTTGACCACCAGTTTGCAAACGCACTCTCTGGCACACTCTTCTATGGGGATTAAAGTCCTCTTCACTGCTAGGGTTATTTAGGGGCCAACTAGCATACCTAATACCTCCAGTAAGCCCCAGATAGTGGGATTGTTGAGTAGTGGACACAGGCCATGCCCCCTTTCTCCACCGCTCTGCAAACGCACCTCCTGATGTGCTCTTGGTTGGGAGATAAAGTCCCCTTGCCTCCTCAGGGTTCCTGGGGGACAACTAGCCCTCCTGTTATCTCTAGTAAGCCCCGCACAGCTGTATGCTGAAAGTGGTCTGATGCTACACCTTTTTACACCACTTTGCAAATGCACCTCTTCGCGCACTGCTGCTTGGGGTATGAAGTCCATTTTAGTCCTGAAATCCTCAGGACACATGAGGACCTCATTGACCCACCAGCAGTGCACCAAAAGGTGGCCATGCCCATCCCTAGGCATGGCCAACTATTTTTGTATTATTATTTTTTACATTTTAAAGGAGGGGGCATGCGGCCCCACTCCTGAGGCCACATTTGGCGAACAAGGACCCCATCCTCTAGGGCCTGGCCACATGTTGGGGACTGCAGGAGAGCCCCAATGCCCCCGTTGTGCCAGCTGGCTCCCTGCCTCCTACGAGAGTGAGCATTGCTTTTGGACAAGGGGAAAACTCTAACCAATCTTATGTATGCAGATGACATAGTGCTGCGCAGCCACACTCATATTGGCCTTCGACGACTACTGACTGAAATGCTTGAAATACGCCACAGAAAACAAACTAAATATACATCTTAGCAAGACATGGTCAATGTCACTAAATAACAAAAAGAACCCACAGAAGAACTGGTTCCTCAGCGGCACAAAAATTAACCCAGCTTGTAAGTATAAATATCTGGGAGTTACATTCACCAAAGAAGGGTCTTTTGTGCGTCAGAAACAGGAAATAAGAAGGAGAGGCCTACTGATCGCCATGACGATGAAAAATCTTGCAAATCAACTGATGGGCCTGACTTTGACCCCGCTACTGAAGGTAGTTCAGGCCAAACGGCTCCCCTTGACCACCTATGGTAGTGAGGCAATGCTGGGAATAGACGCTAAAGACCTGGACATAATACAGGTTAAAACTATCTTCTCCCTCCCTCTTTAAACATCACCGGCTCAAAAAAGGCCGGAGTTTGGCCTGCAAAAACAAGTTTTAGCCAGGCATGGGGCATACATCATCTGTTTGCACAAGATAAGAAGCGCCACTACAAACACGCTAAACTATCTGCTTTGGCACGAAATAGAACACAAGGATTTCTCTGAGGCGAAAAGCCCCCTTCGGCAGGCCTTGGAAGCCACTAAATTCTCTGATCTTTGGGATGTTCTATTGTTCACCCCAACTTCAAGAAATTAGTCTGGAAACATCTAAACACACTCTCCTTACTGGAGGATAAGGCAATTTTCTCAAAAAGATCTTATGCATGGATAACCCTGAACTCCTACAAATCACTAACTCCACAAACAGACTTTAATCAGGGCTATCCAAAAGTCATAAAAATGAACTTCTTAAGGCACAGACTGGGGATTTTTCCATGCACCGAGCACCTACCAACAAATGGAAAAGATACTTGCAGGCTGTGCACTCAACAATGGCAACATCCTTCACGTAATCTACCTATGTGAAGAGCTGCACAAAGCACAGCAACAGTTCCTTAAAGATCCATGTAAGCAGAAAAGCATCCGCACCAGAAGGCAAACGGTGCTGGCCTGCTTAAACCCGTCAAATACCAAACTAAACTGCAGATTTGTAAAATTTATGATGGTGGTTGAATGGAGAATGCCAAAAAATACTGAAAAATGCTCTACAAAACCTGCCGACCCAAGCTGACCAATACACGGACAAAAGGATTCAGCGGAACCTTATCGAGGATGTCCATCAGCAGCAGAGGGACAAATTGTGCAAAAAGCAGGGTCCATGTCGAAAACACGACAAATGGTTAAGCTAAGCAAGAGCAAGTGAAAACTGAGATATGCACTTTCCAGCATTCAGTGAATAAATGTTTGTCTCTAATCAGCACCACTGAACTATCATTTTAAATTGTAATGTATTTTTCACTCTTTGACTTTTTATTGGTTTTAAACATGGATGTTTTATAAATTTTGGAATATTTTATTGCAATGGTTTTAATTAACCATGCAAAATAAAAATAAACTTAAAATTAAACACAGTTAATGTGGACCCCAGAGAGTTTCCCAAAGATTATGAATTCTCGTAGTAAGGGATTTCAGATTGTTTTGGGGTCACGTACATAGAGTGTTAAATCATCTGCGTATAGGGAAATCAAGATTTGGTGCAAGTTGCATCGCAAGGGGCTCAATCGCGAGGGGAAATAAAAGGGGGGAGAGCGGGCATCCTTGTTTGGTGCCCCCAGAGATTGGAAACGATGACGATAAGCGGCCATTTATGAGTACCTTGGCAGTGGGCTTGATACAACAACTGTATCCAGGATACGAATAGAGGTGGGAAACCCATACGGAGCATTATACCAAAGAGATAATCCCACTCAACTGAATCAAATGCCTTAGTGGCATCTAAGAAAAAAGCAGCCAAGGGAAGTTTGGGTACCACTTACTGCAAAACAGAGAATAGTGTACGGATATTATGAGTGGTGGCGTGTCCTGGGACAAAACCTGCCTGATCCGGAAGAACTATTTTCTGGATCAGGAGGATTACTCGAGTCGCTATAACCTTAGCTAAAATGTTCGTGTCACAATTTAGGAGTGATAGCAGTATGTATGATTCGCAGGAGAGGGGTGCTTTGCCTGGTTTCAGAAGGGATGTGATAAAAGCTTCTGTCATTGAGGGTGGGATTCCTTGTACAGCTCCCTCAGTATGGGAGCCAGTATATCTATATAGGTTTTATCAAATTCTGCAAGAATGTCATTCAAGCCCGGAGCCTTCCCAGATTTTTGCTGCATTATTGCTTGGCAAATTTCGTCCAATTCAAATGGAGCGCAGAGGAACTCCAGCCAGCCCAATGCTAAGTCCCCAAGGAAACTATCAAGTTTGAAGTGGTACCTACGTTGCGATGTATATAGTGTGGAGTAGTGCATGGTGAATGTTGTCAGTATTAAGCATGGGCTGAAAATTCGTTCCGCTCACGAAATTAGCAGATTTTCCGTGATTTCACGATCCGTGAATCTCGCGAAATCGCGGTAAAATCCGCGAATCAGCGGGGACGAATTTTCAGCCAAGCACTTACAGGGTTACAGCAGCAGGTGCAAAAGTTGAAGCTAATTTATTGTAACCTTTTACAAAAGGATTACAAAGAAATTAACTCCAACTTGGGCACCTGCTGCTGTAAGCCTGTAAGTGCTTCCTGGCACCTCGTTGCCTACTTGCAACTATTCTCTGACCCTGCTCTGACCCTTGAAGCAGGGTCAGAGAATAGTTACAAGTAGGCAATGAGGCGCCTGTCACGAAAATTAAACCTCAACAGGAAGCACTGATAGATATAAAAACAAGCATTTGCAATGCAACAGGTCTCGCATTAGGAAAGTTTGAGCTATTGGTCTTGTAAATTAATTTTTTTTATATTTATGTGTTGGTTTTGAAAATAGCTAAATTAATAGCTGTGTTATTTACAATGCCAATAGCTATAACTTTCGCAAATGTGACACCTATAGCATTTGTAATGCAACATGTTTTGTATTTACGTGACTTAGATGTATTGATATTACAAATTACAATGGCTTTTAATTTTTTTAAATAATTAATACTTAAATAAAAGTGATTTTAATTTATAATGGCAATAGCTTAAACTTTTGTAAATAATTTTTGTGAAGATTATGTTCAGTGTATTTTATTGTGATGAAAATCCAAGAACAGAAGTGAAATATTAACATTTTTTGTGACATTTGTAATAAAGCTTGAAACATTGAGAGAACATATTTGAACCAGTTGTTGTTGAATGGTTGCGCAGATTGATGCTGGGGTGGCACTGAGTGGTGCTGTGGTGGTGCTGAGTGATGCTGTGGTGATGCTGAGTGGTGCTGTGGTGGTGATGAGTGATGCTGGGATGGTACTGAGTGATGCTGGGGTGGTGCTGAGTGGTGCTGTCGTGGTGCTGAGTGGTGCTGTGGTGGTGCTGAGTGATGCTGTGGTGGTGCTGAGTGGTGCTGTGGTGGTGCTGAGTGATAATGTGGTGACGCTAAGTGATGCTGTGGTGGCACTTAATGGTGCTGTAGTGGTGCTGTGGTGGTGCTGAGTGATGCTGTGGTGGTGCTGAGTCGTGCTGTGGTGGTGCTGAGTGATAATGTGGTGGTGCTGAGTGATAATGTGGTAGTGCTGAGTGATGCTGGGGTAGCGCTGAGTGATGATGTGGTGATGCAGAGGGCAGAATGGCACAAAAAGCAGTCTAACAAAGGGCAGAAGGGCAGAAAAACAATGGAAAAACAAGTCTAAGAGAGGGCAGAAGGGCTTAAAAAACCAGTCTAACAGAGGACAGAAGGGCAGAAAAACAAGGGAAAAACGAGTCTAACAGGGCAGAAGGGCACAAAAAACGAGTCTAACAGGGGACAGAAAGGCACAAAAACGAGTCTAACAGAGGTCAGAAGGGCACAAAAAACGATTCTAACAGAGGGCAGAAGGGCAGAAAAACAAGGGAATGACAGAGGGCAGAAGGGCACAAAAACGAGTCTAACAGAGGGCAGAAGGCCAGAAAAACAAGGGAAAAATGCGTCTAACAGAGGGCAGAAGAGCACAAAAACGAGTCTAACAGGGGGCAGAAGGGCAGAAAAACAAGGGGAAAACGAGTCTAACAGAGGGCAGAAGGGCAGAAAAACAAGGGAAAAACAAGTCTAACAGAGGGCAGAAGGGCACAAAAAACGAGTCTAACAGGGGTCAGAATGAATCCCGCCCTGCGTGTTTGTCCACGAAGATGCCACCATTTTGTGCAATACCTCTACACAACTGGAGTACTTACTACTGTCTAATCAGTAAGTGCTCCCTCGTTGGCTAAATGTATAGGGGCATATTTACAATAACTGGCGCATCCCCAGGGATGCGCCAGTTATTGTGCGCCGCAGCTCCGCCACCCTTGGTCCGCCGCATGTACAATGAGGTGCACCATGTGGCAAAAAAGGCACAGATGTGTCACACATCTGTGCCGTAAAAGCAGACGCAGCTCCAGAAATGCTCTTAGGGGCCCTATCTCCCCAATGCTGCGTCAAGCCTTGCGCCTGCTTCAAGCACTAAGCAAAGTGACTAAGTGACATCTTGTAGATTTCACTCAGCCACTTTTAGGAGGCGTTCCTGCGCAGGAACGCCCTCCCCTGTGCCGGAACGCCTCCTGATGGAGCAGGGCTTTACAACGTGACACATCTCTCAGCATTGCTGCACGCAGCACCAGCAATGCTCTGGGGGGCCCTATCTCCCCAATGCTGCGTTAAGCCTTGCGCCAGCTTCAAGCAGGCGCAGGGTTCTGACGCAGCATTGGCCTAAAAGTGACTGAGTGAAATCTTGAAGATTTCACTCAGCCACTTGTAGGAGGCGTTCCTGCGCAGGAATGCCCTCCCCTGAGCCGGAACACCTCCTGATGGCGCAGGGCTTTACAACGTGACGCATCTCTCAGATGCGTCACGTTGTTAATACCCAGCACCATGGCGCATCTTTTGTGCTGCCGCAGCGTCACAAAAGTGATGCTACTGCGGCACAAAAGAGGCGCAAGTGGCTTGTAAATCTTCCCCATAGTGCTTTTACTACACTGTAGCTGCGTAAAGGGCCAGAAGATGTGTCTCCAGTGACCATGTGTGCCTGTGCCTGTGTTACAGTGTAGTAAAAGCACTATACACTTACCCAATGAGGGAGCACTTACTGGATTAGCCAGTAGAAAGTACTCCAGGGCAAATCGCAAAAACATCCGCGATTTCGCAGGAAACTTTGCGAATTTTCAGAATTTTTTTGCGATTTCACGGGGAAATCCGTGAATTCGTAGAACACGAATTCACAAATTTTGCCCATGCTTAGTCAGTATATCTGTGTGTCTCCCTGCCAGGGTCTGGGGAAATGTACTTTATATTGTTTTTTTGTTTATTGTTTTCCTTTCTTTCTTTTTGGCCTAATTGCAATCATTTTATTTAATTGTGCAAACAAAATTATCTCATCTTATCTTATAGCCCGGGGAGCTGGTGGTCCCCGGGGTCAGGGGGAACCATGCAGCCCCCAATTTATTTTTTCTTTGTGGTCCCTAGGTCCTGGAGGGGGGGGGTCAGAGCATCCTCCTTCCTGGTTTGAAATGTTGGCAGCCAATCATATTTGAGCACTAGGATTTTCGGATCCTCGGAGGATAACTTCATTTTAAATACAAATTTGAACTTTCATTTATATTTCCAAAACTACTGAACAGATTTACACCAGTTTACTAAAAGGTTTCACTTTCTGTACCAACAGCTCAATTTTTGCTAAATTTGGTGTAATTCTGTTCGGGCTGTAGTTGTGTCTAAAATTCCATTGAAAATTAACATGGGAGATGCACGTTTCATGACCCTCCCCCCCTTGTTTTTTCTCGGCCCTCGCTTGTTGGCTTGCCCCGAATCTTTACATGCTGTACAAGAATCACAGGGACACTTTTTGGGGGAACACATAGTTCACAAAGAATACATAGATTTGTTTGTATGCATGCGTGTATGTATGATATATATGTATTCATATTAGTCTCCAAAGTCCAGGTTCAAGATGCAACTAGGACGTGAAACAAAATTCACTCCCTATGGCTTGAGGATGATCCAAAACCATATGTTAGCAACTAGCTCAAGTATATACTGTTTATAAATACCGACTGAAATTTCCAGGCATGAGACATACAGCTTAACACATTTGATACAGGTGATGAAAACAACAACCTTCTCAGGGGTCCCACTGATACTTAGTCCTTTTAAACCAACAAAGAAGAAATTGGCACAGAAGCTGAAATATAAAATACATATTTATTAAACCTCAAATGAGTGAGACTACGTCACACAGTAGCCTAAGCAACTGAATGAGGCAGTCTGAGGAGTACAGAAAACTGGGGCCTTATATATGCTTAGGGTTACATAGTCATCATAAGACCAAGGGGCAGTCCTGGCTCATGTAATCATGCAAAAATGACTAAGATGGGCATACAAGAACTGCTTGCTCAACAAAGTGGGAGGAGAGTTACTTCTACATACAGCAGCAAAAATTGCCATACAGTTACACTAGAGAAGCAGGTGCATTCTACTAGCTAGGCCCTTCTGGGCATGTGCGAAGGTGGAAGATGATAAATATAGTTTGTTTCTATGCAGATTACAAGAGCAGTCAACACTGAGGGAGGACTGAGCACATGGCAGGCACGTGGCAGCACATGGCAAACTAAAATGGCTGCCAGAAATACAAAATGGCTTTCACAAAACGGGTAAGATAACTTCTAAATACAGGATGGCTTCTGCTAATGCTAACCCATTGCTGTCAAGTTACAACACAGGTTGACCTCATAATTACCTGTTCGACAACTAGGTAGTCTCTGTCAGTCCCGTTTGCAGGTACCTGGCCCTGCACAGAAATACACAATAGTTAAATAGATTGCTGTAAACTTCCATTAGTAGTTATGCAAGAAGGACCTAGACTATTATAAGAACGGTATCCACGCTCTCTTCTGTTGTCTGCAATTCAAAATATTAACATACAATGATAGCGGAGTGTGTACAACGTTGTATTACTTTTGTCCCCACTGTCTTTAGGCTTATTATTTACACCTGTAAGCCCACAAGTAGAGATGCACGTGTGTGGGTATAATGTAGAAATATAAACTGTGAATTCCAATGTTCTCAACTTTGTTTTTTTCAGCTATTCCTTATGCAGTATTTATGTGTAGGTGGAGTATTCCTTTTCATCATATATATGCATCTATTTTTCTTTATCTGACACCCAGGCATGGTTTTGGTGGTCAAAGTAAGGAACAGAAATATCAATATTAAAAATGAATTTAAAAATCTTCACTTTCGAGCGCTAAATAGCGCCTGTCACAACATTGTTTTATCAGATGTATTGGTTCAGTTATAAACAATTTATTTTACAGAATATGACACACACTCACTCAACTACATCTTAGAGACAGGAATCACCCTACGCGTATACCAGGTATGACATTTTTAAGGGACAGCATTTTCACAGTAAGCACACACCTGTTTCAAGTTTCCCAACTAAATCATGGACACACGCACATAAAGGAAGAGGAAGGCCTTCTTCTTCTTCGAGAGAGATTTATCAGGGCATTTAACAGAAATGAAAACCTTGACCTCCTTATGCCATCAAAGGTACGACTGGAAGATCAAAGAACTGAGGCTTTCCACTTGCACAATTGCACAGAAATGACTCTGGCGTCTTCAGACATTCCTCCCAATTACTAACACGGAGGCTCATCTAAACATGCAGCTGCACGGATCACTAGGTCAAGCCCAAGCCCTTTATCATCAAAAGCCCACACTGGATGAGACCAAGCTCACAATGGGCAGGCTTCTATCTGATGTGATTTTACCATTCGTTTTTTTCTTGAAATATCTTTGAAAAACCTACGTTCATTGAAGCCTACATGTTTCAGCCCATCTCGTCAAAGAAGCTAAGCAATCTCTTCATATCACCCGTATTTTGAGAGCACTCCCCTGCCCCCACCCCACAGAATCCACTTGAAGGTGGTGTGTATCATATAGATAGATTGCACTCATGGGTGCTTCGTGCTTTGAAAGAAAAACTTCTCCTGACTAACGGGTAGAGAAATGCTAGGAATACATTTTGATTGCTTCTAAAAATACTAATAATAAAATGAAAATCAACCATATTAAACCAAGCATTTAAATGGCAAGCACCGAGACGTTGTTATTCCTGAGAAGATCAGACTGAATCCGAACCTTTTTTAGTTCATGGAAAAGCTGAATATGCACTTCTTTCAAATCATGTCTGAAAAACGAACTCGACCACACTCCACATTATTTGAGTTTTATTGAGGTCCTTTTTTGTCTATCCAAATGTTAGTTAATCTACTTCCTGTTTCATGTAAAAATTCCCGTTGATCACGTGCCTATATTCACACAATGCAAATATAGCTAATAAATGAATAAAGGCATGCCATCTTCTGAATATCCAATTTTTTGGGGCCAGATGTAGGTAGGCTATTACCGGTCGGTAGCGGCCGAATTCGACCGTTACCGACCGGTAACAGACTTTTCCTATGTAGGAATGTAGGAGGCTTTTTTACTGATTCGGTAGTTACCGAATCGGTATTTACCGATTCGGTATTTACCAAATCATCATTTACCGATTCGGTATTTACCGAATCGGTAAATGAGATGTAGGAAGCACTGCAAACAGTGCTTCTGGGCTTTAAGGATTTTTTGTTTACCACCAACTATTAGTTGGTGGTAAATAACGAATTCCTATGTAAATGCAAATATGTGTATTTACACCTGTGCCATGTGACAGACATACATCCCGTCAGGGCATGAATGTGTGCCACATGTGCACACAAGCACTAATCAGGGGTGCAGCAGGGTGTCAAAGTGACACCCTACCACCCTTGACTTTTTTCCAATTTTACCGAACCGGTAATTGCCGATTCGGTAATTGACATTCATTCCTATGGGCATCCATTACTGATTCGAAAATACGAAGTCGGCAAAATTCGGTATTTTCGAATCAGTAAATCTAAATTACCTACATCCAGCCCTTGATCTTTTTAACTGTTTAGACTATACTGGATAGATGGAAGTAATCAAATCCATTGAAAAACTGCAGGGGTTGAGGAGGAAAGACATTTTAGTTAACTTGGAATACAATGTCCGAATACATAGGAGAACAAGAGAGCCATTAAGGTTGCCCTATAAATTTCATGGGCCTATGTAGATGGCAACAATCTCTTCACCAGGTCAGAACTCTTGAGGGCATGAGGAATGTATTGGAATCTTTTGATCCCTGTGAGGAGTCTGGCAGCCGTCTTGAGATCTGTTGTAAGGGGCACAAGGTGACATTTAGGAGTTCCTGTAAGAAGGGCATTGCTGTAGACCAGTTTTGACATGTTAAGAGATTGCACTATCATCCTAAGATTGTCCGGGGGACAAATGGTTTTATTTTTTTGAGGTATTTGAGTGTGCAGAGTGCTCCTTTAGCTGACTTGTTGTTCAGGGTGATATCCAGGGACTTATCGGAGTTAGAAAGAGAAAGAGAGCAGTTAAGAATGTCAATATTCTTGATCTATTCTTGGATAGGTAAGGGATTGTTTCTGGGGGAGAAGTGTATTAGTTCTGTTTTTAGGGATCAGTTTAAGGTGGTTGGTTTTTAGCCAAGCTTGTATCTTAACTAGTGTGCTGTTCAGATGTTGGCTGTCACAAGGTGATTTTCTTTTGTAGTTGAATTGTGTGTCATCAGCATATAGATGATATTTAACCTCTACTTTGTTCAAACTGACATGGAGGGGTTCCATAAAGATATTACAATCGCTGGAGGATAGAGACTTGCGGTTTGCCTTGTATAACTGGAGAAGTTTTTGAGAGACAGCTGTTGATTTTTGAAGACAGTGATGTTGCAGATAGGATGTGAACCATCTCAGATCTGTTCCATTCACAACCACACATTTTTGAAAGTTTGAAGTAAATCTAGATGATTTACTGTATTGAATGCCACAGACAAGTCAAGTAGGATTAGGAGGCATCCAAGAATCTGTGGATTACATTGGAGATATTTGCATGGCGGTTTCGGTCCTTAATCCTTCCCTGAGTCCTGATTGGAAAGTATTGTGGAGTATGGTGGAGATTGAATTCCTCGATGTGTCAGCTGAGTTGAAGGAGGACACACTTCTCCAGCGTTTTGGTTAGGAAGATAAGGTTGATAATAGATCTGGGGTTGTTCAGGTCATTGGGGACTGCTCCTGGTTTTTGAGAATGGGGGTGACCTGGCTAGTTGGAGGGATTTAGTAACACAGCCAGATAAAAGAGAGATTTTGATGATTTTGGTCCAAAAGGAGGAGATGATGTGGTTAAGGTCCTTTACTAGGGTGGAGGGCAGTGGATTGGAAGTGTGGGAACTGGGCTTAAAGTTTGCTTTCAGTCATAAGTTTGAAGTCTGTCCACAGAGCATTGTTTTTTGATTGTAGGCGATCATGATTGATTTTATGTTCATTTGGGTCATAATGGTCTTTGGTTAAGCCTTTTATTTAGTATTTTTATTTATTTATATAGTTTTATGTAATTCAACCTAGACCCTGAGTGCTATAAAAATGTTACATCAAACAATAGCATGAAAAACTAGGTACATATATATGAGTAGATACCAGGAAAACCAAAATGTTGTCAGTGCTCGTTGTAGATCCAGGAGATATTCAAGAGTGCCGTTAGCATTCTCACTTAGAGTCAAGCCCAGATCTCGGTTGGTGAGATGTGTCTGATTTTGTAAGATATACGTATTTGCATGGCCATCTTAGGTGTCTTAATCTTGGTGAATGTCTGGCTGATAAACTACAGCTGGAACAATCCCCCTTAAAATCCCTAAGCTGCAATATCTGTGGCTGGGTGGGCCTAAATCCAACTCTTATTGCTCACACATCTGATTTCAACAACAAGAACTCTCATACTATTAGGTGTATTTTACTTAATACCAGGTCAATGGTCAAGCACAAACTTCACTTAGAGTGCCTGATCCAAATAGAGAACCCGGATCTCGTTTTTCTCACTGAAACCTGGGCAAATGAAAATAATGATACAGATTGGAACATGGCAATCCCAATTGGCTATTTTGTCACTAACCTTGATAGAATACGGGCAAGGGGTGGGGTTATAGCGATAATCTCTTTCTCTCAGAATACAGTGAAAATCACTCCAGAACCTACCCTAGACACTTAAGCTATGTCTTTTAGTATACAATCCAATAATATAGAGCTGTTTCCAGGTCTCTTGATCTATAGACCTCCAGGTCCTAAAACCTCTTTTATGACGTCTCTCGAAACGTATATGGAATCCTACATAGACACCGATTTGTTTACGATACTAGGTGATTTTAACATTCATTTGGAAGCCCACAATAATCCTGACACACTCTCCTTATTACTAAAAAATATATTAGGGGTTCTGCCCAAATTACCCACCCGTACCTGAGCAGGGGACATCCGAAGATGAAAAAGTAGAGAAAACTGGTACTGCGAGATCAATCAGCCATTTAATTACAAACAAGAAATAATTAATTATCCTGTTGCTTACCAGTATTATAAGGCATTCATGTTCAAAAATTCGATTCAACATATACGCTAGTCATCAAAAAGAGTGGCGCCAAAAGCAAACATAAAAAAATGAAAAAAATATACATAACATTACAACAACACAATATATGCAAATCACAATTACAAACTGTACCTAACAATCTATCTATACATACGTGTACCCTAAAAATATGTAAAAAAAAAAGGTATTTTTATTGCAGTATCCACTCCTAGCTTCGAGTGAAATACATCCTAACAGGGAAGTCCTACACTATGCGCCAGAGTTTATCAATTCTCTACACAATCTGTTCATCGGGGCGCAAAAAAACGAAACTCCGACTAAGTTGTAGAATGATGGGGACTCCTTATAAACAAGGTGTCGACGCAGTCGCGGACGCGTTTCAGCCAGATGTCTTTAAGGCTTCATCAGGACATGGGTACTATTGTGCCCAGGACAGCCAGCAGAAAAATTTATATATTTGAATCTTCGGAATCCAATCCCACAATGGCCTAGGGGGCTACTTCATCCCCAGGGGGAACCATACGAGTTTCTAAATGAGCACTTCAGACGCCCGATAAATGACGTCCAGACAGGTGGTCTAGTCACAGAAAACCACAGGGAAAATTCAGAGTGGCCTCTCAATCGGGGTCAGGGCACACCGAACTTCAACAAACAGACAATCGCACCGGACCCCGGCGGCAATCCGAGTGATCGAACCTCCTTATTAAACAAACTGGCTAGCTTTGGTTTGAAACAAATGCTGGTGGAAAACCACAGTATGCCAGGCGCACTGCTGGAATTAGAGTATTACAATTTTAACACACATGATTTTCAAAAATATTTGACAGTTTGACAATAAAGTTTGCAAATAATTTGATCACAAGACAAAAGACAGTGAAATTATTTCAGTGTATTAGATTCAAAAATATTCAGCAACAAATGAAACATAGATTATAAACATCAATAAAGGTGAAAATGATTTGTATTCACGATATCATATAGACAAAATGAATGTGGATGCTAAATGCATCTGAGACAGTCAACGTTCTTGGTCATGCCCAATGCATTTCCGGATATGATCCCTTCTTCAGGGGCACTAATGATGGAAAGAAAAACGCAAAATCAAACAATAAATCAACATGCCTATTAGAGATAAAATATCACTAGAAAACTGCAACGCCAAGAATGTCTAAGGGTAGAACCAGCGGTGTAAAAAGAAAGCATATACCCTCTTATGTGGCTACTCACAGTCAATTTAAAAGAAAGTACTCAAAAGATACTGAAAATAGTGCTGAAGACACCATGAGGCAAAACAATAGTGCGACAAAGAACCGATAGAACACACTGCTGTGTTAATTGAGAGTGATGAAAAGCAAAGTGAAAGAATGACTGGTTAGTCCATGCTTACGACCACAGAGTATACCTAACTAATTAATGCACCAATGTACTTACTGAGTATAAACGAAAAATGTGCAACCCAGACGTTTCTCTAATGCTGTGTCTGTTCTCTGCAACTGTTATAAACAAAATATGCAATTGTAATGATGCAGTGTATTGCGCTACTGTTTAAAACCAATATAGCGACCCGTGATTCTTTTTACCTTAAAGACGTCACGCGTTGTATATACACTATCTACTCACTCCCCAAGGATGTCCCGTAGCTGCTTGCTCAATAACGAGTTTTGCCGTCAGTGGCTTACTAATCCAATGAAAACCTCTCCGTACACCGTGCTGAGCACGATGGCACGAGAATGAAGCCTAATATAAAGAGACAAACATGAACTGACTCAGCGTGCCGAACCATGCGGGAAATCTAGACTAGATACGGACTTACGAAAACGGGTGTGGTCTGATCCCCTACAGCCACAACTGCATATCTAACCTGTAACTTGAACAGCTTGACTCTAATTAAACCACAACGCCCGTAAGCATCAATACATGTTGAATAGTGCCAAGCCCACATACACACATCACTGTATGCACAACAAGCAGTGTGTGCATAACAAGCATAACGGCTACACGCAGACATGAGTGACACAACCTCAGCACACACACCACAAATCTGCACAGCACAAATACAACAACACACCCAGGAAGTGAAGCAATACCACAGCCAACACACATACATCCAACACAACAACAACAGGATGCACCACTCTGGGATACAGGAGCAGAACCAGCTACACCAGAGCACTGAGCAGCACACACAGCTCCTGTGCACATGGGCAATCCTCACTGATAAATAGCTCAAGAACATCACACATAAACCATAGGGCCAATGTCCAAAGTGGAACATAACTCTTGGCCCAAGAACTGCACCACAAGGCACAGTCTCACAAATGAAGTGATGGGGATGCACACATGTAAACAAAGGGGACAGCTGACCTCTAAGTCAACCAACTTGCATGTCAGTAGTAGGCATGTAAGGGGTGTTGAATACACAAATAGAGGGAGTGCAGACCCACAATGGCTAGGCACATGTAGCACACATAGGTGATGGCATTACACCACACACACCATGCCATACAGGAGGCGAAAAGCCCCCATGTGCCTGCAATGCATGAGAAACACAAACACTATGCCAGTGAGGAGCAGCAGGGCCACACAGTCTACACAAACACACTCAAGACACATTGATGATCAAACAAACACAAGACTGATGTGCAAGTCACACACTTTGCACACTCATAAGTGACCCAAACAACAAGGAGGAGTCACACAGAACTGCATGACACACCAACATACTGCACAGTGCACAGCAGACAACTCACACAAGTGCATACAATCATTTACACAGGACAGGACAATCCAAACAACAGGTACACAACTCCTGGGTGACACATGTGTGGCTATCACAATCCAGGGGCACACATACACCCACACCCACTACAAAGTCACACCCTTCACACTGCACACCCCCTTGCCACCCAAGAGCACACATCTCATGTAGGCCAGGGGACCAGGACTAAGGGCCAACACAAAATGACCATACACATACACAGCTGGGCACATATAAGGGAATAACACACATACATCATGACATTGCCCAGCCTGCATGCAAACCTGTGCACGGAATCACACCCTGTGCTGGTAGTGTACCCCAACCTAACATGGCAACAACGTGGCCAACAATAGCAAACCACTAAAAAGAGAACTGCGTGACAGGCAAAAGAGCCAACACAGATAACACAAGTATCAGTGTCTGAATGGACTGAAGACCCTTTCACCCCTGTTTAAAAATGTGATGCTGGCAAAGAGCTTGGCAATGTTGAAGTGACACATAGAGCATGGGGCACAGGCAACCAAATGCACACACCAAAATAATTTTAATCAGCAAGGACACTGACAAAACACACAACAGGAGTAACTGTCTTTATTCACATATTGCACAGATGTGACAGTAGAACAACAGTAGACAAGAGCAAGGCACAAAATGCTGATCATATGCAAGATAATCTGCACAGGCAAACTACAATCAGGAAGGCCAGAGGGCATGGCACAGGGGAGAGTCCAACACAGCAGAGCAACGGGGCCAGTGTCAATGGCAGGTGGCACAGCATGTACATGAGAGGCTGCACAGGGGAGAGTCCAACACAGCAGAGCGACAGGGCCAGTGTCCATGGCACAGGGGAGAGTCCAACACAGCAGAGCAACAGGGCCAGTGTCCACGGCAGGTGGCACAGCATGTACATGTGAGGCTGCACAGGGAGAGTCAAGCACAGCAGAGCAACAGGGCCAGTGTCCATGGCACAGGGGAGAGCCCAACACAGCAGAGCAACAGGGCCAGTGTCCATGGCAGGTGGCACAGCATGTACATGAGAGGCTGCACAGGGGAGAGTACAGCACAGCAGAGCAACAGGGCCAGTGTCCATGGCACAGGGCAGAGTCCAACACAGCAGAGCAACAGGGTCAGTGTCCATAGCAGCTGGCACAGCATGTGCATGAGAGGCTGCACAGGGGCGAGTACAACACAGCAGAGCAACAGGGCCAGTGTCCATGACACAGGGGAGAGTCCAACACAGCAGAGCAACAGGGCCAGTGCCCATGGCAGGTGGCACTGCATGTACATGAGAGACACCTCTGTGGGGATGATGTCTGCGGGCGGGACTGCTTGGGTTGTGTCTGCTGTGTGCTCCTTGTGCTGTATTGTGTCTGTGACGCATGCAAACCGTGGTCACTGTCATCTGATGTGGCCACTGACTGGGGGTGGACAAAGGCACCTGAGCAGGAATGGGAGCATGTGCCTGTTGAAGGGCAGACGTCACTGCGGATGACAAAGCCTGGACTGTACAGTGTAGCCCACCCACGTCAGAGTTTATGCCCTCCATGTAGGCAACCACCTGGCCTAATTTCTTGTCATGGTCACTGAAGGCGTTGAACAGGGTGGTCTGGCCCACGCAAAGCTGGCGCAGACCGTGCACTGAGGGCAGCAGGGGGGACAGGTGCAGGTTCAGCGGTGCCAGGTGTGAATGTAACTTGTCTCCTCTTACTGACATGGACACGGGCAGCACCAGAGGAAGTGGATGGGAGGCTGGGCACTGGCCGCTGTGTGGTTGATGATGTTGCAGACTCCCTATCCCCTGTGCCTGCCAACATGGATGCATCGCAGCTGGCATCAGATGATGTAGTACTCTGTGTCTCATGTTCTTAACAAAGGAGGGAGGGAGAGAAAAGAAAGTGGATTCGGTCTCCCCGGGTATATATCATAAACAGAATTGAATCCACTTGGATGGTGGATGTGATCCCTACTGTGGTGGGGAGCACTTAGTGTTTTTTAAAATACCCCTCGCACACCAACAGGCCCCTTGGTGTCATGCTTCATCATCGGGGTCTTCGCACTCCTCTACAGGATACGTGCGTAAGGTATTTTATTTACAAAGGTGACATGTGAGGGGTGCTGGCATATTTACACGAAGGTGGTGATGGAGCAATGAGTTGACAGTCATGGTAGATGAGATGCAAGAGTAGACACCACATGGATGTGGTGCCCCAGTCCAACAGACATGTGCCATTTACAAGGCAGTATGGGGAAGGACAGTCCAAACATTCAAAGCAGTGGGGAAGAGGGTTGCCATCTGGGCTGGCTCCGTGACTGACGTGTGGCTGGAGCTTTGCCTCCAGAGACTCCTAGGCTCTTCTTTGGATGCCCCCTTGAGCACTTTGGTGGGGGGACCTGGGTCAGCGTTTGGGCCCCAGGAGTAGGTGTGCGGCAGGTAGGGATTCATCTGTCCTCTGATGGTGTCCCCCCGCTCCACCGAAGGAGCGTCCTGTTAATGTAGCGCCTTCGGGCGCGCAGCGTTGGGAAACAGGAAGTTGGCGCTAGGCTCCCTGGGAGCTGTAGTCTCCAGCCGCGGGCCGCGAGATGAAGCTGTGCGGCGCAGCGAGACTACAGCTTTTGGGCCCCAGGAGTAGGTGTGCAGCAGGTAGGGATTCCTCTGTCCTCTGATGTTGTCCCTCGCTCCACCGAGGGAGCGTCCTGTTAATGTAGCGCCTCCGGGCGTGCAGCGTCAGGAAACAGGAAGTTGGCGCTAGGCTCCCTGGGAGCCGTAGTCTCCAGCCGCGGGCCGTGAGATGGAGCTGTGCGGCGCAGCGAGACTACAGCGTTTGGGCCCCAGAAGTAGGTGTGCGGCAGGTAGGGATTCTTCTGTCCTCTGATGTTGCCCCCCCCCCACTATTTGTCCAATGCGTGTGTCGATGGACCTCATCAGCAGGATGAGCTCACGTAATAGTTCGTCAGACTGGCCATTTTGTCCCTGGCCCTGTTCATATGCCTGATGACTCTGGTGAAGTGGTCCAGGGATGGTGTGCCAACCTCCTGAGGTCTGGGGGTGACCCTCGCCCTCCCACCTGTCCTGCTGCCACAGACCTGTTGCCTCACCACAGTTGGCCCATGCACACTCTACCTGCCATCCACAGTTTTTGGTGTGTCCTGGTCATCCCCTGGGAGGGTGCTGCAGGTGGTACTGGTGGTGGTGCTGGTGCTGGTGGTGGTGGTGGTGGAGGTGGCAGCAGTGAAGGCACAGGACGTGACTACAGGAGTCTGCTGTGCTGTTGTTGTTGCAGCAGACATGGTGGTGGGGAGGATGAGGACCTGGGACATGTTGGTCCCTGGCATGGAGCTCATCGTCCAAACTATCCTGGGAGTCAACATCCGAGAGTCCATGTGCCAGGGGTGGAGACTGGCTCTGCTGGTCATTGTTGTCCTCAGCAGCGAGTTCTTAATCACCTGTGGTTTAGATGGGGAATGGTCAGTGTTGGGCACTGTGCATGTATTCTGTTAGCTGCGTGTTTGGTGAACAATGCAATGGCTTCCTGTTGCTCCTGGGTAAGGGAGGCCTCTATCCTGCTGGGGTGTGGGACAGGGGGCATGGTGGGAGTTGTGATACAGCCCTCCAACCCCCAAACAAGCCTCCCAAGCAAGAAGGCTACCTACCTGCAACTTTGTTTGTTGAACAATGCAATGGCATCCAGGTGCTCCTGGGTGGGGGAGGCCTCTATCCTGCTTGGATTTGGGACAGTGGGCATGGTGGGAGTCGAGGTACAACCCTCCAACCTCCAAATAAGCCTCCCAAGCAAGAAGGTTACCTATCTGTAAGTTTGTTTGGTGAGACCTCCCCCACCCAGGTGCTCCTGGGTGGGGGAGGCCTCTATCCTGCTCAGGTGTGGGACAGGTGGCATGGTGGGAGAGGTAGTGCAGGTCTCCCACCCCCAAACAGCCAGTACAGGGAAGATGGCTACCTACCAGTAAGGTGAGGCTGAACAGTGCAATGGCTGACACATGCTTCTGGGTGGGGTTGGGGGAGGGCTCCATCTTGGTAGGCTGTGGGACAGGGGGCATGGTGTGAGTCATGGTACAACCCTCCCACCCCTAAACAGCCAGTACAGGGAAGATGGCTACCTACCTGTTAGGTGAGGCTGAACAGTGCAATGGCTGACACATGCTTCTGAATGGTGTTGGGGGAGGGCTCCATCTTAGTAGGCTGTGGGACAGGGGGCATGGTGTGAGTCATGGTACAACCCTCCCACCCCCAAACAGCCAGTACAGGGAAGATGGCTACCTACCTGTTAGGTGAGGCTGAACAGTGCAATGGCTGACACATGCTTCTGGATGGTGTTGGGGGAGGGCTCCACCTTGGTAGGCTGTGGGACAGGGGTCAATCAATCAATCAATCAATCAATCAATCACTGCATTTATATAGAGCGCTACTCACCCGGGAGGGTCTCAAGGCGCTGGGGGAGAGGAGTATGTTACTGCTCGAACAGCCAGGTCTTCTGTTGCTTCCTGAAGGAGAGATGGTCTTGGGTTCGCCGAAGGTGAATGGGGAGGGAGTTCCAAGTCTTGGCTGCCAGGTAGGAGAAGGATCTTCCTCCGGCGATAGCTCTGCGGATGCGTGGTACGGTGGCGAGTGCATGGCTGGTTGATCTTGGCTGGTGCGTGGGCGTGTAGAAGGTCATGCGGTCGTTGAGGTACTTGGGGCCCAGGTCGTGGAGAGCCTTGTGTGCGTGGGTGAGGAGTCTGAACGTGATTCTCTTGCTGACGGGGAGCCAGTGCAGTTCTCTCAGGTGTACGGTGATGTGGCTGTGTCGGGGGATGTCCAGGATGAGTCGTGCGGTGGCGTTCTGGATGCGTTGGAGTCTTCTCTGGAGTTTGGCTGTGTTCAACAGTTGCTTGAGTCCGAGTTTGGCGAGGTTGTCCAGCAGGGCGGTGGTGTTTCTGTCGTTGTTGTTCTCCAGGTGGAAGTTGAGGTCCCCTAAGAGGATGTAGTCGGCGGAGGGAAGGGCGTGCGGGCTGATGAAGTCTGCGATGTCTTCGCTGAACTGTGTGCGTGGTCCCGGTGGTCTGTAGATGAGGGTGCCTCGGAGGGTGGTCTTGGGGTCGGTGTGTATCTGGAAGTGCAGGTGCTCGGCGGCGGAGAAGGTTTTGTCGGAGTTAGTCGAGATGCGGATGGTGTTCTTGTGTACGATGGCGATGCCTCCTCCCGTCTGGTTGATGCGGTCCTTCCGGGTGATCTTGTATCCGTCCGGGATGGCTGTGGCGATGTCGGGTGCTGAGGAGGCGTTCATCCAGGTTTTGGTGAGTAAGGCGACGTCCGGTGCTGATGCGTCGAGCAGGTCCCAGAGTTCCACGGCGTGCCTGTGGACGGAGCGGGTGTTCAGCAGGATGCACTTCAGGTGGTTGCTGTTGGTGTTGGAGTCAGCGGGGGCGGTGCAGGTCCGGTAGCAAGTGAAGCGGCAGGCTTTGCAGGCGAAGGGTCCGTTGGTGCGTCTCGGGGTGGCTCGGCAGCAGGCAGGGTTCCGGCCGGCATTGAGTGCGTTGAGAGTGGCGGCGTCGTAGGTCTGTCGTGAAGTCTTGCATCGGCGGTGGGGACCAGGGGTCCAGACGCGGACCTTCGGCGCACAATCGGCGCACCCACTGCGTGTCAACACTGCTCGTGGGAGTGGGCGTCATAAGTAGGAAGCCGGGAGGGCGGGTCGGCTGGGTCTTGGCGAATGGGCGGTGGGGGGCGGGCCGCAGGGAGGCAGCGGCGGGAAAATCGGAGCGAGTGGCCGGCTCTGAGGTGGTTGGGGCGCTCTGGCGGTCGGTTCTCGGCTGGTGGGGCGCTCTGGCGGCAGGTTCTTGGGTGGCTGAGGCTCTTCTGCAGCGGTCGGTTTCAGCGGGGACAGGAGGGGGTGACCAGGCCTAAGGAAGGCGTGGTGGTCGTGGTACAGCCCTCCCACCCCCGAATAGCCAGTACAAGGAAGATGGCTACCTACCAGTTAGGTGAGGCTGAACAGTGCAATGGCTGACACATGCTTCTGGGTGGTGTTGGAGAAGGCTCCATCTTGGTAGGCTGTGGGACAGGGGAAATGGTGGGAGTCGTGGTGCAGCCCTCCCACCCCCAAACAGCCAGTACAGGGAAGATGTCTACCTACCTGTTAGCTGAGGCTGAACTGTGTAATGACTGACACATACTCCTGGGTGGGGGAGGCCTCTATCATGCTCAGGTGTGGGACAGGGGGCATGGTGGGAGTGGTAGTGCAGGCCTCCCACCCCAAACAAGACTCCCATGCAAGTTGGCTACCTACCAGTTGGGTGAGGCTGAACAGTGCAATGGCTGACACATGCTCCTGGTTGGGGGAGGCCTCTATCGTGCTCAGGTGTGAGTTGTAGTGCAGACCTCCCACCCCCAAACAAGCCTCCCAAGCAAGATGGCTACCTACCTGTAAGTTTGTTTGGTGAACAATGCAATGGGTGATACATGCTCCTGGATGGGGGTGGCCTCTATCCTGCTCAGGTGTGGGACAGCGGGCATGGTGGGAGTGGTAGTGCAGGCCTCCCACCCTCAAACAAGCCTCCAGAGCAAGATGGCTACCTACCTGTAAGTTTGATTTGTGAACAATGCAATGTCTGACACATGCTCTTGTGTGGGGGAGGCCTCTATCCTGATCAGGTGTCGGACAGGGGGCATGGTGGAGGTGTGGTACAGGCATCCCACCCCAAACAGGGCCTCCCAAGCAAGATGGCTAGCTACCTGTTAGTTGAGGGTGGAAAATGCAATGGTGTTTGGGTTGTGCAAGGACGTACATATCAGTGTGTTGGTTAACATTTGTTTGTAGATACCAGTCTCCACTCCCCCGGATACTCCTGTGAGACTCTCAGGATGCAGTATGGCAATCACCTTCTCCTCCCATGGCGTGAATGGTTTTGGTGGAATGGGAGGGCCACCGCCCGTCTTGTCAGCCAGCTCCCGGTTCTTGCTTCTCCTCTCTTTGACAACCCTCTTGAGATCATGCAACCGCTTCATGATCTCTTTCTTGGATCGCGGGATGGTCCCTACAGCATTGAATCTTTGAACTATCCTTTCCCACATTTGTGTCCTTGTGGCTAATGCTGTCTGTTGGACCAGGCTACCAAACATTTGTGGTTCAACTCTCACTATCTCATTGACCATGACTGTCAACTCACTCTCTGTGAATTTGAGCCTTTTATGTGCTGCCATGGTGCGTGGTGTTTGAAGTGTTTGTGGGTGCAGGGGTCTGTGTGGTGTGTATGGTGTTAATGTGTGAGGTGTGTTGTGTGCTTGGGGATTGTTGGTGCTGGTGTGATGGTGATAGCAATGGTGGTAGTGGTGGTGGTGGTGTGTGTGCTGTGTTGTTTTGCCTCTCCTGTCAGATGTGGTGCATTCTCTTCTGGAGTGTTGCAAAGGATTGTGGTCAGTAAAGGGGCTGGTTTTATACTCAGCTGTGTGGGTGTTTCTAAATTGGAATTTGCTGTGAGGTGTGTTGTCCTGGGAATTGTAGGATTTTTTTTGGCATTTGTTTTTTCATTGGAATGTGTTTTGTGTATTTGTAGGGCATGGCTACTTTGATTTGTGCTAAGTTTGGCATCGTTGCAGTTTTTTGGCATCGTCCGCCATATTTTTCATGTTCCGACCGCTGCGGTGGCTAAGCTGCTGCTCTTCCGCTGTCACTCCCATTAACTCCTGTGTGCGACCGCAGCGGTCGGAAACAGCGGATCGTACCGCGGGACCATCGCGGATATCCTAATTTCCCATGCGGTATCTCCGCTTTGCTTGCAGCGGGGTGTAGCTTTTCCACTGCGTTTCCGACCGCCGCAGTCGGTTTTTGGACATCACCGCCTGCGTCGGGCAGTTTTTGTTAGCCCACTACCGCCCGCGGTCTTTCTTTTTTGGCGGTTGATCCTAATTTGACCACCAGTTTATCCATGGTCCCAGCGGGCGGTTGTTTCCCGCCTCCATGGCGGTCTGGGTGGTTTTTCGCCTGCTATCCTAAAGGGGCCCTTAGTGTTTCTGACTGAAACATGGCTGTCGGATTCGTCCAATCCTTCTATAGCTTCAGCCATTCCCCCCGGCTGCTCCATTATGAGGAAAGATCGGGTCGGTTGCAAGGGAGGCGGAATTGCTAATATGCAGAGGCTCTAGTTGAGTGGATTGCACATGGTACTCTGACCTTTGCTCACCCCATATTGCGCCCCTCAAGAGCAAATTAGAATATCAGCCCTTGGTATAACGACACCCTACGTCAATGCAGGAAGAACTGAAAATGTCAGGAAAGAGCTTGGAGGAAGGGCTTCAAGGTGGATAATAAAAAGAACTACGAGGAGGGCTTAAAGGACTACCATAAAAAGAAACAGGCAGCTGTGAAGAGCTTTTTTGCCTCAAAAATATAATCGGCTGGGGATAAAAGCAGGGAAATATTCAACATCGTTAAAAGGGTCTCTTCACTGAAGGTGGAGGCTAGGTTGACCCCCTCTCTGATGAGTGGATTGGTAACCTATCTATTTTTTTCTATTAAAACATTGTTATCACAAAATCCACTTTTGATCCACTTTTGATGACCCTGCTGTGACAGAGGTGCCATTCTCTCTACAGATCGCCTCAACGGGGCAGGTACTTAGGGCCTCCCTGTCTATTTTCCCACCTATGTCACTGGCAATAATGAAGGGCTTGAAATCTGGCTCGCCGGTGCACCCTTGCCCGGCCAAATTTCTTGCATCCATGGCTGAGGTTTTGAATTCTACCATAAACTGTGTACTGAATACTTCCCTCTCTGAGGTACAGATTCCAGCAGGCTGGAAGAGTGCAAAGATAATTCCTTTACTAAAAAAAAACCACGGCTGATCCTATGGTCTTAACTAATTATAGACCTTTTTCTCTTTTGCCATTTTTTGCTAAAACAGTTGAGAAATATGTTCATACTCTGATAAGCAACTTCCCAGTAGCAAATAATTTGTTTCACTCTAGCCAATCAGGCTTTAGGCAGAATCTCAGTACAGAGAAAGCATTGCTGGAAGTATCAGACTCAATCAAAGAGACTCTGGATGAAGGTGGCAAAGCGGTCTTGGTCTTGCTAGACCTCTCTGTGGCTTTCAACACCGTGCCCCATAGCCTCCTTTTGCGAATGCTAAGGGAATGTGGCTTTTTGGGCATTGTGTTAAAGTTGCTTACCTCTTTCCTAGATGGCAGAAATCAGGAGGTCTGGTCACCTCCTTTCTCGGCCAGCATACCATCTTTAAGCGCGGTGGTGCCAGAGGGCTCTATTTTGATCCCTGTACTTTTCAATCTATACATGGCCCCCCTGACTATCCTGGCAGAAGAGAATGAGGTGACAATAATATCATACGCCGATGACACACAACTGCTGTTCGCCTGTAGGAAAGTAGAGGAATTTAATGGGGAGAAGATTAATGAATGCCTGAAAGAAACTTTTGTTTGGTATAAACGGAACCATCTGAAATGTAACTCAGATAAGTCAGAAATAATTTTTTTCGGCTCCCCACCAATGGATGTCTTGACACAATGGTGGCCTCAAGATATGTCCCCACCCCAGGCCACAGTTAGCATTGTAAAGAACATGGGAGTAAAAATAGATGACACCCTTTCAATGGTACCCCAGGTTCAGGTGGTGGCAGGGATTTGCTTTGGCCTTCTAAAAATGTTGCAGAGGTTTTTGTTTTCACTTCAGACCTCACAAAGGAAAACTGTTATTCAGGCCCTCATTGTGTCCTGATTGGACTATGCTAATTTTCTGTACCTGGGCCGTCTGGAGCTCTTATTAGGTAGGCAGACAAAATATCGATTTTTAAATATCGACATACAATAATGTCGATGTTTAAATATTAAAGGGACAGAATTTCGAAGGTAAGTATTATCGATTTTGTTCATATCGATGTTAGCAATATCCATGTTACTAATATCGATGTTTGGAAAAATTGATGTTACTAATATCGATTTTTATATTATTTTTATGTATATTATTATGTATTCAATATGTTATTTTTTTTTATGTAGTATGAGTACATTTTGTATTTTAGTACCGTAGCCGGTTGTGGGTTTATAGGGGAATAGGGTGGGAAATAATTTAATTATACTAAATTAATAATTAATTTTTAGGAATTAAAAATAATTTTAATCAATTGTAAATCATTTTAATAAATTGGAAATTAATTTTAATTAATTGGTAATTAATTAAATTTTTTGATTAATTGATAATTATATTCTGTAGCGGGTTATAGGTTTATTGGGGAATAGGGTGGGAAGTAATTTAAATGTAATGAAGTAATACTTTATTTTAATTAATTGTTTTTGTTAATTATATTATAGTTAATTAATTATTATTTGGTAATGCATTTTTATTAATTGATTAATTGATAAATATGTTCTGTAGTGGGTTATGAGTTTATTGGGGAGTAGGGTGAGACGTAATTTAAATGTAATTAGGTAATCATTTTTTTTACTTAATTGTTTTTGTTAATTATATTATTTTTAATTAACTATTAATTGTTAATTAATTGTTATTAATTTGTTTCCATTATTAAATTATTTGTACTTAATTTGTCATTGGTAATTATGTTTTTAATAATTATTTATTGGTATTTGTAAATAGTTGTATTTAATAATTAATTTAATATTTTAAAATATTAATTTATTTATAAGTATGTTATTTTTAACTTCTACGCTATCCAACACTAACCCTACTGTTGCACTCTCTGGAGTGGGAATAGTAATTTTTACCCCTACGCTATCCACCACTTTCCCTACTGTTGCAATCTCTGGAATGGGAATAGTAATTTCTACCCCTACGCTATCCAACACTTTCCCTACTGTTGCATTCTCTGGAGTTGGAATAGTAATTTTTCCCCCCACGCTATCCTACACTTTCCCTACTGTTGCACTCTCTGGAGTTGGAATAGTAATTTTTACCCATATAAAATCCAACAATTTCCCTACTGTTGCAATCGCTGGAGTGGGAATAGTTATTTTTACCCCACGCTATCCAACAATTTCCCTACTGTTGCACTCTCTGGAGTGGGAATAGTAATTTTTATCCCTACGGTATCCAATATTTTCCCTACTGTTGCACTCTCTGGAGTGGGAATAGTAATGTTTACCCCTACGCTATCCAACACTTTCTCCACTGTTGCACTCTCTCGAGTTGGAATAGTGATTTTTACCCCTACGCTACCTAACACTTTCCCTACTGTTGCACTCTCTGGAGTTGGAATAGTAATGTTTACCCATATAATATCCAACACTTTCTCTACTGTTGCACTTGCTGGAGTGGGACTAGTTTTTGTTACCCCCACACTATCCAACAATTTCCCTACTGTTGCACTGTCTGGAGTGGGGATAGTCATTTTTACCCCTACGCTATCCAACACTTTCCCTACTGTTGCACTCTCTGGAGTGGGAATAGTAATTTTTACCTCTACGCTATCCAACAATTTGTCTACTGTTGCACTCTCTGGAGTTGGAATAGTAATTTTTACCTCTACGCTTTCCAACACTTTCCCTACTGTTACATTCTTTGGACTGGGAGATGTACTTTCTACCCCTAGGCTATCCAACATTTACTTACTTTTTTAAATTTGTTTTACATTTTTATTAATTTGTATTCATATTGTTATTTTATGTGTATAGATGTATTTGTAATTTATATTATTTGTAATTATTCATAAGCTATTAAAAAATGTTTACAAGTTAATATTAAGGAAGTATATATATTATATATTATAAGTATATGTTTAATTAATTTTGTTATATTTTTTATTAAAAATTTATTTTCAAAAACAATATTTTTTAATTATGATATTTTTGACATCAATATTTTTTTTCCAATATTTTCCTACTTACCCTGTTGGAGATAAGATGTCGATATTGTTGACATCTATATTTTTGTTGCGATATTTTTGTAGGTCGATATTTTGTATATCGACATTTTGTCAGACATTCCTCTTATTAAACAGAATGCAGGTGGTGCAGAACGCGGAAGCCAGGGCTATTTTGAGTCTTGGGCTTAGTGACCGGATTTCCCACCATATCAGGAACTTGCATTGGCTGCCCGTTCACAGTAGAATTTGTTTTAAGGCGCTGGTCCTGGCATCTTATGGTCACCCGAAGTATTGCAGCATCCGTAAAGGAGGCCGCTCTTTTCAAGTGCTAGTTGCCGGACTCTGGATAAGCTTCCCCTTTCACTTAGGCAAACCACCAATGTGTTGAATTTTGGGAAGCAACTGAAGACCTGGCTGTTTCAACAACCAACCTAATTGTCTCCTATTTGGTTCTTTTTTTCTGTTTCTCTTTTTTCACTTTTTTCCTGTTCTTTAGATTTGGGTTTTCTGTCTTAGCGCCGGGATACTCTTTGAGTAGCTGTGCGCTCTATAAGACTATTTTAACATAACAGAACATAATATGAGCGTATGTATGACATGGAATGTGTGATAGGTGAGTCTATTGCCTGGGGTGTGTATAACTGACCTTATGAAGTGTGTGCATCTTGTGTGTCGGGTGAGTACATTAGTAATTCTTTATATCAGTCTGAAGACAAAGAGTCAGGATTTGATGTGTGTCTGTCAGTGAAGTATATTTTTGGAGAACAGGAGTTTCTGTTAAAAATGTGTAAGGTGTTGTGTATATAGAACCATAAGTGTTTGTGTTTTGTGTGTATTGGTTTTGTTTAGAATGATTATCTAACAAGCGTGTCGAGCATTTATATATGTATGAGTTGGGAGCCTATATGTGTATGTCTTCAAGAAGTTTGTCCACATTTGTGTATGGTGTGGAGTATGTGTGTTAGTAAAGTGTGTTGCGGGCATTCTCTGCATCAAGTGTTATTGAGTGTGTATATCTGTCATAGCTGTCAGATATGTGCATTGTGCAAAGTGTGCATTTTACAGGCACCATGAAGTGTGTATATGTGATACTTGTGTGTGTCTCCCTTTGGAGTATGTGTACCAAATGTGTGTATTTGAAGTATGTTGAGCATGTATCTTAAGAACAGGCTGGGGCTTTTTGTTGATATTTGTCTAGGATCAACATTTTTGTAAATATATGCACTTCATTTTGTGTGGCTTTTCAACATAGTTTTTACGTTTTTAAAATTTCTGTGACTATATCTATTAGCTGACAGGTACACTATGCCTTTACTTTTTGATTGATATAATAAAAACAACTTTTCATCAAACCTAGAAAAGGCACTGAATGATGGAAAGACATCTGCCCCATAAAACATTTTGTAACCATAATTTCAAAGTTGTAGATATACATAGAGAGACAAATCTTTCTTATGATAAATACATTTTATTGGCAGCTGAAACATCAGTTTAGGACTGCCCATCCTAATGTTTGACTGATATAAACCAATGAACCAACTTTGGCACAGTTCTACATGATTCAATACAAAATTCTACTGCACTTCCTATAGTTTAACACTGTAAAGTCACAGAGAAATTCACCTAACTGTAACGTTACCTTAACTTTGAGTTTTTTCAGTGAATATGTATATTTAGTGAAAAAAACAAAGGGTACAGGGACATTGTGGTTAGGTTCAAATTCCACTTGTCAAAAACTATAGAAATTTAGCAGCTGTAGTTACCTGAGCTAATTATCACTCATGCCCACAATGCTCTATTTATGACCTCACACATTATATCACTCATGATATGGTCAGTGACATCACTGATGACATCTCAAACAACATTAGTGATGTCATTACTGATGACATCACCCAGTGAGTCTGTTTTAAAAACTTTTCTGAGTCTTAAATATATATTCTAAGTTACTGTATGCGTAAAAGTGCTATTCATTTTGCACTACTAATGAGTGAAACTGTTTCTCGTATATGTCATCTGAGTGGCTTTGTGGTTGTATCAGTGTGGGAGTCGGCATGTGAGTGGCTGCATGGATGTGCAAGAGGGGTGTGTGAGTGGCTGTATGGGTGAATAAATGGGTGTGTAAGTAGCTATTTGGGTGGAGGAGTGACTATGTGAGTTTCTGTATTGGTCAGTTAATGGGTGTATGAGTGGATGCATGGGAGGGTGAGTAGCTGTGTGAGTGACTGTATGGGTGGGTGAGTGTATTTAAGTGGCTGTATCAGTGACTGAGTGGATGAGTGAGTGGCTCGATGGGTGCGTGAGTGTGTGTGAATGCCTCTATGGGTGAGTGAGTGGGTTTATGGGTAACAGAGTTGCTGCTTGAGTGGAAGCATGGGTAAGTGAGCGGGTGTGTCAGTGATGTTTTTACATAATTTATATCTGTGCGTGTGGCTGTATAGGTTAGTCAGTACTTGTATTGATGTGTGAATGGGTGTATACGTGGTTTTGTGGAGGAGTGAATGTATGAGTGAGTGGCTTTATTGGTGAATGAGTAGATCTGTTAGTAGGTTTATGGGTGAGTGAGTGGCTAGTTTAATGAGTGAGTGGTTGCATGAGTGTCTGTGTAGGTGTGAGTGGGTATGTGAGTGGTTGTATGGTTGTATGAGTGGCTGTATGGGTCTGTGAGTAGGTGTGTGAGTAGCTGCTTGAGTGGCCATATGGGTAGTGAGTGGTTGTATGAGTGGCTGTACGAGTGAGTGTGTGTGTGTCAGTAGTTTTATGGGTCTGTGAATGTTTATGTGAGTGAGGGTGTGCGAGCAGGTGCATACGAGGTTATATGGGGATGTGAGTAGGTCTGTGGATGATGTCATAAGTAGCATCATCAATGCTGTCACTGACCATGTCATGAGTGATGTAATATTTGATGTCATAAGCAGTGCTTTGCAGGTGTGTAAGTGGTCAATGGTTTTGTACAATCAAAATATGAGCCTAACTATAACTTTCCTATGACCTTTGCTTTGAATTTCTAAGTTTTATATTCTATTTCCTAACTATAATGCCCCTGTAACCCTATTTTTTTCTCTTTCTAAGTATTTTTAATGTTATTTTCTAAATTTAGCATCCCTGTTGCTTTTGGGTTTCAGTGAATTTTGGAGGTTTTTTAAAATTGTATTACCTAACATTAACCTCAAACCTTTGAAAGTGGATGTGTGTGTGCCTGTGGTGAGTGGGTGTGTAATTGTCTGTATGGATATATGTGTGGGTGTGTGAGTAGTTTTAAAGGTGTGTGAGTGAAGTTGTGAGTTGGTGAGTAGCTGTGGTGGCTCTATTGGTCTGTGAGTGGGTCATTGAATATCTATGTAAGTGTGAGTGGCTTTAATAGTGCCTTTATGAGTCTGTGAGTGGGTGTGTGAGTAGTTTTGTGGGTGTGTGAGTGCCTATATAGGTCTATGAGTTATATATTGCTAAGTTAGACAGGACAGGGCCAAACAGGCAATGCCTCTAGGTGATTTTCAACTTTTGGAGTCATTTAAAGGGAGGGCAATGGAATCTGCTCTGACAAGAAGAGGCCAAGAAAGATCCCAGTCATCACAATCACTACATATTACTCTCTGATAGATCAAAAATGGTGTGCAACGGTTACCACGCATTTTTTACAACGCGGTACCGTTAGCACGCTACTTTTACCACGCAGGTCACTACAACGAAATGCGCTGGGGGGCGCTCCAGGATAGTAAATACTTTAATTTACTATCCAACTCCTTTCCCTAGAGTCCACGGGGACTGGAGTTGGAATAGTAAATTAAATAATTTACTATCCAGCGCCCCTCCACGCAAGTCGTTGTAACGACTTGCGTGGTAAAAGTAGCGTTGTAACGGTACGCGTTGTAATAGTACGTGTGGTACCGTCATACATCCATCAAAAATGCATTCACCTTTACCAAGGATTTAAGATCATTTTTCAATATGGAATTGCTGAGAAAACACACTTGCTCTGCCGTCTCTAAGCCCAGGAAGTTAGGATCATTCGTCCTTTATCGAAGTGGAGCTTTAACTGGGGCAATTGCTTTGTTCATATATGCTTCCTGTTGAGGTTTAACTTCTCAGAAATGAGCTTCAGGCCCAGAAAGGATCTTCAACCACTCATTTTTTCCTACAAGGATCCACAGTTTTGCACAAAAAGTCTACACAACTGGGGTACTTTCTACTGGTTAACTTATAAGTGCTACCTCGTTGGGTAAATGTCTCCGGTGTATTCTACACCACAGCCTCATAATGGATATCAGGGAAATGTCTCCAGCAACCATGTGTGTTTGTCAGCAATGTGATTGTTACTTGTGCATCTTCTTCCTGCAATTTGTGATAACAGAAATCCTCCTATAGATAAAAAGACTAGAAAGGGGTGAATCCCCAACACACAAGGGCACTACGTCTATACTGAATAAAGGAAGTGGTTCTTTGTTTAGTGGAGATGTCCTCATATTCTTCATCATCAAGAACAAGTCTCTAAAATTGGTGGGAATCATACTGGGGTTCCTTTTGGTAAGATGTCCATTACCATGGCAAAAGGCAGGAAGACAATTGCATACTGCTAAGGTTAGAGGGATGGTTCTAAATGGGTGGAGATGGAAGAGATTTTGCACACTTGAATACCTGTAGTCATTTAAAGAGAGGCTGCATGGGCCCATCCCCAGGCCGGTTTCAGCTCCAAGCACAATTCCCATTGGGCCCAAACTAAACTTAATGGGGTAGGGGCTCCCAAGGACCCTATCACTCATTGCACAGCAAATTAAATCTGGATGCCCTGATGCCCACCCAGAGCACCCAGTTAGCACTGTTGGGGACAGCAAGCCCACCCTTTAAAATTAATTTTGTGCCCCAAGTTAATGGCGGTCCCCGGGGGCAATTTTAAACATTTGAAATTAGCTAGGCCCCTAGGGGACCCCAGCACCAAGGCTAGGAGGTCATGGATTATTCTTGCCCTTCCCATTTTTCATAGCCGAATCCGAAAATAACTGCCAGCACTTCCTGGTTGAAGTGTTGGCAGCAAATCAGATCTGTGCCAGAGATCGTCATTATTTGCTAATGCTTTGCACACCGAGATATACACAATTTGGATTTTTTTTAATATCTCAAATACTCCTGAACAGATTTGCACTAAGAGCTACCTTTCTGCCAAAGCTGGTGTAATTCCTTCCCGCGGTTCGAGCTGTAGTCATGTAGCCTGTCTTTGTGCTTCTGACTTTCTGTTTTTGACTGTGTGCTACATCTCGTTTTTGCTGGTTTTAGGACTCTGGGAACTATACCACTGCTGACTAGTGCTTAGGTGCAAGTGCTCCCTGTCTAAATTGTATTGCTCATTGGTTTACCCATGATTGGCATATTTGGTTTACTAGTACGTCCCTACTAAAGTGTTTCCCAGGGCTTGTAAATCAAATGCTACTAGTGGGCCTGCAGCAATGACTGTGCGGCACACATTAGTAGCTCTGAAAGTATGTCTCAGACCTGCCACTGCCAAGTCTTTGTGTGCAGTTTTAAAGTATGATTTTGGTCTGATGCACCCACTTGCCAGGCTCAAACCTTCCCTCTAATTACATGTAAGGTACCTCTAAGGAAGGCCCAAGGCAGCCCCATGGGCAGGGTATAGTGTATTTAAAAAGTAGGACATGTACTGGTGTGTTTTACATATCCAGATCGTGAAAAAATGCTTAATTCATTGTTCACTATTGCAAGTTATCTCTCCCATGGGATAACATAGGGATTACTTTGAAATATCCTTTACGTGTAATTTTCCATGGGGGCATATAGAGATATGGAGTTTGGAGTCTATGAACCCACAATTTAAATATACATATTTTGGTGAAGTTGTTTTTTGAATTGCATGTTTGAAAATTCCACTTTTAGAGAGTGGGCATTTTCTTGCTGACATACACACAGAAAAAGAGTCTGACATGAGCATTATTCTACCCAAATTAACATACTGCTCCAAAAATGAATGAGCACACACAATCTACTTAGGTGGAAGAAAATCGCACAAGTAGAGAAAGAAAAAAAGGGAGCTCTTCTCTGTGAGGACAAGAACTCTTACTCACCCAAAGGTGACATACTTCATAATGGGGTTCCCTCCTCATAATGGGACCACAAAGAACTCAGTGGGGGCTTCTACTTCCCGGGGGAGGAGCAGAGGTGTTCTGGGAAATGATGAGCACTAAAGATGTAAGGAGAGAGGGGCAGAATGCAAGTGTAGATAGGGATAATGTGATAAAACTATTTCCTGGTGGGAAAAAACATTTATTCTGGTGCCCCCAGAGGGTATTTATTTATTAAAAGTTTTATATAGCGCAGACATGACCCGAGTGGGTATCAGAATGCTTTACAGAAGTACAGAAGTACGAATAGTGTTGCAAGTAAAAAACAAAAAACAAACAAAAAAATAACAATGATAGGCAAGTAATGGAGCAATAAAATATGCCTAGGCAAGAGGAGATAGTATAGCAAATAAGTTCACCAGACAAATTGAGGGGTAAAGCACCTACCAGCCTCATAGACATAGTCAAAAGCATCGGCCCCAATCTTGACAATAGGGGACATCAAACAAGGTCATTCATTCATAGGGCTTTCAGTTCTTTTTTGAATGAAGCCATAGAGGGAATCAGTCTGATATGCTGAGGCAAGGAGATCCAGAATCTCGGGGCACTCCCCGAGAACACCCAACTGCTTTTTGAGGTTTCAGCAGCAGGGTGCTATAACTTTTAAAATATCTGCTCCCGCCAGAGATCTCCAGTTTTCGGGCTAAATACAGAGGGGTGTCAAAGTGGAGTGCCTTGTGCGCCATGCTTGGACAATCCATGCTCCCAGTGAGTAGTAAAAGAAACCTGATCCTGAGCTTTTCTATAGTGATCAGCTTAACCATCATGAGTCCCTTCACAAAGTGCAGGGCTAAATGCATCTGCAGAACAAACACAAGGCAAAATTAAAAATGTATTGATATACCAACAAGCCCCTGTATTGTAGATTGTGTTGTTTATGTAACATGGGGGGTATTTACAATATCACAGTATATCTGAAGTAATGTATCCACAGACCATAAGGATCCTCCATCTAAGCCTATCTAGGTTCCTAGACACTGGAGCGAGTTAAGCTTATTAACTCTCATTACATTTAATCAGTATTGTAATGCAAGCTGGTATTATGTAACAGGCATGTCACAGATCTATGTCAGAACTTGGGTCGCACTAAAACTAATACTTGTGGAACTGACAAAATACAAGGGGTGCATATAGGAGCAGTCCCGGGCAACATATCTTATCATCAGATGGACAAACGAGAACCTCACACACAATATTAAAAACACAGAAAAGCCTTGTTCGCCTCTATGCACCTCCCAATTAGAAAATTGGTGAGATGGAGAAATAAACAAGTCGATTTAACTACTGTGTAACATTCATAGCAGAATTTAGGCGCAAGTGCTCATGGGAAATGTAGTTTGCCTGGGTGAGGATGACCGTTGGACTCTTGTACATTTAATCTAGACAGGCCCACACAGGGACCTGAGGTGTGCCACGCATATCCTAATCGGCAAGCACCAGGCTGATGGGCCTTCCTAAGCTGGAGTGGTGAAAGGAATTGTCACAGGCACAAGAATAGTGCTGTGCTTGTCCTCACACAAAGCTGTCTCCACCCCCTATAGTTGAGTCAGGTCAGGAAAAGGGGGTGATGTGTGCACTACAAAAACTTTTCTTTGAAGTTTGCCTTCTTCAAAGGCAGAAACTGGTATAAGTACTGGAGCAGTGACGCCATAACTTCAGAACACTTCTAAACCAAATTACATTCTGCCAGGAATACGAACTGGATGCTGTAGGAGGGACTGACACTCTACATATTGCTTTGTTGTGCAGCATTGCTGCTTGCTGATTCTTTCCTGGGAGTGAAATGACTGAACTTTGCTTTCTTCATCCTGCTTCCAAGGTTCTCAAAGAGCTTGTGTGTGCTTGCCTGTTGTTAAGAAAACTCAGGGCCATCAACAAACTTCACCCACCAGTGCCTGGGCTCTTCTGCTGAGAGCCTTTACTTGCCCAGTGGAGCCAAATCCAGGGCCCTTGGAAGTAGAATTTGGTGAACTGAAGGAGAAAATCTACACATCGACTCACAGCAGATGTTTTTCTGACGCGGCACGGCCATGTGGCTGAAAAATCAATGCATCACCACTGTGTGGCCGAAGAATAAACTCAGCACAAGCAGTGTGGCGGAATAATCACCGCAGCCAAAGCCTGAAGTCCAATGATGTCCCTGGCACCTCCTCCAACTTTGACACAGCCCCTGTTTTGGAGCTGAAGAATTGCTTCTCAGCTGTGAAATCGATGTAGTCGATCCGCATTCTGGTGCATCATCACTGGGCACCGATCCTCCATCAACATTACAGCGCAGTAAGGAACTGGGGATGCATGTCCGGACCCTGATGCAACACCTCCCTTACCAGCAAGGAATCAATGCATCACCTCCCCTGTCAGTGAGGAATTGATGCATCACCTCCTCTCTGAGCAAGGAATCAATGCAACACCTCCCCTGCCTAGCATTAAGGAACCAACGCTTTACCTCCTCTGCCAGAAAGGAACTAGCGCATCGCCTCCTCTGCCATAAAGGAATCAAAGCATCACCTCCTCTGTCTAGTAAGGAAACAACAAATCACTGCATGTTCCGGCACCTCACCTCCCCTGTGGCCCCATCCATTGATTTCTATGAATGAAGACTTATTGAACCTTTAGAAAAGTGATATCTTTACTTGTGTATGTTGGATTTTTGTTGTTGCTGTTGTCTTGTTTTATTCAGATAAATATTTGTTATATTTCTAATGTGGTGTGGACTCACTTTGTAATGTTTTCACTAAGTTACTGTGTGTATATGTACAAATGGTTTACACATTGCCTCTGGAATAAGCCTGACTGCTCGTGCCAAGCTACCAAAGAGGTGTGCAGGTGTTATCATAGCTGTGTGACTCCTTTACCCTGATTAGAGTGAGGGTCCGTACTTGGATAGGGTACATACAGAGTGCAAACTAGAGACCCCATTTCTAACCTTGGTGGTCAGTGGTGAGGATAGGACTTGTGTTTGTACTTTGCATAGAGTGATTGGTATACACTACTGCCACATCCCAGACCATTACACAACCACATACTGTTTTTTCCATTTAGTTTTTTTGACTTCTTGAGTTTGGATACTTTTTAAGCTTTCTACTACAAAATGGAGTGGAGTGCTGTGTCTCACCGGTTAGAGGCGGCAGACCCGGAAGCAAAATTTGGCCCGGGACCAGGGTTCGATTCCTGACGCAGCAGGGTCGTGGACCAGGGTCAGTGGACTCGATAATTCTCTCCTCGGTGCCTACTCTAACTAGGGGTCCCACTCGGCAACTCTGGGCATTTGCTTGCCTAATCTCCACAATGGCCCCATCAACGCCGGGGATGCCTGGCTCCACCTTGGGGATTCCCAGTAGGGACCATCCAACAGGGAAAGCCAGGACGGGTTCCCCAGCGGTATACAGCACCAGGACGCCAACAGGCAACAGTGCGCTTTACAAGTAAAACATTACATTAAATGTCTCAATATACAGCATCTTCAATTGCATCAGCAGATTTGTTATTTGAGGAGGATAGGTTAGAAACCTACAAGGTGTCTCTACTGTCAATCTGCAAGGACCTCAAAGTCATCCAATCCAAAGGCCTCACTAAAAAAGTAAGCTCTAAAAGACTCTGAGGGCCTGGGTAGCAGCCAGAAATGCAAATGAGTGCTCTAAGGAGCATGTTAAGGCTATAGAAGGAGAAAACCTGCTTGGTGATCAAGTGGTGATTCAGGATCTGCCGGTGCAGAGGGCAGCCTCCAGGGACGGCAGCACTGTTACTTCCAAAGGTCTGTCCCAAGAGGAGCTGGAGGGCAGGCGTGAAGCTAGGAGACATGCGATGGAGCTAGACATACTCAAAAAGAATCATGAGGAGAAGCTAAGGATGGAGCTAGCTAAACACAAGAGAGAGGAGTGGAAAGATAAATTGGCCAAGGGGGATATAAACATGCCTTTAGCTCAGAAGTTCAGGTTGTAGGAGTTGGATTTGAAGGCCAAGTCAGCACAGATGGTGGCAGCATTTCTTCAGTACACTCAGAAGGAAAGTTACACATACTCAAGGAATAGTAAAGGATTATGTTGTGGGGATGACACTAACCAGTGGCTTAGAGGCTAGATGTAGCATAAGGGCACACAGGGTCTCCAAGAGAGTTTAGGGAGCAGGTCTGTGGAAATGCTTTACTGTTGAGGAGAGGGACTTCTTATTGACCTTAGCTATAGACAATCAGAGGAGGTACCCCACTATGAAGGAATCCCTGGTCAGGAACTATAGTCTCATTACAGACCGTTGCAGGGTAGAGTTTAGGGAGAGTACTAAATTTGGTTCACAAACCTGGGTAGAGTATGTTGGTTCTAATGCAGATCACTGGATGGGTGGGCAAATGGCAATGAGGTAACAGACTATCAGGAGCTGTGCAATTTGATTGCATGGGAGCACTTGTCTAGTTGTTTTCTAGAGCTGTACCAGCACTTAATTGACAGCAAGCTTAGTGACCCCAGTAGACCTGTTAGGAAGGCAGACCACTGGTCCAGCATCAGGGACCAAAAGAAGTTGTATGTGGGAGACTTCACCCAGGGTGGGCAGGGGTCCCAGAAGAAGAACGATGGGGGACAATGGTAAGAAGAAGGAGTTCTCTGAAGGGCCCCAATCTAGTTCCCTGGTTAAGGATATCCCCCTTCACAAGATGAAACAATGTTTCTCTTCAGGTAAATCAAGAGGGTCACATGAGAGGGGATCCCAAGTGTCTGAAGCTGTTACAGCCTCCCACCGGTAGGAAGTAACAGGGGATTGTGACTGTAGCATTTGGGAAGGAGTTGGTCCCAGGTGGGCGTGGGTAACCAGCTGAAATTACCCTTGTCTCACTCTGGAACAGTGAGATGATCCAGAGAACCCTAATGCCGGATAACACTAAGAAATACAGGAAGTTTGTTACCATCAATGGACAGAGGCTAGAGGCTCTGAGACACACAAGTGCCAGTGTGACTACTGTCAGGTGACACCTGGTATCTGAAGAGCAAGTGGCCCCTGGAGTGCTTTACCAAGTAGTTGCAGGACACATCACTGAATACTTTTGTAAAGTGACTCAGGTTCCCTTTGAGTGGGACGGGTTGTGGAGCCTCAGGTAGCCCATGTGCTGGTGGTGCTTTAGAACCTTCCTACTGAGTCTGGCTCATGATGTGTTTTTGCCAAGAAAGTTTGGCCAGAGCAAGAACTTTGACAGGCTTATCACCCACCTTTACTGGCCTCAAATGAGAAAACACTCAGATACATTCTGTAGACCCTGCCAGACTTGCCAAGCCAGCGGCAAGAGTGGAGGGAGATGTAAGGCTCCCCCACAACTATTCTCTGTCATGAGCAACCCTTTCAAGCAGTGGGCATTGAGGTTGTAGGGCCTCTGGATCCCAAGACAGCCATGGGCAACAGGTTCATCCTGGTCTTGGTGGATCATTCTGCCCGGAAGCTGGAAGCTATCACTCTGCGGATTTTTGGCTGGTGGGCCTCTCAGCTGAGTTTGAACTTGGTATTGCATGCTGGGAATAGTAGTTTTGTAGTGCCGATATTTCTCCCTCTGGTGGGTTCTGTGTTTTTCAACAGATCATTCTTTTTTACATTTAAAGCCTCTAGTGTGCCTCAGAGTACAAGTCCTGTTTTTATTTCAAAATCTCCTGTGCTGCTTCCACTCTGAGGCCCACTCGAGTGATATCAGTGATGTCATTTGAGATTTCATCAGTGATGTCATGGGTCATGTCTTTGACCATGTCATGAGTGATATAATATGGGACATCATCAGCAGTGCATTGCGGGGGCACAAGTTATAATTAGCTCAGCCAACTATAACGACTGAATTTCAGTGGTTTTGTGCAAGTGAAATTTCAGCCTAATTATAACGTGCCTGAAACCTGTGGTTTTTTTGTGAATATCTGTTTATTTAATGCTAATTACTAACTATAACGTCCCTGAAATCTGTGTTCTTTTCAATGAATTTCTAAGGTTTTTTAAATGCTAATTTCTAACAATAACATCCCTGAAACCTTTGTTTTTTTCAGTTAATTCCTAAGGTTTTTACATGTTAATGTATAACTATGCCTACATAGGTAGGACATGTGTAGAAAAAGGAAGAAAGGCACAGGAAGAAGCCAGAGAAGAACAGAAAGAGGCAAGACAAGTGCAGAAAGAGGAAGAAAGATGGCAAAAGAAGCAAGAGAAATACAGAAAGAAGCAAGGGAAGTATAGAAAGAGGAAGAAATGTGCAGAAAGAAGCAAGAGAAGTGCAGGAAGAAGCAAAAGAGGTGAAAAAAGAGGCCTACTTTGAGTTTACCTTTCCACAGACTCATACAAGGTAGCCTAGTTAATAATCCTTCTCCCGATATGACTTAAACCTCACTTTGCTCCTGAAGGTTTACAATTCATTGACTGCTCAGAATGTTAGGCCTACCAAATGTAAAACAGCGATCCTAACCATATCAATGTTGCAAGTCCCGCCTAGTTTGTGAAGGTATGCTTGTGTGAATCTGTGCTTTTACCTAGTGACATGTTACATTAACACATTAAAGTAAACATAAAAATCCTTGACTACAGAATGATCTGTACAATTGTCAACAAAAAGGTGTATATATTTTCTTCTGCTCATAATTCAGGGCACATGGGTATGCAATAGTATATATGAGGGGCTCTATAACACCTACATATGTAAGACATGCCTGCCTCTGTAACCGAATGACAGAGAAGAACTGAGAAGATTTGTCCACTTTTAGGAGCAGCTACCTACTTTTTAAAGTACCATCTCAGGTGCAAAACACAAGTTAGAATACATGTACAAGTAGACATATACTTCAGTCACGAGAGTATGCAGTACGTTAAACCTGACAGCTTACACTCCCCATTTGAGTATAGAAAGAGGCAAGAGAAGTACCGAAAAAAACAAAAGAGGTGCAGAAAGAGTAGGAGAAGAGCAAAAAGAGGCAGGAGAAGTGCAGAAAGAAGCAAAATAGGTGCAGAAAGAGGCAAGAAGGGTGCGGAAGAAAGCAAGGGTGATATAGAAAGAAGCAAGAGAATTACAGAAAAAAGCAAGCGAGGTGCAGAGGAAGCAAGAGAGCTGCAGAAAGAGGAAGAAAGGTGTAGAAAGAGACAAGAGAGGTACAGAAAAAGGAAGAAATGTGCAAAAAACAGCTAGAGAAGCACAGAAAGAAGCAATAGAAGTGCAGAAAGAGGGGGCAAGGTGCAAGAAAAAGCAATAGAGGTGCAGAAAGAAACAAGAGCGATATAGTAACAGGCAAGCGAAGTACAGATAGGCATAAGAGAGATGCAGATAGAAGTAAGAGATGTGCAGAAATAAGCAAGATAAGTGCAGAAAGAGGCAAGAAAAGTGCAGAAAGAGGCAAGAGAGGTGCAGAAAGAGGCAAGAGAAGTGCAGAAAGAGGCAGGAGAGGTGCAGAAAGAAGCAAGATAGATGAAGAAAGAGGGGTCCAAAAGAGGCAAGATGGGTGCAGAAAGAAGCAATAGGGGTATAGAAAGAAGCAAGAGAAGTACATAAAGAAGTAATAGAGGCATAGAAAGAAGCAACAAAAGTGCATAACAAGACAAGAGAGGTGCACAAAGAGACAAGAGAGGTGCAGTAAGAGGGAGGGTGAGTGCAAAAAGAGGCAAGAGGGCTATAGAAAGAAGCAAGGAAGGTGCAGAAAGAGGAAAGGGAAGTGCGCAGTAAGGCATAACAGAAGTGCATAAAGGGGAGGGAGAAGTGAAGAAATAAGCAATAGAATACAAAAAGATGTAAGAGTAGTGCAGAAAGAGGCAAGAGAGGTATAAAAGAGGCAGGAGAGGTACAAAAAGATGGAAGAACGATGCAGAAAGAGGTCTGAGGTGTGCAGAACAAATTAAGAAAGGCTCAGAAAGAAGCAAGAGAAGTGCAGAAAGAAGTAACAAAGGTGCAGAAAGAGGAACAAAGGTGCAGAAAGAGGAACAAAGGAGCAGAAAGAGGAAAGAGTAATGCAAAAAGAAGCAAGAGAACTACAGAAAGTGGAAGAAATGTACTGAAAGAGGATGAAAGGCACAGAAAGAAGCATTAGAGGTGCAGAAAGAGTCAAGAGAACTGCAGAAAGAGGAAGAAAGACAGAGAGAGGATGAAATGCACAGAAAGAAGCAAGTGATTGCAGAAAGAAGAAAGAGAAGTTCAGAAAGAGGAAGAAAGACTTACAAAAGAGGATGAAAGGCATAGAAAGAAGCAAGAGAGTGCAGAAAGAAGAATGAGAAGTGCAGAAAGAGGCACATGAGGTACAGAAAGAGGCAAGAGAGTTGCACAAAGAGACAAGAAAGTCGCAGAAAGAGGAAGGAGAAGTATAGAAAGAAGCAAGTGAGGTTTCAGAAAGAGGCAAAAGAATTGCAGAAAGAAGCAATAAAACTGCTGAAAGATGGGAAAAGGTACAGAAAGAGGAAGAAAGGCACAGAAAGAAGCAAGAGAAATACAGAAAGTTGCTTGTGAGGTGCAGACAGAGGCAAGAGTGGTACAGAAAGAGGCAATAAAGGTGCAAAAAGAGGAATAAAGGCACGGAAAGAGGAAGAAAGGTACAGCAAGAGGCAAGAGGGGTACAGAAAGAGGCAAGAGAAGTGCAGAGAGAGGCAAGAGAGGTGCAGAAAGAGGCAAAATAAGTAAAAAAAATAGGGAAGACGGGTACAGAAAGAGGGAAGAGAGTGCAGAAAGAGGCAGGAGTGGTATAGAAAGAAGCAATAGAGTGCAGAAAGAAGCAAGAGAAGTGCTGAACGAACAAACAGAGGTGGACAAAGAGGAAGAGGGGTGCAGAAAGAGGCAAGAGAAGTATAGAAATAAGCAACAGAGGCACAGAAAGAGGCAAGTGAACTGTAGAAAGAGGCAAGAGGTACAGAAACAGGCAAAAGTGGTGCATAAAGACGGAACGAGATGCAGAAAGAGGCAAGAGATGTGCAGAAAAAAGCAAGAGGAGTTCATAAAGAACCAACAGAGGTGCAGAAAGTGGCAAGAGAGGTGCTGAAAGAGGGGTACAAAAAGGGATAAGAGATATGCAGAAAGAGGAAGAAAGGTACAGAAAGAAGCAAGAGAAGTACAGAAAGAAGCATCAAAGGTACAGAAGGAGGCCTCCTTTGACTGTACTGTTCCACAGACTAATACAAAGTAGCCTAATCACTAATCCTTCTCCCAAGATGTCTTAAACTGTTAAGGGGGAACATGCTAAACATGTAGTCATTACACCTTAGTTTGATCACTCCTGCTACTATGGTTGTATATTGTAAGATTTAGTACTAAATGATGGTTGGTACAATGTCAGCATGCTTGGTTAGGTTAACGCGCTACCTGTATATTTAGTCACATGGATATGATGCTTGAATACTTTGATACAAATCTGATTAGGCTTCTTGCCTTTGCTTGTGCTTGTGCTTATTTGTATTTGGCAGTAAAATGCATGTTGATTTCTACCCGCACGTGTTTACCGATATTCGGTTTCCACGTGCGAGTCACGAACGTTCTGGAAGCAGCTCGAGTATAAAAGGCTGCTTAGAAGTCGCGGCGACGCTTCGCTTCATTTGAGCGTTACCGCGAGTGCAGCTGAGAATCCAGATTCCCTCCGCCCTTCTCTGAAGTTGTTCTGTTCTGCGGATTCTGAAGCTCCGGTCCCTGCGTCAAGAACCTCCGAGTACCGTTTTAAGAATCCCTGTGCAGACCAAAGACCATTCTGCTCACGACTTATCTGCACATCGGTCCGCGTCCAATCTTCGAGTCTTCTGCTTCCTTCTCTCAGTGTGTCTTCTCCAATGGGATATTTGCAGTAAGATCTTTAACCCTTTCCTCCTGTAAAAGAAATAAACCTTGATTAACAAAAGACCTCGTACGATTGCGTTTGAGACTTAATAAGCTTTTGTGCTTTTGTACACAGTAAAATACAATCATTGTTAGCAATTTAAGAACAGACAATAAGGACAACAAACCTTGGTAAAAACAAGAGTGCAGAAAGTTTCTTGTGGTGATGGGAACAAGATGACAACCTCTTGTATAAATTAGACTGTAGTTTTGATGTAAGGTGGATATTACCGGTACTGTGAACAAGCAATGCCAGTGTTGTGAATATTTAACAAGCATTGGTACAGAACAAGCAATCAGAACTGTCAAAGTGATTACAGGCACATGTAGTGCTCAGAGCTTGCTTATAAGGATATTTGGTATTTGTATTTGTTTTTCCCTTTTTTCTTTTCTTTTAATACCAGAATCTATCTTTAAAGCCTAGACCACAATTATCAGGTATGCTTGGGTTCCATGTATCCATTTACCTCACCAACTAACAACATTAACCAGTTATAATAGGTACATAAAACTGTTGGTATTTCATGTTATGTCATTTTTATTGAAGGCATTTACAGATTATGAAGAAGTCTGATAATTGTAGAAGTGTCGGCCAGGGCCAGAATTAAAGAAGGTGTGCTCATGTTATATGTTTAGTGATTAACATTTCTTATATATTCTCATTTGGGTATTGATCTATTGTCTTGCTTGTTGTACAGTGCAAAATCAACCAACGTCCGAAGGCCCAGCACACTTCATACAGAGAAACATAATTGGATCCTGCAAGAACCAGTGTTTGTTTGTTTGTTTCTCTTCCACTTCCCCTTCCCCTTGCGGTACAGTCAGAGTAATCAAGCGTCAATAATCCTTGTTACCTGATTTGACCATAAGGGAGTTGGGAGTTTGCAGCATCAAAGGGAAACACTCTCACAGCAGCCTCGTGGTTTGAAGCTCAACAGAAAGGGAAGCCACATTTACTGTTTCTTTTTGATACTGTAAACTAAGAAGCATACCAAAATACCAAAATGGATGTTAACTAATTAGCTCAGCTAGTATAGAAACTTAATGAAGAAATGAAGAAATTGCGTTTAGTAAATCAGTCATTACGACAGTAATTAGATCAAACTTAGGGGTTAATTATGATCGCGGTTTTTCCGTATCCTCCGGGCCGGCGGTGGCTTCCGCCGGCCCGGAGGATGCGGGAAAACCGCTGCGCAGCCTCCACAGACCCACCGCCAAATTAGGATAGCTGGTGGGCCTTGAATTCCGTCCGCAGCTTTTCCGCCGCGGTCGCCTTCCGACCGCGGCGGAAAAGCACTAACATGGCTTGTGGTGTCTATCAGACACCGCCAGCCATATTAGGATGGAGGGAATCACATGTTTTTCCACTGCGGCTTTTCCGCCGTGAAAAAGCATGCGGACATTCACTTCAGGGGCCCGTTGCGGGCCCCCTGGGTGAAGGGGGGTCAGGGGGCACATGGGGGGTACCTATGGTACCCCCCTGCCTTTGCGGGCACGAAGCGGCAGACACCGCACGGTGCCTGCCGCTTTGTGCATGCAAATGCACTGCTTTCATTTTTTACATTGCGGCGGGTGCTGCTTCAAGCAGCACCCGCCGCAATGTGAAAAATACAGGATGTGACCGCCAGGGTGGCGGTCACATCCTAATTGCCATGGAGGGACCGCCGCTGCCCATGCGGACGGTCCCTTTTACTCAGGGGTGGCGGACGGACGCAAGTCCATCCACCATCATAAAAGGGCCCTAAGTCTGGCTTCACTACCTGGAGGGGGTCCTCTGAGACAGGCACCCCTCTGTTTTGGCACCCCCTAAATTTGGTGCTCCAGCTTTTCACACTCAGGCATCTGTAGGAGCTTCTGCAGACCAGCCAGTACAAGTCACTGTGGTTACCCCTACTCATGTACCCCTAGCCACTACAGGAGATGCAAGCCGGTTCTCAACTTTTATGAGCCAATGTAATTTGCATTTCCTATGCAAACCACAGATTTTTACTACTGATACTGCTAAGGTGTCTTTCATTATTTCGTATCTGGGTGGAGTGGCCGCTAATTGGACTATGCCAGTAGTTGATAATGATGATCCTCTTTTACACAATTTGCACAACAGCCATGTCTAGTCTTTTTGCCAAACACGTCTCCCTTCAAGCCTCTGTTAATGAGCTGTTGAATTTACGACAGGGTTCCAAGGATCTAATAACATATGTCACAACCTTCAATAGATTACTCGCAGAAACACACTGGCCAGCAGAAAAAAGAGTGTCTCTCTTTTACCGAGGTCTTAGAGATGAGATTAAGGATTCACTAGCTCATATAGTTAATCTACCTGAAGATTTTGTAGAGTTTCAAGAATTAGTGGTAAAATTAGATCACAGGCTGGGAGAGCGTAAGGGAGAAAGATCAAGAAATGATTTTAGGAATCTCCATTTCAAAATTGAAAGGAAGGAAATTGACAACAAAACCTCCACTGTAGAACCTATGCAGATAGGAGGTATCAAAGGGCATTTATCTCATGACGAAAAAGAAAGATGACAAAAAGGGAATCTTTGTTTATACTGTGGGAAAGCAGGTCACTTTGCTTAAGACTGTCCTGTAAAACCAGTTAAAAAGAATGCTTCAGTCACAACAGTAGATTCTTCAGTTGAGTCGGAAAACTAGTCTTCTCAGGGAATGCAGAGATCAATTCCCTGGGAAAAAAGATTGTTAAGGTCTCACAATTTGCAACCAGTGTAATTAACCATGTACCGAAACACTTCACTGTAAGGTTACTTTTGATATTGTTCTCTCAGCAGAGACATAGTCTTCCTGTGCTAATTGATTCCAGAGCCACAGGCATTTTTTTTTATTTGGAATTAGCTAAGAAACATCAACTGAATCAAGTACCCAAAAGAGAGCCAGAACCTGTGCGGGCTGTTGATGGTTCAGCTTTATCCTCTGGTTTAATCAGATTCAATACTACACCGCTGTTGCTTGTTGCTGATAATGGCCATTCTGAATATACAGTTTTTTATTTAATAGATAGACCGACTTTTGGGGTTATTCTTGGTATCCCTTGGTTAGAACTTCACAATCCGAAAATCGACTGGGTCAAGCGTACAGTGACTTTAGATTCAGCTCATTGCAGATTACACTGTTATCAAGACACAAGAGACCCTATTATGCCTCTTAGTTGTGCTGCATTAACCTCAAATCATACTGAACTCCCATAAGAGTATCAGGATTTCACTGATGTATTCGATCCGGTCAAAGCAACAAAGTTACCGCCCCATAGAATCTATGATTGTAGAATAGATCTCATTCTGGAAGCAAAATTACCATGCAATGGAATATACGCTTTGACAGAACCTGAGAATCAATATTTACGAACCTATCTTGATGAGCTATTAGAACTGGGCTTCATTCGACATTCCACCTCGCCAGTTTCTTCGCCTCTTTTCTTCGTAGCGAAGAAGACGGGAGATTTGCACGCTTGTATTGACTATTGCACAGTCAATAAAACATCATTAAGAATAGGTATCCATTACCCTTGATTCCTGTTCTCCTCAATCAGGTAAAAGGCTCTAGTGTATATACAAAACTGGATCTACTCGGAGCCTATCATTTAATTCGTGTGAAAGAGGGCGATGAATGGAAAACCGCCTTCCGCACAACATTTGGCCTGTTTGAATACACTGTGATGCCCTTCGGTCTGTGTAACGCTCCCAAAGCGTTTCAATACTTCATAAACAAGGTGTTGCACGATCTTCTGGACCTCTGCGTCATAGTGTACATTGACGACATTTTGATCTATTAAAAGGATCAAGAGGAACATACCAAACATGTCCAATTAGTCCTACAAAAACTCAGAGACAATGCTCTGTTTGTAAAATTGGAAAAATGTGTGTTCAACTCTTCCAAGGTAGAATTCTTGGGGTATTGGTTATCTCCTGAAGGAATCACTATGGACCCCAAAAAGGTGGAAGCAATTTTAAAATGGCCCTCTCCAAAATCAATCAAAGACGTTCAAAGTAGTCTGGGTTTTGCAAATTTTACAGACGCTTTGTAGCCAAATTTTCTGAGATATTGTACCAATCACGTCGCTATTGCAAAAAGACAAAAAATTCCTCTGGAATTCCGAAGCTGAACAAGCATTCTCAACCTTGAAGAAGGCTTTTACGTCAGCACCAATTCTAACACATCCAGACCCAGATAGACCGTTCTTTGTAGAAGCTGATGCCTCACAAATTGCAATTGGAGGAGTCTTGATGCAGAAAGGTAATAGGACATGACATTTACACCCAATAGCCTTTTTCTCAAGGAAACTTTCACCAGCAGAACAGAATTATACAATTGCAGAACGAGAGTTACTCGCAATAAAGTCAGTGTTCCAAGAAGCTTTCACTCTGAGGCAGATGCGTTGGCTACAATTCTTCAGTGAGTTTGCAAAATCAGGATAATTGGCTATCCCAGAAACCCATCTCAATTGCAGATGGTCTATTCTTTCACAAAAAGAAATTGTTTATTCCTAATGAGGAATTACGACAACAGATTATGAGGTGGAATCATGATCTAGGTACAGCAGCATATCCAGGAATAAACAAAACTTTAGAGTTGTGTCAACGACACTTTTGGTGGAAGGATATGTTTTCTGATATACAGCAACTCGTCAACACTTGTCCTGTTTGTGCACAGCAAAAATCAGTACATACTGCCCCTAGAGGTTATTTGCAACCAATGGCCATTCCCCCACACCTGTGGCATACGATTAGTCTAGACTTTATCACAGACCTACCAAAATCAAATGATTTTACCACAATTTTGGTAGTGGTTGATTTACTTTCTAAAATGGGACATTTCATTCCATTAACTAAAGTACCATCAGCAGAAGAATTCAGTAAAGTATTTTTGCAACACATAGTGAAATTACATGGATTGCCTAGTAAAATAATTGTCCGATAGGGGTCCCCAGTTTGTATCGAAATTTTGGACACAATTCAGCAAACAGTTAGGAATTGAACTAGGTTTGTCCTCTGCTTACCATCCCCAAACTGATGGTCAAACAGAAAGGGTCAACCAAATAGTTGAACAGGGCTTACGCTGTCTGACAAGCACAATGTCATCTAACTGGGATGAAACACTACCCTTAGAAGAGTTTTCTTATAATAACACTACCCACTCAGCATTAGGATGTTCACTGTTTTACTTTATTACTGGACAACATCCTTTATGACTGGACAACATTTACTTTATGACTGGACACCATACTGAGCGTCCTGAGCTTCTCAGAAGCAGTCGCTCCCCTTGCTGCTCCCTGCTCATCCACCTGGTATCGTAGCGCTTACTGCCAGACTGCTGATTGCCATCTATCACGCTCTGCTTGAATTTTGTGTCATCGTAGCGCTTACTGCCAGACTTGCTCGCACTGCTGAATATTCAGATATAATAGCGCTTTACTGTTAGACCGTGCTTTGTTATTTACTGTGCCATTGTGTATCACTCGCTTTGCCTGCTCTGACCATTGTTGCCTGACTGTGATGCCCAGTTCATAGCTCTTAATAAGGCCGTGCCCCAATCTCATCCTGTTTCGCTTTTGGCTTGCTGCCATTTTGTTGTTTGTTGTTGTGCCTCCCAGCCCGGATCTCCACCCCGCTTCCGCCTCCCAGCTGCTCCTCCCTCCCACAGAAAGTGTAGGCTCTACCCTTCCAGCAATAGCGATGTGACCGTCCTGAGCTTCTCAGAAGCGGTCGCTCCCCTCGCTGCTCCCTGCTCATCCACCTGGTATCGTAGCGCTTACTGCCAGACTGCTGATTGCCATCTATCACGCTCTGCTTGAATTTTGTTTCATCGTAGCGCTTACTGCCAGACTTGCTCGCACTGCTGAATATTCAGTTATAATAGCGCTTTACTGTTAGACTGTGCTTTGTTATTTACTGTGCCATTGTGTATCACTCGCTTTGCCTGCTCTGACCATTGTTGCCTGACTGTGCTGCCCAGTTCATAGCGCTTAATAAGGTCGTGCCCCAATCTCGTCCTGTTTCGCTTTTGGCTTGCTGCCATTTTGTTGTTTGTTGTTGTGCTTCCCAGCCCGGCTCTCCACCCCGCTCCCGCCTCCCAGCTGCTCCTCCCTCCCACAGAAAGTGTAGGCTCTACCCTTCCAGCAATAGCGCTGTGACCATCCTGAGCTTCTCAGAAGCGGTTGCTCCCCTCGCTGCTCCCTGCTCATCCACCTGGTATCGTAGCGCTTACTGCCAGACTGCTGATTGCCATCTATCATGCTCTGCTTGAATTTTGTGTAATGGTAGCGCTTACTGCCAGACTTGCTCGCACTGCTGAATATTCAGTTATAATAGCGCTTTACTGTTAGACCGTGCTTTGTTATTTACTGTGTCATTGTGTATCACTCGCTTTGCCTGCTCTGACCATTGTTGCCTGACTGTGCTGCCCAGTTCATAGCGCTTAATAAGGTTGTGCCCCAATCTCGTCCTGTTTCGCTTTTGGCTTGCTGCCATTTTGTTGTTTGTTGTTGTGCCTCCCAGCCCGGCTCTCCACCCCGCTCCCGCCTCCCAGCTGCTCCTCCCTCCCACGGAAAGTGTAGGCTCTACCCTTCCAGCAATAGCGCTGTGACTGTCATGAGCTTCTCAGAAGCGGTCGCTCCCCTCGCTGCTCCCTGCTCATCCACCTGGTATAGTAGCGCTTACTGCCAGACTGCTGATTGCCATGTATCACGCTCTGCTTGAATTTTGTGTCATCGTAGCGCTTACTGCCAGACTTGCTCGCACTGCTGAATATTCAGTTATAATAGCGCTTTACTGTTAGACTGTGCTTTGTTATTTACTGTGCCATTGTGTATCACTCGCTTTGCCTGCTCTGACCATTGTTGCCTGACTGTGCTGCCCAGTTCATAGCGATTAATAAGGTCGTGCCCCAATCTCGTCCTGTTTCGCTTTTGGCTTTCTGCCATTTTGTTGTTTGCTGTTGTGCCTCCCAGCCCGGCTCTGCACCCCGCTCCCGCCTCCCAGCTGCTCCTCCCTCCCACAGAAAGTGTAGGATCTACCCTTCCAGCAATAGCGCTGTGACCATCCTGAGCTTCTCAGAAGCTGTCGCTCCCCTCGCTGCTCCCTGCTCATCCACCTGGTATCGTAGCGCTTACTGCCAGACTGCTGATTGCCATCCATCATGCTCTGCTTGAATTTTGTGTAATGGTAGCGCTTACTGCCAGACTTGCTTGCACTGCTGAATATTCAGTTATAATAGCGCTTTACTGTTAGACCGTGCTTTGTTATTTACTGTGCCATTGTGTATCACTCGCTTTGCCTGCTCTGACCATTGTTGCCTGACTGTGCTGCCCAGTTCATAGCGCTTAATAAGGTTGTGCCCCAATCTCGTCCTGTTTCGCTTTTGGCTTGCTGCCATTTTGTTGTTTGTTGTTGTGCCTCCCAGCCCGGCTCTCCACCCCGCTCCTGCCTCCCAGCTGCTCCTCCCTCCCACAGAAAGTGTAGGCTCTACCCTTCCAGCAATAGCGCTGTGACCGTCCTGAGCTTCTCAGAAGCGGTCGCTCCCCTCGCTGCTCCCTGCTCATCCACCTGGTATTGTAGCGCTTACTGCCAGACTGCTGATTGCCATTCATCACGCTCTGCTTGAATTTTTTGTCATTGTAGCGCTTACTGCCAGACTTGCTCGCACTGCTGAATATTCAGTTATAATAGCGCTTTACTGTTAGACCGTGCTTTGTTATTTACTGTGCCATTGTGTATCACTCGCTTTGCCTGCTCTGACCATTGTTGCCTGACTGTGCTGCCCAGTTCATAGCGCTTAATAAGGTCGTGCCCCAATCTCGTCCTGTTTCACTTTTGGCTTGCTGCCATTTTGTTGTTCGTTGTTGTGCCTCCCAGCCCGGCTTTCCACCCCGCTCCCGCCTCCCAGCTGCTCCTCCCTCACCCCAACCCCTCCACTATCCACTTATGACATATGCTTTTGCACGCAGCGTTCACGCGCAGCGGTCGCGCCCCATGCACGCTGAAGGTGCACCAAAGGTAAGCCCGTCTACGCCCGTCCACCACTGGACCGCGCCCAGCGCCATACTCCCTGTCCCCCGCATAATCCCCTCCGCCCGCATAACGTACAACACCGCTACCCTCTCTGCACTTAACCCCGGCCGACTCCCAAACTGCTACCAAGCCGCCCCAGGACACACCCATGGACCCTTCACCTGCCACTTCTGCAAGTTCGACTGCACTAAGACCCACAGCAAATCCACATACTCCAAACAGAGCTTCAACACTAACCACCTGAAGTGCATCATGCTCAACACCCGCTCGGTCCACAGACACGCCATTGAACTTTGGAACCTACTCGACACCACATCGCCGGACGTCGCCTTCCTTGCAGAAACCTGGATGAACACCTCATCAACGCCCGACATCGCCATAGCCATCCCGGACGGCTACAAAATCATCCGAAAGAACCGCACCAAGCGAACAGGAGGAGGAATCGCCATTGTCCACAAGAACACCATCCACATCACAACCAGCTCCGATGACAACCTCACAACCATCGAACACCTTCACTTCCAGATCCACACCGAACCTAAGACCACACTCAGAGGCACCCTCATCTATAGACCACCCGGACCCCGCACACAATTCAGCAAAGACATCACTGACTTCATCAGCCTTCACGCCCTCCCCTCTGAGGACTACATTCTACTGGGAGACCTCAACTTCCACCTGGAAAAGAACAACAACAGCAACACCACCACCCTCTTGGACAACCTCACCAATCTCGCCAACCTCACCAATCTCGGACTCAAACAACTTGTTGACATCCCCACCCACTTTGCCGGGCACATGCTCGACCCAATCTTCACCTCCTGCAAGCACATCTCCTTTAATCACACCACAGCTCTCCATTGGACGGACCACAGCTGCGTTCACTTCAACTTCAAAAAGACTACGACCCACAACCACCCACAACCAATTCCACAGAGAAACTGGAACAAAATTACCGCCGACCAGCTCTTCACATCGCTTCACCAAAACCCTCCTGCAAAATCATCGGACTCAAACAAAGCAGCCACCAACCTCACACAATGGATCACCCACAGCGCTGACGAATTAGCATCCTTGAAAAACCATCAATTCAAGCAAGGCAGCAAAAAAGCCCCCTGGTTTAATGATGACCTTAAGAAATCCAAGAAGATCTGCTGCACCCTCGAGAAAGCATGGCGAAAAAATCCCAACCTCTGACAACCTGGCCACCTTCAAGAACGCCTCCCGCAAACACCACCAACTGATCCGATCCACCAAGAAATCATCATTCAAGGATCGAATACTTTGATACAAATCCGATTAGGCTTCTTGCCTTTGCTTGTGCTTATTTGTATTTGGCAGTAAAATGCACGTTGAATTCTAACCGCACGTGTTTACCGATATTCGATAAACACGTGCGAGTCACGAATGTTCTGGAAGCAGCTCAAGTATAAAAGGCTGCTTAGAAGTCGCGGCGACGCTTCGCTTCATTTGAGCGTCACTGCGAGTACAGCTGAGAATCCAGATACCCCCGGCCTCCGCCCTTCTCTGAAGTTGTTCTGTTCCGCGGATTCTGAAGCTCGGGTCCCTGCGTCAAGAACCTCTGAGTATCCTTTTAAGAATCCCTTTCCAGACCAAGGACCATTCTTCTCACGGCTTATTTGCACATCGGTCTGCGTCCAATCTTCGAGTCTTCCGCTTCCTTCTCTCAGCGCGTCTTCTCCAATGGGATATTTGCAGTAAGATCTTTAACCCTTTCCTCCTGTGAAAGAAAGAAACCTTGATTAACAAAAGACCTTGTGCGATTGTGTTTGAGACTTAATAAGCTTTTGTGCTTTTGTACACAGTAAAATACAAACATTGTTAGCAATTTAACCCTTTCGCTGCGGCCGCGATTTTACCGCTGTGCGGTAAATAAAAGAACAGGGCAGGGCCGTGACAAACCCCAGCCGTCATCAGCACACGCCCACCGCGAGGCTTGATGGCTGGGGTTCGTCACCAGCATGGGAGGGGTTAGGAACAGACAAAAAGGACAACAAACCTTGGTAAAAACAAGAGTGCAGAAAGTTTCTTGTGATGATGGGAACAAGATGACAACCTCTTGTATAAATTAGACTGTAGTTTTGATGTAAGGTCGATATTACCGGTACTGTGAACAAGCAATGCCAGTGTTGTGAATATTTAACAAGCATTGGTACAGAACAAGCAATCAGAACTGTCAAAGTGCACATGTAGTGCTCAGAGCTTGTTTATAAGGATATTTGGTATTTGTATTTGTTTTTTCCCTTTTTTCTTTTCTTTTCAGACCAGAATCTATCTTTAAAGCCTAGACCACAATTATCAGGTAAGCTTGGGATCCATGTCTCATTATCTCAACAACTAACAACATTAATCAGTTATAATAGGTACATAAAATTGTTGGTATTTCATGTTATGTACTTTTTATTGAAGGCATTTACAGATTATGAAGAAGTCTGATAAGTGTCGGCCAGGGCCAGAATTAAAGAAGGTATGCTCATGTAATATGTTTAGTGATTAACATCTCTTATATATTCTCATTTGGGTATTGATCTATTGTCTTGCTTGTTGTACAGTACAAAATCAACCAACGTCCGAAGGCCCAGCACACTTCATCCGAGGAAACATAATTGGATCCTGCAAGGACCAGTGTAGTGTGTGTTTGTTTGTTTCTCTTCCACTTCCCCTTCCCCTTGCGGTACAGTCAAAGTAATCAAGCTTCAATAATCCTTGTTACCTGATTTGACCATAAGGGAGTTGGGAGTTTGCAGCATCAAAGGGAAACACTCTCACAGCAGCCTTGTGGTTTGAAGCTCAACATAAACCTCACTTTTCTCTGTAAGGTTCACTATTCATCGACTGCTCAAAATGTTAGGCCTACCAAATTTATATCAGCAATCCTAACAATACCATTGTTGTAGGTCTCGCAAAGTTTGTGAAGGTAGCCATATTTGTGTCTGTGCTTTTACCTAGTGACAAGTTACATGAAAAAAAATATACAAATACTTGAATACCTGTGTTTCAAATAGCATGCTTTGTAAATTTGCGTATAAGAAGGTGTTTGAATTTCTATCTGCTAAAGGGCACATGGGTGTTCAATAGTATATTTGAGGGGATCTATAACAACTATATACATAAGACTTGTCTGCCTGTGCAACTGAATGACAGAGCAGAACTGAGAAGATTTGACCACCAGTAGGAGAACCTACTCCCTTTTTAATCTTCCATCTTCAGGTGCATAACACATGTGAGAATTCATGTTCAATTAGACATATACCTCAGTCATGAGAGCATGCAGAGCTTTAAGCCTGACAGCCTGGACTTTCCATTTGAATACAGGAATAGCGAGAAAAATAAAAAAAGAGGCAAGAGAAGAGCAGAAAGAGGCAAGAGAAGGTCAGAAAGGGAGAAGAGGGGTAAGGAAAGAGGCAAAAGAGGTGCAGAAAGAAACGAGAGTAGTGCAGAAAGAAGAATAAGAGGTGCAGAAGGAGGAAAGAGGGGTGCAGAAAGAAGCAAGCGAGGTGCAGAAAGAAGTAGGAGAGGTACAGAAAAAGGAACAACGGTATAGAAAGAGGCAAGAGAGGTGCAGAAAGAGGAAGAAAGGTGCTAAAAGAAGCAAGAGAAGCACAAAAAGAGGCAATAGAACTACAAAAAGAGGAAGAAAGATGCAGATTGAGGCAAAAGAGGTACACAAAAGACTAGAGAGGAGCAGAAAGAGGGAAGGTGAGTGCACAAAGAGGCAAAAGGGGTGCAGAAAGATAGAAGAACAGTACAGAAAGAGGTAAGAGGGGTGCAAAAAGAAGCAAGAGAGGTGCAGAAAGAAGCAAGAGAAGTGCAGAAAGAACCAACAGAGGTGAAGAAAGAGGGAAGAGGGGTGCAGAAAGAAGCAAAAGAACTGCAGAAAGAAGACAAAAGGTGCAGAAAGGGTCAAGAGAAGTGCAGAAAAAATGCTGGAGAGGTACAGAAAGAGGAAAAATGTGAGAAAGAAGCAAGAGAAGTGCAGAAAGAAGCAAGAGAGGTACAGAAAGAGGCAAGAGAAGTACAGAAAGAGGCCAGAAAGGTACAGAAAGAGGCCAGAAAGGTACAGAAATAGGTAATAGTAGTGCAGAAAGAAACAAGTGAGGTGGAGAAAGGCAAGAGAAGTACAGAAAGAAGCAAGAGAAGCGCAGAAAGAGGCAAGTTATATGCAGAACGAGGCAAATAGGTGCGGAAAGTGGCGAGAGATGTGCAAAAAGAGGAAGAAATGTGCAGGAAGAGGAAGAAAGGTACTGAAAGAGACAAGAGAGGTACAGAAAGAGGCATGGGAAGTGTAAAAAGAAGCAACAGAGGTACAGAAAGAAGCAAGAGAAGTACAGAAAGAACCAACAGAGGTGCAGAAAGAGGCAAGAGGGGAACAGAAAGAGGCAAGAGAAGTGAAGAAAGAAGTAACATTGGTGTTGCAAGAGGCAAGAGAACTGTAGAAAGATACAAGAGAGGTGCAGAAAAAGGCAAGAGAGTTGAGAAAGAGGTAAGATGGGTTCAGAAAGAAGCAAGCGGGGTGTGGAAAGTGGGAAGAAGGGTGCTGAAAGAGGCACGAGTGTGCAGAAAGAAGCAATAGAGGTTCAGAAAGAAGTAAAAAACATGCCGAAAGAACCAACAGAGGTGCAGAAGGAGGCAAAAGAACTGTTGAAAGAGGGAAGATAGGTGCAGAAACAGGCAAGAGAGCCAGAAAGAGGGAACAGGGGTGCAGGAAGAGGCACGAGGGTACAGAAAGAAGCAAGAGAGCTACAGAAAGAAGCAAGACAAGTATAGAAAGAACTAACATGTTCAGAAAGAGGCAAGAGGGGGGCAGAAGGACTCGACCCTCTCCATGACGAAGCAAGTCAACGGTGTCTCTTCTTCCTGCTTCAACACCCTCCGCATGCTTCGCTGGATGTACAAGTGGATCCTCACCAAAATGAGAAAGACGGAAACCTAGGCCCTCATCAGCAGCAGACTGGACTACGGAAATGCCCTCTACGCAGGAGCCTCAACCAAACTCCTGAAACAACTCCAATGCATCCAGAACACATCCGCATGCCTGATCCTCAACATCCTTTGCCGCAGCCACATCACAACCCACCTGAGAGACCTGCACTGGCTCCCTATCAAAAAGAGATTAACCTTTACGCTCCTCAAACACGCACAGAAGGCACTCCACAACACCGGTCCAGCATACCTCAACAACCGACTCAGCTCCTACACCCCCATCCACCAGCCCTGCTCCACCGACCACGCCTTCGCCACTGTCCCCTGTATCCGAAGAGTGACCGCCGACAGCCGATCATTCTCCCACCCGGCCGCCAAGACACCCTCCCCATCTGGCTACAGCAGACCCAAGACCTACTGACCTTCAGAAGACTCCTCAAGGCCTGGCTTTTTGAACAGTAGGAGCATTCCCCTTCCCCTTAGCGCCTTGAGACCCTCATGAGTAAGTAGTGTGCTTTATAAATAATTGACTGATTGATTGATTGATTGATTGATTGATTGAATTAGGCATGAGAAGTACAGAAAGAAGCAACAGAGATACAAAAAGAGGCAAGAGAACTGCATAAAGAGGCAAGAGAGTCATAGAAATAGGCAAGAGAATTGCAGAAAGTGGGAAAAGGTATGCAGAAAGAGGTAAGAGAGGTGCAGAAAGTTAGAAAAAGGGTGTAAAAAGAGGCAAGAGGGATTCAGAAAGAAGCAAGAGAAGTACAGAATAAAGCAAGAAAAGTGCAGAAAAAAGCAACAAAGGTGCAGAAAAAGACAAGAGACTGCAGAAAGAGTCAACCGAGGTGAAGAAACAGGCAATAAAGGTACAGAATTAAGGAACAGGGGTGAAGAAACTGAGAAGAGATGTGCAGAAAGAGGTAAGAAAAGTGCAGAAAGAAGCAAAAGAACTGCAGAAAGAAGACAAAAGGTGCAGAAAGGGTCAAGAGAAGTGCAGAAAAAATGCTGGAGAGGTACAGAAAGAGGAAAAATGTGAGAAAGAAGCAAGAGAAGTGCAGAAAGAAGCAAGAGAGGTACAGAAAGAGGCAAGAGAAGTACAGAAAGAGGCCAGAAAGGTACAGAAAGAGGCCAGAAAGGTACAGAAATAGGTAATAGTAGTGCAGAAAGAAACAAGTGAGGTGGAGAAAGGCAAGAGAAGTACAGAAAGAAGCAAGAGAAGCGCAGAAAGAGGCAAGTTATATGCAGAACGAGGCAAATAGGTGCGGAAAGTGGCGAGAGATGTGCAAAAAGAGGAAGAAATGTGCAGGAAGAGGAAGAAAGGTACTGAAAGAGACAAGAGAGGTACAGAAAGAGGCATGGGAAGTGTAAAAAGAAGCAACAGAGGTACAGAAAGAAGCAAGAGAAGTACAGAAAGAACCAACAGAGGTGCAGAAAGAGGCAAGAGGGGAACAGAAAGAGGCAAGAGAAGTGAAGAAAGAAGTAACATTGGTGTTGCAAGAGGCAAGAGAACTGTAGAAAGATACAAGAGAGGTGCAGAAAAAGGCAAGAGAGTTGAGAAAGAGGTAAGATGGGTTCAGAAAGAAGCAAGCGGGGTGTGGAAAGTGGGAAGAAGGGTGCTGAAAGAGGCACGAGTGTGCAGAAAGAAGCAATAGAGGTTCAGAAAGAAGTAAAAAACATGCCGAAAGAACCAACAGAGGTGCAGAAGGAGGCAAAAGAACTGTTGAAAGAGGGAAGATAGGTGCAGAAACAGGCAAGAGAGCCAGAAAGAGGGAACAGGGGTGCAGGAAGAGGCACGAGGGTACAGAAAGAAGCAAGAGAGCTACAGAAAGAAGCAAGACAAGTATAGAAAGAACTAACATGTTCAGAAAGAGGCAAGAGGGGGGCAGAAGGACTCGACCCTCTCCATGACGAAGCAAGTCAACGGTGTCTCTTCTTCCTGCTTCAACACCCTCCGCATGCTTCGCTGGATGTACAAGTGGATCCTCACCAAAACGAGAAAGACGGAAACCTAGGCCCTCATCAGCAGCAGACTGGACTACGGAAATGCCCTCTACGCAGGAGCCTCAACCAAACTCCTGAAACAACTCCAATGCATCCAGAACACATCCGCATGCCTGATCCTCAACATCCTTTGCCGCAGCCACATCACAACCCACCTGAGAGACCTGCACTGGCTCCCTATCAAAAAGAGATTAACCTTTACGCTCCTCAAACACGCACAGAAGGCACTCCACAACACCGGTCCAGCATACCTCAACAACCGACTCAGCTCCTACACCCCCATCCACCAGCCCTGCTCCACCGACCACGCCTTCGCCACTGTCCCCTGTATCCGAAGAGTGACCGCCGACAGCCGATCATTCTCCCACCCGGCCGCCAAGACACCCTCCCCATCTGGCTACAGCAGACCCAAGACCTACTGACCTTCAGAAGACTCCTCAAGGCCTGGCTTTTTGAACAGTAGGAGCATTCCCCTTCCCCTTAGCGCCTTGAGACCCTCATGAGTAAGTAGTGTGCTTTATAAATAATTGACTGATTGATTGATTGATTGATTGATTGATTGAATTAGGCATGAGAAGTACAGAAAGAAGCAACAGAGATACAAAAAGAGGCAAGAGAACTGCATAAAGAGGCAAGAGAGTCATAGAAATAGGCAAGAGAATTGCAGAAAGTGGGAAAAGGTATGCAGAAAGAGGTAAGAGAGGTGCAGAAAGTTAGAAAAAGGGTGTAAAAAGAGGCAAGAGGGATTCAGAAAGAAGCAAGAGAAGTACAGAATAAAGCAAGAAAAGTGCAGAAAAAAGCAACAAAGGTGCAGAAAAAGACAAGAGACTGCAGAAAGAGTCAACCGAGGTGAAGAAACAGGCAATAAAGGTACAGAATTAAGGAACAGGGGTGAAGAAACTGAGAAGAGATGTGCAGAAAGAGGTAAGAAAAGTGCAGAAAGAAGCGAGAGAGGTGCTGAAAGAAGCAAGAAAAGTACAGATGGGATGATCCATCAAGCATGGGCTAAGACCAAAGTGTGTCCGGAAACTCATTTTCCCAATGCAATTCTTTATAGGCAAAGTAGACACAGCTATAGTCAAAATAGATTTATGTAATTACATCAAATTTGTCAGAAAAGCTAGATCTTGGTCCAGAAAGCATGCTTTGTTTGATTTGGTGTAAATCCATTCAACAGTTTTTGACAAATAAAATGCTCAAAATATATAGATATACCATATGACCATGGAGCTGCAGCCCCTGCAGATCTTCAGATAAAATCTGATAGGCTGTCATCACATCAATAAAGAAGTGGCAACTACCATTTTAGGACTCAGGGACTCCCCTAGAAACAAGAAGAAAAGAAATTACAGGAAGCTGGGTATGGATACCCTGACCCCCCGGCCTGGTGGGGGGTCCCAAAGGCATCATGGATCTGCAGTGCCATTAAAAAGAACACACCTTTCTCCACCTATTTTAAACCCTCCAGGTGTGGGCTGAGATCCAGTGGGTGCATTCTTAGCCAAGAGATCCTCCTTCAAAGACCGCTTGGATGACAACGCACACGACAGCAAAGAGCTGTTCAGTATTGTAAAGGAACTCTCCAATCCCAGTGCCAATGCCAACGCATCCCGCCCTCACAAGAACTGTGCGACTCACTCGCCATCTTCTTCCACAGAAAGATCGCTGACATCCAAAACAGCTTCAACACCACGACCGCACTCAGGATCTCCGTCAGGATCTCCGTCAGACCTGTGCCCGTACCACATATTCAACAAAGCAGACGCAGCCATCGCACCCCAACTACGGAAGGTCATCAACATCTCCTTCGAAACAACAACATTCCCGGGAAGCTGGAAGCATGCCGTAAATAACGCCCTCCTCAAGAAGCCCAAGGCAGACCCCAATGACCTCAAGAACTTCCGGCATATCTCCCTGCTCCCATTCCCAACAATGGTCATCGAGAAAATCGTCAACATGCAATTGGACCGCCACCTGGAAGTCAATAACATCTTGGACCCGTCTCAGTCCGGATTCAGACGAAACCACAGCACAGAGACAGCCCTCATCGCCACCACAGACCTTATCAGGTGCCAACTAGACAATGGCGAAACATCAGGCCTCATCCTCCTGGACCTGTCGGCTGCCTTCGACTCAGTCTGCCATAGCACTCTAAAGACACGCCTCCTAGAAGCCTGAATCCAAGAGAAGGCCCTTGACTGGACCACTTTCTTCCTCTCCGGCATAACCTAGAGCATCCACCTCCCACCCTTCTGATCCAAATCCACCGACATCATCTGCGGCGTCCCCCAGTACTCATCCCTCAACCCGATGCTGTTCAACGTCTACATGGCCACCCTCACACAAATGGCCCCCCATCACAATCTCAACATCATCTCCTACGATGACGACACCCAGCTCACCCTCTCCCCCACCAAGGACCCACACACCGCCAAAACCAACCTCCACGAGGGGATGAAGGCCGTCGCCGACTGGATGAGGAGCAGCCGTCCGAAGCTGAACTCGGACAAGACGGAGATCCTTATCCTCGGACTCACCCCTTCAACCTGGGACAACTCCTGGTGGCCGGCCACACTGGCAACAGCACCAACACCCAAAGACCATGCATGCAACCTAGGATTCATCCTCGACTTCTCCCTCTTCATGTCTAAGCAGGTCAACGGCATCTCCTCCTCCTGCTACAACACCCTCCGCACACTCTGCAGGATCTACAAATGGATCCTGACCAAAACAAGAAGAATGGTTACACAGGCCCTCGTCAGCAGCAGACTGGACTACGGCAACGCACTCTACGCAGGAATCCCAGCCACCTACAACAACTACAACGCATCCAAAACGCCTCCGCCTGACTGATCATCAACGTCCCCCGCCGCAGCCACATCAACCCCACCTAAGAGACCTACACTGGCTCCCCGTCGACAAGAGGATCACGTTTAAGCTCCTCACCCACGCACACAAAGCACTCCACAATGCCGGACCAGCCTACCTGAACAGCAGACTCAGCTTGTACACCCCCACCCGCCAGCTCCGCTCCGCCAGCCTCACCCTCGCCGCTGTCCAACGCATCCAACGAACGATGTCCGGCGGCAGATCCTTCTCCTACCTTGCCGCCAAGACCTGGAACACCCTCTCTACCCACATATGGCAGACCCAAGACCTACCTGCCTTCAGAAGACTCCTCAAGACCTGGCTCTTCGAGCAGTAGCAGCATCCCCCTCCCCTCAGCGCATTGAGACCCTCACGGGTAAGTAGCACGCTTTACAAGTACTCTGATTGATTGATTGATTCTTGGAGCCCCTTCTTGAAGCCAAGGGGTAATCACCTAGAGGCTGGTAGAGGCCTCTAGGAAGAGGCTGCTACCGGTGAACAGTATTCTTTTAACTGCCACGTATTTAGAACAAAGTTTTTAAAAATTGTGATTTTCCTGTCTGTGCTGCTAAAATTGAAAGAAATTGATTGCGCTGTTTTCTTAAAGCCACCCACGTACCGCGCTAGTGCTGAGTCAGGCCCTCAGCTGCTTTGCCTAACGGTCCTCCCTCCTGGGCAGAGACCAATCACGAAGGACGTGGGGAGGAGCTTAGAGGCACTAATGCCGGCGGCAGCGCAGGAGTACCGCGGACGAGTGCAGCAGGCGTGCTGGTGGTGCGCCAGTGGTGCGCCAAATGCAAGCGCGTCTGCACCCATCTGCACCCTTGCATGTCCAGGGCCTAGTCATATTGCCCAATGTCGCATTTATGTCTGGAGTCTCAATGTTGCCATGTATTTGGTCAGACCATCATTTGATAAAATTCACTCTTAACCTTCCTACATGCAAACAACCTAGCAAAGGGCGGAGCTGGGTAAGAAAATGGAATGCCATTGACAAAAATGACCTTCTCACCACACTGGCCAACACTATTCCCCATGACACACTTGACATCAACATCCAGGAGGAATCCATCTCCACTTGACTACTTAAGGCCAGTAACACACATGCCCCACTGAAAAAAATAAGAATAACCTGTTGCCCTGAGGCCCAAAGGTGGTTCTCCCCTGAACCAAAACTACATAAACAGGCCCTCTGCCAATTAGAGAGAAAGTGGAGGCAAAACTACTTCCCTAAAGACAAATGTAGTTACTCAGCGGCTATGAGGGAATACAAAAAAAGGTATTTTAAATGCTAAAGCAGCGCATTTCTCCACCAGAATCTTATCTTCCAACAATCAATTGAAAGAAATCTTTGCAATTATCGATGAATTATCTAACCCTGATAGAGTTCTAAGTAAGCCCATCCCCTCTCAAATCCTATGTGACTCGCTAAATACCTTTTTCATCAACAAAATCTCCTATATTAAAACCAGTATCCCCAAACACATAATTGAGGAAACATCGATCTCTAGGCCCACAAATACCTCTTCCATTGATTGATTCCTGGCCATAGATACCCAGACCCTTCAAGATCTCTTGCCTAAAGTCTGATTGGGCTCTGCGGTGCATTGTTGTCCCCCCATATCTTAAAGGAGGTTTTAACCGCTCCCCCGGGCCCAGCCCTTGCCTTACTGAACAACTCTCTGTGTCAAGGCTGCATACCACAGGCCTTTAAAGAGGCCACTGTGATCTTCCTCTCGAAGAAACCTGGGGCGGAGCCCCAGACACTGTCTAACCACCGCCCGAGATCACTGCTCCCATACTTAGCGAAGGTACTTGAAGCCCACGTGGCTAAATGCCTATCAACGTTCTAGAACAAACCAGGTTCTTTGTCCCGCACCAAGTGGATTTTCATACTGCCCACTCCACAGAAACAGTAATTACAGCTGTACTGAATTCCCTTCGGGAGAAGGCTGATAAAGGCATTACCCAGGCTTTGGTGTTATTAGACCTATCGGCCGCTTTGGACACGTTTGACCATGGGATTCTGGTGGACCGTGTCAAGGATGCCGGCATTCAGGGTGCCGCTCTTGGCTTATCCATTCCTTCTTAGTAGATCGTTCCCAGGCAGTCCTTCTGGGTCAGTTTATGGCTCCCAAGGTGAAAACTACATGTGGGGTACCACAGGGTTCCTCACACTCCCCACACCTATTCAACCGTTACCCCTTGTCACTGATTAAGTCTTTAAAGGAAAGGATTGTGGTCACCTTTAATTACGCTGATGACCTTCAACTGCTTTTCATGATCGATAACTCGCCCAAATCAATTTCCGACTTCCATTCCCCCATGCAACACATTTGCCTCTGGATGGACTGTAATCACTTGAAACTGAACCCAGAAAAGACCGAATTAGTTCTGATGAGTGGTAGCAAGAACCCTTGGGGCCCACACTGCTGGCCAAATGAACTTTCCCCTTTCCTATCCCCTCCTCTTCAGCCAAGAGCCTTGGGTTCATTATATCCCATGTTCTATCCTTGAAAACACAGGTATGCTCGGTGATCTCCTCCTGCTTCTTCCAGCTATGCAGGATCAGAAAATTAAGTAGGCTACTTACCCAAGCAGCTCTAAAAGTTGTTATAGCCATGGTCCTCTACCACATCGACTACTCCAATGCAATTTACCCCCTCTCGGTCTTTCAAAGTGCCTGCACATGGTTCAAAACCAGGCAGATAGATTGCTCCACCATCAACATAGGTTTCACCAGGCCTCCCCTCTCCTAAAGAAGTTGCATTGGCTTCCATTCCCTCAATGCTGTCCCATTAAAGTTAGTTGTCTACTGCTCAAATCTCTCCACGGCCATGGCCCAGGTTTCATTAACACCCTTATATCACGCTACTCCCCATCATGCAACCTTCACTCAGCCCATCTCCTACTCCTGACAATCCCCACGTTTAAGCTGAAGTGACAAGGGTGCAGCAGGTTTGCTACCTTGTTCCCAAGATTCTGGAATTCCATTCCATTTGAAATCAGGCCTAGCACTAATTTTCTGAAATTCAGAAAATCTCTTAAAACTTGGCTGTATACTCAGGCCTTCGAATAAACTGTGACCCACCCAGCAACACCCCCTCCTAGAATGAGCGAAAGCCAACCGGTGTACGTGCGCTTTAGAAAACTCTTTTAACATTAACATTAACAGCTGGTAAAATGTTACTGGAGAGGGGGCACATGCCCCCTCTCAGGCCAAGTAGAGGCACTGGAGATCCACTGTCTGGGGCCAAGAGGTTAATTAACAGGAGGAGAGCATGTGCCACCCCTACCCGATCCTTCATAAAGCAATAAGGACACCCAACCACCAGGGCTGGCATTTCTATATTAGGGAGAGGGATTCCAGGCCCCACCAAAGACTGATAGAGGCCCCTGGGATCCCATCTGGTGGGGACAGTGAATTTTATGGGCGGTGGTGGTGTGCTTGGAGCCACCCTCCCCTAGCATTGGATCAAGGGACCCCATCCCCTGGAGCTCAATTGCAGTGTCCAGGGATCCCCATCACCCAGAACACAGCAATTCCCTGATTTGATGAGTGTGGGCAGGCAATAGAAAAATATTCCTTGTCAGCACTCTCCCAGGCAGGGAAAACAACTTTGCTCCCACCCAGGAAGGGCAGCATAGAAAGCTGCTTAGACCTGGACGAGAGCAAAAGTAATGAAAGTCGCTCCTGTAGCCATCAACATGGGTGCTGGCTAGAGAGCCATCAGGGGCCGTGGGGCCCTTGGGGCTCCTATTATGTCCCCAGTAAAGGCAGTGCTATGACTTTCTCAGGTGGGCACTGGAGAACCTACATAACAAAAAATGGTTGGCTCGGCCGTGGCGCCCACTTTAGGAGCTGACTGGGGAGCACACAGGGCCTTGGGCCTTGGGGGCCTTGGGACTCTACCCCAGAGTCCCCAACTTGTGTTTATGTTGTGGGTGCGCTGGGTGAGGCACTACTGCCCACATTTCCATGTGTACTTCTTAGCTAGAGTCAATCCTTGTGATAAGTAAAGACTCTAAGACAGTTGCATACAGAACACCTCTGTATATTATAGCAGTGTGTACATTGGTTATAGGTTAAACTAAATATAAAAGGATTGTGTTACATATTCAATGCAATTGTTTTAATATATTTTAATTATATTTTAGTAAAATGTATTCTTACTTATTTTTTTTAAATCAAATGTTTGTTAAAATATTGTATAAATATGTTATAAACAGGGTGTATTGTTATACTTTTTACATTAAATTATATTATTTATATTTTAACTATTTTAAATAGTTGAATTTTATCTAACATTATTTTCTATGGGGTTTGATTTAAGTCCCTATCTTTATTGTTTTTTTATGGAAAGATATTGCAGTACCAGTGATGTGTTATTTGTGGTGCAGGTCTTACTTCAGATATGAACTGGGGTAATATACGTCTGTTTTTGGGCATGTTTTGGTTGTAATACCTTTAGAAGTGCCATAACTGAATCACAATGGAATTACTATTTTGCAGATTGGTGCATGTCCCTCCCTGATCAGCTCTCTGACTATCCCTAAAGTGCTCCTTACCCCTCCCTAACTCCCTCCCATTTAGTCCTAAGAATTCCTCATTTTTCAGCCCCTACATCTGTCCCTCGCACATATACTACTAAACGCTCCTACATGTGTGGAGACTCTGCAGTTGAGGTGGTGATCTTCCACAGAAGATGATAATGAAGGTGGAGGTATAACCTATGGAAATTATTTTGTTAAGAGCATTTCGGTATACTTTTTAGTACTCTTGCAGTACTTCAAAACCTACTATAAAGTGCAGCTTGCAAATCAATGAACTGTTTTTGTGGATATCAGTGTTGTGGATGGCTATGCTAATGGTATGCTGGTACGAGATAAGAACAAAAAGAAACAGAAACACATTTTACTGATATGTAAAATAAAAGGTATATGATTTCAATGTGTTAGACATTCATAAGTGTAATTAACTACATGAATATAATCCAGTGTTCCACACTTTCAACAAACAAGTTGTTTAGAATGTCTGTTAGAACTGTACATATTCACAAATCACTAGAGGTAGGGGGCTTCAGGCATATTTCAAGGAAGTAAGTAGGGAAGAGGAAATATATATAAAGAAAAGAATATACTGTATTAATAAACTAAAGTCAATTTAAATTGGCCTTAGAACGAGTCAAATATTTATATATGATTTGGAATACAAAGAATTAAACACAGGATGTGCAAAATTCATATTATTTTCTTTCACATAATTATGTGAAATCTTGGGAAAATGATTCACAATAATGCATATTATGTGAAATAAAAATCTGACATGAAGTGTTATATTTTAGCGTGGAGTGTGTTCTTGTGTTAGTTACTAAGAACAATATGTGCTCTAGTTGCTCATGTTAATCTCATGGTCATCTTCAATAACCTTGCAGTGAAGAGCCGAATAATTATGCAGTGTGGCATGATTGCTTAATTTTGGGCATTTCACATAGCAAGCTTAATGGACAATCTAGAAATTATGCAAATTATGGTGGTAAAATTTGAATTTCACCTTTGCACAATGCTGAAGTAGTGCAGCTGAAATTAGTTGAATCATTTGACCATGTATGGCTTGTACAAATAATTTGCTCACCTACTCACAGTTTGGAACATAACCTGGATGCCATTTTCTCTTCTAATAAATTAGATTGATTGGTCCACATAAATTCCAGTCATTGATCGACTATTGGGAAATGCCTTTCTCTATTCAGGATTTTGTTTAGCTGCTAACCAGTGGTTCCGCAGGAGGCATGCATGCTCTTGGGCCAGAATCAATCGACTTGGCATAACAGGGCTCCCAACAGCTTTCTCTTCTTGGATATTACTAGTAAGAATATGTAATATTATGCCCCACTATTTAATTAATGCATTAATTTGGTCTTAGGTAAAGTTGCACCCTTCCAATATTCAGGCCCCTTAGGGTTTCAATTTCAGCCTTACTGTGTTTTGATGTTCTTATGACCTTATTGCCACTAAGCATCCTTGCAAGGTATTGAAAAAGCAGTGGAGATCAGGCTACAGTGGTTCCCGTAAATTACTTAAGAGTCTACAAAAAGTCTACAGTTACGTACTTTGCTTCTGCCATTCACTTAACAAATAACTCATTCAGCGATGTTTTTAAAATTGTGAAAAACTTTTTCTCTCTTCTCCACTTTTTCATCCATTGTTTCTTCTTCTTATTATTCATCACTTATCTATTAATGATGAAACTTGTGAGCTGTCTACCTTAGCAATGACCATTCTACTTTTTTGCATTTCCAGTCACTATACCTTGTAGACATTAAAAAACAAATCTGAATGATTAAGTCATATTCCCTAATGATCCTTGCCCAGTAAACATTTTCAATATAGCAAGTGACTCCAAAGTACCACAGCTCCTCTTTTTCTCTGTAACATTTTTCTTCAATTGGCAGCAAACCTCTAGTCATGGACGGAAGCAATGGCTGTACCGTTATTAAGAAAACCTTCCGTTTATTCTTTGGAGTTGAGAAATGAATGACCTATTTCTCTTCTCTATTTACCATCCAAAATTTTGAAAAGAGAAATTAACATTCAGATATCCTCTTTTATTGAGCTCAATTAGGCCTACATGGAATTGAGGCTGCCTTCATTTGTTTTTTAGTACACCATCTAAATGCCGTTAGATCTGGGAGGGGGATGGTAGCTCTGAAAATTTTCACCTAGATCTTAACGTTGCTTTTGATACAGTTTCCTATTTTCTACTCCTTCACTGGCTCCACTTAGTAGGTTTTTGTAGTCAATCATTAAAGAAACTTCGCTTCTTTTTGACCAACCACTCTTAATCAGAAGTTCTAAGTTCTTTTTGCTCACAGGTTAGGCCTTGAGTGTGAGTAGATCCACAGTCTTTATTGCTGAACCCGTTAGTTTTTAACACTACTTGATTTGATTTGATTTGATTTTTAAATTTGTATAGCGCGCGAATGCCAAAAGGCGTCTTGGCGCTGAGATTCCCACTGACTCCTAAGTATGTAGTTAGGGCTGTTTAGCAAAAAGCCATGTCTTGACTCCCTTTCTAAAGGTTTTCAGGGATGGGCTGTTTTTTAATTCCAGCGGTAATTGGTTCCACATCTTTGCTGTCTGCACTATGAAGCTTCTGCCTCCCCAGTTTGTTCTTCTGTATCTGGGTACTTTTATGAGTTTCCTTTGTCCAGATCTCAGAAGTCTATTTGGCTCATACAGTTGTAGGTGTGTTTTTAGAAATTTTGATCCCGTTCCATTTATTGCCTTGTATGCCAAGCATAGTGACTTGAAATCTATCCTACTTGCAATTGGGAGCCAGTGTAAGCTCTTAAGTTTGTGGCTTACTCTTTCATACTTTGGGATTTCCAGTATCAGCCTTGCTGCTGCATTCTGCAGGCGTTGTAATTTAAGTAGAATTTTCTTCCTTGCTCCAACATATAGACCATTTCCATAATCCAATCTGGATAAGGCCAATGCCGTCACCACCGTTTTCCGAGAGTCAAGTGGTATGTAAGGTAATATTTTTCTTATCATTTTCAGGATGTACCAGAGTGATGAAGCTAGTTTGCTTGCTTGTGCGTCAAAAGAGAGGTTGGTATCTAGCACTATTCCTAGGTTTTTTACCTTTTCCGACGAATCTGGGCATCTTCCCATATCTGTGGGCCACCATAAATGTGACCATATGTTTGTGTCGCCACCTAGTATCAGTACTTCACTCTTATCGCCGTTTAATTTTAGACAATTCGTTTGCATCCATTGGCTGATTTTTGTCATGCAGCATTGGAATTTTGCTGCTGTGTCTTGTACCTCTTTGTTTATCGACACCACAATTTGGGTGTCGTCGGCGTAGGATATAGGGGTGAATCCCTCGTTCCTTATTATCTGCGCTAGTGGGGCTACATATAAATTAAAAAGCGTGGGGCTCATCGATGATCCCTGCGGAACTCCGCATGGCAAGCTGAACAGATTAGATTTTGCTTCTCCAGATTCAACTGAGAATGTTCTATTTTCCAAATATGAGGCTATAAGAGCACATGTTGACTCATGAATGTTTGCTGTTTTTAGCCGTGTTATGAGGATTTCATGGCTAACCGTATCGAAGGCCGCCGATAGGTCAAGTAATATCAGTGCGGCCTTCGATCCGTTATCCATTATTGTCCTGAGTTCCTCCACAGCTGTGATCAAGGCCGTCTCCGTGCCATGCTCCGCCCTAAAACCAAATTGTGAATGGTCCAGCCAGTCTCCGTCCATCAGATGTTGTGATAGTTGTTTGTTTAGTAATTTTTCCAAAATTTTAGCGGCAAAAGGGATCCTGGCTATTGGTCTATAGCTGTTGGGATTTTCGCCGTCCAAATTAGGTTTTTTTAGCAGTGGCCTAATGGATATCATTTTCCATTCGTCAGGGAAGGTGTTGGTCATGATAATTTTGAAGAATAGTTTTTCCTATGAACTTGACACGCCCAGACCAGCAAGTCTGTACATAAAGGTTTTGTCCTAATGTGCTATGCAGACAAGAATTCGATTTTTATTTTGTTTGTGATCAAATCCATTACCCCCATCCAGAACACAGAATTTTATATATTGCAACAAATTGGATGGAAATGCATTTTTCTCAAGCTGCGGTGACAAGACCAACCTTTTGCTCTTTGGGGGCTATCCATGATTTGGTTTCTCTCATAGTGACCACCAGAATTGGGTACTTCCTGTCACCAAACTAACCAGCAAAAAAATGTGAATAATTATGGATGTCAGACTCGGTTATGCAAATAGGTCCTTTTGGGTCAGCAGTTGAAAGGAAAAACATTTTTTGAGGAGGACATGCTTCTGATGGGCTTGCAATTTACTTATATTTCTTAACAGTCCAAATAACTGGAATCAACAACAATAACGGCCTCAGGTTATCTTGTCCATTGGATGTGTAAGTTGTTGTGCCTCACTCCACCTGTACTGTTTGTTATGCCTGATTATCTCCTCAGTGACCCCAGGTCAAGTCCACTCTCTTCCACCCGTTATTGTGACCCTCCTACATCCCCATACTCCTGTTGTTGATGTAACTCGCTCAATGGCCCCACACTTCTGTTTCTTTTTAATTTTGGCCTCCTTTCTAGAGCCATTGCCCTTTTAATTTTGACTTTTTTTCTAAAGGCCCTGGAAACCCTTCCTACTCAAGTGGCCTTGGCGAATAACAAGACCACAGACCTACATTTGTGAGGGAGATGCATTACTTTCAGCCATGCTACTTTACAAAACACTGCTACAGAAGAAATCTCCATCCCTCATAGAGACAAGGTATACAACCGAGAAGTGGGCATCGGGTGGAACCTGGCAGCACAAGGTATTAGTTAGGGATTGTAAACTTTCTTCTACTTCCTCTTAATAAAAAAAGGATCCTTAGCTCAACTAACTGTCTGACCTTGGAGATTGGCGGTCAAGGAACTCAGACAACAACCACCCAATTCGTAGATGAAGTTGGATGACTTTCTTCTTTTTCTCTTTCATAATCCCCTTTCCCTTGGGGGCTGCTCACTATACACTGTTGTCAGTGCAGTATGCATGGCATCAGCCTACAGGGGTATTCGTGGTCTCAGCTTCGCTCCTGCAGACTCCAGGAATAATTCAGGTTTTCCTGCCTAGTTTTCCTGGTCCTGGCATATCTTGTCTTCTCTTTTGCCTTTCCAAGTTCAGTGTCAGATAGGCCCCTGGGAAAAGAAAAAAGTGGCAAGTAACTGATTTTTTAATAGGATAGAATATCACTTATTTTCTCATTTATTAATGTCCTGCATTTTTATCCTTCTCTCTGCTTTCTTAGAATTTCGGAGTGTACCCCTGATTATTTTCCTTTCAAACATTTATTAATAGAAAACAAATAAACTCTCCTCATGAGACTGCCTCCCCCATAATATTTATTCCTCTTTCCTCTTGTTCCCAGATGCTTTTTATTTGTAGAACTATTGTAGGTACAAGGGAGCAACTCAAAAAAAAAATTACAATCGAGAAAGAATTGTACTTGTTGAAGGAAAGGTTAATTCTCACCCGGTAATCTAGGACCTTTTGCTATACTTATGAGGAATAGTGACAGGGTTAGATACACTTTACAGGTTTCTATTAGTCTTGATTCCCTGTGTAGTACTTCCTAGGGGTCGATTACGATGTCGTTCGTAAAAGGCTCCAAACAGCATTCAATTGGTCTGAATCCGATTCCGAACCCGTCTTTCGGAGCAACTCAGACACTTTTCCCAATGATCAATTACCATGGCTGGAAAGCATTTGAACTGCCCAACTCAGTTCCAAAAGGCATTGGGAGTAACAGAGTTGGTCGGACCCAGCCAAGCGATAAGGATATCAGATTTGGACAGCCTTTCGAATCAGTTGTTCCGACATGGATCGGCTGTCGGAATCTGACTTTGGGGGTCGTAGCAGGCCCCCTTCATCCGGGCCCTCCGAATCGGACCCATGGGCGTACCCATTGGTCCTCCTTTACGATGTATGCACAGTGTGGCAGGCACCATGGGCTGCCCGCCACAGGGTGCAAGGTTTTCCCCAGCCACCCCTAGTGTCAATGGGAGCCTGTTTTCTCGTTCTGAAAACAGGCTCCTATTGAAGTCAATGTGGGTCCGACCAAACGATGGCTGGAATCATCGTAATCATTCGGTTCGACTCGCAGAATCCGATTCGGTCAGAAACGATTTAGAAATCGATTTGGTTGAAAGAGTTTCCAGATGACATCGTACTCGGCCCCCTAGTCTCACTTATCATCCCTCTGTTTAGGCAGTTTAAAAAACCTTACTCCCCCTCCTTCTTGTTCTGTGCGTACAGGTCTTAAAGTGTGCAACCACAGGAGGGTGGCAGGAGCCAGTAGAGTCTCCTGTCTCACTTTGGACATTGAGATGTTGTTGCCGGGGTTTTGACCGTTTATGATTGCTCTCTTCTCTTCAGGTCTGTAGGGCTGCACAGGTTAAAGAACAGAGTCTTCCTCCATGGAATTAAACTCTAGTGGGTAATTACTCCATACATAATAATTAGTTGTCCCGCAGATTATGAAACATTACACCATGATGTTGATTCACATTTTATTAGTATCAAAAAGTTAAATACAGGTAAGTACTAAAAAACACATTAAAAATACTTTGCTTTTTACATGTGAAAGTATAAACTGTACAAGAACAGCAGACCATAAAAGAAACACTGAACAATATACACAATGTTACATATCTAACATAGACCTGAAAGAAATTTTGACAATAATAAACATCTAACAAAAACACCTTATGAGAAAATGCAATAAACAACAATACAGATACAAAGACTAAATTATGAAAATGCCTACGCGTGTTTCAGAACACAAAATAAAGATATACGCTGTTCCTTCTTCAGGGCAAGAAAACAGAAGCAGGTCTTTCAGGGGCCATCTGTATACAACTGGAGCAACCACCGAATATGTGGTATCATAAGCTCACAAACCGTTAATCTGCGGGGACAACAAAGAAGATAAGGGACCTAAACGGTCTGATAAAATAATATATGCTAACAACCAAATTTGAGCTTGAGAGGAGAAATATGTCATGATATGTTGACATGCATGGAGACAACATTACCAATGTAAGGCAAAAAGTATATCTGCAAAAAAGACACCACCACCAGAAAAGTCAGTAAATTCAGTATAGCAACAGTCAGACACCTCCTGTGGCAATTAGATAGCTGGAAAAAGGAAAAAAAGTAAAGTTAGTGTCTTCATATACATATAATACAAATAGCACCTACTCTGGAAAGAAACACCATAATTATCCTTGGGTCCAAGAGGGAAAGTATAAAATAGATAAAAAACATCCACATAGAAATCTAATAAAAAAGAGAATGACAAACAAATAACTAAGGGCATCTACTGGAGAGACCATGAGTTATGAAACAAAAATTTAGAAGCAGATGATGGGAGACAAATATGGACACAGAGTTAGTTATGCCTCAACGCCAGGTCCAGAAGCCTGACTGTGGATAATCAAACAGAGGGAAACCAACCCTTTCCAGAAGTTTAAATTAATGCAACAAAACATGTGTCCCAAAGTTAAAATAAATAATATGTGTGGTTCTCTACTAGCTACTAAAGAATTGGGAAGGCTGCACAAAGCTGCAGTAGATATACCTACCAGATAATCCTGATGATCAGGGCATAGGGTACAGCTTTAAGGCGCCCAAATTCAAGCAAGTAAGACGGGAGAGGAGGTTGCTGATCTCCACCTCCATCTAAAGAATTATAAATGACCCAGAAGTGCTCCATAGATTATAGATCCTAGAGGTTAGCGTGGAATATCTAGGAGGGAAGTACTTACATGCAACTAAAAATGTGAAGTCCTACTAGCCATGGACGAACCGTAAAACAAATGAAAAGCAGGAAAAGTAAACTCTCGTGTCGAGTGATGGATGCACTTTCAAGGTGGCGTTTCTAAGAAAATACCAGAATGCCAAAAACTGATCATCATAAAGACTGTCTACCAGATGATAACAGAGAAATGCATGTGTGACCTCGGCCTGCACATCTATAGGGCTACCAGTCACGGAGGTAGATATAAACATGACGGTGTGTTGTAAGGAGGAGACTGACAAAAGTGAAGGTAATAAAGTATTTATTAGGACAGAAAGGCCCACTGGGATACAGCTGGGGCAGAGGTAGTGTGAGGGACAAGATGTGAGAAAATGCCAGGGACGCCGGAGTGACGTCACCTAAATACCAATTCCAAGCATTCCAAAATGGATTGTGTGACGTAACATCAAGAACATAGATAACGCACCGCATAACAATCTGTACGGTCGCCGATGTGGACCAACATTAATAAATCACAACATCTCCCTCCTTCACATATTAACCGATATACAGTCAATCTTGAACAAAATCCTCATAACGTTTAGGCATTCTAACTTGCCTTCCACATCTGGTCTGAGTACTTTTACCCCCAGTCTAGGATCGGTTGCAGGGGCACTGTCCATCTCCATCCCGCAGTGACCCCTGTCTTGGATGCTGCCTTCAGCCATACCTCCAACACTATACGTGTTACAACTTTCATCTTCTCCTCTAGAATAATGGCTATCAGATACATCGTCCCATTCCAGAATACTCTCGTTAGCACTATCCTCCTCTACTCCTCTTCCTTTCATGATGATCTTCTCTTGTTCTCTTTTTAGCTTGACTACGTCATCTTTGCTTCGCCAACCCTTTCCTTCTAGATATACTGCTCCTCTGAAGGCATCTTGTACTTGCACAGGACCACTGTAGGTTGACTCTCCTTTGGCCACCATGAATGGCTTTTTCGTTATCACCCAATCTCCGCGTTCTATTTCCTTTACCTTTGCTTTGTTGACTTGATCCGAATATCTTTTGGTCTTTTCCTGTTTGCGCATAATGCACTCTCTTACCTGGAGCTCGCTGTCCCTTATTTGTTCAGCACTTTCCTCATTTCTATACCAATTGTTAAATTTAGGCGTAAGTACATCATTGCACTCTCTTCCCCTCATTAAGAAAAATGGAGTGAGCTTGGTTGTTTCATTTTGTGTGCTGTTGTAAGTGTTTATCTTTTCCCGGATGCTGTCCTTCACATTCAACTTTGATGCAATGGCCAGTTAAATTCCTTCTTTTATGAATTTATTTGTTCTCTCCACTTGGCTGTTACTCTTTGGGCTATACAGTGATGTCTTTTCTTGCTTGATACCTGCACTCTCGAAAAACACAGTCATTTGTTTAGATACTTGCTGTGTGCCGTTGTCGGAGACAATGATCTTGGGTTGTCCTTCCATCGCAAACGTTTTCTTAAAGAACTTAATTTCCTGTTCTGTTGTGATTGAGCGCACACATTTGTAGTGCACCCATTTGGAGTAGTAGTCCGTCAGAACAATAAGATATTTGCAGTCTTCGTTCAATCCGTGAAACGGACCCGGGAAATCAACAGCAACCTTTTGCCATGGTCCGCTGGGTATTTCCACTATCTGTAACTCTCCTTTGCATATTTTCCAATGTTTGTCAGCCTTGAGACATGACTCACACCTGTCGATGAAGGTGTTCACCTCATTGTGCATTCCCGGCCACCAGTAGTGTTTTTTGATAATGTTTTTTGTTGCACTACTTCCGGGGTGTCCTTTGTGAGCCAACGTTATTATTTTCTCTCTCAAAACTGCTGGTGGAATGAATTGGTCGCATCTCTTTAGAAATCCATTTTCTATTATCAGCTCCTCACTTATCTGTTGATAGCTTTTGAACTAATTCTGCAAATTCCTGATAGGGGGCCACTTTGACCTCACGTAGTTCATTACTTTACTTATTGTCCTGTCTTTTTCCAATCCTTCTTTCCACTCTGTTTCTGTTATGGACCCATTGTTAGCTTCCAAAGCATATACCCAGGCTACTACGCATTCCACGTCATCCAGTGATTCATTATCCGAGTTTTCCATAGGGTGCCTTGATAGACAGTCGGCCCTGCTGTTGAGTCCTCCTTTAATGTGCCTGATACTGAACATTTACTCTTGGAGTTTAGACAACAGCCTAATCAATCTTGAGCTTGCTCTTCCGCTTCCACGTCCTTCTCCGTCCATCATATACACCAATGGCTTGTGGTCTGTTACTATTTCAAATCATTTCCCCCATAGGTAGTTTTTTAGTTTATGCACAGCCCAAAAGCATGCAAGTGCCTCACGCTCAATTGTGCTGTAGTGTTTCTCTGTGTCGCTTAGTCTCCTTGATATAAACGCAATTGTGTTTTCTTGGCCTCCTTTTATTTGACAAAATACAGCTCCTATGACTTTGGCACTGGCGTCTACCGTGATTATGTTCTCCATCATGGGGTTGTAAGCTTTCAAAGCGGGTGCTTCAGCGATCTCTTTTTTTATTTTGTTGAATGCCAGTTCTTGCTCACTGGACCAAACATAGGTCACATTTTTCCGTAATATTTTCCTTAGTGGTTCTACCTTATCTGCATATCCCTTTATGAACTTGGAGTAGTACTCACTGAGTCCAAGGAAAGATTTCAGGGTCTCCTTATCTTTCGGTTCCGGTGCCTCTCTGATCGCTTGGACTAGGTCATCCTTAGGAGTTATTCCATTGGATGATAGCACGTGTCCCAGGTATTCTATTTTCCTCTTCATGAATTTACATTTTTCCTTTGATACTGTCATTCCTTTGTTCTTTAGGATGCTTAATACTTTGCTGAGTACTCGCAAGTGTTCTTGCTCGGTTTCGGAATGTATCAGGATATCATCCTGGAACGCCTTGACTCCTCGGATCTCACCAAACAGGATGTCCATTAACTTCTGGAACACACCAGATGAGGAGGCCAGGCCGAAAGGCAATCTTACATACCTGTAAGCGCCAAATGGCGTAATGAATGTTGTGAGCTTTTTTTATTCTTCTGACAACATAACCTGATGGTATGCTGCTTTTAAATCGATCAGGGTGAAGTATTTTGATCCTGCCACAGATTGTAGGATTTCCTGAATCATTGGGAGTGGGTGGCTTTTCACTAAAATGTTTTTGTTTAAGGATCTGAGATCCACCCACATCCTTTTTTTTCCCCTGTTTTCCTTTTCTTTGAGACCACTATTGCGGATACCCACTCAGATGCACCGGTTTCCTCTATTACATCTTCTTGACATAATTTAGCTAGCACCTCCTTTAGTTCTCCTCTTATTGACAGTGGAATTGCTCTCACTTTGTGTTTGATGGGTTCCGCATCTTCTTTTAATCTGATTTTGTGTATAAACACACCCTATTACATCCTTACAGAGTTCGTTGTACTTATCCACTAATTCTTCCACACTTTCCTGATTCTCCTCTACACATATGTTATTTATGAAATCCTCTCTGAGTATGATTAGTTCCTTAGCGCCTGGTTGAAGGATCACACCTAACTTTGCCAAGTCCTTCCATTTCACTAAGATTCTGCCTTTTACTGCTACGTATATCTTTGTCTTTATTTCTCTACCTTTGAACGCTAATGTGTCACAGAAATAATCCATCATTTCGATATCCTGTTCCTCAAAAGCTTTGGGGTTTACATCAGTATCATGTAGTGTTACATCCTGCCATTTTTCTTCAAATAACTTGTCAGATATAATTGTTATAGGTGACCCTGAGTCAGCGGTGAACTGTAATTCCACATTTCCTTTTTTTACATCACCAATTGGCCCCTTTTTCTTTCCGTCCACCATCTCCACGTAGAGTACAATTTTATCACACATTTCTTCATCAAAATCCCCCACGGTATTCACCTTCACATTTTCAGTTGGTCTCTTTGTTTTACATAGCGCAGTATAGTGACCAAACCTTTTACATTTCGCGCACCTTTTACCAATGGCCGGGCAGGACCTGCAATCAGCTAGATGTTCCTGCGACCCACATCTGAAACAACTCAAATTGCTACTTCCTACCTTCTTGTCTCCCCAACTTTTCTCATAACTTTTGTGGTCACTTTTCTTTTTTTCCTGTAATTAAAATACGTTATCATTACTACTGCTGCTTGACAACACTTTTGTAGTAATTAACGATCTTTCAACGGCTTTAGCTATGTCCGTTACATCTTGTAGTGTTGGGTTTCTGCATGTTAACAACCTCTCTTGCACTTTTTTAGAGTGACAATAAAACACCACTTGGTCTCTTATATAGATGTCAGTCATTTCATTGAATTCACAATCCTTTGCTAACACTCTTAAACATGCTATATACTCTTCAATGGTTTCACCTTCTCCCTGTTTCCTTAACGCAAATTTATGCCTACCAACCATTATATTGCTTTCCTCGTCGTACTGTTTTTCGAGCCTTTTAATTGCCTCCTGATATTCATTGAGAGATATAAACACTCCAGGTCGACTTTCGTATTCTGGTAGGCTATCGAATACCTCCTGACCGGCTTTCCCTAACAATCCAAACAGAACTTATTTCTTCCTCTCTGCATTGTATCGCTTGCCATCTATAGATACAATATAGTTCTCAAAGGCTCTCAACCAACTTTTCCATTTCATTATGGGTTTCCCTGGTTCTTCCAGGAAGAGTGGTGGAACGCAGATATTATTACTTTGAGCCATCTTTATTTATCTTTATTTATTACTTCCTCTAGTGACAGATGCTGTGCTTGGCTTATTCTCCTTTGTTTACTTTTACCAATATTTTCCTCCTATCTTCACATTAATATTTGTTTATTGGCCAATCCTTTTATTCCTCTTTCTATGTTAATTTCTTAGTTTAGGTTGCTTTATAATGGTGTACTTTCCTCCTCCGCTTTTACTGATTACTATTATTCCATGTAAATCGCTAATTTGCGTTTATATATTGTTCATCAGGCATTTATTTCTTCATATTTTATTTCTTTTTAGAGCGGTAATTATTCCTTTGCTCGTGTTTTGCGCGTTATCCTGACAGGATTTGCCTTGACTCTATTCCACAAAATGGCTGCACGTTGTAAGTCAGTGACGTTGCACCAATGAGCTGGCTAGGAATGATTATGACGCTCAGATAGATCCCGTCATGCCTCACGTGCGTGTCAATTTTGCCTAGCTCCTCCACACTATGTCCCACAGCGGCGGTTTCCTTAGCCGTATGTCACTTACTTCCTTTCACCATTTTTTATTGCCGCGTTATCTGGAGTTACCCTCTGCTCGAATTTCAAAGCTGTGGTACACTTCGATTACATCGATGGTGTCCGTGAGCCTCTCCTCCGCTTACATCCTCGTCGCCATTGTTGTAAGGAGGAGACGGACAAAAGTGAAGAGAATAAAGTATTTAATAGGACAGAAAGGCCCATGGGGACACAGCTGGGGCAGAGGTAGTGTGAGGGACAAGATATGGGAAAATGCCGGGGACGCCTGGGTGACGTCACCTAAATACCAATTCAAAACATTCCAAAATGGAATATGTGACGTAACATCAAGAGCATAGATAATGCACTGCATAACAATCTGTACGGTCGCCGATGTGGAACAACATTAATAAATCACAACACAGTGGAGAAGAAAATCCTGTTTAATCGTGCGGTAACGGCAAAACCCAAACTAAACTAGCCGTGCATTCTTTTAAAGGAAAATAGCGCCAAGCTAGGAAAGATAAAAACACAATCAGAGAGGAAAAACTAAGGCGAGAAATAAAAAGCACGGTAAAGTACAGGCTATCCCGATAGTGAGTCCTGCGTTGCTGAGTACGCATGGCTTACCAACAAACAAATGCGAAGGATTCGTAGCTGTCTCACCGATACCGCCCTGGTAGGGAAAGATGCCTTTTCCAGACGTCATTAAATGCTGATGTGAGGAGGCGGAGCCGCCACCGCAGGCGCCAGTGTCTCAACTACAAGAGCGCTCACAGGGTTTCCGGGAGATGAGCACATGTGGAACCCAGAAGTATAGAACACGAGGGTTCTTTAGATGAAGGAAAAACACCATGATAGGGTGGATAGGCATAACAGACAAGAGTGAGCGGGCAAAATGTAAAAAGTCTATGCATACTCCAAATACTAAAGTGAATCTAGATGGCAATGAAAACACTAACCGCCATATTCATGAAAATCGGCATTTGCGATTCTGAAATAGCGAAAAATAGCGAATCGCTATTCAGAAATCGCAAATCCGAATTCATGAAGAATTGCGATAAAAAAAGCGATTCGCACGCGATCGCAAAATCAGATAGCGATCCGATCGAAATTGCGATTAATCGCAGATTAATCGCAATTTCGGCCTAGCCGCGGCTGGACTGCGATCTCGCAAATAGCGATATCGCTATTAGCGATATCGCTATTTGCGAGATCGCAAACTCGCGAGATCGGGAAAACGGGAAGTCGCATTTCGAGCCCAGTGATGACATCACAACCAGGAAGCTGCCGGTTCCCAGCACCATTTTGCACATTGAGGCAGAGAGACAGGGAGCACATAGAAGAGCTGCTGCACATCTTGGCTAGTAGAGTCATTCACTGAGCCACAACCCATACCATGGCTGAGGAAGCTGCACCAGGGACCAGCAGCTCGTCTGGTAGAAAGCGAAAGCTCAAGTTCTCCGAGCAGGAGCTGGAGCACCTTATCGAGGGAGTTGTGGCTAACCACGACCAACTGTTCGGTGCCAATTCCAGGAGGGTCCCAGAAATGGAGAAGAGGCGCATTTGGCAGGGGATAGCCTCTGCAGTAAACTCGGTGGGAGTGGCGGCCAGGTCCCTGGAAGAACTTAAAAAGCGGTGGTACGACCTCCGAGGCCGTGCCAAGGAGAAGGTGGCGGCGCGCCTTGGGGAGTCCTCGGGCACAGGAGGAGGAGGTCCGACGGTACCACCGAACACCGCCCTGGAAGACCAGGTTGAAAACACCCTGGAGAGGGAGGCCTGTGTGGGTTTCACTGCACTGGACTCATCCGTCCCCACACAAGACACCCAAGGTAAGTGGCATGCGACTGCGACCCTGCCCCCTATGGATGTCCATGACCAAATAGGCTCCCCCAATGTCCCATAGGCATGTAATTGTTGCACATCAAGGATTGTCCTGAAGCATTGTGGGAGATGTAGTCTGGCCACAATGTAGTAGTACCACAATGCAGCCAGTCAGGTCCCAATGCACACAAAGCCACTGCCATTCAGGGAATGTCACCCAGCATGCATGTAGCAACTGCACGTCTGCCAGTTGCATACAACTAATGGTCCTCCACTTACCCCCACAGGTGGCGATACCAGTGACAGTGACAGGCTGGTGATCGACGACAGCATCCTGGAGGAGCCAACACCTACCCAGGCACCAGCCCCTTCCGCTGCAACTGTACCACCAGCAACTACCACCAGCAGCGTCCCACCTGCAACTGCTGCAGCGCCCTCATCCGCTGCCATGGTAGCCCCCATTATGCACCCTGCCACCGCTGCTCCTCCCAGAGCTGCAGCCAGGTCAGTCACACCTGTGGCCCCTGCAGCGACTGCTACAGCCACACCAGCAGGCACACCCCCTGCGACGAGCACACCTGCAACACCAGTGGCCCTACCCCCAGCAGCTGGCGCCTCAACATCCGGGGCTGCGCCACTGTCCACTCAGCCCCCAGCCTCACAATCCGGCCAGCAGGGCAGGCGTGGCAGGTCACGCCAGCGCTCCGCAGCTGCTACCAGGCGGGCCAATGGTGATGGACAGGCGCCGCTCAGCATCGAGCGACGGATGCTGCGCATACACCAGCGCCAGGCACGGCAGCAGGGGGCAATTCACCTCCAACTATACAACATTGGCCGCAACGTGGCATGTGTTGCTACCAACATTGAAGGCATGAGGGCCGACCTGGCCGGTGTGGGCGATGGAATGGCCCGCATTGCTGCAGCCGTGGAGGCCAACACCCGTACCATGAATAGAATGTACGGTGGCCAACGCCGGCACCACCGCCAACTGTTGACCCAGCTTGGCACCTACAGCAGGGCAAGCTATGTGTCGGCAAATGCCACATCCCTATTGGCGCGGCGCTGTCTGACACAGCAGCACACTGTCATCCAGTGCAGTGTGGACATGACGAGGGTGCTGGAGACCCTCACCACGGCTGTCATGGCTCTTCACCCTCCACCAATTCCATCTGTTGTGGGGGGTGATGATGCGAGTGAGGGGGCGTCCAGCCTGAGCTCGCAATCAGCCTCACAGGCCCCACTACCCACCCGCAGCACCAGGACCCCCCCATTGCCTGACGCCCCGGAGGAGGAAGGCCCTCAGAGGCGTTGTGGAGGGACACGCTCTAGGCACACCTAGAGAACTGTAATCACCACTGGCACAGGCTGAGGTCAAGCCTGGCAAGCACAGCAGTATGGCGTAATACTGTTTGTGGGACTAATTTGGCACAGACCCTTATATTTACTTTTGTGAATGGAACACGTACTTTTATTTTGAACTTTGGCACAGACCCTTATATTTACTTTTGTGAATGGAACACGTACTTTTATTTTGGACTTTGGCACAGACCCTTATATTTCATTTTGTGCATTTAACAAATACATTTATTTTCATACACACATTAGCGTTGTGTCATCATTACATTTTGCATGCATTGTTGATTAGTGGGGTGATGGCAGTGGTTGTACTAGAAACTGTTCACTGTGATGTGGTTGCGACGTCTGTGCCCTTCTGCTGGGGTCTCCCCTTGTGCATGGCGCGCATGTGCAGGTGGCCGGTTGTCCCCCTCAGATTCACTGCCAGAGATGTCAACAGGTATCCGGCGCTTGGTTGCAATGTTATGTAGTATTGCGCAGACAGCCACTATGCGGCAGCACTTTGCAGGACTGTAATACATGGCCCCACCTGTCTTGTGCAGTATGCGGAACCTGCTCTTGAGCAGGCCAAATGTCCTTTCTATGCAATTCCTTGTCCGTATGTGAGCAATGTTGTAGCGCCGTTGCTGGGGTGTAGCAGGGTTGAGGTATGGGGTCAGGAGGTATTCACAGAGGGCGTAGCCACTGTCACCTGAATGAGAGGAGCAGATGGTGATTGCCTGTGCTGCGCTGTTACATCTTTGCAATGTGACATTTCAATCAAAGTGTACTTACCAAGTAGGTGTCCTTCCCCAAACTCTCCCCTGACCAGCCGTGTGTGGAGTCCGCTGTGCCGGAAGATGAAGGAGTCATGGGTACTCCCTGGGTACCGTGAGACGATGTCAGTGATGTATGTCTTGGCATTGCAGACCATCTGGATGTTGAGGGAGTGGTAGCACTTTCTATTGCGGAACATATACTCCATGCCAGCTGGTGGGCAGATGGCGACGTGGGTGCAGTCTATGCATCCGAGCACATGTGGAAAATGGGCTACATTGTAGAATTGTAGCTTTGTCATGTCCAATTCCTGTTGGCTGGCGGGGAATTTGATGTGACGGTGTAGCTGGGTGAGCATGGCGTCAATAAAACTGTTGAGGCAGCGTGACATGGTGGGCTGGGATATTCCCCCAGCAGCCGCTACTACCCCCTGGAAGCTTCCGGAGGCCAGGAGGTGCAGGCTACACAATACCTGCACATGTGTAGGCACCGCATTGGTATGGTTTGTTGGGTGCTGCATCAGGGGGTCAAGGTCCTGTATTAGCTGCATTATCATTTCCCCATTCAGCCTGTATTTAGCATATATCTGCTCTCTGGTTTGGCCCAGCAAGGTGACCCGCTGGCGGAATATCCTGGCCTGGATCCTGCGTCTCCTCCGTGCTAATCGCTGTAGCCTGCGACGCCTCACCACCATGTACATTCCTGGCATTGTGGGACTCCTAATGCTGCTGCTGCTGATGGTCCTTATGTGTGATAGGTCAGGCCAGTACCTGTTGGTGATAGGACAATGGTTTTTTGAAAATTTTTTACAATGGCTTTCATGGTTACCACCTGCTTTGAGTTGTCCTTATTTTGCGCCGTGCAAATAGCGATTTTTGGGTTTTTCGCTAATTGCGAATTTTCTTGAATGCCGATAGCGATTTTTTTTGCGAATTCGCTATTATTTTCGCAGATTCCGTGGTGTGTCGCTATATCCGAATCGCTAATGCTCTGCGGCAGGGATTCTGCGATTATTTTAGCGAATTCGCTAATATGTGTTTGCGAATTCGCTATTTTCTTGTTGAATGCCGATTACGGAAATTGCGCCCGCATTTGCGTTTTCGCAGCGATTGCGGGCGCAATTTCACTTCATGAATCAGGCTGTAAAAGTGTAAAGGTAAAAAAATCGGAAATAAGATGAACACGGAAAGATAAGGGAGCTGGTGAAGAACAGAATGGCACAGAAAATCACAAAAAATAAAATTTGAATCATGAGCGACGTCAGAAGCTGGTACATTAAGGGTCCAAGGATCCTAGGATCCTTTCATAGAAGGGCATTCTCCCAGGGAAGATGTTCATTAAGTCCTTGTTTCGCTGTTTGAAGAGCAAAGATCCAAAAGACTTCCCTTTCACGTCTGATGGCATCTCTATTGTCAGAACCGACAATGTTGATTTTCTCAAGAATAAGCCATTGAGGTCAGCTTCCACATGAACACAAGACTTCCAGTGATCTACCAATGGTGCTCCAGGGCGTCCGTTCTTGATGGCAGATTTATATTCACTAAATCTAACTCTGAATTCTCTGCCTGTTTCCCCCACATATCCGAGGTTGCAGGGACAGAGGATCAGGTGGATGACATTGGCAGTGCTGCAGTTGCTCATGTGTTTGAACCTGTATGTTTGGTTTCCCCATTGATGAACATCAGTGACCATAGCGTGACTGCAGGCAGGAGGGCTGCACAGACAGTTCTTTGCGTGCATGTGTAAGTGTCTGTTCACCTTGCTTCTACTCCCATGGTTCTCACCATCTCTTGGCATTGATTTCCCCCTCCTCTCCTGCTTGTTCCTTTTCAGTTTTAAAGCCAGAAGGGAAGGAGCAGAGTCTTCACATTACACAGTCTTTCATGGGATTACCCTCTGTTGCATTGCTCACTGCTATTCCCTATCCCTGGTATTTCCCAAAAACGCAATTGAATGTCAGCAAATAAGTCAAATCCTGAGAATATGATATTTTGGTTGGCAGCCCCCCGCCAAAAAAAGCCCCATCTTGTCAGATCTTACGAACAAACACTAGCAGTCCGGGCTGCAAAGTCAGACTGTCAAATCTCCCTGTATTTTTTGTAGAGCCTTTCATAAACAAGAGCATGCATTCAATCAACCCAGGGTCCTTCATTCGGGTTGCTTGGTGGAAACTGTGATCTGCAAAAGCGTAAAACTGTTAACAATTTTAATTTCAGGAACAGGAGACCTAAGTCCGCTTGCCAAATATTCATCATCAAAAGTACGTGCCATAACCATTCGCTGCAATCCGGCAAGTTGGAATTACTAAAAAAGCTACAGGCAAGAGCACTTTAAGAATTTAATGCTACACACCAGGCTTTGTCTTTATAATTATGGACTGACAGAAAGTCTTCTGTACGCCATAATTTGGTTTTCAACAACAGGTTTAGCAAGATGGATACACATGTACTAAAGAAAAATCCACAAGGAGTGCTGCACAGCGGCAGACACTCTGCAAAGAATAACTGATCATCATCTCTCAGTTACCCGGGGAGGCATTCTGTATTAACCTGGTAATAATAACAAAAACCTTTGCCCAAGCAGTAATATTTTCCCAATTTCAGCAAAGTAATCCCCACTATATTACACATACGCCACCAATATCCATGCCAAGGAAAGCTTGGCATAAACATTTCCCTGCATGAAACTGGTCGGTTTTGTATCCTATTTGTATTGTCATTTTTCAGATTTCAAACTGAGCATATATTTAAATGATATTTTAATATATAAACCCGTCAAGGAGTAAGATATGAGCTTAGAATAAGCCAGTGCCTAGTTTGTGACAGTGCTGCCAAAGGTCAGGGGTGTCAAATTCCAAGGCTGCCTAGTCATGATTCTGCTTGGTATCCTTTTCATCTGCCACTCTAAATTCAGTGTCACATTATCTCCGGCTTGCAAGTTCTTTCTCGCCCCTGCTTTCTCCACATGGCACCGTTTTCCTTTTTTTCTCTTCTTCCTCTTTCCTCCTTTTCTGCTTTTTTCTCAATTTCACTCTGGCCTAAAATCTTACGCTCTAAAATAATTCTGGTCCCCCAAAAGGGATTGCCAGTGGTGCCCCCACCTACAACCATCCGCTCAAATGAAGCACAGGACGTATCCAATTCCAAAAGGTTTTCACAAGGTATTTTCCTGCAACATCACAAATGGTTTAATGCACTCGACAGACTTTAACTATGTCTAATTCTTAATTTCAAAACATAAAGCACAGGTGGGTTACATATTCCGTGATTGTCTTTTGAAACATAAGTAATATAGCCATAAAGCTACCGTCCAGCACGTGCAACGCACATTGTTTATCATAAATATACAATATAATATTGTGACATAATCACCTTAGAATCTTAGAAACGATCGCCATATTTGAGTAAGACGGAGTGATAATTACTGATACAGTAACTCGGAGTTACATTTTTAGAGGTCATGATAGATTGCCTGGAAATGCTCGCTCGCAATATTAGTTCATGCAATATTGATAACTGCCATAAATATCTGGAGTCCAAAGCAGCCTTAAACAATTCCGCTTGTCTATGCTCTGAATTCTGCTGTCCCCAGGGAGAATCCAGTTTCTGGACTATAATTAGATGTCATCGGTAATGATGGAGATGATTCCTCCCTCTTACAGCTTCTCTTTTTTAACAATCCTCATGACAGACTTTATGTCCTAGGGGCTGCCTTGGCAGAACAGAATAATAAGTAATGGAGACGGATAATACTTTGCAGAAAATGGTAATGCAGAATTGTTATTATTTTATTATTGAATAAGTTGAATATGTGGAAGAGGAATACACATAGCCGCAAAATGGAGGAACAAGATTCGTCTTTCTTTCAAACATGAATTGAGCGTCTTTAGGTTCACAAAAGCTCCTAATAGATGGTTGTTCAATCTGTCCATCTGATCAGTCTTGAGCTTTCCGACATAAGTCAGCATCTCATTTGTAACACTTGTACATTTCTGGGTATTACTGCTTTAGCTGACAATTAGCTGACATCTAGTCCATACAATGCCAAGAGACTGCACTGCTGGGAAGATAATTTAAGCACTTCATAAATGCGAAATTAGGGATATATATTTTTTATAAATATAGGAACATCGTAGCTGCTTTGGTTAGGCAAAAGTCAAGCAGTTAACCAGTCCTGTCCACAACAGTGACCCGATGAGATGGTGAAACCTGTGGAGGGAAAGGAATAGCAGCTTCGTCAGTGAGAAAGGGAGAGTTCCCGAAACGCGTATGGCGTAATTGGCGCTCAACACGCTCGGAGGTCACAACTGAGTCCGCTGCTGCCTGGCAAATAAAAGGTGAATGAATACCATGGTGTGTGGCATCTTGCCACACACCATGGTATTCACCATGGACAGGACTACCATGGACAGGACTACCTCAAAGCCGAAAAAAGTAATCACTTTCATTTATCGTTTTTAGTAATACATAATATAAAACTAGCCTAATCAAGTATTTAGTTTTTTAAAATTAATTAAGCAATGTATAGTATCAGGCAGGAACTAGAAATATAAAGCATTGCATGTGATGAAGCCTATCTTAATCCATAATTATAACAGAATGACTGTAAATAACTAACAGAAAACATTTTTCAAATTATCTTAAAGTGTATAACATAGCTCCACTTACAAATTAACAACTCACCTTTTTGAAAGTAGGAGAAGAGTTAGTACTGTGTAAATCAAACACCTGAAATTGAACACCAAAAATTCCTCACAAATGTACCACAGACAGTAGTATCACAAAATGGCCGTGTTTTCCTCTCATTTAAGATATATACATAACCAATCAATGAATACGGCTGTAATGCCAGAAACCGGTCCTGGGAAGCTTGATTCCGGTCCAGGGAAGACATGGCTTGGCAGTTCGGGCTGGACTGTTCCCATGAGGCACAGGGTCAGACTGATTTGCATATGGCCATGTCTGAACTGGGGTGGATTAAACCCAGATCGGTTGACTGGGGGTGAGTGTTTGTATTGTCAATGCTCCGTCCATCACCACCTTTGGTTTTTCATTTAGACATTGTTACAGCCCGAACGGCTGAATGGAATTATACCAAATTTAGCAAAATGGTAGGGACTGGTACGTATTTGTTTAAAATTGCTTCACTGGTTTTTATGAAAAGCAACTTCAAAATCACATATATATCAATTTGAGTATTTGTATGGGAGAGTGAATGTGTGTGTGGTTCGGTGGAGGGTGTGTGACTGCCCAAAGATGTGTGAATAGTTCATTCAGTAGGTATATGAGGTTAGGACTACATGTTATAACAGTTGTTTCAGTGAGTGTATATGTTTATGGGTGTGGTGGTGATGAAATATTTCTCTCAATGGTACATCTCCATTAAACTTGGAAAAAAAAGGCAGTGTATGTGACAGTTATATCTAATTAAGTGTGCCTAAGACTTAGTGTATGAGTCACTATATGGATAACTGTATACTTGTAATAGTGATTTTATAACACACTAAGGCGTCGATTCCGATCCGGTAAAATGCACTCCGAATCGTCGTACGGAGCAATTTTCCCCGTACGAATCGTACCCGTAAACGTCCCCGTACGTACGACGAAGTACGATCCGTACCAGGAGCCAAAGACCATACGAGTCGTACAGGACTCCGTACGACTAAAATATCCGTACGAGTCTCACTCGGAACCCGCTGTACGTGACATCGCTACGGTTCACGGCTGGTTTTTACGACCCAGCAAGTACGATTCGTGTCGGGTACGCACCGTACGACCCTTTTGTTTACGGGAGCTGGAAACAGCCGTAAACGCACAGTTCACGCCAAAACAAGTACAGAACGCCCCCCCCCCCGGGGCTGCCGCGTACCCCCCATGATCACCGGGGTACGCGCCGTACCCCTGCGATCATGTGGGGTACGCGCCGTACAACCAGCGTACATGGGGTATGCACCGTACCCTATGTACGGTGGGTGTACGGTGCGCACCCCATGTACGCTGGGTGTAAGGCGCGTACCCCACATGATCGCAGGGGTACGGCGCATACCCCGGCGATCATGGGGGGTACGCGGCGTACGGTGTGTATGTGATGGAGCGCTTTTCCGTACGAATCGCCCTTACCTGACGCGGACTGTACGAATAGCATCCTGATCACCCGGTCCGGATTGTACTCGCCGGGTCGTACGGTGTGTTTACGAGTCGTACGGAAACGGCTCCGGATACGATTCGTACGGATGGGGATTTTACGGGATCGGAATCGACGCCTAAGTGTGTCATACAGGTGGTGGCAGCTCCTGGATTCCATTGGGGGCATTGCAATCTAAAGACAGCATTGTGGCATATTTTACACGAGCAGTGAGCGATACTGCTGAACTTTTAACTTTTACTTCTATGTTTTACATTTTGCCTCTAGCAGCTAGCACATTGCTACCTCGTTTTTCGTTTTGCTTTTGACTGCTGTAATTGTGTATTTACTCACTTTCTGGCCTTCCCTGCCCCGGTCCCGCACGGCTCTCTGTGCCGATTGCGTGGAGGGTAGTTTCTTCACCGCGGCTTCTCGTGCCGGTCGGCTGTAGTGAGGGCGCCATCTTGGGAGTAGCCTGAAGGGCACTTACACCGCAGGCAGCGGTCTAGCAGCCCGAGGCTGGTCCCCGTAAGCGGCAAATCACGCAGGGTTCCTGGTGGGCTATACAGGTGGTGGCAGCTCCTGGATCCCATTGGGGGCATTGCAATCTAATGACAGCATTGTGGCATTGTGGCATATTGTACTTGTGCAGTGAGTGATACTGCCGAACTTTTAACTTTTACTTCTATGTTTTACATTTTGCCTCTAGCAGCTAGCACATTGCTACCTCGTTTTTCGTTTTGCTTTTCACTGCTGTAATTGTGTATTTACTCACTGTCTGGCCTTCACTGCCCCGGTCCCGTACGGCTCTCTGTGCTGATTGCGTGGAGGGTAGTTTCTTCACCGCGGCTTCTCGTGCCGGTCGGCTGAAGTGAGGGCGCCATCTTGGGAGTAGCCTGAAGGGGGCTTACACCGCAGGCAGCGGTCTAGCTGCCCGAGGCTGGTCCCCATAAAGCGCGCATGTGTTACTGGAAGCGCAGCGGACGAGCGCAGCGGGCACGCCTTTTGCGCGCCAAAGGTGTGCCTAAGGTAAGCCCATCTGCGCCCGTTCGCGGCCAGACTTGGTTAGGGGCACAGCATTATGCCCATTTTGTTTCCTACCCCCCTTGTCAACTCTGCGCTTATCAAGGCCCATGGAAATTAAATCAAGCCACGTTGGGGCATGTCATGGATGTGGGTATTGCACGCACCCAACCTTTGCCCTCCCTTCCACCTAATTTGCCTCATTATCCCGACTCCCCACTAGCCCTACCCCCCCTCCCTCAAGTGAGCGTGACATCGACCATCTCGGCCTTTCTTCTAAACACACTGCTGTTAAACATCACCTTGACTTGTTAATTTTTTTGGACACCCATAAACCAGACCTAATGTTTCTCACGGAAACATGGTTATGCCAGGACTCCCTGCCCAACTTACTTGCAGCCCTGCCCGCCTCGTATTATGCTCTATGGGCAGATCGGCCTCTTGGTAAAGCAGGGGGGGGGGTCTCCCTGATTATTCGTTCCGGCTTTCATTTTCAACTACTACCCTACCCACCTATTTCAGCAGTCGACTACTTGGTAGTACGCTCTGCCTCCTTTCAAATCCCAATCACCTGTGTTCTGATGTACCGTCCTCCTCAATACATGCCTCACTTCCTCCCGGCCTTTCAGGAATTGCTAGCCACACTTGCAGTGAACAACTCGGCAGTCCTGGTACTTGGGGATTTTAATTTTTGGCCCTCTGATCCGGCGAAAGACGCCCCCTCTAGAGACTTTACTGAATTACTTCATAGTTTGAATTTCATATCACATATTCATACTCCAACCCACGTTCAGGGCCACACTTTGGACCAAGTTTGGTCTCTTAACATCCCTATCCCCGTCCCTATTGTCACTCCCTGTTTGTGGTATGACCATTATTTGATTTCCTTCTTCCTGGATTTAGGCTTAGCCAAAAAACCCTCCTTTCCTAAGAATATCTGGGCACATAATTGGGGCAAAGCTGACATCTCTTCCCTCTGCTCTTCTCTTTTAGCTTCTAGTCCACCAATAGAGGACCTTTCCACACCACGTCAAGCAGAGGCCATAAATAAATGGCTGTCTAGCGCCTGCGATCAGGTGGTCCCTTTAAGGCGCATTAGGGTGAGGCGCGCCCATAATGCTAACAAATGGTTCAGCCCGGAGCTCAAGGAGAAAAAACTGGCGGTTCGTCGAGCAGAGTGCGCCTGGAGACGCACTTATTGCACTGCTTCTAAACTACTGTACACCTCCATCCAGGCTGAGTACAAGAAAACCATCCTTGATGCTAAAACCAGCTATTTCTCCAATGAGATTCTCCGGGCAGAGAGTCAACCCAGGGAAATCTTTGCCACAGTTTTTGAACTGGCTTCTTCAGACAGGACTACCTCTAAGCCGGTACCCTCCCAATCCCTGTGTGACTCATTGAACAACTTTTTCATTATTAAAATTGCAGACATTTAGGCCAACATCCCCTCCCTTCCCCAGTTTTTTCAAATTTTGACCCACCACTTAATACTCATCACTTAGATCATATAACTCCCTTGTCTAGGGAAACATTTCTCTCTCTGCTTCCTTGTGTTAAATCTGGATCCCCTTCCGATATCTGCCCGGCCCACATCTTGCGTGATATTTTCTTGACTTGCCCTTTTCCTCCTCTTTTTTTTCTTAATGAGTCCCTCAAATCAGGAATTGCTCCTCCCTCCCATAAATCGGCTACCATTATTCCAATTATGAAAAAACCAGGTGCAGATCCCACAGAGTTATAAAACTATCAGCCTATTTCCCTTCTCCCTTATTTGGCCAAAGTTCTTGAACGCCACACCACCAAAGTCCTCAGTTCCTTCATCTAGGACAGCGGCTATCTTGCTCCGTGCCAAGCAGGGTTTCGCCCTCTCCATTCCACCGAAAAAGGGGTGGTCTCTTTTATGGACACACTTAGAGAGGGGCTAGATGTCATTCTCCCACAGGCACTGGTCCTCCTTGACCTGTCTGCCACTTTCGACTTGGTGGACCATACCATCCTTCTTTCCCATGTCGAGGCGGCAGGCATTGGAGGCTCTGCTCTGGCTTGGATTAGCTTATTCCTGAGGGACCGCACACAGGCTGTTCACTTGGCAGATTTCTCCGCCCCTGCACACAAAGTGCAATGTGGCGTCCCCCAGGGATCTTCTCTCTCTCCTCTTCTTTTTAATTTATATATCTTCCCACTTATTTTTGCTTTACAGAAGATGAAGGTCACTGTGTTTAACTACGCCGATGACCTCTAGCTCATTTTCAATCTCTCTGATTCTCCTCACTCTATTCACAATTTCCAGTCGGTGATGGTTTTTATCAGGGATTGGATGAATTTCAACCATCTTAAACTCAACCCTGACAAAACCGAGCTTGTCCTCGCTGGTGGTAAACTTAATCCCTGGTCTCTTACCTTTTGGCCCCCTTCTTTTGGCCTTCCTCCCTCCCTCCCCTTCCTACTCTGTTAAAACACTAGGGATTACTCTCAATCAACACCTCACTCTACACTCTCAGATCAGCATGGTGGTCTCTTCTTGTTTTTTTATTTTGCGCACCATCCGAAAGATATCATGGTTTTTCTCTTTTTCAGCTCTTAAGTTGATTCTTATGGCTATGGTTCTTTCCCATTTAGACTACGGTAACGTACTGTACAATGGGGTCCCTGCCTGCGCTCTTCAGCGGCTCCAACTTGTGCAGAACCAAGCCGCCCGCTTAGTCTACGGCTTACCCAAATCACATCACGTCACTCCTCTCCTCAGATCCCTCGACTGGCTCCCTATCAGAGAAAGAGCTCTTTTTAAGATGGGCTGCATGACTTTTCAGGCTCTCGCTGGGACAGCCCCGGCTTTTATTAAGTCCAAAATTGAACCCTATATCCCCAGTAGACAACTGCGCTCCTCCTCTCTGTTCCTATTGGTGGTGCCCCGGTTCAGGAAAAGTAGAATGGGAGGCTCTAAGTTCTCTGTTCATGTCATGAATGATCCACTTTTTGTGACTTTCCGGTGGCGCAGAAGACTGAGTGATATTTATCAGGCAGGACTTAGCCACTTTTCGTGGCGTAATCCTGCCTGATAAATATCAGTCCCTTTAACGCAGTGTCCTGCGTTAAAGGGGTGTGCAATGGGTGTTGCTGGGGGCGTTCCCAGCAGCATCCATGGACTTGAGTAATTTATAGCATCCTCAAAGTCAGTCTTTCAAAAATTCCAAAGTATAGAATTTATAGTTCTCTTACTCTCTCTGTCCTCTCACTTCCTCACTCCCCTTCCCTCACTCCCTCTCTCTTAGCCTCGCTCTCTCCGTCCCCTCACTCTCTCACTCCTCTTTCGTCACGCTCACTTCCTTTAACTCACCTGCACTCCCTCACTTATCTTTCTATGCTCCCTCACTCAGTTCCCTTCTCTCACTCTTTTCTTCACTTCCTGTGTCTCCTCACTACCTCATTCCCCTTGTCTCACACTCACTTGCCTTTATCCACCACTCTTTCCTCAACCTCATTGCTCTTCTCTCATCCTCCCTCAGCCCTGTTCTTTTACTCTGCTTCCCTCACTTATCCTCATTCCCCATGTTTACTCCCCTTCCCCTCACTTCCCTCACACACTCACTTTCTTTCAGTCCCCCTTCTTCACTTCCCTTCCCCTCTCTTCCCTTCCTTCACTCATTCGCTCATTCTCCTTCTCCTACTCACCTTACTCCACTTCGCTCACTCCTTCTCACACTCCCTCTGTCCTCTCACTTCTTCACTGCTCTCCTCTCACTCCATCTGTCTTACCCTCACTCCCTCTGTCCCCGCACTCTCACTTCCCTTCAATCACCCTCACTCATCTTCAAACCCTCACTGTCATCAACTCACTCTCACTCACTCCACCTTCCTTCTCCCTCACTCCCCTTGGCTTACTCTCACTCCAATTACTTTATCCTCCCTCACCCTCTTTCCCTCAATATCAATCACCTTTTTTCACCTTGACTCATTTCTTTCCGTCACTCCCTGTCACTGTCCTTCGTTCACTCCACTTCGACTCACTCTTGTTTACAACTCACCTTCTCTCACTCCTCTTCTGTCACTTGTTCCCTCAATCACTTTCTCCCCTTCATTCACTCATTTCATTCATTCATTTATTCAGTACATATTCTCTGAAAAAAAGAATATCGCTCTTTTTGGAGAATTGGAGGTAGTTCTGAAAAGAACTTTCTTTTTCTTCTTTTTTATAACGATTTTATATTTTTTTGTATTTTTTTCAGGGGAAAAATAAAACCAGGGATTTCAAAACTGCTCAACAGGAGCAAAAAAAAGTGGAAAAATTAGGGCTGAGGAGGGCAGCTGTGTTCCTCTCTCTTCCGAGCAATCAGTTTAATACTCTGATCCCCATAACTGAGTAGTTCATCGCAGTCCATGCATACAATTTTGATTTGTGCAAAGACCAGCTGCACGTTCGGGATCATTCTTCCACCTTGTCTTCCCGAAGCTGTTGTTCCACCAGTTGAAGTGCTGGCCCCATCTGTCGGTGCATTGCGTGCCAGGTCCCTGACAATCTCTCTGGAAAAGTAGTTTGGGTGTCTTCTCTGCACATGCCTAATTAAAGTGGCATTTCCAAAACTATATTTTTTATTAGGATTGCCACGTGATAAAGTGGTGCCACAAATTCTGCAGCACACCTTTGCTGCATTCACCTTTTTTTGTCCTTCGGGGAAGGTAAAAAAACTTCCAAATGAAGTGTTCTTTCACTTTCCTGGGTGGAGGATCCTCAGGCAGAAATTACTCAAAAGAATCAGAGGAAGTGTATAATTGAAGTTTAGCTAGATTTTCGGAATTTTTTTAAAATTTAAAAGACGGTTATTTAAAATAAAAAATACTACTTTTATGAGTATGCAACTGAATGTCTTGCCTTATTATTTACTTTAAATTTATATATTTTTTTCGCTCGCGGAAACAGCGCTTACGCTACGTTTATGGGTGCGTTTATGGGTGCGCGTACCCTGAGACTCCGGGGTTAAAAAAAAGGAAAAATACATTGAATAATTAAAGTTTGAAAAATATACATTATTTAAATAATTAAAAAAAAATAATAATAATTAATAGCAATAAAAAATAGCTATTAAAAAAACTTCATAATTCACTTTAAAAACTATAGGTTACAAACTCGTTATAGTTAGGAATTAGCTTTTAAAAAACCTTTGAAATTCACTGAAAAAACATAGGTTTAACACTCGTTATAGTTTGGAATTAGCTTTTAAAAAACCTTTGAAATTCACTGAAAAAAACATAGGTTTAACACTCGTTATAGTTAGAAATTAGCATTTAAAAAACCTTTCAAATTCACTGAAAAAACCATAGGTTTCACACCAGTTATAGTTACCCGGGCAATTTACTCATACAAAACCATTGAAATTCCCACGTTATAGTTAGTTGTACTCACTATAACTGGCGCGCTCGCAATGCACTGCTAATGACGTCACATATTACATCACTCATGACATAGTCAGTGATATCACTCATGACATCACTGATGACATCTCAAATGACATCACTGATGACATCACTGATGACATCATCCTTGTGAAAGAGTGGCAGATCCTCTCTCAGCATAATATAAGTTTTGATACACAGTATGAAAAATAGAATCAAAAAATTTCAAAACAATGGAGAAACTAATTCCAGTTACAACAACCTATTCAGAAATTGCAAAATCTACATACACATTCACTCATTCACCAACATTTCTATATAGTTACTCATACACATACTCAATCATCATATGTACTCATTCACCTATACATTTTGTTACACACCGACACTCATCCTTAGAGTTACTCACACACATACTCACACATGCCAAAAAATTATAAAACAACCATTCACTTGCTTATACATCTATACATACACCACTACTCTGACTTCTACAGAAAGGTACACATACCTTTTTTCTAAAACAATCACTTATATGAACAAAAACGTATTTATTCAGGAACTCTTACAATCTCTCACGCTCACACATACTTACCTGTATACATCATTTCTCACATATACTAATTTAAAACATATGTAGTTACTCATAAAGATATGATTAAGACAGTCATTAACTCACTAACACACCCATACACACACTCATCCACCCATAAAGTCCTGCACACATGCTGTCTTCAAAACATATACAAACAGTAAGACACTCATTCATTCATCTATGCACAAAGTAATACCCCCCACCAAACCATACAGACACTCATACTAATACTCAAAAAACTAACTAATAACCCATATAGACACTCATGTAGCTACTCACCAACCCAAGCAGCCGTCTATAGATAAAGGGAGACAGTGATACAGATATTTACAAATTTAAACAATAATTTCTAATACATGTATTTAGTAAGATACACTTAATAAGTTATACAATCAATAAAAAAAACATCCATTAAGACACTTATTTAACCGTTTGTTCTTCCATCGACGTTTAGGTACACATATATAAAACATATTTTTTTTCAGAAAGACACACATTCACTGGATGATGTCATCAGTGATGTCATCAGTGATGTCATTTGAGATGTCATCAGTGATGTCATGAGTGATGTCACTGACTATGTCATGAGTGATGTAATATGTGACGTCATTAGCAGTGCATTGCGGGTGCGCCAGTTATAGTGAGTACAACTAACTATAACGTGGGAATTTCAACGGCTTTGTATGAGTAAATTGCCCGGCTAACTATAACTGGTGTGAAACCTATGGTTTTTTCAATGAATATATATATATATATATATATTACCTACTGGCGGTCGCCAATAACTTTGGCGTTTGTGGACGGAATTGGCTGAAATTTTCTGGAAAATGGCACATTTTGTTTCTGAGCAGCTCCTGGAAATTTGGGGGGTGTTCGGCAAGGGGGGGCTGAGATAAAAGGGGGGTCCCAAAACGCGTTTTTCCCATGGTAATTTCCATAGGGCGGTTGGCCTCACTTTTAGCCCGAACGGCTGAATGGATTTCCACCAAACTTGGCAAAATTGTAGGGACTGTTAGCCTGATGTGCCTTTGCTAGGTCTCAATATATGTGCTTCAGTGGATTTTGAGAAATTAACGTTTAAAACAAGATATATATCTGTAACAGCGCTCCGGGCTGCGCTCCGGTTCGCGAACTTTTCGCGTATCGGAACTTTGCGAAGCGAAGGTGATTGGCTCTCCGGTGTCTGTCAACATTCTAAACAGTCCGGAGCGGCCGCCATCTTGTCTCTCGGTAGGAACGAGAGACAAGAGGAGGCCAAAACAAAGGGGGAAATTACCATAAGGGGGCATAGTAGATCCTCGTTGACCCCCTAGGTTTTATGTGGAGGTTTTAAAAGGGCCCAGGAGGGTAAAAAAAAAAAATTTTTTTTTTTTTTGCGTGGTAAGCGCCAAGTTCGCGAACCGGAAAGCGTTCTGGGCAGCGTACTATAAGGATAAAAGAATGATAGACTTTTCTAATACTGTATGTTAATTATTTGTTGTTTTTGTTGTTTTTTTTTGTTTTGTTTATTTTAAATTTTTATTTTTTATTTTGATTGTGTGTCATAATTCATTACACTTTTAACATTCAATAAACATATAAAAATAAATAATGTGTCAAACAATTTTTGAATTAAGGAATTAAAATTTATTTTTCATTTTGTTTTTCAAAATTTAAAAGAAAATCTAAAAAATCGTGATCATTTTTTTCTTCATTTTTTAGTAGAAAATCAACTGCATCTACGCATTGCAGAAGTTCATTATTTATTGTGTCGTCGTAGAAATCCATGTCATCTTGTGTCTCAATTTTTTCTTCTGTTTCAGTTTTCATGTTGTTTTGTTGTTCTTCCATTTTCAATTCTGAAAAATGAATTTTTAAAAAATATATCAGTACAGACAGGGCATTGTTGGGTTTCAGTACAGATTGGCAGTTTGGTTATTTATATAGTGTTTTTTTCACAAAGAAAGGTGTCGCCTGCAATTAAGGTCTATTGCAGGGGGCCCCCTCCTTGGGCCTCCCATGGATGGTGTCAGGAGGTATAGGGGAGGGAGAAGGAGACGCTCCCTCAATTGCAAGGAGACCATTCACAGGCACTGAGGGGGCCCATTGTCCAGCATTTTTGCGCCCCCACAGTTTTAACTTTTAGACCACAATCAATTCTCACACCTATGAAGGTGTGAGATATGCGTGTGGATTTAAAATTAAAACTGTGGGGGCGTCAAAATGCTGGACAATGGGGCCCCCTCAGTGCCTGTGAATGGTCTCCTTGCAAGGGGCCACTTATGTAAATTGGAGGGGGCTTCGCGCACGTTCCTTTTTAGCCTATGGTCTTGCAAATTCTTGGAATGGCTCTGCCATAACTAAAACAGAGTAGTCTATTTTTTTCTATAAGTATTACAGAGTGATAGAATATAATTCTCAGAAAATGTTTTTCTAATTAGGTTTCAGTACAGAACATACTTAAGTTTTATAAATAATATCTTACCTTTTAAATATAAGTTGAAGTTATCAGTTGATTTTTTGTTGTGCACTTCACGAAGTAGCAGTCAAAATGGCTGTGTTTCCTTGTCTTCCTTTATATATATTCAGGTATATAACCAATCAAATGTCAGGTAATAAAAGTAGAAAATGAAAGTAACATTTTCATTGGTTGTCAATTCCAACACTTCAGATGTGTTTTGTGAAGTAATTTACCTCACGGTACTTAGAGAGGTCTACAGGCTTAATGGCTAAATGTAATTTCAATCAAATTTGTGAAAATGAAAGGGATTGTTATGTAGTATGAGCTAATCTATATTTGGTGAGAGTGTCTCTAGTCGTTTTTCTGTAAATTACTTTCCCACCTTTTTTTAGGACCGCTTCCCGGAAAGCGGCTCGGTTAGCGAACCTTAAGCATCACGGGAGTCCACCATTTTGTGTTTCGGTCGCATTAAGATACAAGATGGAGGGCAAATAATGTTTAGAATGGGTAGAAGGGGTCATGGTAGACTTATCTTGACCCCCTAGGTTTTCTGAGGGTGGCTGAGGAGGCTTATATGTGCGGAAAAAAAACATTTTTAAAAAAAATTCCGCGAGGTTAGCTCTCGGTTAGCGAACTGGATAGCGCCCCGGGGAGCGAATTTTGTGGAAAATTAGTGAAAAAAGTTAGAAAAAAATAATAATTGTGAGTGATCAGATGAAGGGTAGCTCTGAGAAGAGCTTTTGGGTTTATGGTACATTTAGGTACTTATAAGTAGGTACCAATGCACAGTCTTAAATTCAGAATGAAAATTCTGTTGCCCTCATCTGAGAAGTGAACTCCATCTCCTCTGTAGATATCTTGCATGTAGTAACGCAAGTTATTGTTGTACAAGGAGCCCATTCCATGGTCTCTCATGAAAGCTGAAACAGATTTGTTTACATGCTTCCTCGCTTTCTCAATTTGTGGACAAAATTGGTAGGACCACCTCCATTTCTGTCTTTGGCATATATTGGAATATACCAAGGCAGTTTGAGGAAAAAGTGCCATTAATTGCTCAAAGGTGTCCTTTAAAAGCATTTCCAGACCTACCCCAGTCAAAATGCCCAAATCATTACCTCCACAGTGCACAATTAACAGGTCAGGTTTTGGCAAATGCATAAAGGTTTTCACCAATGGTATCAATTGGTGACATTTTAATCCTCTTTGGCCCAACCACTTAATTTCCACATCTTGTAAATTGAGGTTAGGTAAATTTCTGTTCTCAGCATACCTTTGAGCCCAGTGGATGTAACTATGTCCAACAATCCAGACATTAAACATGGTGGGAGAAGGTTGTGCTGCAGTCAGATGAAGTGTGGTAATGAAAGGGCAGTTGAAACAGTAGGAGTTTGTAAAGAAAAAAAACTGTGGATTTCCAATGCTAATGATTCATTAGCAGTGATTGGTGCATTTCCATTTCTGAAAACAGAAAGTTAGGGTGCATGGATGTGTTCTTTGAAAGATGTAATTTGAATGGTCAAGGAAGAAACATTTAATGAAAGATTGCACTGGATACGCAGGTGCACTGAGAGTTCAGAGTTCAATTGAAACATTGTTGTGTGAATTTGCAAACATGAGAGGTCTTCCAGGAGGTGGTTGCTATGGAAAAAAGGCAGAGAGGGCAGAGGGGGGAAGGGTTTTGATTTGAAAAAAGTGAGGGAAGAGTTATGATTGGCTAATATGAGAGATATGTGAAATGAATATCTGTATTTCTGTGCTTTCAATAGCTGCAGCCTCTGGAGTGCATCCTTTTTCTTCTGCTGAAGACAATTTTGTGTATTTCTGAGACTGTTTTCAAAACTCAAAAAGTATTTGCTAAGGTGAGAAAAGATTTATTTAATTTAGATATAGAATAGTATGATTTAAGGAGAAAATGATGAAGAAAGCTGTGTTTTTAAAATGTGGCTTTGTCTCTAGTGATATACAAATAGATTTTGTTTCTTTGAGAAATTGTAATTGCATATTCGGTGTAGCATTCTGGCATGCAGTAACACAAGTTATTGTTGTACATGGAGCCCATTCCATGGTCTCTTATGTAAGCTGAAACAGATATGTTGTTTTTAAAAACGATTTTTGAAATCAATTACATTTCTGGATATGTACTGCTAGAGCTTCATAGGTTGTTTTGGGTCATATTTATAAGGCATTTGAGTGTCTTTGATGTTATTTTTTCCTTTTTAAATGGAAAGCGTTCTTCATGGTGCAAGTTTCTTGTAAATACGCTCCCACCTGCGCAGGAGCCGCCGTGTAGTGCTGTCTTGGACGCTGCCTCGTTTGGAAAAAATTGCCACAATTAAAAATACTTAAATACTCTCCGCTAACCTACGTTGAAGAAAGATGCACCGCCTCTTGGCGTCTGGAAATTAAAACAACCGTGTGCTTTATCTACGGAGGCCACACGTAGCTGACTTGTAACGCCGATGAACCACGCATTAAAAGCTTCGTTTTGACAGACGTTTTCCGCGAACAAGTGCTACTTCATTCCGTTGCTAAACAACGCATACTGACTCGTCCAGTGAAAAAACTTGACAGCCACTTTATACGCTGGTTCCAACATTTTCTACCAGGTCCACCACCATTCTACTGTGTTAACTAATCTCCACCTGAGAATTGCTCTTTTCCTCAAAACACAGAAGAGAACCCTAAAGGCCCTGAAGAGAATCCCTACAAACTATTGGGATTCGAAACGCGTAGGCCCCAGCCATACTGTTGTCTGCTCTAGTGATAAGCTTGAATGCTACAATAACTGTTGCTTATCACTAACCTTTGTACATTATCCTTTTTCTAAAGACCCAACAAATACTTTCATACATTTAGCTATAGGATTGTACATCAAAAGTGATTGTTTTTTGAAAGAATTTATTTGAGTGTTTTTGCAGACATTTGGCCTCTCCTGTCTTATGTATAGTATTGTATGATATTGTAAATATTGTATGTTTTGATAAAATTTGTAGTTCTTCTATCCAGTGTTCCCCTTCTCCCCTTGAATGATTGCTTATTGTTTGGTTGTGATATGAGTGATATGATGAATGATTACCTTCAATTTTGAGTTTGGTTATTGAATTGTTTTTACATGTCTGTTTTCACAAAAAGAAAAAGTACCTTTTGATAAAATCAAGAAATAAGAATAAAAAGCTATTAACTAGCATCCAGTCTTGAATTTCTTCTCAAGTACTGTGTTTTGAATTTATGTTACTGTGGTGTTATCAGTACTGGCAATTTCTCTTTTGTTATGTTCTATGCAGGCTCAGCCATACTGATTAGAGCCAACCCTTAGTTGTTTATTAGTTACCCACCTGTGCTTGGCAAATTTAGATTTTGATTATGGGAGTTACATAGCCATGTTAATAATGTCCAAAAAATGGTGCTAGGGCATTCCAGAAAACGCTTTCATGTGTCTCAAGGACATTTTCATTCATTTCCTCTTGAATGCAGGTATACAATTGATTTATATGCTATGTTTAAAAACGATGTTATTTTTCCTTTTTAAATGGAAAGCGTTCTTCATGGTGCAAGTTTCTTGTAAATACGCTCCCACTTGCGGTTGGCAAATTTAGATTTGATTATGCCCATTTTTGGGACATTATTAACATGCCTATGTAACTCCCATAATCAAAATCTAAATTTGCCAACCGCAAGTGGGAGCGTATTTACAAGAAACTTGCCCCATGAGGTACGCTTTCCATTTAAAAAGGAAAAATAACATCATAGACACTCATATGCCTTATAAATATGACCAAAAACAACCTATGAAGCTCTAGCAGGACATATCCAGAAATGTAATTGATTTCAAAAAATCGTTTTTAAACATAGCATATAAATCAATTGTATACCTGCATTCAAGAGGAAATGACTGAAAATGTCCTTGAGACACATGAAAGCGTTTTCTGGAATGCCCTAGCACCATTTTTTGGACATTATTAACATGGCTATGTAACTCCCATAATCAAAATCTAAATTTGCCAAGCGCAAGTGGGAGCGTATTTACAAGAAACTTGCACCATGAAGAACGCTTTCCATTTAAAAAGGAAAAATAACATCATAGACACTCATATGCCTTATAAATATGACCCAAAACAACCTATGAAGCTCTAGCAGTACATATCCAGAAATGTAATTGATTTCAAATAATGACTTACTTCATTGGTAGGCCTTCACATGTATTATCTCCTTTGTTTTCTTCAGTGAAAATCTTATCTGCAACCATGTGTTGGCCTCACCTCAAACAAACAAAACAGGTGATGGACCAAATGTGGATCAATGACACACATTCACCCCAGTCCAAAGATCTGGGCCTAAACAAACCTTTAGATAGGCCACACCTTATCGTCATCCTGAATTAATCATTTAAAATATTAGGGGGAGATTTATGATTGTTGTATGCCTGTTTTGTACCACTGTGTGTCATTTTTGTGATGCAGTGCTGGTGCAAAAGATTTGCTATGTTAAATAATAAGTAGGGCATTAAGTTTTTGATGACTGTTATTCATTTACTGTTTGGTAATAGTGGTTAATAACATTTTTTATTATATTTTTCCACAGATTCAACTGCAGATCTTTTCTTAATTTGAAAAATGCCAACGAAAAATCGAATTAGAAAGGCTAGAAAACGTCAAAGACAGCAGGATGATCTTTTATTGCAGCAGTCCTCTTCCCCAAATACTTTTCAAAACACCAAGAAAGCTCCGGGTAAGAGCACAAAATCATTCTTAAGAAATATTTTTAGTAAAAAAAGTATTTATCCAAAAAATGTTTCAGTTCAGAAAAAGAAAAGCAATTTAAATGGAAAGGAAAGACCCATCAAAAATGTTACTGGTAGAGGAAGAGATAACTCTGTGCATGATAGTAGAAGGAAACAACAGTTTAGGGACATTCGAAAACGAATGTTCCGTAACAGGATAATAGTTAATTTATTAAAAAATATTAAGAAAGGCCAACAGAAAGTGGCATTTTATAAGAAGAAGAAAAATGTAGAGAAAATTATTGATCATGCTTTTGAAATTAAGCGAAAGTTGTTTATTTTGGTAATCAATAGAATTAGGAAACTAAGCAAGGTAATTTCTGATTTCAAAACAAAAAGTAGATGGAAGAGAGTAGTAAATCGTAGTAACTTTTGTGAAGTTTTTTCCGGAGAATGGATGCATAGTTCAAGTTGTGAGGCATTTTTTAATGAGGAGAGTTATTTTCAGGATAATGATTTGGTGTTTGCAGTTGACACCAGTGGTCGAGCTTATGAAGTGAAGGATGGTTGTCCAGTTGAAAAAGAAAAACTTGTGACAACAGAGACAGAAGAGGCGCTAAGTGATGAGGTTTTAGGAAGACGTCCTAAGGGTCCTGTGTACATTTGGAAGTGTAGTTCTATTTGCAGTGTGCGACAGGTTTCCATCAATTTGCTTTGTGATTTTATACGGACATTTAATAAGAAAAGTTTGAAGCAGAAAATGAAGTTGTTGCAAGATTTAGATCCTTGCAGAGTGAGACAAATGACAGGTTTGCGTGGTCATTCACTGGCTTGTCTTTCCAGGAGAGTATGCCAGAGTGTTTTTCATCATTTCAGGATGCTAGCAGTGCATCATAATAAAGTGAGAAAATTAGTGAGAATGTTGTATTATGCTAAGAGTCCAGCAATTATGCTTAAACAATTATGTGCTGCTCTTTTGCATGGTTCTGAAATAGATGTGAAGAATATTTGTGAAGAAATTGAGTTTTGTTACTTTGGTAGTAAAGATGAGAATGTTCAAATTGACCCAGAAGTAGAGGGTAATGTTGAAGATAATGTACAGGTTTCCACTACAGATAATTTTCAGAAGGAAATTGCCACGTTTCAGATGAAATCAAGTGAGAGGCCTAATTTCACTTGTGTATGTTGTCGACGCACTTATTATAAGAATCAGACTAAGTTAGTGGATTTATATGCAAAAAGTGAAAGGGAAAATAATAGTGAATGGAAGGATTTTGCCACATACTTGATGGTAGAAAATTATTTTGATTTGGGATCGGATCAACGTGTGTGTACTTATTGTTGTAATAAATTAAACCAAAACCAGATGCCTGCTAGGGCAGTTCATAATAATCTGGAATTGGTTGAGATTCCTTCTGAATTGAAGGATTTAAATACTTATGAATGTATTTTGATTCAAAGTATCCATCCCTTTCAGGCTATTGTAAGAATGGAGCCAAAGACAGGGAAGTTGCCTCCAGCAGATTTACAGAGAGGATTAAAGGGAAGAGTTGTTTATTTGCCTCTAGATTTGAAGAAAAACATTAACACAATTGGAGTAGAAAAAGTGGAAGAGGAACCTCTGGTTATCTTGGTTAATGGGGTTCCGACAAAGAATAAGAAAATATGGCAAGATTTAGTGGATGTTAGGAAAGTCAAAAAGGCAACATTGTATTTGAAGAAAAATAATAAGTACTATAAGAATGTATATGTTGCAGAAGAGGAAGTAAGTGATGAAGAGGATAGCGATTTGTGTGCTGGCCAAATTGAGAAAGTAGAGGCCTCTAAAAGTGAAGAAATATATGAACATTATAGTGTTCATCCTTTGCATTCCAAGGATGTCATGGGGAATGCTATTGAGTTGTTTCAAATGAAACAAGCCAAAGGGAGTCCCATTAGTGTTTGGGAGGAAAGTTTGGAAGCTCGGTGTTTCCCACAGCTATTTCCCACAGGTCGAGGAGGAAGATATGATGAGCGACCTCATCAAATTCCTGCATCTGAATACCGGACTTTACGATTGTATGCAGAAGATCCTAGGTTTCGTCAATGCATTCCCTATTTGTTTCATCTCCTGTTTGAAAGCGATCTGTCTGGACTGTCATATGCAGTGAACCACATCTTAAAAAGTGGTATACAGATGCAAAACATCTCGGCAAGTGATTTTATGCATAAAGTCAATGTCCAAGACAGTATTTTGGATTCTCACTTAATTAATCTCATGGCGTGTCAGCGTGGTACTAATGAATACTGGTACCGTCGTCATGGTGATTTAAAATGTATGCTGAGGAACTTAGGAACTGCGACATGGTTCCTCACTCTGAGCTGTGCCGAGTATGGCTGGGAAGACTTACTTGAATTTCTACGAGAGGCAAATGGAAATATTGAAAACATTGAATTCAAGACACCTGGAGAACTGTGTTCTTTGGATCCAGTGAATGTATGCAGGTACTTCAATCATAGATTTGAAGCTATGATGTCTTTCATCACAAATAAGAAGACTCCATCTCTTGGAGAGGTGTTGGATTTCTTCTGGAGAAAGGAGTACCAAGCAAGAGGTGCTCCTCATATACATATGTTGTTGTGGATCAAGGATGCACCTAAATTTGGAACAGATCCGGATGACTTAGTGATGAATTTCATAGAACAGTATTCTACGTGTGCTGTTCCAAACGCAACGGAGAAGAAAAGCCTAAGAGAACAAGTTCTACGTTTCCAAAGCCATCGTTGTGGAAAGTACTGTCGTCGTAAATTCAGAAACAAGGACAAGTTCTACACCAAATGTCGTTTCAACTTTCCACGACCGGTGATTTCTAAAGGAAGAGTAAACAGTTTGATGTCTTCACTGCGACATAATGTGATGAGGAAATCACCCAAAAATACATACAATTTGAAAAGGAACGAAGAGTCCAAGTACATCAACGACTACAACCCAGTGATTTTGTCCATGTGGAATGCTAACATGGATATACAGTTTGTGGCTGACAACTGTATGGCTGTGGCTCGGTATGTGACATCTTACATCACCAAAAAAGAAAAGACAGAACTGAAGGATATGTGGGAACACATTTCCCATGAAAAGAGCCTCAGCAAGAAGTTGTACAGTTTCAGTCTGAAGATGTTGTCGCATCGAGAAATCGGAGCTTATGAATGTTCTGATCGATTGTCTTCAGCAAGTCTCTATGCCAAATCCAGGAGTATCGTTTGGGCGAGTCTTGGTCTTGCTGCAACGCGAAATCGAGTTCTAAAACCTGTCCGGGAAATTGAGTATTTGGCAGAAAAGGAACCAAACAGTACCGACATTTTGAAGACCAACATGTTGGATACATATTATCCAAATCGAAGCAGTCACCTTGAGAATGTTTGTCTATATGAGGTTCTACAAAATTATATATTCAAGAGGAACATCAAAGAAGATATTGAGAAAGGAGTGTATGCTGTAATTGGAAGTGAGGGATGCCTGGTCAAGCAAAGAAAATGCCAATTAGTAAACCATCGAAAATTGAGTGGCGAATCTACAGAAAAAAAGGAGTTTTTCTATTTAGCACTTTTGCAACTTTTCAAGCCTTGGCGTGCAGAAGAGGAACTGCTTGGAGATTTCCTCTGTTACGAAGACTCTTTCACTGCTGCTAAGGAGACCATAGAATGTCCTGCTTTTCCCAAATATCAAGAAATGCTAACTTTGGAAATTGAGCAGGAAGCAACGATTGCAGCCGAGATTGCCAGATACAGTTCTCAGGACAGTCAGAGTTCTGTTTCATTGAGTCAAGATCCACTTGGAGGACCTATTATCGAAAATGAAGCTGCCACTGCTATGAATGAAGTGGAAAGAGCCATGGCACATGCTCAGGAGGATTCAGTTAACTTAGAAGACTTGGAAAAACAACTCAACATTGAGCAGAGGAAAATATATGATGAAGTTACCAAGCAAATTGAGCACGGATTAAGTCATGAGAAGAAAGAGTGCTCATGTACATCGTTGAAGCCTGTCGGACTGTACGTGAGTGGAGAAGCGGGAACTGGAAAAAGTTTCCTCATTAAAGCAATTTCTTGTTATTTGCAGGAAAGGACTGAGTCATCGCTGTCTTGTGTTGTCACCGCTCCTACTGGACTGGCAACACATAACATTAAAGGTATTACTTTGCATCGTCTACTGATGCTGCCAGTGGAGCATGACAACAAATTACAATACCACAAGTTATCTGGGGATGCTTGCTGTGAAGTTTCAAGAGTCTTGAGGAAAATGAATCTACTTATCATTGACGAAGTAAGCATGGTTTCCAATGTCATGCTTGCCTTTGTGCATTTGAGAATGCAAGAAGTACTTAAAACTGAATATGATGTGTTATTTGGTGGCAAACACATCATTGTTTTCGGAGATCTTCTGCAGCTGACACCAGTAAAAGGTCAACCTGTGTTCAAAATACTCACGCATGAAGATACCAGGAAGTGCCTAGGGAGCATTGGCAACGTCAATATATGGTTAAACTTCAATTATGCTGAACTGCATGAAAATATGCGTCAGGCGAAGGATGAAGATTACAAGAATATTCTACAAGATATTAGAATTGGAAAAGTGACCGAGCATGGAAAAGAAGCTTTACATGCACGATTACTTTCAAATTTATATCCCGAACAAGAGATTGTGCCTGAGAATATTTTTCAGAAAATTACTGAGAAGAAATCCGGAATATGTTTGATGCCAACTCTTGCAGAATGTGCCATCTTCAACAACAAAATGTTGAATTTAGAAAAGCAAGAGATTGTGAAACTTGAAGCTATTGACAAAATAGAGCATATGGGATCAACAATTATTTTGTCAGAGAATTTGAAATCAAAATTGGATTCATTAGAGAAGACTATATCTAAAACAGCGGGTTTTGAAAAGACTTTGAATGTGTGTTTAAATTGCCGAATCATTTTGAGAAGGAATTTACATGTTGAAAGAGGTCTGGTAAATGGATCAATGGGTAATGTTGTTGATTTTGAGAAATACAGAAATAGAGATGGAATAGAATTTTTAAAAATTAAATTTGATGGCATTGAGGAAGTACAGCTAATTGGTCGTTGTTCTGCTAGGTTTTTGCTTGTTAAAGACTTATATGTTCGCCGTAAACAGTTTCCTGTTTGCTTGGCATATGCGGTGACAATCCATAAATCGCAAGGTTTAAGTGTAGACAGTGCATTGGTGAATATTGGCAGTTCTGTGTTCAAGGAGGGTATGGCATATGTGGCATTGTCACGAGTTAGAACTTTATCGGGATTGTACTTGATGGACTGTGATGTCACAAACATTTGTGCGGATCTAGATTGTGTTAAGGAATACAATAGGTTAAGAAGAGAGTATGCGCCACATTTGCCTCAATATCCTTTGTTTGAGAAACGTGTGGTAGGCCGGAAACGTAGAAATATCAGTAATAGTAGGGAGGTTGTAGCAAAAAGACCAAAAGTCAATGAACCGAAAATTGTTAGCAGAAAGAAAGTGGATTCTGTTGAAGATGTTGTCGGTTTTCAATTTGAAAACAGTTCTGGTGTCAACTGCTATGCAAATGTAGTGGTTAATGTTCTCTTTTCACTAGAGAGTTTAAAAGAACAGATTCTGTTGAATTCAGAACAAATTTTATGCTGTTTGTTGAATTCTGTTTTCGAGAAATGTAGCACTGATCGAACAAAAGTAGAAAGTGTGTCTGAAGTTCGTTATCTGTTAGATGAATGTTCAGGTCAAACAGACTTCTCTGAAAATAATCAGCAAGATTGTCAGGAGTTTTTAATGTATATGCTTGATGTATTGCAAGATGAGGGTGTAGATGTAGATCACCTGTTTGGGCTTTCTTATCAATGGCAGCATGACTTCGAGAACTGTATGGTATCAAGTACTACTAGTGTAGATTCAGAAAGATTTATATATTTAACTTTGCCAGACAGTAAATCAGTCTCCTTTAATAAGCTAGTAAATGCAGCGGATCACAACATGGAGTGTAGCCAATGTAAATCTGAAATGATGTCAACATTATTTATACGAAGATATGGCCAGTATGTCATTTTAATGATCCAACGATGTAGGCCTGATGGATCAAAATTGTCAACTTTAATAAAAAAATTTGTGGCTTCTCAGCTGTCAATATCAGGAAGGACTTTTGTAACTGTAGCAATTATCTATCACGATGGTCCTTCAACAACATCAGGCCATTATACAGCTTATTTAAAGTCTCGAAACGGCTGGTCATTCTGCAATGATTCCGTTGTAACTTTCAAAAAAAAATTGCCGTTTGACCTTAAAAATTCTTACCTGGTGTTTTTAAAACCAAAATTTTAAAGAAAGAATCTCGGGATTTCCTGTGAGGAATTGCAAAAGGTTCATCAAGTAGAGGGAATGTAAGTCTGCAATGCTGTCTAGATTATTGGTCCAGAACTTTTAATTATAATGTCAATTTAAAAATCCAACTATATAAACCTGATGCAAGTAAGTCTGCTTCATAGTAAGCAGTATCAGTGTCATAGGAAAAGGAGAACATGAGTGACAAAGAAGGGTAAGATATTAGTAGTCCAGGATTGTGAAAATAATCTTAAATGTTTTCTTTTTGAAAGTTGCGAAAATAGAAAATGACGGGATTTGATTGGAAGAATTACAAGAGTTGTGAATCGCTGCAACATGATTTGGCCTAGTGGAAACATGTGGTAGAATGTGAGAAGTCTTTTCTTGTATGAAACATATTTTTCAAAACGATGGAGGTTTACTTTCAGAAAGTGGCGGGCTGAAAATATTTATAGCACAACAGAGTGGACGCTGTTCATAGGACATCCTTCGACGTCATTGAAAGTAAGTTAATTTTAAGGAGTTTTGAATTCAGATTTCTTAGGTTGTATGGGTTTTTTAAACACAATCATTTTGATTGTTTTTTTTTTGTCCCCGCTGTTACATGATGAATACCTTCAAGTCACTGATTTAAGTGAAATTTGATACATTCTGAGAACAGCAAAAATAAACCATTTAACATGTATAATTAATGTTCTGCTTTTTGTACTTATGATATACATTTAGAAATGTGAGGTAGATATGGAGAAACTGAGTCTTCTGTAAGTGTCAATTTTAATGCTTACAGTGCTGTACTTCTGGGTACTGTTTTTTTTTAAAAAAAGGAATAGGCCTCACCTCAAAGAAAGCTCTTGAAAGCACACATCTTATTTGCATCCTGAAACAATCATTTAAAATGTTAGACACAATTTTATGATGGCTTTACATCTTTTTTGCGCTGCTATTGCATCACTATTGTGAGACATCAGCAGTGCAAAAGAAGCACCATGTTCCAAAATAGGCCTCAGTTCATCAGCATGAAGATACTGTTTGTTTAAAATATATATCTTTAGGATTGTGTAGGGGACGTAGAGAAGCAGAGGCTTCTGTAAATGTCAAAGTTGTTGAAAAACTGTTTCTTCTTGAACCTTTTCCCTTTTCTTTTCTAATTTTTAAATACATGTTTTAATATTTTTGGAAATGTTTGTTCTCTCTTTTACAGATTGAAAGTATGAAAAAATATTTTAAAAAGTTAACAAGAATTATAAGGTAAATGTTTTCTACTCTTTTTACCCGCAATGCACTGCTGATGATGTCACTGACCATGTCATGAATGATGTAATAAGAGGACATGACTTACATCATTGGTAGGCCTTCACATGCATTATCTGCTCTGTATTCTTCAACAAGTGTAAAATTGATCTGTAACCCTGAGTAGGTCTCACCTTAAACAAACCTCAGGAGAGATCACACCTTATCGTCATCCTGAATTAATAAATAGATCTATTAAACAGTATCTCTGGTTTACTCCCTATAGCTGTCTTTCTTTTAACATTACTCTCTGTTTACTTCCCTTATACTAACTCTTCTTTTTTTTTTTTTAATATTTTTTTGGTTCGCTTCAAGTTCGCGAACCGGGCAGCGAACCGGAAAGCGAACCAAAAGAAATAGAGCTTGCCAGAGTGCTAAACATTCTAGCAGTTTTATTTGAAAGGGGAGGTAGTTCTGAAAAGAACTTTTTTTTAATGTTTTTGTTGTTTTATTATTTTTTTTTTTTCTGAACATTTTTTGTTTTTTTTGTATTTTTAGAACAGTTTTATGTTTTTTTTGTGTTTTTTATGGAGGGGAAACAACAAAAAACAGGCATTGAAAAGGGCTCAACAGGAGCAAAAAAAAATTACTGTTTGGGTGGGTTAGGGCAATTGTGGTTTTCGTACACAATGTTGATTAATTTCACGCTCATGTTCCCACATGAGAGCAGAGCACCACAATATATGCAGGTAAACTTCATGTGTTTGAAGTTTTGCTGTATGTTTGGCACAGTTTCCTGTGCCTCTCTTCCTGTCAAAGAGATAGTTGACGTTGACCTGGCCACAGGAGTTGTCGGGGGATTATCTTGCAGGTCCCTTAATTCTGCCCGGCTGTAGTTTAATGGATGCCACCTGGCCATATGGCGATGCATAGTATAGTTGCCCATACTATATTTTTTATCAGTGCCTCTAGATAATCTTTTTTTGCAAATGAGGCAGGTGGCATACTTCGCATTGACCTTCTTCTCCCCTCGAGGGATTGAAAAAAACTGCCATATGAAACTTGTTTTCCTTTGGGAAACACGGGGCAACTCCTGTATAAACTGTGGTTCATCTGTGTCCTCTTCTTCTAGGTCCTCCTCTTCCTCCTCTCTGTTGGAGATGAATTGAGATGGTGGTCCTCTCTTCTCATGAGGAGGTTGAGGTGGTGGTGGGGGTCCACCAGCTGAAGCAAGGATAGAAGCCATTGCTGAACTACTGGAAAATGGTCTTTCTCTCACCAAGATGAAAGTCAGAGTGAGGAAAGAAGGAGGGGTTTTCAAGATTTGGGAAAAGCAAAAGTTCTGAACCAATGAAAAGTGTTATTTTTAGGTCACATGACCTAGTCATACATCATTTGGAAACCAAAAGTGAAATGAACCAATGAAAAGTTTGATAAACAAGTCACATGACCTGTTCTGCTTACGTTACGCGGTGCGCGCCGCGTCCCGGATCGTTTCCGGTTCGCGGTCCGGAGCCCTTCCAGGAGCGCTAACGCAGCGCATCATAAGACGCATTACGCGACAATGATACGTCGCGCTTCCGCGACGCGTCACAGTTCCGCTAACGAAACGTTTACCGGTTCGGGGACTAGGTCGCGGCATCAAGATGAGCTAACGGAAAGCTTCCCGGTTCGCTTACCGGAAGCGAAGAAAAAAAATATTAAAAAAAAAATTATCAATAAACATCTAAAATATATTTTGGGATTTAAAGAAGAATACATTTTACAGCTACAGATGTTAGCTTTTAAAAAACCAATGAATTTCACAGAAAAAACCATAGGTTATAGACCATATATAGTTAGAAATTTGCATTTACAAAACCTTGAAAATTCACTGAAAAAACCATAGGTTATAGACCATATATAGTTAGGGATTAGCATTTACAAAACCATATTTTACACGCATAAAACCATTGAAATTCCATATATAGTTAGTTGCCCTAACTATATATCGCGCACCCGCAATCCACTGCTGATGATGTCACATATTACATCATTCATGACAGGGTCAGTGACATCACTGATGACATCACTGATGACATCTCAAATGACATCACTGATGACATCACTGATGACAACACCCAGTGACTGTATGTTTCTGCAAAGTTAAAATATGTCTTACATATTGAAGAATGAGTGGATGTATAAGTGTCTGGATGAAGGATTTAGTAGGTGTATGACTGACTGTATGAGTGAGTGATTAAATGTGTCTCACTGAGTGCATGGGTTAGTGACTAAACTGTCTTAATTTATGCATCATTATGTCTGTTGTTCTATAAACAGTTGCATGTGTTGATCAGTAGCTATATGAGTAACTATATGGGTTATTGATTGGTTGCCCAAGTATTTGTATGGGAGATTGAGTGTGTGTGTGGGTGGCTGGGAGGTGTATGACTCTGTGCATAAATGTGTGAGCAGTTGATTCACTAGATGTATTGGTTCAAAAGTGCATGTGCAAACAGCTGTATGAGCGGTTGACTGTGTGCATGAGTGAATGGATATCTCAGTGCTACATGTTAAAGTAAGTACATATGTAAAACACAGTACATGTAAGAGTTGACATATATAAATAACTGTGCATAAGAGCCAGTGAATGTGTGAGTGGCTGTATGGATCATTGTGAACTTGTATCAGGGATTGTATAAGAGACTAAATATGTGTTAGTATATGTTTGAATAAGTAAGGTGTGTATAACTGTATAGTTGAGGAAATGGAGGTGTGATTGATTCTTTGCATCACTGACTAGGTGTGTGAGTAACTCCATGGATGAGTGACAGTCTGTGAGTGTCTGTTTACACTGATTGTTTCTAAGGTTATAATAGAGTCTGAAGAGGTTCATGGTATTATCACATGAATGATATCATCAGTGATATGATCAGTAATGTCAAATGAGATGTCATCAGTGATGTCATCAGTGATGAGTGATGTCATTTGAGATGTCATCAGTGATGTCATCAGTGATGTCACTGACCATGTCATGAATGATGTAATATGTGACATCATCAGCAGTGGATTGCGGGTGCACGATATATAGTTAGGGCAACTAACTATATATGGAATTTCAATGGTTGTATGCGAGTAAAATATGGTTTTGTAAATGCTAATCCCTAACTATATATGGTCTATAACCTATGTTTTTTTCAGTGAATATATATATATATATATATATATATACATATATATGTATATATATATATATATATATATATATATATATATATATATATATATATATATATATATATATATATTCACTGAAAAAACCATAGGTTTCACACCAGTTATAGTTAGGAATTAGCATTTAAAAAACCTATTAAATTCACTGAAAAAAACATAGGTTTCACACCAGTTATAGGTAACTGGAAAGTTAGTTGGACTCACTATAACTTGCGCGCCTGCAATGCACTGCTGATGACGTCACATAATAAATCACTCATGACATGGTCAGTGACATCACTCATGACATCACTGATGACACCATCCTTGTGACAGAGTGACAGACCTCCTTTTAGTGTAATGTAGCCCTTGAAACACATTCAAAAATAGAAACTAATATTTTCAAAAAAATGGAGATACCCATACCAGTTACAACAACCAATTCAGTAATTCCACCATCTATATACACATCTACTCATTCACCAACACTTCTATATAGTCACTCATACATATACTCACTCATCATATGTAGTGATACACCTATACATCCTGTTACACACTGACAGTCATCCAAAAGTTACTCACACATGCAAATAAAGTATTGAACATCAATTTATTTGCATATACAACTTTACACACACTACCACCTTACTTCTAAGGAAACTTACACATACTTCCTCTCTTAAACAATCACTTATAGAAACACATACTTATTTAAACAGGAACTCTTACAATCTCTCACTCTCACATATACTGACTTATATACATCAATACTCACATATACTAGATTAAAACATATCTTGTTACTGATAAAGACACTAGTGAGACAGCCATTCACTCACTAACACACACATATATACACTCATCCACCCATACAGTCCTGCACATATGCTGTATTCAAAACACATACAAACAGTGAGTCAGTCACCAACCCATGCAGCCACTTATACACAAAGTGAAACACTGATACATATATTTAAATATTTAAACTTTACTCGCTAATATATGTATTCACTAACATACACTTAATAAGCCAGTTAACCAATCATTTTTTTTAAAAAAAACATCCATTTAGACACTTACTTAAACATTTATTCTTCCATCGGCCTTTTTCATATACATATATAAAACATATTTATTTTTCAGAAAGACACACATTCACTGGATGGTGTCATCAGTGATGTCATGAGTGATGTCACTGACCATGTCATGAGTGATGTAATATGTGACGTCATCAGCAGTGCATTGCAGGCACGCAAGTTATAGTGAGTCCAACTAACTATAACGTGGAATTTCAATAGTTTTATGTCAGTAAAATTTCCAGTTAACTATAACTGGTGTGAAACCTATGGTTTTTTCAGTGAATTGAATAGGTTTTTTAAATGCTAATTCCTAACTATAACTGGTGTGAAACCTATGGTTTTTTCAGTGAATATATATATATATATATTTTTTAAATGCAAATTCCTAACTATAACTGGTGTGAAACCTATGGTTTTTTCTGTGAATTTCATTGGTTTTTAAAATGCTAATTCAGAAATATGTCGTGTATGCAACCTATACTTTTGTCAATAAAGTTCTGGCAATATTTTTTTCGAAAACAAGCCGTTTTCTTCACTGCTCAAGTTGCATAGAGACTCCTTGTAAAGCGATACAGAATTCGAAAGTCTGTACCTTGCCTTTTTTTGAACGCATTAAAATTTGTCTGTAAATAAAAATAGCCTTACTAAACTTTCGTGCGCGACCCGGTGTGCGCACTCTCGGCAACAGTTGTCAATAAAATGGATATCGCATTTCCAGACTTTCGTGCGCGACCGAGTGCGCGCACCTGTCTATATATTTTGTGAAAACTTTGCAATTTGAACTTATTGAATTTCTTCATACACCCCTCAAAGAACTTATAGTACGTCAAAGAGACTGTACCTAGACTTCTTTTTTATTCTTATGAAACTTTTCAGTAAATGGAGCCGAATGTCTTTTTAAAATTTCGTGCGTTACCGGATGTACACACCTTGGTATTTTTTTTAGAAATATAAAACGTTTCATACTTTAACAATTGTGTGCTTAAATCCAGCTCAGAAGATATACAAAATCAGGATGGTAGTTGGTTCAACCCGGACCGTTTATTAGAGGTAGATCGTCCGACTCCACCGGAGGACACCCCTAATAAAAAGGACATATATATAAAATGCGGACTAGCCGCTGTATCGTGCTAGCAAACTATAACATATAAATCGTTAGAAAAAACAAAAGGAATCGAGCAAAATCAGTAGGCCACTGATGGGATCTCTTTTTGACCTCGCTAAAATAGAAAAATTAGGAACAACCCCTCATGAGAAATATGAAACTAGTGAGACGAACCGAGCTCGACGCCATGATAGCTGCAAGATAGCTCGGCTCCGCCGCCCACCCCACCCAAAATAACGACAAACACTATGGAAATATTATAAATATATACAACACACCAGCAAAGTAACAGGGTAAAACGTTTTATTAAATAACTATTTACATGGCAGCCTGCTGCAACATGAAAACAACACTTCCAATTGGTTCTTAATAGTTTCAATTCTGGAATTTACACGCAGCACTCCACCCACTTCCCTCACTATCTTTTCTACTCTCAAGAGAGAACAACGTCCTACATCTTTCGGAAGACTTTGGTGAAATGGCTACCGTATCTCATTCATCTTCCGAATCTGACCAAAATGATCGACTACCTTTAATAAGAAAAAATAAATCTTTCATCTGGCAATTTTTCACTTATCCTGAAGATCAAAAGAAAGTGAATGCACCAAAAGTAACCTGCACGATATGTGACTTGGTTCTCTCAAGAAGAAATCCAGCAAAAAAATATTCCTTTTCCATACATACCATGGTGCGGCATGTCAAACAAGTGCACCCTGTGCAATTTGCAGAGGCAACGACAAGAGCCCTGGCCACGCTATTACCATTACAGGTGGCCTGCACATCTTCTGATCGATGACCTGTATCTCCATCGAGTGCAGAGATGGACTTGAGATATTTAACTATATATGGTCTATAACCTATGGTTTTTACAGTGATTTTTCAAGGTTTTGTAAATGCTAATTCCTAACTATATATGGTCTATAACCTATGGTTTTTTCAGTGAATTTCTTTGGTTTTTTAATAGCAAATATCAAAAGCTTTTTTGTGGAAAATGACTAAAATTAGGTATACATAAGCGGCGTTCATTTATGTTCACCACAGCCACTGTTAAAAGTAAAGTGAAAGTCGCGAAACAGTGGCCACGCCATCTAGTCCCTTTTAGGCCCCATCATGCACGTAAGTAACAGCCATTTTCTGTGTCATGGCCTCTCTGCCCACTGCCAATAGCCTATGATTGTTCGAAATTGGTTCTCTTTGGGTCATTCTCTATTCACAAATAAGCACAGAGTCGCAATACTCTGTTTAGTTTTTGCAGATAGTGAAGGATAGGTAGTGCAGACTTTTGTCCCCTTTGTAACCCGTCATGCCTATCTCTGCCCCGTTTGTTGGTAGTTGGTTCAACCCGGACCGTTTATTAGAGGTAGATCGTCCGACTCCACCGGAGGACCCCCCTAATAAAAAGGACATATATATAAAATGCGGACTAGCCGCTGTATCGTGCTAGCAAACTATAACATATAAATCGTTAGAAAAAACATGAAACTAGTGAGAGGAACCGAGCTCGACGCCATGATGGCTGCAAGACAGCTCGGCTCCGCCGCCCACCCCGCCCAAAATAACGACAAACACTATGCAAATATTATAAATATATACACAACACACCAGCAAAGTAACAGGGTAAAATGTTTTATTAAATAACTATTTACATGGCAGCCTGCTGCAACATGAAAACAGCACTTCTAATTGGTTCTTAGTAGTTTCAATTCTGGAATTGAACACCCAGTACATCCAGAGGTGATGTCCAACAAGTTGTGTGGGGGGATGCCTTGCTAATGCCGCCACCCCCACCACCTTCTAGTTGCCTGATCCGGCCAGCTCAATCGATCGAGCATGAGACTCATGCACTCTTTACATTTTTATAGCTGAGTGTAGGTTCATAGTTTTCCATCCACAGACTAAAAGCCTGGAATGGGAGTGAAAAAACAATAACTAGGTAAGAAGGAAGGCAGAGGCTGTAGGAAGGACTCTGGATATGCTTCGTCCCTGAGAGGCTTCGATGTCCCTGCCTTGCACAAATGTCATAAGTTCTGGATGTTGAGTGCCATACTTCAGGGTCCAAGAAACGGCGTGGGGTGCACTAGAAAGGAGAGGCGGCGCGAACAAGCCTCTCCCACCTCCCCAGGTGGAGGTTTCTTAGCTACACCCCAGCGCTTCACTCGACAAGCTGACTTGCGCCCGCTCCTGCAGCACATTGCCTCGCTCGGCCAGCTGAATTACGCCTGCTCTTCCTATTACAGCGTCTCACCCGCCATCCAGCTGAATTGCACCCACTCTTGCTTGCCGGTGAGAACAACTGATCTGAAGAAACGCTGCCTGCGGTGCCTCCCTGAGCCGCTTGACGGAGGCCCCAGAGGGGCGGTGTGGTGGCACGGACTCGGAGGGGGCGCTTGGCTCCTGCCCCCTCCCCAAGTCTTGTTCCCCTGGTATGGCCTGAGATCGCCCCCTACATAGGCGGCCGGCTCCCGGGGTCAGGCGGAACTTGTTGCCTTTTGATGCCTCTTCCATTCTGGACCTTGTCCCACAATCCGTTTGACCTGAAGACACGTCCTGCGGTGCCCTGGTCTGACCATCACATATACCTGCGCCAGGAGATGGCATGGGGTGCACTGGAAGGGAGAGGCGGCGCGAACGAGCCTCTCCCACCTCCCCAGGTGGAGGTTTCTTAGCTACACCCCAGCGCTTTACTCGGCCAGCTGAGTTGCGCCTGCTCCTGCGGCACAGTGCCTCGCTCGGCCAGCTGAATTACGCCTGCTCTTGCTATTACAGCGTCTCACCCGCCATCCGGCTGAATTGCACCCACTCTTGCGGTACAGCGACAGGCGGCTGCCACGGAGCTCAGGAAATGGCGGTCGGCTCCACAGACTTGGGCCTGGCCTTCAAGGATGCTCTGGGCAACCCTGGAACTCGGACGCTTGACTGCTAGGGCATGGGCCCCATTCCCAAAAGCGTCCCCTCAGCCTTGAAGATTCTACAAGAGTCACCGGGGCCCCGACTCCTGCAGACTTCCGGTGGGGAGCGACTGCCATGATTGCTTGCGGAATGGCCACGACGTAGCCACGGGGTGCTCTCATGCTGACGCCAGCTTCAGTCTGAAACATCCAGAAACACTGTAGACTACCAATTCGATCAGTTCCGGTGGAGCCCCAACGACGTATCGCGTTGTTGCGTAATGCGTCATATGACGCGCCGCGTTGGCGCACCCGGAAGTGCTCCGGTACGCGAGGCGCGAAGCGCAGCTTCCCGGAAGCAATCCGGAGCGCGTAACGTAACGTTTCAGTTGGTTCTCCCTCACAATATTTTCAATGTCACATAAAAGTCACCCATCACCCACTGCCATCTCTGGCTGTTTCCATGGTAACACCTCATTCTGCACCTGGCTGAAGGCACAGGTCAAAAGTTCATATCTCAACGTTCTACAGCAAAGTAACAACTCTATTTTCCCTCCAGAAACACCTGCCTATCCACAGCTCTGTTACATGTCATTTTTTTCACACCCAATAGTACTTTTAGTTTTACATAACATTAACATGCAACGTAGTCTTCAATCTTCACGTATTAGAATCAACCAATCATTTTTTGTTTTTCAACCACACCAAGCCTCATCCATTTTTTTATCCTGACTTTCAGCTTCTAACTGCCATTCCACTTCCAGAACCCATCGGAGTACAAGTGCATCTGCCTTGAAAATGAAGGTTTGGCTTTTAGGACACAGCTATATTCACTAGACTGGAAAATATGCAGCAAGCAGACGAATTTCCAACCTTGATTTACCAAATGTGCAAATAACGTGGATTGGCCAAAGAGGATTGAGATGTCACCAATTAATACCATTGGTGAAAACTTTTATGCATCTCCCGGAACCAGACCTTATAATTGTGCACTGTGTAGGAACGATCTAGGCACATTGACTGGGGTAGGTCTGGAAATGCTTCTAAAAGACACCTTTCAACAATTGATGACACTTTTTCCTCGAACTGCCTTGGTATATTCCAATATATGCTAAAGACAGAAATGGAATTGGTCCAATCAACATTGAGCACAAATTGAGAAAGCAAGGAGACATGTAAATAAATCTGTTTCTGCATTCCTCAGAGATTATAGCATGGGTTCTATTTACCACAACGACTTGCGTTACCACATTCATAGGAGAGATAGTGTTCATTTCACGGATGAGGGAAACAGAATCTTCCTCTGCAACATCAGGCTCTGCATCGGTACTTACTTATAAATGCAGAAAAAACTCAATTAACACAAGGGCTCTTCTTACTCAAACTTCTGATTTATCTCCATTTTCACACTCTTGTAAATAGGTGTGCGCGACCGAGTGAGCGCACCACGCAACTTAAAAAAAAAAAATATGTATATCTTTTCACGTTTAAGAGCCTTACTGCACACCCCGAGAAAACCTACACAGCAAGACTATCTGTACCTTCTCCCCTTTCCATGTTTAAACGCTTTGAAATGAACAATATATTTACTCGCAGTGACAAAATGGCGGTCAACAGTTCCTGATTTCCTTCGAATCGAACGTTAACAGACGTCACGCAGCAAAAAAGAAATTCCGCTCACGCGCAGCCGTTTGGGTGCGCGCACCCGTTCGCGCTTATAGATATATAACTGACTTTAACTTTAATTTTCTCAGCAACTACTGAACGGATTTACACCATTCCAAAAAAAGCGTAATCTGCGAACCGGACTCAACAGTTTTGCCAAATTTCTTATCAATCCATTCAGCCGTTCGACCTGTAGCCGAGTCTAAAGGTCCTATGGAAAATAACATGGAGAAAACACGTTTTGGGACCCCCCTGTTATCTCAGCCCCCACTTGACCGATCCCCCCCAAACTTTCAGGGAAGGAGCGCAGCGGACCGAGCCATCTTCTTTGAGAAATTCGCAAAGATTCATCCACCAGGGCCAAAGTTAATCCAAATAGAATGTTGAGGATTTCCTATGGAAACTAGGTCCTAACTATAACTACCTACTGGCGACCGCCAGTAGGTAATATATATATATATATATTCACTGAAAAAACCATAGGTTATAGACCATATATAGTTAGGAATTAGCATTTACAAAACCTTGAAAATTCACTGAAAAAACCATAGGTTATAGACCATATATAGTTAGGAATTCGCATTTACAAAACCTTACTTTACTCACACAAAACCATTGAAATTCCATATATAGTTAGTTGCACTAACTATATATCGCGCACCCGCAATCCACTGCTGATGATGTCACATATTACATCATTCATGACATGGTCAGTGACATCACTGATGACATCACTGATGACATCTCAAATGACATCACTGATGACATCTCAAATGACATCACTTATGACATCACTGATGACATCTCATTTGACATTACTGATCACATCACTGATGATATCATTCATGTGATAATACGATGAACCTCTTCAGACTCTAATATAACCTTAGATACAATCAGTGTAAGCAGACACTCACAGACTGTCACTCATCCATGGAGTTACTCACACACCTAGTCAGTCATGCAAAGAATCAATCACACCTCCATTTCCTCAACTATACAGTTATACAAACTTTACTTATTCAAACATATACTAACACATATTTACTCTCTTATACAATCCCTGATACAAGTTCACAATGATCCATACAGCCACTCACACATTCACTGGCTCTTATGCACAGTTATTTATATATGTCAACTCTCACATGTACTGTGTTTTACATATGTACTTACTTCGACATGTAGCACTGAGATATCCATTCACTCACCAATACACTCATGCACACAGTCAACCGCCCATACAGCTGTTTCCACATGCACTTTTGAAACCATACCTCTAGTGAATCAACTGCTCACACATCTATGCACAGAGTCATACACCTCCCAGCCACCCACACACACACTCAGTCTCCCATACAAATACTTGGGCAACCAATCAATAACCCATATAGTTACTCATATAGCTACTTATCAACACATGCAACAGTTTACAGAACAGACATAATGATGCACAAATTAAGACAGTTTAGTCACTAACCCATGCACTCAGTGAGACACATTTAATCACTCACTCATACAGTCAGTCATGCACCTACTAAATCCTTCATCCAGACACTTATACATCCACTCATTCTTCAATATGTAAGACATATTTTAACTTTACAGAAACATACAGTCACTGGATGTTGTCATCAGTGATGTCATCAGTGATGTCATTTGAGATGTCATCAGTGATGTCATCAGTGATGTCACTGACCATGTCATGAATGATGTAATATGTGACATCATCAGCAGTGGATTGCGGGTGCGCGATATATAGTTAGTGCAACTAACTATATATGGAATTTCAATGGTTTTGTGTGAGTAAAGTAAGGTTTTGTAAATGCGAATTCCTAACTATATATGGTCTATAACCTATGGTTTTTTCAGTGAATTTTCAAGGTTTTGTAAATGCTAATTCCTAACTATATATGGTCTATAACCTATGGTTTTTTCAGTGAATTTCCAAGGTTTTTTAAATGCTAATTCCTAACTATATATGGTCTATAGCCTATGGTTTTTTCAGTGAATGTATATATATATACATACATATATAAACATATATCATCTGTATATCTATATAAATACAAACATAAATGCATGCATACATATACTTATATGCATACAGATGCATGTTATTTACATGAAAGTTAAAAAAAGACACTAATAAAAGCAAAGCTAAAAAGCCACCTCATTACAAACAGAATGGCTTTAACTTAAACGAGGGCGAGATCTATTGCATTTTCAATGCTTGTTTACTTTGGTTCCATCAAGAAGGCATTCAGATGTGTCACACATTTGCCATAAATTCTGAATGTTAGCACTCTAGTTGCACATTAGATCACTGTAGTAAAGCTACTGCTCACCAGGGACGTCTGCTGCTGGTATTCAAAGTGCATGTTTCAGTCTGCATGTCAGAATTTTTTTAATGAAATAGAAGAGGATTTGAGAAGTCACTCAAAATGATCCCTAGTTTTTCTTTCTGAAGCACTAATCATACTTTCTATGGCAAAATTAACCCCCTCATGTTGTTCCTTTTTAAATTGAGTGTTTTCAGACTTACCACTTCATTCCAATCAAGATGGCTTCTGGTGTGCCATACTTTTGTCATAAGTAAGACTGTTAGCGCTCTAGTTGTTCTTTAGAACACTCTGGGACATTCTGTCATTGGGCTATACTTGGGGTACATCTGGGTGATATTTGGGCTACATTTAGGCTCTTTTGTCTCTGGTGGCCATCTTGGGAGACTGTATGTCAGAATTTTTTAATGAAATTGAAGAGGGTTTGAGAAGTCACTCAAAATGTGCCCTAATTTTTCTTTCTGCAGCACTAATCATAATTCATATGGCAAAATATACCCCCTCATTTTGTTCCTTTTTAAATTAAATGTTTTAAGAGTTACCACTTTATTCCAATCAAGATGGCTTCAGGTGTGCCATACCTTTGTAATAAGTAGGACTGTTAGCGCTCTAGTTGTTCTTTAGAACACTCTGGGACATTCTGTCATTGGGCTATACTTGGGCTACATCTGGGTGATATTTGGGCTACATTTGGGCTCTTTTGTCTCTGGTGGCCATTTTGGGAGACTGCATGTCAGAATTTTTTAATGAAATAGAAGAGGATTTGAAAAGTCACTCAAAATGTGCCCTAATTTTTCTTTCTGCAGCACTAATAATACCTTCTATTGCATAATATACCCCCTCATGTTGTTCCTTTTTAAATTAAATGTTTTAAGAGTTACCACTTTATTCCAATCACGATGGCTCCAGGCGTGCTATACCTTTGTAATAGGTAGGACTGTTAGCGCTCTAGTTGTTCTTTAGAACACTCTGGGACATTCTGTCATTGGGCTAAACTTGGGCTACATCTGGGTGATATTTGGGCTACATTTGGGCTCTTTTGTCTCTGGTGGCCATTTTGGGAGACTGCATGTCAGAATGTTTTAATGAAATAGAAAAGGATTTGAGAAGTCACTTAAAATGTGCCCTAATTTTTCATTCTGCAGCACTAATCATACTTTCTATGGCAAAATATACCCCCTCATGTTGTTTCTTTTTAAATTAAATGTTTTAAGAGTTACCACTTTATTCCAATCAAGATGGCTTCAGGTGTGCCATACCTTTGTAATAAGTAGGACTGTTAGCGCTCTAGTTGTTCTTTAGAACACTCTGGGACATTCTGTCATTGGGCTATACTTGGGCTACATCTGGGTGATATTTGGGCTACATTTGGGCTCTTTTGTCTCTGGTGGCCATTTTGGGAGACTGCATGTCAGAATGTTTTAATGAAATAGAAAAGGATTTGAGAAGTCACTCAAAATGTGCCCTAATTTTTCATTCTGCAGCACTAATCATACTTTCTATGGCAAAATATACGCCCTCATGTTGTTTCTTTTTAAATTAAATGTTTTAAGAGTTACCACTTTATTCCAATCAAGATGGCTTCAGGTGTGCCATACCTTTGTAATAAGTAGGACTGTTAGCGCTCTAGTTGTTCTTTAGAACACTCTAGGAGGCTGCAGTAGAACACAAAGGAATCAACTGACAGTCTGTCCTTGTTGGATGTACATGTTTTACTGAGAATGTCAGACTTCATTTTCACATGACTGAGAAAGATAATGTGAATTTACAGAAAATATGCTTTCAGTTTAGCTTATAGATCCCCTTCCAAACCACTGTGGGAAAATCATGAGATATTAGTTTTCTTTCAAACAATATTCATGATATCACAGCAGAAGGTTTTTTCACATGGTAAAATCACCTTAGAACCCACCACAATTCCTAAAACGAGTATGGTACCATCAACAAATGATTTATAATGTAACTAAAGTCCTAAAACCCTCTATTAACTACAATGCTTTTTAATGAGGTGCTATCATGTATATTGGTCTCAAGATGGCTGCCAACACTTCTTGGATGAAGTGCTGACAGCCAATCAGATCAGATGTGTGGTTAGGCTCCGCCCAGATATATATCTTTTTTTGAACCTAAATTACTCAAAATCCACTGGAGCACATATATTGAGACCTAGCAAAGGCACATCGGGCTAACAGTCCCTACAATTTTGCCAAGTTTCGTGCAAATCCATTCAGCCGTTCGAGCTAAAAGTGAGGCCAACCGCCCTATGGAAATTAACATGGGAAAAACACGTTTTGGGACCCCCCTTTTTTCTCAGCCCCCCCTTGATGAAACCCCCCCAAATTGTCAGGGGCTGCTCAGAAACAAAATGTTCCATTTTCCTGAAAATTTCAGCCAATTCCGTCCACAAACGCCAAAGTTATTAGACATAGAATTTTCAAAAATCCCATAGAGAAAAAATCCTAACTATATATACCTACTGGCGACCGCCAGTAGGTAATATATATATATATATATATATATACATATACATATATATATATATATATATATATATATATATATATATATATATTCACTGAAAAAACCATAGGTTATAGACCATATATAGTTAGGAATTCGCATTTACAAAACCTTATTTTACTCACACAAAACCATTGAAATTCCATATATAGTTAGTTGCACTAACTATATATCGCGCACCCGCAATCCACTGCTGATGATGTCACATATTACATCATTCATGACATGGTCAGTGACATCACTGATTACATCACTGATGACATCTCAAATGACATCACTGATGACATCTCAAATGACATCACTGATGACATCTCATTTGACATTACTGATCACATCACTGATGATATCATTCATGTGATAATACGATGAACCTCTTCAGACTCTAATATAACCTTAGATACAATCAGTGTAAACAGACACTCACAGACTGTCACTCATCCATGGAGTTACTCACACACCTAGTCAGTCATGCAAAGAATCAATCACACCTCCATTTCCTCAACTATACAGTTATACAAACTTTACTTATTCAAACATATACTAACACATATTTACTCTCTTATACAATCCCTGATACAAGTTCACAATGATCCATACAGCAACTCACACATTCACTGGCTCTTATGCACAGTTATTTATATATGTCAACTCTCACATGTACTGTGTTTTACATATGTACTTACTTTGACATGTAGCACTGAGATATCCATTCACTCACCAATACACTCATGCACACAGTCAACCGCCCATACAGCTGTTTCCACATGCACTTTTGAAACCATACATCTAGTGAATCAACTGCTCACACATCTATGCACAGAGTCATACACCTCCCAGCCACCCACACACACACTCAGTCTCCCATACAAATACTTGGGCAACCAATCAATAACCCATATAGTTACTCATATAGCTACTTATCAACACATGCAACAGTTTACAGAACAACAGACATAATGATGCACAAATTAAGACAGTTTAGTCACTAACCCATGCACTCAGTGAGACACATTTAATCACTCACTCATACAGTCAGTCATGCACCTACTAAATCCTTCATCCAGACACTTATACATCCACTCATTCTTCAATATGTAAGACATATTTTAACTTTACAGAAACATACAGTCACTGGATGTTGTCATCAGTGATGTCATCAGTGATGTCATTTGAGATGTCATCAGTGATGTCATCAGTGATGTCACTGACCATGTCATGAATGATGTAATATGTGACATCATCAGCAGTGGATTGCGGGTGCGCGATATATAGTTAGTGCAACTAACTATATATGGAATTTCAATGGTTTTGTGTGAGTAAAATAAGGTTTTGTAAATGCGAATTCCTAACTATATATGGTCTATAACCTATGGTTTTTTCAGTGAATTTTCAAGGTTTTGTAAATGCTAATTCCTAACTATATATGGTCTATAACCTATGGTTTTTTCAGTGAATTTTCAAGGTTTTGTAAATGCTAATTCCTAACTATATATGGTCTATAGCCTATGTTTTTTTCAGTGAATATATATATATACATACATATATAAACATATATCATCTGTATATCTATATAAATACAAACATAAATGCATGCATACATATACTTATATGCATACAGATGCATGTTATTTACATGAAAGTTGAAAAAACACTAATAAAAGCAAAGCTAAAAAGCCACCTCATTACAAACAGAATGGCTTTAACTTAAACGAGGGCGAGATCTATTGCATTTTCAATGCTTGTTTACTTTGGTTCCATCAAGAAGGCATTCAGATGTGTCACACATTTGCCATAAATTCTGAATGTTAGCACTCTAGTTGCACATTAGATCACTGTAGTAAAGCTACTGCTCACCAGGGACGTCTGCTGCTGGTATTCAAAGTGCATGTTTCAGTCTGCATGTCAGAATTTTTTTAATGAAATAGAAGAGGATTTGAGAAGTCACTCAAAATGATCCCTAATTTTTCTTTCTGAAGCACTAATCATACTTTCTATGGCAGAATTAACCCCCTCATGTTGTTCCTTTTTAAATTGAGTGTTTTCAGACTTACCACTTCATTCCAATCAAGATGGCTTCTGGTGTGCCATACTTTTGTCATAAGTAAGACTGTTAGCGCTCTAGTTGTTCTTTAGAACACTCTGGGACATTCTGTCATTGGGCTATACTTGGGGTACATCTGGGTGATATTTGGGCTACATTTAGGCTCTTTTGTCTCTGGTGGCCATCTTGGGAGACTGTATGTCAGAATTTTTTAATGAAATTGAAGAGGGTTTGAGAAGTCACTCAAAATGTGCCCTAATTTTTCTTTCTGCAGCACTAATCATAATTCATATGGCAAAATATACCCCCTCATTTTGTTCCTTTTTAAATTAAATGTTTTAAGAGTTACCACTTTATTCCAATCAAGATGGCTTCAGGTGTGCCATACCTTTGTAATAAGTAGGACTGTTAGCGCTCTAGTTGTTCTTTAGAACACTCTGGGACATTCTGTCATTGGGCTATACTTGGGCTACATCTGGGTGATATTTGGGCTACATTTGGGCTCTTTTGTCTCTGGTGGCCATTTTGGGAGACTGCATGTCAGAATTTTTTAATGAAATAGAAGAGGATTTGAAAAGTCACTCAAAATGTGCCCTAATTTTTCTTTCTGCAGCACTAATAATACCTTCTATTGCATAATATACCGCCTCATTTTGTTCCTTTTTAAATTAAATGTTTTAAGAGTTACCACTTTATTCCCATCACGATGGCTCCAGGTGTGCTATACCTTTGTAATAAGTAGGACTGTTAGCGCTCTAGTTGTTCTTTAGAACACTCTGGGACATTCTGTCATTGGGCTATACTTGGGCTACATCTGGGTGATATTTGGGCTACATTTGGGCTCTTTTGTCTCTGGTGGCCATTTTGGGAGACTGCATGTCAGAGTGTTTTAATGAAATAGAAAAGGATTTGAGAAGTCACTCAAAATGTGCCCTAATTTTTCATTCTGCAGCACTAATCATACTTTCTATGGCAAAATATACCCCCTCATGTTGTTTCTTTTTAAATTAAATGTTTTAAGAGTTACCACTTTATTCCAATCAAGATGGCTTCAGGTGTGCCATACCTTTGTAATAAGTAGGACTGTTAGCGCTCTAGTTGTTCTTTAGAACACTCTGGGACATTCTGTCATTGGGCTATACTTGGGCTACATCTGGGTGATATTTGGGCTACATTTGGGCTCTTTTGTCTCTGGTGGCCATTTTGGGACACTGCATGTCAGAATGTTTTAATGAAATAGAAAAGGATTTGAGAAGTCACTCAAAATGTGCCCTAATTTTTCATTCTGCAGCACTAATCATACTTTCTATGGCAAAATATAATCCCTCATGTTGTTTCTTTTTAAATTAAATGTTTTAAGAGTTACCACTTTATTCCAATCAAGATGGCTTCAGGTGTGCCATACCTTTGTAATAAGTAGGACTGTTAGCGCTCTAGTTGTTCTTTAGAACACTCTAGGAGGCTGCAGTAGAACACAAAGGAATCAACTGACAGTCTCTGTCCTTGTTGGATGTACATGTTTTACTGAGAATGTCAGACTTCATTTTCACATGACTGAGAAAGATAATGTGAATTTACAGAAAATATGCTTTCAGTTTAGCTTATAGATCCCCTTCCAAACCACTGTGGGAAAATCATGAGATATTAGTTTTCTTTCAAACAATATTCATGATATCACAGCAGAAGGTTTTTTCACATGGTAAAATCACCTTAGAACCCACCACAATTCCTAAAACGAGTATGGTACCATCAACAAATGATTTATAATGTAACTAAAGTCCTAAAACCCTCTATTAACTACAATGCTTTTTAATGAGGTGCTATCATGTATATTGGTCCCAAGATGGCTGCCAACACTTCTTGGATGAAGTGCTGACAGCCAATCAGATCAGATGTGTGGTTAGGCTCCGCCCAGATATATATCTTTTTTTGAACCTAAATTACTCAAAATCCACTGGAGCACATATATTGAGACCTAGCAAAGGCACATCGGGCTAACAGTCCCTACAATTTTGCCAAGTTTCGTGCAAATCCATTCAGCCGTTCGAGCTAAAAGTGAGGCCAACCGCCCTATGGAAATTAACATGGGAAAAACGTGTTTTGGGACCCCCCTTTTTTCTCGCCCCCCCCTTGATGAAACCCCCCCAAATTGTCAGGGGCTGCTCAGAAACAAAATGTTCCATTTTCCTGAAAATTTCAGCCAATTCCGTCCACAAACGCCAAAGTTATTAGACATAGAATTTTCAAAAATCCCATAGAGAAAAAATCCTAACTATATATACCTACTGGCGACCGCCAGTAGGTAATATATATATATATATATTACCTACTGGCGGTCGCCAGTAGGTAGTTATAGTTAGAATTATTTTCAATGCAAAATCTCAACATTCTATTGTGAATACCTTTGGCGTTGGTTGAGGAATCTGCCTGAAAATGTCCTCAAATTTGCCTCGCAGCGCTCCGGTCCTTCCATGAAAGTTTGGGGGGGATTTGTCAAGCGGGGGCCGAGATAAAAGGGGGTCCCAAAATGTGTTTTCCCCATGTTAATTTCCATAGGGCGGTCGCCCTCACTTTTAGCCCGAACGGCTGAATGGATTTTCACCAAACTTGGCAAAATTGTAGGGACTGGTAGCCCGATGTGCCTTTGCTATGTCTCAAGATATGTGCTCCAGTGAATTATGAGTAATTTAGGTTAAAAAAAATATATATATCTATGGCCGCGCCCCGGTACGCTCACCGGGGCGCTAACCAGCGCGCTACGCGAGTTCACGCGCGGAAAGATGATTGGCTCTCGGGTGTCTTTCAACATTCCAAACAGTCCGGAGCGGCCGCCATCTTGTGTCTCGGTAGGATTGAGACACAAGAGGTGGCAAAAACAAAGGGGGAAATGACCATAAGGGGGCAGAGTAGACCCCCCTGACCCCCTAGGTTTTATGTGGGGGCTATAAAAGGGCCCCGCGGGGCAAAAAAACATTTTTTTTTTATTTGTGCGGGGGGAGCACCCGGTACGCGCACCGCGGAGCGTACCGGGGAGCGTACAATGGGGAAAAAAGAATGATAGTTTTTAAAAAATGTAGCCTTTTTTTATAAATTGGAGGTAGTTCTAAAAAGAACTGTTTTTTTCTTCTTTTTGTTGTTTTATATGTTTTTAATGTTTTTTAAACATTTTGTACTTTTTTTGGCTTTTATGAACTATTTTATATTTTTTTGTTATTTTTATGGGGAGAAACAAAAACAGGAAATTGAAAATGGCTCAACTGGAGCAAAAAAAAAAAAAAGGAAAAAATTAGGGTTTTTTGGGGCAATTGTGGTTGTCACCAGCAAGGAGGATGAGCTTGATGCTCTGTTCACCATAGGAGATGGTCTTACCACAAAAAATACATGTAATTCTGTATTCCCCAAACCGTGGTTGTATGCAAGGGATTGTCTTCCTTGTCTCTGGTCCCGATGGAGTGGGTTGCTTTCTTTTGGAGGTGGTAGTTGAAGATTAGGGAGGGTTACTGGCCAGTTCTCTCATCTCTGCAGCAGAATAGGTGTTTGGATGCTTGCGCTGCATGTGTCTAATCATGGTATTATTACCAAAAGAATATTTTTTGTTTGGGTTCCCCCTTGAAAGTTCCATGTCACAAATTAGGCAAGTCACCTTGGGCGCATTGACTTTCTTCTTGCCCTCTGGGATAGAAAAAAACTCCCATACAATGTGTGGCCTTGGCTTGTATGGGGTATTGTCTTCTGGCAGCCACCTTCTCCCTTCCTCCTCATCCTCCTCCTCACCTCCTCCTCCTCCTCCTCCTCTTCTTGACCACCAATGTAATGTTGTGGTGGTCCTCTTGGTGGTGGTGGTGGTGCAGATGCTCCAGCTGCTGCTGCTACTGTAGCCATTTTAAAGTACAACATTTTGCACAAAGATGTTCAAACAGGTCTTCCTCAGTCAAAGGACAAAGTCAGAATAAGGAAAAAAGGTGGGGTCTTTCATCATTTGGAAAAAAAACTGTCCTGAACCAATGAAAAGTGTTATTTTCAGGTCACATGACCCAGGCTTTCATCATTTAGAAACCAAAACTGTTCTGCACCAATGAAAAGTGTTATTTTTAGGTCACATGACCCAACACGCTTACGCCACGGGGCGCGCCACGGGGCGCATCGCGTGAGCGCATCAGATGATTACGTTGCGCGATCGTATTCGCTTGAGTATTTCTGGGTGCGCTTACGCCGTGCGTATTACGCGGACGTGGCTAGCGATACTTCATGATGTTTTCATTCTCGGCAATAGGGCTAACCGGACGCTCACCGGTGCGCGACCCGGGGCACTCTGAAAAAATGCGCTTTCCTGTGCGCACACTGGGGCGCGCACCGGGAGCGCACCAGGGCAAAAAAATAAAAAAATAAAAAATAAAATAAAAAAATATTACATAAATATACAATATAGGATTCATTATAAAAAATATTACATTTCATAGGTTTGAGGCCCTATATATAGTTAGGAATTAGCATTTAAAAAACCTATGAAATTCACCGAAAAAAACATAGGTTTCACACCAGTTATAGTTAGGAATTAGCATTTAAAAAACCTATTAAATTCACTGAAAAAACCATATGTTTCACACCAGTTATAGTTAGCAGGAAGTTTTACTCGCATAAAACCATTGAAATTCCCACGTTATAGTTAGTTGGACTCACTATAACTTGCGCGTGCAATGCACTGCTGATGACGTCACATATTACATCACTCATGACATGGTCAGTGACATCACTCATGACATCACTGATGACACCATCCTTGTGACAGAGTGACAGACCTAATTTCACTGTAATGTAACCCATGAAACACATATTGAAAAATATAAATTAAAATTTAAAAAAACAAATTGAGATACCCATACCAGTTACAACAACCAATTCATTAATTCCACATCTATATACACATCCACTCATTCACCAACAGTTCTATATAGTCACTCATACATATACTCACTCATCATATGTAGTGATTCACCTATACATCCTGTTACACACCGAAAGTCATCCAAAAGTTACTCTCACACATACTCAGGCATGCAAGTAAACTATTGAACATCCATTTATTTGCATATGCGGCTATACACACACTACCACCTTACTTCTAAGGAAACTTACACATACTTACTCTCTTAAACAATCACTTATAGAAACACATACTTATTTAAACAGAAACTCTTTCAATATCTCACTCTCACATATACTCACTTATATATATCAATACTCACATATACTAGATTAAAACATATGTAGATACTGATAAAGACACTAGTGAGACAGTCATTCACTCACTAACACACACATATACACACTCATCCACCCATACATTCCTGCACATATGCTGTCTTCGAAACACATACAAAGAGAGAGTTAGTCATTCAGGCATCTATGTGATAAGTAATACCCCCACGAAACCATACAAAAACTCATACTGATACTAAAAAACCATCTAATAACCCATATACCTACACATGTACCTACTCACTAACCCATGCAGCCACTTAGACACAAAGTGAAACACTAATACATATATATATAAATATTTAAACATTACTCACTAATATGCATTCACTAAGAAACACTTAATAAGCCAGTTAACTAATCAATTTTTATTAAAAAAACATCCATTTAGACACTTATTTAAACATTTATTCTTCCATCAACTTTTACATATACATATATAAAACAAATTTATTTTTCAAAAAGACACACATTTATTGAATGGTGTCATCAGTGATGTCATGAGTGATGTCACTGACCATGTCATGAGTGATGTAATATGTGACGTCATCAGCAGTGCATTGCACGCGCAAGTTATAGTGAGTCCAACTAACTATAACGTGGGAATTTCTATGGTTTTATGCGAGTAAAACTTCCTGCTAACTATAACTGGTGTGAAACATATGTTTTTTCAGTGAATATATATATATATAAATATTTATATATATATATATATATATTCACTGAAAAAACCATAGGTTTTATACACGTTATAGTTAGGAAGTAGCATTTAAAAAACCTTTGAAATTCACTGAAAAAACCATAGGTTTTACACACGTTATAGTTAGGAAATAGCATTTACAAAACCTTTGAAATTCACTGAAAAAAACCATAGGCTTGACACATGTTATAGTTAGCTGGACATTTCACTCATATAAAACCATTGAAATTCCCCCGTTATAGTTACTTCAGCTAACTATAACTCGCGCGCCCGCAATGCACTGCTGATGACTTCACATATTATATCACTCATGACATGGTCAGTGACATCACTCATGACATCACTGATGACATCATCCAGTGAATGGGTTAGTTCTGAAAATTAAATATGTTTTATATATGTATATCTGAAGGTTGATGGAAGAAGAATTGAGTATGTAAGTGTATAAATGGTTGCTTTTTTGGTGAAAAATAGATTGTATAACTGACTGATTAAGTATATCTTAATGAGTACATGGGTTAATGAGTAATGTTTAAATATATACATATCTGTATCAGTCTCTCAGTTTCTGTGTAAGTGGCTGCATGTGTTGGTGAGTAGCTATATGAGTGATACATAATGTCTATATAGGTTATTGTTTGTTTGATTATTAGTTAGAGTGTCTCAGTGTCTAAGTGTCAATATGCTACGTTGGGAGTTCTTACATAGTGCATAGATGCATGAATGAGTAACTTACTGTTTCTATGTGTTGTAGGCAGCATATGTTCTGGACTGTATGGGTGAATGAGTGTGTGTGGTGACTAGGTATATAGGTTATTATTTGTTTTTTTTCTGAATGAGTGTATGTATGACTGTCTAAGTGAATGAATAACTGTTTTAATAGTGTATTTCTGAGTAAGTACATATGTTTTAAACTAGTACATATAATTTATGTGCAAGTAACTCTATGGTTGAGTGTCGGTGTGTAACAGGATGATTAGGATGTATCAGTGAACCAGAACATATGATGACTGAATACATATATGAGTGACTGTATATAATATATGAGTGACTGTATATGTCTGTTGATGAATAAGTGGTTGTGTATATAGATTTTCCAATTACTAAAAAGTGTGTTCTAAGTGGCATTGGTATGGCTATTGTAATGAAAATGTTATTTTCTATTTTTGAGAGTGTAATAAAGGTTATATTAGGGTGAGTGAAGGTCTGCCACTCTTCCACAAGGATGATGTCATCAGTGATGTCATTTGAGATGTCATGAGTGATGTCACTGACCATGTCATGAGTGATGTAATATGTGAAGTCATCAGCAGTGCATTGCGGGCGCGCAAGTTATAGTTAGCTGAAGTAACTATAACGGGGGAATTTCAATGGTTTTATATGAGTTAAGTTAAGTTAGTTAGTTAAGTTAAGTTTAAATTTGTATAGCGCACTGCTCACCCAGAGGGTCCCAAGGCGCTTGAGGGAGGGGGGAGCTTTACTTATCAAATATCCAAGTTTTTAGTTGTTTTCTGTAGGAGAGGTGGTTCTGTGTAAGGCAGAGGTGGGTGGGGAGAGAATTCCAGGTCTTGGCCGCTAAGCAGGTGAAGGATCTTCCCCCCATGGTGGATCTTTGGATGCGCGGAATTGCGGCGAGGGCTTGATTGGACGATCGAAGGTGTCGGGTAGGGGTGTAAAAGGACAGGCGCGTGTTGAGGTATTCGGGTGCTAGGTCGTAGAGGGCTTTGTGTGGGTGGGTGAGGAGGCGGAACTTTATTCTCTTGTTGATGGGGAGCCAGTGGAGGTCTCTCAGGTGACCGGAAATGTGAGCTTGGTGGGGGATGTCTAGGATGAGTCTGGCTGAGGCATTTTGGATGCGTTGGAGTTTTTTTTGTAGTTTGGCTGTGGTTCCGGCGTAAAGGGTGTTTCCGTAGTCCAGTCGGCTTGCGACCAGTGCATGGGTGACCGTCTTTCTTGTTTCGGTGGGGATCCAACGGAAGATCTTTTTGAGCACACATAGGATGTTGAAGCATGATGATGAGACAGCGTTGACTTGTCTGGTCATCATGAGGGAGGAGTCCAGAATGAAGCCCAGGTTACGTGCGTGGTCCGTTGGTATGGGTGCGGTTCCCAGGGCCGTTGGCCACCATGAGTCGTCCCAGGCGGAGGGGGATGATCCTAAGATGAGGACTTCCGTTTTGTCTGAGTTCAGTTTTAAACGGTTGTTCTTCATCCACTCGGCTACTTCTTTCATCTCTTTGTGTAGGTTGGTTTTGGCGGTGTTTGGGTCTTTGGTGAGGGAGAGGATCAGCTGGGTGTCATCTGTGTAGGAGATAATGTTTAGGTTGTGTCGGCGCGCAATGGATGCGAGGGGACTCATGTATACGTTGAAGAGGGTGGGACTGAGTGATGATCCTTGTGGTACGCCGCAGATGACTTCGGTGGCTTCTGAGGTGAAAGGGGGGAGGCGGACTCTCTGGGTTCTTCCGGCGAGGAATGAGATGATCCAGTCCAGTGCTTTTCCTTGTATCCCGACGTTGCTGAGGCGTTGTATAAGGGTGCTAAGACAGACTGTGTCGAAGGCTGCGGAGAGGTCAAGTAGGATGAGGGCAGCTGTTTCTCCATTGTCCAGTAGAGTTCGAATGTCGTCTGTTGCTGCGATGAGGGCGGTCTCGGTGCTGTGTTTGGCTCAGAAGCCGGACTGTGAAGGGTCGAGGGATTTGTTGGATTCGAGGAAGGCGGCGAGTTGACTGTTGACGGCTTTCTCGATGACTTTGACGGGGAATGGGAGGAGCGAAATGGGGCGGTAGTTCTTAAGTTCAGAGGGGTCTGCTGTGGGTTTCTTCAGGAGGGCGCTCAGTTCGGCATGTTTCCAGCTTTCCGGGAAGGTGGCGGAGTTGAGGGAGCAAATGATGACGTCTCGGAGGTGGGGTGCAATAATGGAGTCTGCTTTGTTGAAAATGCGGTGGGGGCAAGGGTCGGTTGGCGATCCGGAGTGGATGGAGTTCATCAGGCGGATGGTGTCTTCAGTGGTGATTGGGTTCCAGGTGCAAAGGTTGTTGGAGGGGGGTTTTGGTTCGGAGGTGGGTGAGGTGGACTGGTCTCCAAAGCTGTTATGTATGTTGGCGATTTTGTTGTGGAAGAACGAGGCTAGAGAGTCGCAGAGGTCTTGGGAGGGAGTGATGTTGTTGGTGCCAGCAGTGGGGTTGGTGAACGCTTTGACGATGTTGAATAGTTCTTTGCTGTTGTGAGCGTTGTTGTCGAGTCGATCCTTGAATGCTGATTTCTTGGTGGATCGGATCAGTTGGTGGTGTTTGCGGGTGGCATTCTTGAAGGTGGCCAGGTTGTCAGTGGGTGGGTTTTTTTTCCAGGCTTTTTCAAGGGTGCAGGAGGTCTTCTTGGATTTCTTAAGGTTATCATTAAACCAGGGGGCTCTTTTGCTGCCTTGCTTGATTTGATGGTTTTTCAAGGGTGCTAATTTGTCAGCGCTGTGGGTGATCCATTGTGTGAGGTTGGTGGCTGCTTGGTTTGGGTCCGATGATTTTGCAGGAGGGTTTTGGTGAAGCGATGTGAAGAGCTGGCCGGTGGAAATCTTGTTCCAGTTTCTCCGGGGAATTCGTAGTGGGTGGTTGTGGGTCGTAGTCTTTTTGTAGCTGAAGTGAAAGCAGCTGTGGTCCGTCCAATGGAGAGTTGTGGTGTGATTGAAGGAGATGTGCTTGCTGGAGGTGAAGATTGGGTCGAGCGTGTGCCCGGCATAGTGGGTGGGGGTGTCAAAAAGTTGTTTGAGTCCGAGATTGGCGAGGTTGTCCAGGAGGGTGGTGGTGTTGTTGTTGTTGTTCTTTTCCAGGTGGAAGTTGAGGTTTCCCAGTAGAATGTAGTCCTTGGAGGGGACGGCGTGAGGGCTGATGAAGTCAGTGATGTCTTCGCTGAATTGTGTGCCGGGTCCGGGTTGTCTATAGATGAGGGTGCCTCTGAGTGTGGTCTTAGGGTCGGTGTGAATCTGGAAGTGAAAGTGTTTGGCGGTTGTGAGGTTGTCATCGGAGCTGGTTGTAATGCGGATGGTGTTCTTATGAACGATGGCGATTCCTCCTCCTGTTTGGTTGATGCGGTCCTTTCGGATGATCTTGTAGCCGTCCGGGATGGCTATTGTGATGTCGGGCGTTGATGAGGTGTTCATCCAAGTTTCTGTAAGGAAGGCGACGTCCAGCGATGTGGTGTCGAGTAGGTTCCAAAGTTCAATGGCGTGTCTGTGGACCGAGCGGGTGTTGAGCAGGATGCACTGCAGGTGGTTAGTGTCGGAGCTCTGTTTGGAGTCTGTGGATTTGATGTGGGCCCTGATGCAGTCGAAATTGCAGGAGTGGCAGGTGAAGGATCCATGGGTGTGTCCTGGGGTGGCTTGGTAGCAGTTTGGGGATCGGCCGGGGTTAAGTGCAGAGAGAGTAGCGGCGTCGTACGATACGCGGGTGGAGTGGATTTTACGGAGGCTAGGGGGTCTGGCGCTAGGCGCGGTCCAGGTGCGGACGGGCGTAGTCGGGCTTACCTTTGGCGCAACTTCGGCGCGCATGGGGCACATCCGCTGCGCGTGAATGCTGCGCGCAAAAGCATCTGTCATAAGTGGATAGTGGAGGGGGGCGGAGCGAGGGAGGAGCAGCTGGGAGGCGGGAGCGGGGTGGAGAGCCGGGCTGGGAGGCCCAACAAACAAACAACAAAATGGCAGCAAGCCAAAAGTGAAACAGGACGAGATTGGGGCACAACCTGAAAATCGCGATTTAAATGGGCAGTGGCACCGGCACAATCAGGCACACAAAATTAAAATAAGCAAAGCGAGCAGCGCACAGATGATTAACAAATGAGCAGCAGTCCAGCAGTCAAGCGCTACGGAAACGCGGAAACGATACAATCAGGCACAATTAATTGCAGCAAGCAGTGTGCACTTGGAAACAAATGCAATGAGCAGTCTGGCAGTAAGGGCTACGATACCAGGGCAGGGAGCAGCGTGAGGAGCGACCGCTTCTGAGAAGTCAGGACGGTCACAGAGCTACAGAGATTGGGTAGAGCCTTAAGTTACAGTGGGAGGGAGGAGCAGCTGGGAGGTGGGAGCGGGGTGGAGAGCCGGGCTGGGCGGCACAAAAATTGCAGCAAGCAGTGTGCACTTGGAAACAAATGCAATGAGCAGTCTGGCAGTAAGCGCTGCGATACCAGGGCAGGGAGCAGCGTGAGGAGCGACCGCTTCTGAGAAGTCAGTGAAATGTCCAGCTAACTATAACATGTGTCAAACCTATGGTTTTTTCAGTGAATTTCAAAGGTTTTGTAAATGCTATTTCCTAACTATAACGTGTGTAAAACCTATGTTTTTTTCATTGAATTTCAAAGGTTTTTTAAATGCTACTTCCTAACTATAACGTGTATAAAACCTATGGTTTTTTCAGTGAATTTCAAAGGTTTTTTAAATGCTAATTCTTAACTATATCGTGACTGCAACCTATAGTTTTTTCAATGAATTTCGGCAAATGTTTCCAATGTTTTTTCGGCAAAAAAAGGTTTCTTGACTGGCGGAGTTGTTTAGGGACTCCCTGAAAAGCTCTAGGGGATCAGGGAGTGTCTACCTTGCTTCCTTTTTATGTTTTAAAACATTTATGTTATTAGAGCAAAACGCCATTTAAAAAAATTGGGTTTTTCGACCCATCGAGATTCTTCTTAGACCCCCTGAGAAGCTGTAATAGGTCAAGGAATGTCTACCTTGCCTTCTTTTAAACGTTTTGAAACTTTTAAGTAAATGGAGCAGAACGCCTTTTTAAACTGCCGTGCGCGACCTGGTGCGCGCACCCCGCTATATTTTTAAGAATGAAAAAGGTTTTATGGTTTATCGAGATTCTTCTTGGACCCCCTGAGAATGTGTACGGGGTCAGGGAGTGTCTACCTTGCCTCCTTTTCACGTTTTGAAACTTCTGTTAATTAGAGCGATACGCCATTTCCAAACGATGTACGTGACCAGGTAATCTCACCGCGTAGATGTCCTGATGCGCGCATGTCAAGTCATGTGACTCGAAAACAACACTTTCTATTGGTTCATAGTAGTTTCTGTTCTGGAATTTACAACAACCCCACCCACTTTCCTCACTACCTTTTTTACTCTCACGGGAGAAGAACCCTTTACATCTTTCCGGAGACTTTTGTGAAAAGGCTACCGCACAGAATCCATCCTCTGAATCTGAGGAAAATTATCGGCTGCCTCTCAAAAAAAGGAAGGAATCTTTCATCTGGAAATGTTTTACTTATCCTGAGAATCAAAAAAAATGAATGCCCCGAAAGTCACTTGCACATTATGTAACGCTGTTCTTTCGAGAGGAAATCCTTCAAAAAAGTATTCCTTTTTGATACATACGATGATGAGGCATGTCAGACAAGTGCACCCTGTGGAATTTGCACACGCATCTACAAGAGCTCTGGCAACACAACTACCAGCAGCTGTGGCCAGCACATCATCTGGAGGACGACCTGCATCTCCATCCACTGCAGAGTTGGACTTAAGACCATTCTTGTCAAGAGTGCATATGAAATTCAACTTGTGTTCTCAAATTATTGTGTACGGGGAGCAGAGCCCACTCTGATTGAGAAAAGAATTAATGAACATCAATGCTCCCAGAGAAGATGAATTTTTTCAAAGTTTCTATTTATTTTGTTCGTATTTAACAGTTTTGCAGTTGAAGATTTCGGTTCCTGTTGAAAAAATCAAAAACAATATAAAACTTGTCAAAAAAAAACAACAAAAGAAAAAAAAAAGTTATTTTCAGAACTAACTCATTGTACAAAAAAGAGCTATATTAACAAGCTGAAGTATCGCCGCTTTCTCAGCACAATTATTCAAGAAAGCGGCGATACTTGGGGCTTATTATCAAGGAGATGTGATACGTTATCGTTGCTTTTATTGGCAGGACACTGCCGATAAAGCGATAATAATGGCCTTTCTAATATGTTCTATGAATTCCAATCGAAACCTATGTTAGATGTGTTTACATCTAACATTAGGTTTGATTGCAATTCATAGAGCATATTATCAAGGCCATTATCGCCGCTATATCGGCAGTTTCCTGCCGATAAAAGCGGCGATATAGTATTGCCTATCCTTGGTAATATGCCCCACAGCACCTTATTAAAAAGGGCATTACAACGCCTGCCATAAGACCACTTTGCATGTCTGCCGCACAGATCGTTAATGACATGCAAAGTGGGCGTACGTCCAACCATATGCAAAATGTGGTTGGAGGTGAAAAGACCCTATCACGAAGACAGGCGTTGAGAGAAAAAGAGCTGGAATTAACTTGTTTATCGTAGGTCTTCCAAGGCCTGCTCTGATCAAGCGTTCGGCATCGTTAACATGGGTGTGTGGATCATAAAACTGAATCCACACCCCCCTTATTAACAAGGCACACATTAGCGCGTGAAAGCAACGCTTGTTTTCACGCGGTAATGTTAACTGCCGCCGGCTGTTACAGGATTTACTATCGTCTATGTGTTCGCATTGATAATAACGCGCTAACACAGCGAAAAAATCCGGCGATATCCGGCGATAGTCAAATGTGCGATGTGCGTTCTTTAACACACATCTTGCTAATATGCCCCTGTGTCATATTTCTTATCAATGAATGTGTAGTGTTTAAATAAGTAAATGAAATTAATGAGAAAAAATACAGTAATGGACTGACGAAATGAGTAAGGTAAAAGAAGTGTAGTGCTTGAAGAAAGTGAAGTAAAAGAGTGACTAAAGCAAGGGGGCTAATGTATGTTACATGGCACATCTCTGCAAATGATCAAGGATGCACCATTGACCTACGACAAAAAAAAACACCCATGCACCACCATTGATGTATCTCATTTACAATGTGGCACACCATGGGGCAAAAACAGAACACATTTGTGACGCATCTGTGCCGTAAAGGTGTTGCATTGTTGGAGTTGCATTGCATGAGCAATGTAGCCTAAAAGTGATTGAGTAAAATCTTGTAGATTTCACTCACCCACTCTTAGCAGACGTTCCTGCGCAGGAACGTCCCCCCCTGTACCAGAACGCCTCCTTAAGGCACAGGTCTTTACAACATAACACATCTCACAGATATATCAAGTTGTATATATTCCACACCATGATGCATCTTTTGCACCGCCGCTGAATCACAAAAGTGACGCAATAGCGGCGCAAAAGAGACATAAAGGACTTTTAAATGTGCCCCAAGATGTCTAAAGATAGAGTAGTGAATTAAGGGAAATTAAGAATTAGGAGAAAAGCAGTATGGAAAAGAAAGGAAAAGTGAAGAAGTCAGAAAAGGGGACTGAGGATGCACATATGGAAGAAAACTAAGGTAGAAAGAGAGATATATAGAGTAGGGTTAGGGGAGTGAAAGTAAAACACATAGAAAGATGTTGAAGGAAGGAGATTTGAGGATAATAAAAAGGAGGTAAGTGAAAGTGAAGAGTGGGAAAAAACTGATTTAAAAATTGATTAATGGAATGAAGGGACTTAGGAAACCGTAGAGACGGAATACAACAGAGACACAGATTTATATTACCCAACACATCTATGAAAAATAGCATAGATACGCCAGGAAAAACGCGACATACAAATTAATCTTTGCACCAGTCATGATGGACCGCATTTCCAAATCAGTTTTATCATGTCGGAGGAATTAACAGATGTGTATCAGATCTAGGGCTGAAAGTTGACACAGTGTTTAAATTGTGTTCCATGCACGACGCAACTCCAGCACTTTTCAAACTTTTTCTATCTGTAACGTGGTACATCAACCTTTACAGTTACGTCAATAGCTCCAATGTTTTCACACATCAGCATTGGTGAAATGACTCAGTAAAATGTTGGTCATTTCATAAAATCACTTTTTAAGGGGCTTCTTGTGACAGAACAGCCAGTCGTGCGTGGAAGTGCTCACATAAAACATGATACTGGTTTGACCAGGATAGAAAAAGAAGTAAGACAGTGATGGAAAAGTATTTTTATTTTTTATACTTACCTAAGAAATAGTAACAAAGTAATAGTAAACTTCTTTAAAAAACATAGTATCCGTGGAAGAAAAGTAAAAATAAGGTTATAATGTACATTTCATAAAACAAAACAAAGTAGGAGTGAATGAAACAGAAAGTGAAAGAAAGTAAGAGTGAGGGAGAGAGAGAGACAGAGACAGAATGTGTAGTATAATATAAATCAATGACTAAGATAATTAATTGAAAGAGATAATGGCACTGAAGGAATGACTGTGTAAAGGAAAGTATAGTGAGAGAGAAAATGAGAGTATGATGAGTGATAGTACACAAAACAAACAGTCTCTAAAAGAAACAGACTAAGAGTAGGGGAATGTGTTAAGGAGATAGATAAAATAAAGGAAGAACACTAAGAGAAACAGAGTGAAAAAGGGTGAGTAACAGAAGATGAACGGGGTAGAAACAGACAAGGACTGTAAGAGACAGATAAACAGAAATGAAGTAGGGTAACGGAACTGAAGTATAGATTTAAGTTTGGGAAATGAGCTTAAGTGATGGAAGCAGAGTAAGGGAACAAATATTAAGGTACGGTAAGAGAAAGGAATTAAGATTCAGGAAACAAAGGTGATAGAGGGTCGATAAAAGTGAGTCACCATGAGACAACGGGAGTAACAAACTGAAGAGATAGACAGAGTGAAGGAAAGAGTGACAGAAAAGATGTGAGAGAAGCAGGAAAGAAAATTAAACAACCAAAAATGTGGATGAGTTAAAGGGAGTGAGCGTGAGAGAACGGCACTGACAAAGGAAGGGGATGAAAGGAGTAAGGATAAGAGAGAGGGAGAGAGGGAACTATAGGGAGAAATATAAATAAGAAACTAATGATTTTTTTTCTTATTAGTCGTACTTACCTTATAAATGTAATATCTGTGGAAGACAATAAACAAATCTGTTATAATAAATATTTCTAAATCCAATCTAACAAAATAACTTGGACAACATATTACATGGTTTATTTTTGCTGTCCTCAGAATATATTGATTTTCACTAAAACAAGTGATTTCAATAGTACTCATCATATGACAGCGGGCAAAAAAAAACACAATCAAAATGATTGTGTTTCAAAAACCCGTACAACATCTCTATACATAATGTAATTACTTGAAAAAAACATGTCTTAAATGTTTTTCTCTAATTCGCAATTTCTTGAGTAAGGACACTAAATCTTCAACAGTTACAAACTAATTAAACCATACCACTTACTTTTAAATACCTCTCAATAAACGTCCATGCAAGTATGTTCTAAAAACATTTATCTCAAGTACACATTTTGTTGTCTCATACTTTTCCGTGTGGCCAAATAGCATGTGTAAACTCCTTATTTTCCCAAATTACTTAATTGTACTCTTATCCATTCTTTTCTTGACCTTTCGAGTGAAAATTCCAACGTGTTCTGTACCATCAAACATTAATTAAACCTGTACCTGATACTATCACTATGCCGAATACAAGTTTCCTTTCTACATTTGCACACCCTCAGTCACACGATATTTCTAAACAACAGAGTTTCTTTTCTTTACAGTATTAATCTTCCTACACCAATTAATTTTACTGAAATTTGGGTTGCAAAAATAGCAGATAAGAATTTGTTAAGTCAAAAGGCAAACGTTTCTTAAAAGTCAATTGACTATTATTGCAGTGCGTCCAGCCTGTTGGAGACTTCAAATAAGCTGTGTAATGTCCTGATGATGTTGAAGGACCTTCATGAAAGATAATTGCTACAGTTACAAATGTTCTTCTAGAAATAGATATTTGAGAAGCCACAACATTTTTAATTAAAGTTGACAATTTACTTCCATCAGCTCTGCATCGTTGAAACGTTAATATTACATACTGTCCATATCTGTGGATAAATAATGTTGATAACATGTCTGAGTTACATTGAGAGCAGACCATGTTTTGATGCGCATCTTTAACTAGTTTATTAAAGGACACTGCTTTACAGTCTGGTAATGTTAAATATATAAATCTTTCTGTGTGTATGTCAGTACTACTTGAAAATGAACAATTATCGCAATTATGTTGCCATTTATAAGAAAGGCCAAAAAGACTATCAATATCTACACCTTCATCTTCCAAAACTGTAAGCATATACATAATAAATTCTTGACAATCTTGCTGAATATTCTGAGAAAATTGATTTAGTCCAGCACATATGTCTAAAACATTCCGTAGTTTTGAAACACTTGCTACTTCACTATTATCACTGCTACATTTTTCAAAGACAGAATTTAATGAACAACAAAATGTTTGCTCCCGATTTTGTACAATCTGTTGCTGTAAAGTTTTAAGAAAAAAAACAACATTAACCACTACATTTGCATAGCAGTTGACACCAGAACTGTTTTCAAATTTAAATCCAACAATCTCTTCAATAGTAACCTTTTTCTTTCTGCTACCAATGACAGCTTCCTCTTTTTTTCTTCGTTTCTCTACTACTTCACTACATTTTTCCTCATATATAAAGGATATTGAGGTAAACTTGGAGCATATTCTCTTCTTAACCTATTATACTCCTTCACGCAATTTAGATCTGCACTAATCTTTGTCTCATCAAAATCAATTAGATAAAGTCCAGATAAAGTTCTAACTCGAGGTAAAGCAGCATAGGCCATACCCTCTTTGAATACAGTGCTTCCAATATTTACCAAAGCACTATCTACACTTAAACCTTGAGATTTGTGAATAGTCACTGCATATGCCAAACAAATAGGAAATTGCTTGCGACGGACATATAAGTCTTTCACAAGCAAAAAACGAGTTTAACAACGACTGAATAGTTGAACTTCCTCAATTCCATCAAATTTGATTCTTAAAAATTCAATCTCATCTCTATTTGGGTAATTCACAAAACCAACAACATTACCCATTGCTCCATTCACCAAACCTCTTTCTACATGTAAATTTCTCTGTAAAATAATCCGACAATTTAAACATACATACAGATTCTTTTCTAAGCCAGCAGTTTTAGATGTAGATTTCTGTAGAGAATCCAATTTTAACTTCAACCTTTGGGACAAAATAATAGTACTTCCTTTCTTGCTCTATTCTATCTTTAGCTTCCAGTTTCTTAATTTGTTGATTTTATAACTTCAACATTTTTTCATTGAACACCGAACATTCTTGTAGAGTTGGCATCAAGCAAATGACTGACTTATCTTCTGTCTCCTTAGTATATATTTTCTCAGCTACATTATCTTCATTGGGAAACAAATTGGAAAGTAATCGAGTTTGTAAAGTTTCTTTCACATCTTCACTTAGTTTTCCAATTCTTATATCTTGAAGAATATTTCCATATTTAGTATCCTTTGCCTGTCGCATATTTTGAATGAGTTCAGTATATTTGAAATGTGACCATATTCTAACATTTCCAATACTGCCCAGGCACTTTCTGGTGTCTTCATGTGTAACAGTTTCAAATACAGGTTGTCCTTTTACAGGAGTTAGCTGCAGTAGATCTCCAAAAACTATGACATGTTTGCCTCCAAATAACACATCATACTCTGTTTTAAGAATCTGTTGCATTCTTAAATGCACAAAGGCAAGCATTAAATTTGATACCATGCTTACCTCATCAATAATGAGAAGTTTCATTTTTTTAAGAACTCTAGAAACTTCACAACAAGCTTCTCCAGGTAGCTTGTGATATTGTAATTTATTTTCATGTTCAACTGGCAGCATCAATAAACGATGTAAAGTAATACCTTTAATATTATGTGCTGCCAATCCAGTTGGAGATGTAACAACACAAGACAGTGTTGACTGAGTTCTTTGCTGTAGATATGTGGTAATTCCTTTAATTAGAAAACTTTTACCAGTTCCAGCTTCTCCACTTACATATAGTCGTACAGGTTCAAATGACATACATGAGCATTCTTTTTTCTCATGACGAAAACCATGCTCAATCTGCTCTGTCACTTCATCATATATATGTTTTTGATCAAGATTAAGTTGCTTCTACAATTCTTCTAAGTTCATTACATCCTCTTGAGCTTGCTCCATTGCTCTTTCCACCTCATCCATGGCATTGGCTGCTTCATTTTGGATACTTGGTTGTCCCAGTGGATCTTGACTCAACGAAGCAGAACTTTGACTATCTTGAGAACTGTCTCTAGCAATCTCCGCTGCAATTGTTGCTTCTTGCTCTATTTTGTCGTTCAACATTTGGAGATAATTGCTAAAAACAGGACATTCTATACTATTTTTAGATGCGTTGAATGAATCTTCATAACTATCAAACTCACCAAGTAGTTCCTCTTCTGTACGCCATGGTTTAAAGAGTTGCAAAAGAGCTAAATAGTAAAATTCTCTTTTGTCAAGAGTTTCGCAACTCAGTTTTCGGTGAGTAATCAAGTGTCCTTTTCTTTGTTTGACCAGACATCCTTCATGTCCAATCACAGCGTATACATCTTTATCAATATTCTCTGTAATATTCCTTTTAAAAGTGTAGTTTTGAAGTATTTCATACAGACAAATGTTTTCAAGCAGAGTACTTCTATTTGGATAGTATGTATCTAACATATTTGTCTTCAGAATGTCTGTACTGTTTGGTTCTTTCTGTGCTAAATATTCAATTTCTTGAACAGGTTTCAAAACACGGTTTTGTGTTCCTGCTAGACCTAAACTCACCCACAGGATAGTTCTAGATTTTGCATAAAGACTTGCTGATGATAATCGATCACAACATTCATATGCTCCAATTTCTCGATGAGATAACATCTTCAAACTGTAGGTATACAATTTCTTGCTTAGGCTCTTTTCATGAGAAATGTCTTCCCACATCTCCTTCAGTTCCGTCTTTTCAGATTTGGTGATGTAAGACGTTACATATCGAGCCACAGCAATAGACTTGTCTGCAACATATTGAATATCCATGTTAGCATTCCACATGGACAAAATTACTGGGTTATAGTCATTTATATATTTGGACTCTTCACCTCTTCTTAAATTGTAGGTATTTTTGGGTGATCTTCTTGTGATATTATGTCACAAAGATGACATAAAATTGTTGACTCTTCCTTTTGAAAGTACCGATCTTGGAAATCCAAAACAACATTTGCTATAGAATTTATCCTTTGATTTGAATTTTCGCCGACAATATTTTCCACAACGATGGCTTTGAAATCGTAACACTTTTCCTCTTAAGTCCTTATCAGTTGTACTTTTAGGTATCTCACAAGTTGCATATTCTTTAATGAAAGACAGTACAGTGTCATCTGAATTTGTTCCAAATTTGGGAGCATCCTTGATCCATAATAGCATATGAATATGAGGAACACCTCTCGCTTGATACTCTTTTCTCCAAAAGAAATCCAGATCTTTGCCAAGAGGTGGATTTTTCTTGTTTGTAATAAAAGACATCATAGCTTCAAATCTATGATTAAAATATCTGCAAACATTAACCGGATCCAACGAACACAGTTCTCCAGGTGTCTTGTAGTCTATATTTTCTATATTTGCATTCACCTCCCGAAGAAATTCAAGTAAATCTTCCCAAGCATACTCAGCACAGCTTAGAGTTAAAAACCACGTAGGTGCTCCTAGGTTTCTTAGCATGCATTTCAAATCTCCATGACAATGGTACTAATACTAATTAGTACCACGCTGACATGCCATTAAATTTATTAGGTGAGAGTCCAAAGCACTGTCTTTCTGTTGAACTTTATCCATAAATTCCTTTGCTGAAACATTTTGCAGATGCACTCCACTTTTTAAGATATGGTTAAGATAAGTCCAGATAAGTCACTCTCAAACAGAAGATGAAACAAATATGGAATACATTGATGAAATCTCGGATCTTCTGCATATAATCTTGTTGTCCGGTACTCAGATGCAGGAATCTGCATAGGTCGATCATCATATTGTGCACCTTGACCTGTTGGAAATAACTGGGAAACAACGACCTTCCAAACTTTCTTCCCATACACTAATAGGACTTCCTTTTGCGTTTTTCATCTGAAATAATTCAATAGCATTCCCCATTGCTTCTTTGGAATGCAGTGGATGAACACTGTAATGTTCATAAATTTCTTCGCTTCTGGACAGGTCCACTTTTTCAATTTGTCCAATAGACAAATCATTATCCTCTTCTTCACTTACTTCCTCTTCTTCTACGTATACATTTTTATATTATTTATTGTTTTTGACTAAATACAACGTCGCCTTTTTGACTTTTCTAACATCCACTAAATCTTGCCAGATTTTCTTACTCTTTGTAGGTACACCATTAACTAGAATAACTAGAGGTTCCTCTTCTACATTTTCAACACCAATTGTCTCAATATTTTTCTTTAAATCGAGTGGCAAATATACAACTCTACCCTTTAATCCTCTTTGTAAATCTTAAGGATTTAATTTCCCAGTCTTAGGCTCCATACGAACAATAGCCTGAAAAGGATGTACACATTGCATAGTCTCATAAGTATTTAAATCCTTCAGTTCAGATGGAATATTTATCAACTCAAGATTATTATGTACAGCTCTAGCAGGCATTCTATTTTCATTTATTTATTATAACAATATTTACAAATACGTTGATCAAAACGCAAATCAAAACAGTTTTCTACCAACAAATAAGTCGCAAAATCTTTCCACTGACTATTATTTTCCTCTTCACTTTTTAAATATAAATCAACTAACCTAGTTTGATTTTTGTAATGAATGCGTCAACAACACACACAAGGAAAATTTGGTTTTTCACCTGCAATGACCTTAAACTTTGTTATTTCCTGTTAAAATCTTCAGTATTAAAATTTCCGACATTTTCTACCACATTTCCTTCTATACCGGTATCAGTTTCTGCATTGTCTTCTTCTGGACCAAAGTAACTAACCTCAATTTCTGCACAAATCTTCTTAACATCTAATTCACATCCATGCAAAAGAGCACTATTTAACTGTTTAAGTTTAAGTGCTGGACTGTTTGCATAATACAACTTTCTCACTAATTTCCTCATTTTGGTATGATGCAGGCTAACATCCTGAAGAGATGAAAAACACTCTGGCATATTTTTTTAGAAAGACAAGCCAGAGAATGGCCTTGCAGACCTGTTTTTTTCTCTCACTCTGCAACGATCTAATTCTTGCAACATTACAATCTTTTTTTTTAGACTTTCCTTAGTATACTTACGTAAGAAATTGCGAAAGAAATCAATTGGAAAGGGGCGACCACTCGGTCCCCCCGAACGTATGGCGGAGTGCCTCGATCCCCCCGGGAAGCCATTTTTTGGGCGGGAGGCGCGTCTCGGCTGGTATGCCCGAAGCGGCGTAGCCGGGGCGCGCCTTTTCCCGCCCTAGAGGGGGCTGGCCTAGACACCGACGTAGCCAGCCCCGCCCTAGGGGCAGGCAGGGGCGGGTTCTCGCCCGCCCTGAAGACGGATAAAAAGAGACGCAAGACCAGAAGACGTCCTCTTGTTCTTGTGCTCCGAAGCTGCACCTCCTCGCTACCCGTGAGCTCGGGACAGAACGAAGAGCCAATTTTGAGCGTTTTTGATCTTTTTCTTTGTCTTCTAGATACTTCGTCGGAGAAATGCCAAAGAAAGTCGCAAAGAGAATGACGACCGACCAGATGGTGCGGGCCCTTTGCAAAGAGGTATAAAATGCCAAAGAAAGTCGCAAAGAGAATGACGACCGACCAGATGGTGCGGGCCCTTTGCAAAGAGGTATCCGACATAAAGAAACGGTTGGCGATACGGGACGGGGAGGAGGGTTCGGGCCCTGCGCCGGCTGGAGGGAGACCTAAGAGGCCGAGAAGGGTTCCAGCCGGTGGAGACGTCCCGGCCCCCTCTGTACCGCTCGAGGCGCCGACCCCAGTACCAAGGGAGGGGAATCCAATCCCCGTTGTCGTCACCCCGACATCCAAAGAAGACATGCCCCCCGAGCTGGCAGCACAGCTAGCAGCTTGGTTGGGGGATAGTAGTGATGGCGCCACGGCTGCCGAGGCACAGGCGCTGATAAAAGGGCTTCGTGAGAAGAGAGATGCAGCTAAAGTGACTGCGCCGTTGGCGGGAATAGACAAGCCGCAAGTGGCCGAAGCTGCGTCCGGTGCAGGTAAGCGGCCATTGCCGATTGCAAGGGACGAGTCAGCACCCTCTCGTAGAGAGAGATTGGGACAACATGTGCCTTTAGCTATAAAAGAAAAGATCTGGGCTGGGGAGTACGTGAATATTTTCTCCTTGCTTGTTGATCATTATGAGGTGGAGCATGTTAAAAGTCAGAAGGACCTAATGCATCCGAGTGTTTGGCGCGCAAAAATGGCCGCCTTTAAGGTAAATGAGAATATTGGCAACTGGGGCAATGCGTGGGGTATTTTTACATCGATTTTGGGGGAACGTAGGCCCGAGTTGCTTTCTGAATTTCCCATTTATCAATCACGAATTATGGGTTACTCGACAGCGTATCAAGGTAACCATTGGTTTTGTTATGACAATCTGTTCAGGAAAGAAAAGGAACATAACAAGGGTTTGACTTGGGATTGTTACGATTCTGTAACATGGGATAAAATGAAAGAATCAGGAATGTTAAAGATGCCATTGGTTGGGAGCAATGTTGTAGATTACTCCCGCCAAAATGTGGGGACGCCCTTTCGACCAAGTACGAGCACCGACGATCAGTCGAGGCCCGCAGGCAATACAGGGAGGAAGGGTTTCTGCTTTAATTTCAACAAAGGGAAATGTACCAGACCTCCGGGATCGTGTAAATTCAAACATGAGTGTAGTACGTGTGGGTCGTCCCATCCTGAGTCATCGTGCAGAGCCAGAACGGGTGAGAATGGGGGTAAGGGAGGCGCCAAACAGGTCTAAACTAGTCCGAGGGGCGCCTTTACCAACCCCGATTGATACCTTGGCAATGATTCCCTGGCTCAGTGAATACCCGGATCGTACTTCTGCTGGGGTGCTGCGGAACGGTTTTTCACATGGTTTCCGCATCCCGGTAGGGGACTTTCAGGGTGTAGGGATTTGCAAAAATCAACTTTCTGTTTTACAACATACATCTGTGGTGCAAGAAAAAATTCAGAAAGAGGTTAGCCGGGGACGGGTCGCTGGCCCGTTTAGTGTACTCCCGGTACCGGATTTTGTTTGTTCTCCGTTAGGGGTGGTCCCCAAGAAGGACCCAGGTGAGTTTCATTTGATCCATAATTTGTCTGCTCCACACGGCCTTTCGGTGAACGACGCAATTGATCCAGAAGTTTGTGCGGTGCGATACGCATCGTTTGATGAGGCAGTAGCCATCTTGAATCGCCTGGGGCCCGGGACGTTGATGGCGAAATCAGATATCGAGTCAGCGTTCCGGTTGCTCCCGGTACACCCAGACGATCAGCGTCTTTTGGGATTCAGGTTCCAGGGGTCAATTTACATGGATAGGTGTATGCCAATGGGATGCTCTATATCATGTGCTTATTTTGAGCAATTCAGTACTTTCCTGCAATGGGTGTTCACGAAGAAAACGGGTTTCCGAAATGTAATGCACTACCTTGACGACTTTTTGTTCCTTGGTCCCGCCGGAAATCCCGAATGTGCTCAGGCCTTAGCTGAATTCTGTGTGTTGATGGGTCATTTTGGCGTGCCATTGGCACCGGGTAAAACTATGGGTCCCACGACTTGCCTCGAGTTTTTGGGGATCGAGTTGGACTCAAGGGAGGGGTGTTTCCGTTTACCAGCTAGCAAAGTGTTAAAATTCAGGGCAGCCCTCCAAGTATGTTTGAATGCATCTAAGGTTACACTGCATCAGTTGCAACAATTAGTGGGAAAGTTGAACTTTGCCTTGAGGGTGATCCCAATGGCTCGCCCTTTTTCCCGCTCAATTGCCCATGCGATGGTTGGCCTAAAGGAGGGTCATCATCGCACGAGGTTATCGGCTGAGGTCCGCCAGGACATGCGGATTTGGTTAGCATTTTTGGCGGACTTCAATGGCCGAGTCGTCTGGAACAAGCCAGCCGTGTCCTCAGAAGAGCTTGGGCTATGGACAGATTCAGCAGGAAGCATAGGCTTTGGCGCCATCTTCGGCACAAAGTGGTCTGCTCAAAGGTGGCCCCTATGGTGGCACGAGAAGGGGCTAACGAGTAATATTGCTTTCCTTGAACTATTTCCCATTCTGGTGGCCCTGAGAACCTGGCCGGAAGGGTTCAGAGATCATTCTGTCGTGTTCTGGTCCGACAATATGACCGTGGTAGAATGCATCAATAGTCAGGCAGCCCATTGTAAATTGATCTTGAGGCTGCTCAAAGAAATTGTCCTACTGTGTATGCAACTGAACGTGGTATTCAGAGCAAAACATGTCCCAGGGGTGATGAATCAGGCTGCTGATGCACTGTCTCGTTTTCACATGCAGGCTTTCTCGGGTTTCCTTCCTTCAGCGGACCCGGAGCCGGCACCCTTCCCCGAAGCTCTCTGGTCTCTCGGTGCCCCGAACTTCGTCACCTCGTGGGAGAGAGTCTAGCACCCAGGACAAGGAAGGCATATGAAGGGGCGTTCCAGGCCTATTTAGCCTTTTTGGGGCCAGAGAGAGGGGGACTTTGGGGTCAGGAAGAGTGGGTTGTACTTTTTCTGATGTCCTTACGTAGGGCTGGGAAATCGGTGGCTACGGCCCAAAGGCATCGTGCCGCCATTTCTTTTGTTGCCAGGGCCCATGGCATCCTGGACCCAACAGCGTCTTTTACAGTACAGAAAGCGCTGCGTGGGTGGCAACGCCTAGAGGGTCGCAGAGTAGACGTAAGACGACCGATAGGTTTAGACAGGTTGTCCCAGTTACTGGCCACACTCCCTAACACATGCTCGTCCCCTTTCGAGACCTGTTTGTTCCGGACTGCATTTACGCTGGCATTTCACGGGGCTATGAGAGTTAGTGAGCTAGTTGCAAGGAACAAACAGGATGTGACGGGGGGCTTGTGCAGGGAACATGTTCAGATCAGGGGTGATGCGATGATTGTCTCCTTTCTCAGGTCCAAGACTGACCAAGATGGGAGAGGGGACTGCACGATCATTCGCAGGAACCCCGAGTCATCCATGTGTCCGGTACAGTGCTTAGAAGATTACCTAGCACGAAGGGTGGCATCATGGGGGGGGACATTGTTGAGGCATGCAGACGCCACCCCGCTGACGAGGTTTCAGTTTCAGCGGGTGCTTGCAATGGCCATTACCGCAGCGGGCTTGGACCCGGGCGAATTTGGGACCCATTCCTTTCGAATAGGGGCTGCCACTGAGGCTACAGCCAGGGGTCTTAATGTAGAACAAGTGAAACGTGTGGGGCGCTGGTCCTCCAATTGTTATAAGAGGTACGTGCGATTGCACATGTTGTGAAGCTGTAATCATGTACTCACGCTTCTTGTCCTTTGTTTGTTTTCAGTTGCGCAAGCCTACGCGGCAGGGCGGACTGTGCAGTCGACCCAACACCAGGCCAGCGGTCGCACGTCACCGTCTGTGAGGAAGGAGGTGTGGGTCGTGGGCCACTCATACGTGAGACGGGCCGCAGACGTATTCAAAGCAGGTGACATGATTCACGTACCTGGGGAATACGGGTTCAGAGTGTCCTTCTACGGAAGGGGCGGTCTCTGTATTGACCAGTTTCAGGAATTTTTTGAGGGTTTGTTAGAGCGGATGAGGTCACCGCCGTCCATAGTCATAGTGCATTTGGGGGGCAATGATATGGTCACCACCGGTAGACGACTTCTCCTGGAGGCTATGCTTTCCACGGTAAGTTGGTTAGCGAGGAGAGTTCCGGGGTGCATAATTGCGTGGTCTCATGTGATCCCACGAAAAGTGTGGCGGGGGGCTATCTCGATCCCTGCTTTGAATCATTCTGTTAGAAAATTGAATAACAAAGTGAGTAGGTTGTTCCGTTCCAAGACATTGCATTCGATCTCGCATAGTTGTATTAATGATGACAGTATGTATCTGGGGGATGGTGTGCATTTGTCGAGGGTGGGGAATGAGTTACTCATAGGTGACTTCCTAGCTTGGTTAAAATCGTTAAAACATGACCTTTAGGTAGGAGTTTTGTGGGGGGTCCGGATAGCCGGTCAACTATCCGGACCTGTGGCGGTAAGGTCATGATCGGTGAGCACTAATTGGTAGATCCCTATGAGTGGGCGTCACCCAACACGGATGGGAGCGCTCGGGAGAGGTGGCCATTGGCCCCTCAATGGGGAGGCGGTCCCGTCTAAGGGCGGGTCGCCGGAAGTAAAGGAAAGGCGGTCAAGGCCCCTTCCTTTGTAGGAGGGGTTACAGCCCCCTCCTGGGGGAATTTCCCGGGGCCAGTGTCATCTGCGACGGCAGATGCGGTAAGTTGTGTGGGGTGGGGGGAGGTCCACGATACCTTCTAGATACCACACACAAGTCTTCGAACGACCTTTAAATGGCGTCGAGTCTTAAGTGCCCCCGTCAAGTCAAGGGAAATTGTTAGTAGTTGCACTTGAGGTAAGCCTCTGTGCTGTCGCCCCTCCCAAGTGGGAGGGGTAAGTCTGGTTAGGGATCTTGACACCGGTTATGACCTTGCCGTTGGCCCTTAAACGTTAGGATGTACAATTTCAGTGTTTCTAGAGAATGTTTTTGTAGGATGCTAGTTCGGCTAGGAGAACCTCTGTATTAGAGAATATGTTAAGGTTAGCCAAACATCGCAATGTGATAATGAAATTGTACATAACATGAAACGTTTAATGTTTTAATTTTTTGTTTTAATAAATACGGCCGGGAGGGTCACTCCCTCCCACATCCAAAAACTTTAAGAACTGTTTCCGGTTTCCCTCCTTTTGGGGATTGTGTTGAGAGGGGGTGGCGGGTATCTCAGCCATATGGAAAGGGGCGACCACTCGGTCCCCCCGAACGTATGGCGGAGTGCCTCGATCCCCCCGGGAAGCCATTTTTTGGGCGGGAGGCGCGTCTCGGCTGGTATGCCCGAAGCGGCGTAGCCGGGGCGCGCCTTTTCCCGCCCTAGAGGGGGCTGGCCTAGACACCGACGTAGCCAGCCCCGCCCTAGGGGCAGGCAGGGGCGGGTTCTCGCCCGCCCTGAAGACGGATAAAAAGAGACGCAAGACCAGAAGACGTCCTCTTGTTCTTGTGCTCCGAAGCTGCACCTCCTCGCTACCCGTGAGCTCGGGACAGAACGAAGAGCCAATTTTGACCCACCCACCAGCCCCTGAGGACAGCAAGTCGTTGTGCAATAAAGTGAATTTTTATAAGTATGTTTTACGTTTCGTTTACAGGCTGTGAAAGTATCAGTTTGTTGTTGATCATAATAAAGTATGGTGAATGTCGTGTAAGTTGTTACGATTAAAATGATTTAATGTAGTGTTGCTTTTTAAGCATGTTCTTTTGATCGTAGCGACCAATGTTTTCTTAGGTTTGAGTAGGAATTGTCGTATTTATTTTTGGTAGGCGGTAAGGTCATGATCGGTGAGCACTAATTGGTAGATCCCTATGAGTGGGCGTCACCCAACATGGATGGGAGCGCTCGGGAGAGGTGGCCATTGGCCCCTCAATGGGGAGGCGGTCCCGTCTAAGGGCGGGTCGCCGGAAGTAAAGGAAAGGCGGTCAAGGCCCCTTCCTTTGTAGGAGGGGTTACAGCCCCCTCCTGGGGGAATTTCCCGGGGCCAGTGTCATCTGCGACGGCAGATGCGGTAAGTTGTGTGGGGTGGGGGGAGGTCCACGATACCTTCTAGATACCACACACAAGTCTTCGAACGACCTTTAAATGGCGTCGAGTCTTAAGTGCCCCCGTCAAGTCAAGGGAAATTGTTAGTAGTTGCACTTGAGGTAAGCCTCTGTGCTGTCGCCCCTCCCAAGTGGGAGGGGTAAGTCTGGTTAGGGATCTTGACACCGGTTATGACCTTGCCGTTGGCCCTTAAACGTTAGGATGTACAATTTCAGTGTTTCTAGAGAATGTTTTTGTAGGATGCTAGTTCGGCTAGGAGAACCTCTGTATTAGAGAATATGTTAAGGTTAGCCAAACATCGCAATGTGATAATGAAATTGTACATAACATGAAACGTTTAATGTTTTAATTTTTTGTTTTAATAAATACGGCCGGGAGGGTCACTCCCTCCCACATCCAAAAACTTTAAGAACTGTTTCCGGTTTCCCTCCTTTTGGGGATTGTGTTGAGAGGGGGTGGCGGGTATCTCAGCCATATGAATCCTGTCGTACACTGCAAATACTACTACAATTCCTACTGTAAACAGGAACGTTAGGACGTGCCTCTAAAACTTCTTCAGCTATCACCTCTTCTGCATTTCTAAGCACAATTTTCTCTTTTTCAATAGGACAACCATCCTTCACCTCATATGCTCGACCACTGGTGTCAACTGCATGCAACAAATCGTTACTTTGAAAGTAACTCTCTTCATTAAAAAATGGCTCAGAACTTGAAGTATGCATATATTTCCCAGAAAAAACTTTACAAAAATTACTTCTATTTATGTGTCTCTTCCATTTACTCTTAGCTTTTAAAACTCTGATTGCTTTATTCAGTGTATTTGTTCTATTAATTTCTAAAATATATATTTTTTTGTCTCAAACGCGCGCTCAACAACATCCTCAATATATATTTTTTTCTTATAAAGAGCTGATTTCCTTTTAGAAAGTTTTTCCTTTTTTAATAAATTCGAAACTACTCTATTATAAAACATGCGCTTCCTGATTTCCGCAAACTGATTAGTACGTCTTTTACTGAACATATTTTCCTCACCGCAGAGTTGAGAAACATTTTTCTTTTTTCTCTGATTTCTCCTTGTAGATACTGACAACTGTTTTTCCTTTTCAACATTATCCAAAAAAATTTTTCCTTTGAGACAACTTTTTTATGAAATCCTTGCTTTTCTTACCAGGAGCACTCTTGTTTTTATCCGTCCTTTGTTGATTACGTAATTCTTCTAATTCTTTTCTCTTAGAATGGTATGTCCATTTTTACAGCTTTCTTTTTTCCTTTCTGGTCGGCATACTGATTTATGTTTGTGATAAAAATGACAATCTGTTAAGAAAAAAGTAAAATAATGTTATAGACCTCTACTAGCATATAATATAGAATTTATAACCACTGGTTTACTTTATAAGTAGAATAAAGACAAAGCAACAGTCGCTGAACAGAGTAGGAAATCATGTAGTGAATGCTGTTTCTAACTTTATTACACAACAACAGAGTTTGCATGTGCTGCAAATCCTTTCCCTCTCTTATTTTGAGTGAGAACAAATGACCATTAAACAAATGTTCCTGAGACCAAAAAGTGTCATTTACTTTTATTTTATTTTGGAAAAAGGGGTTATTTTTTATTATTAGAATTTCAACGGACCTTTTGAGAATTTTCAAGGCAAAATTTGAGACCTTATATACATCTAACAAATTCTCATTATTTGAACACAACAAAACTTTATCAGACAAAAATCTTTTTAGACTTTATAGACAACATATACTACGACACACTCAGTCATACTACTCACAAACCACACTATTTACATATCTACAAACAATACAAAGAGAGAACATATAAATTATATCTACAATGTAATCACTTTTGATTTACAATGAAGCCTAGAACATAGTCATATATTTACAAAGCTATTCAAAAGTAAATATCATCCATTTTTTGGTTTGTTAAAGGCTTGAAAAGTCTACGCGTTTCGAACTCATATGAGTGAATGAGTTCTCATCAGGACCAAGGTCTGTGAAAAGAGAAGGGGGAAACTTATTGGTATGCTGTTTTATTTTGGAATATGCACCTACTGCCCCTACTACTAGCTTCTGTCTCTTACCTCTCAGTCACTTAGAGACCAGAAAAGCCACAGTGATAAATCAGGACACCCAGCCATCTGTCATAGAAAAATAAATGAATGACTCCCATCAGAATCTACCAACACGATGACCTTGTTGAATCACACTCACACCACAACTGCTTTCTGTCGTGCTTACATGATAATGGTGGGGCCAGTCTCTCTGATGGATCTAGACGGTCGGGCTCCGGCTGTTTGTCAAAAACAAGTTATTGTAAATGGATGGTGGCTCTAAATATGGCAACAAACAGCATATAGCTGAACGGTGGGTGTGTTCTCACCTTGGGAGTTGGTGCTGTGTCCTCAAGCTGCCGGTCTGGTGTGAAATGAAAAGCGGTCCGTGGTGCTTTGGAATTAATCTAAGAAACCGGGACAAAAAGCTGCAATCAGACAGCGTGTCCCACTTGTCCTCGGGTTTCGAGAGAATCCCGCCAGCCGGGGGGCTTACCTTCCGACGGTTTTGTCAACACCCAGCAGCGATTTTGTTTTTCAGTCGTCCGAGTCTTCTGGGTCCGCAAAAGATCCTGGGAGTGTGGGCGGATGTGGACTGTTGGAAATAGTCCGTCTTTTAACCGAGCCACAATTGTGTATTGCGAAGTCGAATTGTTGGGAATTGTAGTATGTTTTGTTGAGAATTGTAGTTTCTCATTACGGGTTGTCAACCAGAGAGGTACTCTGTATTATTTAACCTCTATTTGTAAATTTTTAAACTATATTGGGACTAGCAGCGCATCCGTTGTGTGTATTGCGGTTCATCTGTGTTTTTATTCCTGAGACTTGTGATGCTCCGATCGCACTTTGTCCAGTGGCATTAATTGGACTTGGATTTGATCATTTTGGCAAAATGTGTATTTTTAAAAAATGGTCGGCTGCGTGTGACCATTCGTACACATACATGGTTTTTAAAACAATGTGGTGATGTTGAGAATAGATTTAGTCATATAAAGAGTTGTGCATCTTGGATTCGGTTGGTTGCGTGTGGCAAAAAAATGCACCTATGCAGGTTTTTTTGACAGGAGTGTGGATCCGGTGTGGTCAGGGTTCTGATATTGTGGGGAACTCTTAACAGGTGTCTACAGTGTCTAGGGGTTGTTAGAGTTTAAACATTTCTGACATCTCGTTGAGCCCATGGAATGCTGTGTTAAATTTGACTATTAACATTGCTTCCATTTTTGTGAGTTTTGCATCAAGATTGCCACCTCTAGTGTCGCTTTCCACTTTGGTGATGACTGTCCAAATGACATCTGACTCTTTATGTTGTTTTTCTTTCCAATGGTTAACCAGAGGGGCTGTGGCCACACTGTTCCGGATTCTGGATTTGTGCTGTTGTATTCGTAGGCGCACTTCTTGATTAGTTTTACCAATATATGCCAACCTACAGGGGCAGATGATTCCATATACAACATTGCGTGATTTACAGTTTGAGAATTTTTCATGTTTCCAGCTGATGTGATTGTAAGTGAAAACCATTCCTTCGACTGTAGTGTCACAGCAAGTGCATGTGCCGCATTTTCGATGTCCTTGGAGTGGTGGAAAATTCAACATAGTCCTTAAATCCGGATTTGTTTTTTTGGGCAAAGCTGCTCTGATAAGCTGAATGGCGACACTATAGTTCTTTTTGAATGTAAAAAGTGGATCTTGAGTAAAAGCTTGGTCTAAATTGCGCAAAAGATGCCAGTTTTGTTTTACCACTTTTTTTAAATCATTTGAATTAGGGCAAAATGTCGAAACAAACACCAACCTGTCTGAGGCATTATTCGTTCTTCTTTCAAGGAGGCTTTCATGAGGCGTCCACCAGGCCCTTTTAGCAGATTTTATTAGCATTTTTTTGGGGTAACCTCGCAACAATAGATTTTCTGTGAGTTTGTCTGCATGCTTCCAATACTCGGCTTTGAATTGGCAATTACGTTTCAGCCATAAATATTGTCCATAAGGGAGGTTTTCTTTTAGACTCCGTGGGTGGTTGCTCTGGAAGTGTAATGCCCTGTTGCGGTCGGTTGATTTTTTGTATAATGTTGTTATTAGTTCTCCTTCATATGGGTACACTTCTACGTCCAAAAACGGCATTTTCTCCGATGAATATTCCATGCTGAATTTTATAGTTGGTACCCTGTTGTTTATCCAATCATGGAATCGTTCAAATTCCTCTGTTGGTCCACTCCATATGAAGAAAATATCGTCGATATAACGATACCAATGGGTTATCCATTGAATGTAGGGATTGTTGTTGTAGACGAAAGCCTCCTCATATTTGGCCATGAATAACACCGCTAATTCCGGGGCAAAAGGGCATCCCATTGCCACACCGCCGATTTGGAAAAAGAATTCACCGTCAAAATTGAAATAGTTATTTTTCAGTGCGAATTCCGCGAGTCTTAAGATAAACTTCGTCGGTATTGGGGGAGGTCTTGGTCTTTCTTCCAGAAATGTTTCAAGGACATAGATGCCTTCATCTTGCGGGATTGATGTATACAGTGAAGTGATATCCATTGTAACCATTACTTGAGAATTTTTTTCAAACTTTATTGACATCAGCTTTTTAATGAAGTCCGTTGTGTCTTGTATGTGAGATTTCACAGTTAGTAAGAAAGGTTTAAGAAAGAAATCGACAAACTTCGAAATAGGTTCCATCAAGGAATCACAACCAGACACTATTGGGCGTCCTGGGGGCGTTTTTTCGTTCTTATGTATTTTTGGTAATACATAAAAAAGAGGAGTCCTGGGGTGTTTTATTTTCAGGTACTCATACTCTTTTTGTCCTAGAAATCCCTGTTCAAGACCTTCGTCTATGATCTTATGTAATTCATTTTTTAGTTCCAAAGTTGGATCCTTATTCACTTTTCTGTAACATGTCACGTCATACAATTGCCTTTTGACTTCCGTTTTATACAATTCTTTGTCCCAGATAAGAATTGAGCCACCTTTGTCGGCCTGCTTAATAATGACCGACGTATCCATTTTTAGATTATTTAAGGCCTGTGACTCTGCTTTGGATAAATTGAATTTGAGATGTTTTTTCTTTGTTTCCATTTCCATCACTGCTGACAATAAGGTTCGTTCGAAAGTGATCACCTCCTTTGGTATTTTATTTGTGGGTGGACAAAATGTTGATTTGTTTCTAAGTCCTGTTATTTCAAGCCCAGGTTGGTAGGGCTGCTCTGTAAAGAAGGTTTTAAGTCTTATTTTTCTGCAGAATTCGATGACCTCTGTCTTAAGTTTTACAAAGTTTGTGTATTTGGTAGGGACAAAGGTAAGGCCTTTTGTTAGAATTTTTTCTTCTTCGGGTGTCAAGCTTTTGTTGGACAGATTGAATATTGGTGACGGTATTAATTTTTGTAGTTGCGTCGTCTTGTTGACATTTCCCATGTTTGGGGGGCAAAGCGAGTTTTTCCACGTGGTATTGGTTGACCCCTGCCTAAAAAAGGTCCTTGGTGTTGTTGTTGGAATCCCTGGTTTTGTTGGAATCCACCTCTCCTATTGTTGTTTCTCCTTGGTGTGGGGTCGTCTCCTTCGTTTCCGCTTGCCGACGACGTGTCTGAGAAGGTTGTGAATTTGTTAAATGATCTTCCCTGGTATTCTTGTAAATGTTTTCTAGAATCCGGCTTAGAGTAGAAATCGGATTGTAAATATGGGTACACTTTTTCTAAGTTGAAGTTTTTCTTATCCTTTTCAAATTGCACTGTCTTTTGGTTGACTGTGTAATCTTTGAACTCTCCAATTTCTTTTTGTAATTTCTCTAGTAGTGATTTAGAATCTGTGATTAGTTGATTGGTGGATATTGCTGTTTCCAATGCCTCTATTTCCTCCAATTGTGTTTTTGAGAGTCTTTGAGCAGTTTCAATTTTTAACACCATTAAATCCCGACTACATTTCGTCTCTATGTAGCTGTATCCCTTTTTGTATATGGGATCTTCCGTGAATATCACAGGAACGTTTTTAATCTGTAGCCCTATAGGGATTGTGCCTCCTCTCAAGTGCTGAAGCAAAAAATGACCATGCAGGTCGGTGCGAATTTGTTTCTTTTTTAAGCGTGTTAGTTTATCTATTTCATTCTGGTTCTGGGCTGAGGCGCTCAGAGAAGCAGAAGCGAACAGGGGCGGATCGGCTAGTAGATTTTTTATATGGTCTTCAGTATACGCAAAAGTTTCATTTTCACTCATACTCCTAACGCTAATCGACACTCAACAACCAAATGGACAAAGGTCACTCTAACAAATAGACTACCACACACAGAAAGCAAAACTAACTGTTTGGTGGTACAACACAAAACAAAGAACAATTCACCGTTTAGAACCTCTCAAATTTCAAGAGATAAGGGACCGCACAGACCACCGTCTGCAAGTGACACCTTAACAAAAAAACTGGGTTTGGGCTCCCAACAGCACTGCTTGCCACAAGAAATTACACAACAACAGAGTTTGCATGTGCTGCAAATCCTTTCCCTCTCTTATTTTGAGTGAGAACAAATGACCATTAAACAAATGTTCCTGAGACCAAAAAGTGTCATTTACTTTTATTTTATTTTGGAAAAAGGGGTTATTTTTTATTATTAGAATTTCAACTGACCTTTTGAGAATTTTCAAGGCAAAATTTGAGACCTTATATACATCTAACAAATTCTCATTATTTGAACACAACAAAACTTTATCAGACAAAAATCTTTTTAGACTTTATAGACAACATATACTACGACACACTCAGTCATACTACTCACAAACCACACTATTTACATATCTACAAACAATACAAAGAGAGAACATATAAATTATATCTACAATGTAATCACTTTTGATTTACAATGAAGCCTAGAACATAGTCATATATTTACAAAGCTATTCAAAAGTAAATATCATCCATTTTTTGGTTTGTTAAAGGCTTGAAAAGTCTACGCGTTTCGAACTCATATGAGTGAATGAGTTCTCATCAGGACCAAGGTCTGTGAAAAGAGAAGGGGGAAACTTATTGGTATGCTGTTTTATGTTGGAATATGCACCTACTGCCCCTACTACTAGCTTCTGTCTCTTACCTCTCAGTCACTTAGAGACCAGAAAAGCCACAGTGATAAATCAGGACACCCAGCCATCTGTCATAGAAAAATAAATGAATGACTCCCATCAGAATCTACCAACACGATGACCTTGTTGAATCACACTCACACCACAACTGCTTTCTGTCGTGCTTACATGATAATGGTGGGGCCAGTCTCTCTGATGGATCTAGACGGTCGGGCTCCGGCTGTTTGTCAAAAACAAGTTATTGTAAATGGATGGTGGCTCTAAATATGGCAACAAACAGCATATAGCTGAACGGTGGGTGTGTTCTCACCTTGGGGGTTGGTGCTGTGTCCTCAAGCTGCCGGTCTGGTGTGAAATGAAAAGCGGTCCGTGGTGCTTTGGAATTAATCTAAGAAACCGGGACAAAAAGCTGCAATCAGACAGCGTGTCCCACTTGTCCTCGGGTTTCGAGAGAATCCCGCCAGCCGGGGGGCTTACCTTCCGACGGTTTTGTCAACACCCAGCAGCGATTTTGTTTTTCAGTCGTCCGAGTCTTCCGGGTCCGCAAAGGATCCTGGGAGTGTGGGCGGATGTGGACTGTTGGAAATAGTCCGTCTTTTAACCGAGCCACAATTGTGTATTGCGAAGTCGAATTGTTGGGAATTGTAGTATGTTTTGTTGAGAATTGTAGTTTCTCATTACGGGTTGTCAACCAGAGAGGTACTCTGTATTATTTAACCTCTATTTGTAAATTTTTAAACTATATTGGGACTAGCAGCGCATCCGTTGTGTGTATTGCGGTTCATCTGTGTTTTTATTCCTGAGACTTGTGATGCTCCGATCGCACTTTGTCCAGTGGCATTAATTGGACTTGGATTTGATCATTTTGGCAAAATGTGTATTTTTAAAAAATGGTCAGCTGCGTGTGACCATTCATACACATACATGGTTTTTAAAACAATGTGGTGATGTTGAGAATAGATTTAGTCATATAAAGAGTTGTGCATCTTGGATTCGGTTGGTTGCGTGTGGCAAAAAAATGCACCTATGCAGGTTTTTTTTGACAAGAGTGTGGATCCGGTGTGGTCAGGGTTCTGATATTGTGGGGAACTCTTAACAGGTGTCTACAGTGTCTAGGGGTTGTTAGAGTTTAAACATTTCTGACATCTCGTTGAGCCCATGGAATGCTGTGTTAAATTTGACTATTAACATTGCTTCCATTTTTGTGAGTTTTGCATCAAGATTGCCACCTCTAGTGTCGCTTTTCACTTTGGCGATGACTGTCCAAATGACATCTGACTCTTTATGTTGTTTTTCTTTCCAATGGTTAACCAGAGGGGCTGTGGCCACACTGTTCCGGATTCTGGATTTGTGCTGTTGTATTCGTAGGCGCACTTCTTGATTAGTTTTACCAATATATGCCAACCTACAGGGGCAGATGATTCCATATACAACATTGCGTTATTTACAGTTTGAGAATTTTTCATGTTTCCAGCTGATGTGATTGTAAGTGAAAACCGTTCCTTCGACCGTAGTGTCACAGCAAGTGCATGTGCCGCATTTTTCTCTCGAAACCCGAGGACAAGTGGGACACGCTGTCTGATTGCAGCTTTTTGTCCCGGTTTCTTAGATTAATTCCAAAGCACCACGGACCGCTTTTCATTTCACACCAGACCGGCAGCTTGAGGACACAGCACCAACCCCCAAGGTGAGAACACACCCACGGTTCAGCTATATGCTGTTTGTTGCCATATTTAGAGCCACCATCCATTTACAATAACTTGTTTTTGACAAACATCCGGAGCCCGACCGTCTAGATCCATCAGAGAGACTGGCCCCACCATTATCATGTAAGCACGACAGAAAGCAGTTGTGGTGTGAGTGTGATTCAACAAGGTCATCGTGTTGGTAGATTCTGATGGGAGTCATTCATTTATTTTTCTATGACAGATGGCTGGGTGTCCTGATTTATCACTGTGGCTTTTCTGGTCTCTAAGTGACTGAGAGGTAAGAGACAGAAGCTAGTAGTAGGGGCAGTAGGTGCATATTCCAACATAAAACAGCATACCAATAAGTTTCCCCCTTCTCTTTTCACAGACCTTGGTCCTGATGAGAACTCATTCACTCATATGAATTCGAAACGCGTAGACTTTTCAAGCCTTTAACAAACCAAAAAATGGATGATATTTACTTTTGAATAGCTTTGTAAATATATGACTATGTTCTAGGCTTCATTGTAAATCAAAAGTGATTACATTGTAGATATAATTTATATGTTCTCTCTTTGTATTGTTTGTAGATATGTAAATAGTGTGGTTTGTGAGTAGTATGACTGAGTGTGTCGTAGTATATGTTGTCTATAAAGTCTAAAAAGATGTTTGTCTGATAAAGTTTTGTTGTGTTCAAATAATGAGAATTTGTTAGATGTATATAAGGTCTCAAATTTTGCCTTGAAAATTCTCAAAAGGTCCGTTGAAATTCTAATAATAAAAAATAACCCCTTTTTCCAAAATAAAATAAAAGTAAATGACACTTTTTGGTCTCAGGAACATTTGTTTAATGGTCATTTGTTCTCACTGAAAATAAGAGAGGGAAAGGATTTGCAGCACATGCAAACTCTGTTGTTGTGTAATTGCTTGTGGCAAGCAGTGCTGTTGGGAGCCCAAACCCAGTTTTTTTATTAAGGTTTCTAACTTTATGACAGCCCATAGCTGTGTCAACATTATAGACGTATTTTCTGATAATAATTTTTCAGGCTTAAGAACAGTACACTGATTTTCAGGCACTGTAGGTGATCATAGTGCAATTAATATTTTTTACTATAATCCCTAACACACTTCATCAAAACATTTATTCTCATTCTCATAAAGCAGATCAATGATGAATAGTAGAAGAAAACTGACTTGAAGAATGTTTTTATATCAAAAATAATTTTATTCATTTAAAAATTCATATTCTAGTAATACTTGTAACATAATTTCATCAGGTACTTCTCCTTCATAATCAAAATTCTGATCTTCCAAAATCTCTTCTTCCCCTTCTAATTATTCCACCATTTCTAAATATGCACTGTCCAAAGTGTTGTCCATAAAATCCTCATTTTCAGTGTTAATATCTTCTTCAAAAACTCCATCTATTAATTCCTCTATTAAGTCATTGGCAATTTTGAAATGCAAATCAATGCTCTCTGAATCATTTTCCATTTTACGAATTTGATTTTCTTCTTCGTCCTTTCAAAAAAATATAAAGACTAAATTATATCTTTTTCATGAATAGATAACTAAAAAGTACCTTTACTAATTTTTAAAGTACATACATTATCATACTTTGTAACTCATTAACTACATAGATTAGGGTAGCACCTTCCTCCTCTTTGAAAACAAACTGACACTGTGATCCTAGACATTAACACTATCCCTTTTAATTTTTTTAATAATTACTGCAGTGAAAAGACATCTTACTGTGAAATTTGTTTTTAGGTTTTCTGGACTGTATAACTGTTGAACAACTTTATAATGTATTTGTAGGGATCGATTTTCTGAGTTTACCACTATAAAGTGCTATTCAAACTGTATACAGTCTGAAGGTGGGACTCACAATGTACAAATCAAAAAAATCACTAAACAGATTACTACTTGCCATAGAGACAGTTGCTTTTACCTTTCAATAGCATACTCAGCATCTGAATTTCACAGCATGTACAAAATTCCATGCTAACCATGAGCAACCATATCACAATAGACCTCTGCAAATGCTTATAAAAGGGTGCAGACAGATGGTACAGCCACAGATATGCAGAGAAGATGCTTAACACACCAACAGCCATATCATAATACACCTCTGTAAATGCAGAAGAACGAGTGCACACAGATGGTACAGCATGAGTTAGAGAGATGATGAAGACTTAGCAAGAATGAATGCAAGCAGACAGTAAACTGTTACAGTCAAATGATAGATGAAGCAGAACTGCAAAGAAAAGAACACATGGACCAGGCCCATAAAAAGATAGAACCAACAGACAGTAAAATAGTATGTCAAAATACATATGTAGTGCAAGCAGATACAGACATGGCACAAATAGAAGATAAAATGCTACAGCAGAAGAGAAATAGTGCAAACATTCTGAAAAATGTTGCTTATTATTTTAATCTGCACAAAAATAAATTACCTTTAAAAAATACCAACTCACCTTTAAAAATGGTTTTGAACATTGAAAACTCTATTGAGTACAATGCAGATTCTTGCTTTTCAGCAGCAAACACTATAAAAAAGAAAAATACTAAAATTTTATTAACATATTACACATATATTTATTACACAACATACACCCTTTGTGGCAAATCACAAGCCTAACAGATATATTCCCTAAGATTCTCTACCATTAGATATCCTAAAGCCTAACTAAGTTCAAGAAATGATTTTTAAACACATCAAATAACCACATTTTTCACCCAGATTTATTTAAAATCAAACTTCATTTACAGTGTGATCTTCCACACATTTCCAGGATACTACATGCAATCTTTATGATATGTACTGCTAGAGAATCTTCTGTAGCATATCTGTTACCCATCTGACTTGCCAAAAGAAATCACCATGGAACACCAAGATCACACTGTGATTTAAGCTTCTTTTTACATGATTTTGGGTGAATAATTTGTTTACTAGATTTATATTTAGATTCTGCTAATTATAGTTATTTGTTTTCCTTCCTACATTTTGACAGTCACTAGTTGCACAAAACTAATGACAGAGATGGAGGGAGAGCGAGAGTAGGAAAGAGACACAGGGCAGGAGGGAAACAGACCGCAGGAGAGAGAGAGAGGGTAGGAGGGAGAGGAAGATGCAGAGAGAGAGCAGCAGTGAAAGACACAAATGGCGAGGGAGAAAAAGGACAGGAGGCAGAGAGAGGTCAAGAGAGAGAGGGAAGGCACAAAAAAGAGAAAGATGAAGATGGAAAGGGAGTCACTGAGTAGGAGGAACAGACAGGGCAGGAGGGAGACAAACAGCAGGAGGCACATGGAGAGAGAGGGAAGCAGGCAAACAGGACAAGAAGGAGAGAGAGCAGAAGGGACGCAGAGATGGAGAAGCAGAGCAGAAGGGAGAGAGAGATGGAGAGAAGGAGGGAGAATAGGAGGGAGAGAGAGGTAGATCAGCATGGAGACAGTGCAGGAGAAAGACTGAGAGCAGGAGGCAGAGAGAGATACAAAGGGAACGCAGGAAGGAGAGAGAGATGACAAGGGAGAGGGAGGGCAAGAGGGTGAGACAGGCCAGAAAGGAGAAGAAAGACAGAAGGGAAAAAAGAGTAGAAAGAAGGACAACAGGGAGAGGGAGAGCAGGACAAACAGAAAGAGTAGGACAAAGAGTGAGGGAGAACAAGAACAGGATAGAGAGAAAATGCATGAGGGAGAGGAAGGGTAGAAAGCACAGGGTAGGCAACAGGGAGAGGAACTGAACAATAGACAGAGATACAGAGGGCGAGCCGGAGAGAGAGAGATATATGAAGGGAGCAGCACAAAGACAGAGATGTTGAGAAAGGGAAGGAGGAACACAGATGTATGTATGTTGAGTCTACTAACTCAGTGCATGAAGGCATCTGCTGCAGGGACTTCTGTATAACCTCATAATCACAACTCTTTGTTTCCCTTTAGCCCTGCCCCTTTCCTCTCTGACCCCTCACCCACCAGTGCAGCCCTCGGCCACAAACCACACTGTAAATTTTGCCCCCATATCATTGCATGTAAATATGATACAACAAGTAACATCATACCTACAGCAAATGAGGACTATTGCCTTTGACACAGATTCATAGCTGCACAAGTTAAATAAAAATAAATTTTGGCCTGTCAATAATTTTCAGAAAACTTCCACTTACAGTCCTGGTGACGACACAACAATATTGCTGTACCTGAGTTTCTGAAAAAGAAGGGAAATCCACACAGAAAATGACTCTCTTTAAAGGATTTCCCTTCCTTTACTACGCTCACCTAGCATGACCTCATGCCGTCACTTCTCCACTAGTCACAAGTAGGCAGTGTCAGCAGCATCAATAGCGCACATAATCTAACTGCAGTTTCTGAACGTGTCTGTATCGGGCTCTATTTTTTGCCCTGGCACTTTTTCTTGAACTGCTGCAACAGCAGGCTGTCACTACAGGCCGGCAAAAAAAACAGTCTGCCTATGCGAGGGCTCAAAAGTAGAGCCCGATAGACACCAGTTTTGAGCCTGCCTTTAAAAACTGCCGGTGCTCAGACCCGAAGAGACCCGGCCAACTTAAAGCCCTGAAACTATGTTAATGTCTCCTCTCTCTTTGCACCCTTAAATTTGACTTAGAAACAACGTTTGCTTTCCATGAGACACGCTTCTTTTTCGATGTTCCACATTCAACGCCTAGAGACTTTGCCCTTTTTAGTATCAGAAGCCACAGCTGCAACGTGGCTAATCCACGGATTAATTACTCTACCTTTCGCGCTTTTTCAGTTTTCAAATTCCATAAATTATTTTCACATGAGTAGATAGGAGCGGCTCAGTACTCCTACTTGCATGAACCCAATTTGCTCCCTTTCACTTATAAATGACTTAGAGACGGCAAAGAATTATATCCGTATAGAGATGAGTGTACAGAAAAACGGGATCAGTCGTTAATGTCTAGGCACTTCCAATTGCATGAGTTATGTAACCAGAACCGATGTAATGTAGCATATGTTTTCAAAGGTACACCGGTGCCTGCTATAATGCGGACTTTTACCTTATTGGTCAACCGGGGTTATTTATTTTCAAGCAATGAGAATTGCTATGAGTTATTAAACGACACAGCTTACGTTGTAATAGTCACTCTGTGTATGCTTTCCTGTAAGAATGTACTTTATCCACCCCCACATTGAAACCTTGATGTTTCCATCTGGCCGCGAATTCCGGCCTTGAATTCAAAGTTCAATCACATGAGATGAACAAGAGCCTTATTGTCACAAAAACAAGTTACCCTAGCATCTGTTAGCAAACATTTCTCCTTCACTTAGCTAACACTCACAGAGAAGTGCGTGCCTTATTAAATAGTGACCTTCCTTTACAATTTGCTGAGGTGACTCCCATATTCTTTAACGCATCCTCCACTTCAGGGCTGGCTCATTTTTTTTATAAGTACTGAGCAATGGTTTAGTGACTTCTTTGCCAAAAATATTTGAAGTCATTCCTGCTACTCTTCACTCCATATTCTCCGGTCTATTTTGTGGACTTCCTGTTTTAACACCACTGGCCGCTGGTTTTGTGTTCCTATTTTGTTTATTACAAAAAGGATGTCCGTCCTGTCTTCGCAAACGAGCCAGAGCACTTAGGACTGTTTCGCCACAGGATGCTTGAGTACTATGGGATCCTGCCACTCGCGACTTTGAGTGCATCATATGGATTATCATTTCGATTTTCCTATTTCACCTGTGTGCAGCCTGTATTTCATTGCCTGAGCTGTGATTTCATGTGGGCCCTGGACTTATGTCTCTGCAACTTGGTATCTCCTGAAGTGAATTACAATCATCTCATAAATCCGTTAATTGATCATGAACTGCTTTGTTCCGACGGAGGGATTATGGCCTTTTCAGCGATACATGGAGTTCTGGGTCGTTGGAATATATTTGCAACCGCGCAAGATTTCTTGGCACACAGCTACATTGAAAACCCACCGAGTTGTCCTCTGATGGTACTAGAGGCTCCGGTAATTGAAGAGCATGTATGTTCTTTTCCTCTATTGAATTGGATGGCTGAGTTGTTTTCGGATGATAACAGTGACTTCCTTTTAGAAGCGGTTGCTGCTTATTTCGCCTACTCAGTTTTAGGCTGACTCTTATGGAAGCCATTGACGTCTTAATTTTTTTTTCTCTCCCTATCTTTCTGACCTTTTATGGACTTCTTTTTTTATATAAACCGACCTGTTGGCTTTACTAACAGTGGACATTACAAGTTCGTGCTGGTGAGATTTTAGTTTTTTATGTGGACTAAATTTTTTTTTCTCACCTACTCGATTTCAAACTAAACATTTAATTGAACTCTGATTTCAACAATTGAGTTGCTTATCTTATCTTATCTTATTTGATACATACTCAGAGAAAGGCAGGGTAATATATGGATAAATGTGCCCTGATTAATGTGTTGTTAGCATGAGTTTTTTATGAGTTTAAACGCCATTTTTCCTTTCTGCTGCTTTTTTGCGCCTGACACACATCTGCTGCTTTACTTTTCTGCCTAGTGAAATGTTTTCGATTCATACGAGAATAATATGTTGTTACACTGATATCAGCCTTGCTTGTCGAGCTGTATCTGTACAGCGACTACTGAAACCTTCAAAGATATCTCAATACAGTAGTTGTTTTCAACACTGATTTTCGAACGTCCCTACAGATAACATATATGCAGCTGCAGCCAAGTTCTCGCTTTTGGCGCGTTTTTTATTTCCTTACACAAGAGCATAACACAAACTTGATGGTGCTTCGCATAAGGAGAGCTGATTGCTAATGATGTGATCTCTAACCACTAGCATTTTCATTTATGGTTGCTCTACTTAAAGTCAAAAGACACCTTCTTAGATATAATATAATATAATATAATATACTTGCTCGGGAGGGTGTGGAATAAGTTTTTTTAAACCCTATTCATTTGGCATCATACTATGCTTGCACCGTTTGTGTTCTATGGACTAGTAACTATGCCGATTAGTTTGTTTCTTTAATATGTTTACTCGTATTAGATAAGATACTTCGCTTGAAAGCACTGCATTAGTGAATAAACATTTCAAATATGCACGTTCCCTCTTTTAATCCATATTCTGGACTGAAATTATTGTATACTGAAAGAGTATTCATGTGTTCCACGTAACCTCAGCTGTACTAAGTTCATGTTGTGCTTTGTCGACCTGAGTTACTCATAGTACAACTCGCGGGCCTGTGACGGCCCTTCAAGCCTTTCTTGGCGGCTCGCGGACCATGCAGACAATCGTACCTCTGCTAATCACTGCCCCCTGCTTCTACAGAGCAGAGGCTTTGTTGTATTTCACTTCTTATCGCCCTTGCATCTCCACTCTGACAATCACTTCTCCCCCGGCCACCACAGAACAGAGTGGAAATGCAGAGGCACTAAGAAGTGAAGTACGACAAACCCTCTACTCTGTGGAGCCGAGCGAGCGGTAATTGTGAAAGTGGAGATTCACTGGCGCTTCAACAAAGCATCTCAATTATATAAATGGTCTTTTGAACACCTGCCAAGTACTTTGATGCGACTATCTGTGTGTGCCTGCAGAGCAAACTGTCTCATCCCGGACTGAAGGCAGACACAGACAGACACACACACACTAAGATAACACAGGGGGACGGAGACGGTAAGCAGGAGGGAGATAAAGATGGAGACAGACGGCAGGAGGGAGAGAGATCTATGTATACTTGGTCTGCTACCTCAATGTATGAAGGCATCTACTCCACGGAGCTGTGTACAACCTCATGGTCACAAGTTTTCATTTTACTTTACTCGGCCCCCTCCCACTCTCACCCCACCCCCACCAGTGCAGCCCTTGGCCACAAACCACACTGTAAATTCATCCTCCGACAGAAAGTTTATGAGTTCCTTAAGCATTGGCAGTTAATGATGACCAATAATTGACTGAATGCTAGTCCGATAAACCCCTTTTATAACAACACAAATTTCTTTGTTAGAAATTTAAACCATAATTTTATTTGCTAAATTGTAGTTATATAAGACTTTATTCTGGTCATGCAATTAACTGTTTAATAATATTTCTTAAACCTATTTTAACAATTGTGTATGAAATTGTTTGTTGATGCTGCTTTTATGATTTTAATTTGTCTTAAAATCGAATAAAGCTTTTACTACTACTACATAGTGCTGGTTGGGTGAATGGACAAGTGCATTGGATGGACAGAAGGTTTCCTAGACTGCATAGGTGCTAACTGAGTATTTAAAAGACAGTATCAGTGCTATGTAGCTGATTGAAGGTCTGCATACACAGTGCACAGAATATGGTTTTCTGATTAGGCCATTCCTTAGGCACTAGACTAGTAACTAGAATAATTTCAGTGCTGCAAAGAGAGTACATGCTGAATTTATAAGTGGTTAGGTATTGTCGGAGTGATAGGATACGTTGATAGTGCTGGATGGGTGATTGGCAAAATGCATGGCACACACAGGAGGGTATTTAGAAGAGCGTATCAATAGTATGTAGCTGGTTAAAAGTGTACAAGCATAGTGCACATAATATTGTACGTGTATGAGTTTTAATGGTAGGCCATTCCTTAGCGATATGACTAGTAACAAGAATAATTTCAGTGCTGCAAATAAAGTACATGTTGAATTTTTAAGTGATTACGTATTGTGGAGTGATAGCATACATAGATAGTGCTGGATGAGTGATTGGAGAAATACTTGGGACTGATAGAAGGATTCCTAAATTGCATAGGTAATAACTGGGTATTTAGAAGAGCATATCAATAGTATGTAGCTGTTTAGAGGTTTACATGCATAGAGTACCTAGTATTGTACCTGCTAGTGGCTAGGCCATTTCTTAAGTATATGACTAGTAACTGGAGTAATTTCAGTGCTGCAAAGAGAGTGCATGCTGAATTTATAAGTACTTAGGTATTGGCGGAGTGATAGAATTCATAGATAGTGCTGGATGGGTGATTGGCGAAGTTAATGGGACAGACAGGAGGATTCCTAGATTGCATGTGTAGTACTTCACTTAGTAGCTGGTCAGAGGTTTATATATTTATATATATAGTGCACAGCTGAATGCAGTAGTGCATTAATAGTGTTTGCATTACTTAATCCTACCTTGACAGTAGTACATATCAAAACATGTTAATAACTTAAATTTCTCAATATTTCGTACTTTAGAATAAGGATCTGTGAAAGAGAAGAAAAAATACAGTTATAATATGTGTTAGACCTGTCAGCCTTTGGTTGGTCTCTCCTAGCTTTTGTTTTTTTTGGTCCCCTTCCTGCCTCCTACAATTTATTTTCCCTTTTTGTCCAGCATACATTTTATTTTTCTGGTGATGCCCCTAGAGCTCTGGGTGCCTCATTATTCTTCTTTAACACCAGAAAGGAGCACAGGTGTTCTCTTAACACCATGCGCGCTACGAGTTTTCCCGCTGTGCGCTGACTTTTGCGAAAAAACCTGCGGTTCATGACAAGCTCAGCTCGTCATGAGCGTACGACAGGCGTAACTCATGACGAGCTGAGCTCGTCATGAGCGTCGAAGGGGTTAACATGGAGGTGGAAGGGAGATGAAACCTTACAAAATGGTGGCTCCCAACTGTCAGAAAATTTTACCTCAGGGACTGGCCCATAGACTAATGTGAGGAATCCAGAACCTTTTAGCCACTTCTAGTGACTGGGGTCCAGGGGTATAAAAGGCCGGTACCTGGGCGGCCATTTTGTGTGACCTGAGAGCTGACTGGAGTATAGCCTGTGGCTCAGGGGGTTAGAGCGCCAGTGGGATTGACTTCTCTTTGGGGTTGCTTCCCTGTAGCTATCCTTGCCCCTTTCCTCAAGACCAAACCCTGCCAAACTACCAACTTGAGGAACTTTGTCCTGATAATCAACGATATCTAGGAGGGAGATATTAACCTCCTCAATCTCCGCTAGAGTAACCGTGAGGCCCAAATTACTTGACCAGAGCTGCACTGCCACTCTGCAGGAGTGCTTACTGTCCTGAGGGCCGGTTCGGAAACAAACCCCCCCCCCTTCTCCCAGTGTCCGCCCCAGCGGTAGTATCCCTGGAGGGGTGATAGCCGGGAACCCTTGTCCAACTTACCAGTGGTGTAGGGAGACGAGCTGTGGAGTAACTCCTTTCCGACAGAATCATAAAGGTTCTGCGGTAGCGTGGGGAGGGGGTAGCGTGTCCGGCAGCATCGGACCTGGGACCCACAAGAAGAGTCAGTTTGCAGAGAGTGAGGAGTCCCCGTCCGGAGGTGGGGAGCCGGAGGTGAAATTGAGAGCAGTTCCACTGCCGCGCCTGTGGAGGTTCCGCTAAGGGGGTGGCGCTGACAGATCGTGTTTCCCCCTTTGCACAGGCCCGGAGGAGTTCCAGTCAGCTTCTCTGTAGAGGCGGCGCCGAGTCCCAGACACACTTTCCTTGCGCAGGCTCATTGACTCGCAGTTGCTATGGTGAGAAGAACTGGCTCTCGGTAGGCCTCATCCGAGTCTTGCCTCCACTGACATCGGAATCGTCTTCCTTCCAGCGCAGGCCCAGTAGGTGTTGGGCCTCGGCTGGGAAGGGGGAAGTGTGCGCTTCACGCGTAGCCTGCCGGCTGCCAGAATGACTGAAATTCCATCGGAAAATAACAAGTAAGCCGGGATCCGGGGGCTGGGGAAGGAAACTAAAACAGAGGCATCGTCATCTAGATTAGCGAGGGAAATACTATCTGGATGCCTGAAGGAAACTAATCGATAGCCCAAGGGAACCTAAATTGGAAGGACGGATTCCCTGAACTAAATAAGCCGCTACTTGTAGTGCCATGACTGGAACCTTACTAGAGTAAATCTGTTACGAGAACTTTGCAGGCGAACTATTCAAATATTGGTTCTTGCTGGAATTTATTGCCTATTCTTAGATGCTGGGGGGGGGGAACCGATCCAATAACTGTTAGTGTAATCTCTGATTTTACTAAAAGGCAGGTAACAAATCTACCCCAGTGTTATGATTGTGCCCCCTAGCTTTTGTGAATTGAGGGGGTTGTGTATTCTTGCTAACTTGTAAATTTGAATTATCAAAGCCCTGATCCAATGTTAGAGCAATTGAAAGGAGTATTGAATTCTTACCAAAAGATACTAAGGCGCTGAAATCAAATGTCATGATGAAGTCATATTAAAACTAAGAATCCAAGGTGAAAGTGCTTGTTATAATTGAACACCCCCTGTCTGTCAGGGAAAGTCTATCTAGAGTACTTTTATAAAGCGAACCGTATTTTTCTAATTTGGTGTAGTGTCATTTTTAGTGGATGGGCGCTGGCTAACTGTGAGAGTGTGACGCAGGTACAACACAATTGCTGTGGGGATAAGTCTTGTCACTCTGTGCTATGCTACCCTATGTGGACTGGTAACCCCAGGTCCAACATAATTGGTGTTCGGTGGTGGGATTAGAGCTTGTACTTTCATCCACTTAACAGTAGTTTAGTGTACACCACATACCTACACCTGGAGTTTTCTCCTAGCGGACTCCCTAATTAAAAATTTTGTTTTCCAAATTCCTTTCTGGTGGTGGGTGGAGGTAGCCCTTACCTAACGCTCTTCCGTAAATTCTTCCAAGTGGTTGTGCGAGACCTTAGTGGCAAAATGGAAATTGAATTAGAGGAGTTAGAGACCTATACGGTGGCCCAGCTCAGAGAATTTTGCCAGAAGAAAGGGGCGTTTTTCAGGCGAGGTGCGAAAAAGAGTGAACTTCAAACTAGCTTGAGGGCATGGGTGGAAGCTTACTCAGATGGAGAAAAGGAAGAGAAAGAGAGGGACTGGGACACTGTCATCGGAGTGGATGAATTGTACCAAACCAAAAGGGGGAACCTATTGCAAGGTCCTAGGACACTTTCGAGGGAGGGCAGCAGTGTCTCTGTGAGGAGCTTAAGCGAAGCCGAATTAGCTGACCGGAGAGAGGAAAGGCAGTTGAAGTGGGAGTTAGCTAAGTTGGAGAAGGAGAGGGAGGAACAGAGGCTGGCTCATGAATTGAGTTTAAAGGAGTTAGACCTCAAGGCCCTGCAAATAGGGACTCCTATCAATCAATAAATCAGAGCACTTGTATAGCGCGCTACTCACCCGGGAGGGTCTCAAGGCGCTTGGGGGAGGGGGTCCGCTACTGCTCGAACAGCCAGGTCTTGAGTTGTCTCCTGAAGGCGAGATGGTCCTGGGTCAGTCGGAGGTGGATGGGGAGGGAGTTCCATGTCTTGGCCGCCATGTAGGAGAAGGATCTGCCTCCGGCGGTGGCTCTTCGGATGCGTGGTACGGCGGCAAGGGCAAGGCTGGTGGATCGTAGCTGGCGGGTGGGCGTGTAGAAGGTCAGTCGGTCGTTGAGATACTTGGGGCCCAGGTTGTGGAGAGACTTGTGTGCGTGGTTGAGGAGCCTGAACGTGATCCTCTTGTTGATGGGGAGCCAGTGCAGGTCCCTCAGGTAGCCGGAGATGTGGCTGCGTCGGGGGATGTTCAGGATGAGTCGGGCGGAGGCGTTCTGGATGCGTTGGAGTCTCTTCTGTAGCTTGGCTGTGGTTCCGTCATAGAGGGAGTTTCCGTAGTCCAGTCGGTTGGTGATGAGTGCCTGGGTGACCGTCTTCCTGGTTTCGGTCGGGATCCAGCGGAAGATCTTGCAGAGCATGCGTAGGGTGTTGAAGCACGATGAGGAGACGGCGTTGACTTGTCTGGTCATCGATAGGGAAGAGTCCAGAATGAAGCCCAGGTTACGTGCGTGGTCTGTTGGTTTGGGAGCGGTGCCCAGGGCTGGAGGCCACCAGGAGTCGTCCCAGGCGGAGGGCGATGGTCCCAGGATGAGGACTTCCGTCTTGTCTGAGTTCAGTTTCAGGCGGCTGTTCTTCATCCACTCGGCGACGTCTTTCATTCCTTCGCGTAGGCTGGTTCTGGCCGTGTTGGGGTCCCTGGTGAGGGAGAGGATCAGCTGGGTGTCGTCGGCGTAGAAGATGATGTTGAGGTTGTATTGGCGTGCGATGGCTGCAAGTAGTTCCATGTAGACGTTGAAGAGGGTGGTGCTGAGTGATGATCCTTGTGGTACGCCACAGATGACTTCGGTGGCCTCGGATCGAAACGGGGGGAGGCGGACTCTCTGTGTTCTCCCGTCGAGGAACGAGATGATCCACTCCAGTGCCCTCTCTTGGATGCCGATGTTGCTGAGGCGTTGAACTAGAGTGCGGTGGCAGACCGTGTCGAACGCTGCAGAGAGGTCCAGGAGGATGAGTGCCTCTGTTTCCCCGTTGTCGAGCAGGGCTCGGATGTCGTCGGTGGCTGCGATCAGAGCGGTCTCGGTGCTGTGGCTGTCTCTGAAACCGGATTGTGAGGGGACGAGGGATCCGTTCGTCTCAAGGAAGGCGGTCAGCTGTCTGTTGACAATCTTCTCGATGACTTTTGCAGGAAAAGGGAGGAGCAAGATGGCGCGGAAGTTCTTGAGGTCGGTGGGGTCCGCCGTTGGTTTCTTCAGTAGGGCGCTGAGCTCGGCATGCTTCCAGCTCTCCGGGAAGGTGGCGGTGTTGAAGGAGGTGTTGATGATGTTCCGGAGTTGGGGTGCGATGGTGGAGTCGGCCTTGTTGAAGACGTGGTGGGGGCAGGGGTCGGCCGGAGATCCAGAGTGGATGGTGTTCATCGTGTGGGCTGTGTCTTCGGTGGTCACCGTGGTCCAGGTGTGGAGGGTCGCGGTGGGGGGGCGTTGGTTCGACAGTTGGGTGCGTGGATGGTGCGCCAAAGCTGTTGTGGATGTCGGCGATCTTGCGGTGGAAGAACGAGGCGAGAGAGTCGCAGAGATCTTGTGAAGGAGTGATGTTGTTGTTGCCGGTGCAGGGGTTGGAGAACTCCTTGACGATGCTGAAGAGTTCCTTGCTGTCGTGGGCGTTGTTGTCAAGTCGTTCCTTCAGTGATTTCTTCTTAGTGGTGCGGATGAGCTGGTGGTGCTTGCGGGTGGCTTGTTTGAGGGCGGTCCTGTTGTCTGTGGTCTGGTCGAGAAGCCAGGCTTTCTCGAGGGTGCGGCAGTTCTTCTTGGAGTCCTTGAGTTCGCTGGTGAACTAGGAGGCGTTCTTGCTTCTGGGTCTACTGGGAGGGTTCTTCATCGGTGCGAGGTCATCGGCGCAGGCGGTCAGCCACTGCGTGAGGTTGCGGGCTGCTTCGTTGTGGTCCGTTGTGCTGGCAGGTGGGTTCTGGCTGAGGGAGATGGTGAGCTGGTCGGCGGTGATCTTGCTCCAACTCCTGTGAGGAACCTGTTGCGGGTGGTGGTGGGTCGTGGTTCTTCTGAAGCTGAAGTGGACGCAGCTGTGGTCGGTCCAGTGGAGTTGTGTGGCGTGGCTGAAGGTGATGTGCTTGCTGGAAGAGAAGACGGGATCAAGCGTGTGGCCGGCGTAGTGGGTGGGGGTGTTGACCAGTTGCTTGAGTCCGAGGTTGGCGAGGTTTTCTAGCATGGCGGCGGTGTTGCGGTCCTTGTTGTTCTCCAGGTGGAAGTTGAGGTCCCCTAGGAGGATGTACTTGGTGGAGGGGAGGGTGTGCAGGCTGATGAAGTTCGTGATGTCTTCGCTGAATTGGGTGTGAGGTCCCGGGGGTCTGTAGATGAGGGTGCCACTGAGGGTTGTCTTTGGGTCGGTGTGATCTGGAAGTGGAGGTGCTCCGCGGTGGCGAAGGTGTCGTTGGAGTCGGTCGAGATGCGGATGGTGTTCTTGTGGACGATGGCGAGGCCTCCTAGTGCTCCTGTTGGTGGCAGCGAACTCAAAGAAATAACTAGGGAACCCAGACCCTATTTGCCAAAAGTCGTAGTCGCCAGCTACAGTGCAGGGGACGATATTGCAAAATGGTTGGCAGCCTATGAGGTCTCGCTAAGAGCCCATGGGATATTGGAAAGACACTGGGGGGTGGCCTGTATAAATATATGCCTCCCGTAGGAAGGGATGCACTTCTGGCCCTAGAGCAGGAGGAGCAGACTAACTACCCCACCATGAAAGTGGCGCTGATAAGAAAGTTTGGGCTGACTCCTGAGAAGTACCGACAAAAATTCAGGAACAGCCACAAACTGGCTACACAGAACTAAGTGGATTTCCTAGATTATGCCAAGAAGGCCCTAGAGGGTTGGGTGCAAGGCAGCGAGGTGGAGGACTACGAGGGGCTGTATGATGTAATCCTAAAAGAGCACCTACTCGAGAAATGTTTTCCAGTGCTGCGACAACACCTGGTGGACAGCAAGCTTACCAGCCCCAGGAAGCTTGCTGAGGAGGTGGACATCTGGGCTAGTACCCGGGTGACCTCAAAGGGGACTGGAGGGGATTCCCAGAGGACTGGTCAGGGTGCTCCCCAGAAGATAGAGGGGGGAGATAAGAGAAGGGAGTTATCTAAAGGCCCCCAAAACAGTTTCCAAGGAAAGGGATCAGGATTCATTCCTAGGACCAACCCGCCGAAAAACCCTCATCCTGACCATAGTCAGCAGCCAAGGGTTGTCCGCTGCTATGAATGTGGTGGTGTTGGGCACTATAAAGGAGACTCCAAGTGCCCAAAGAGACCACCCCTCCCACTGGAGGAAAAGCCCCGGGAGTAGCTAGTGTAGTGCTCGGGGAGGAGTTGCCCTTAGATAAGGGGAGGGAGTGGGCAGGAGTCACTTTAGTGTCCCTGGGAGATCGGGAGATGGTTCCTAAGATCCAGGTGCCCTCAAATACTACCAAGTATGGGCAGTGGGTCACCAACAATTGTCAAAGAGGGGAAGCTCTGAGAGACACAGGCGCCAGTATGACTATGGTAAGGAGTCATCTGGTGTCGCCAGAGCAAGTGATTCCACACGTGCTTCACCCCGACGCGATGGTTGATGGCAGAATAGGTCACTACCCGGTGGCCGAAGTTCCATTTGAGTGGGAGGGGTCGCAGGTCCTCTTTGAGTTGCCGTAAGCCCTGCCATGCCAGTTGGGGAATGATATGGAGCACAATGCTTGGAAAAAGGTGGAATACCGGACTCATTCTGAGATGCTGGGTACACCTGACTGGGCCTGTGCCAGCACAAGGTCCACGAGTACCCGGAGGGGGAGTTTGCCAGGGCTGGAGCCTGGAACAAAGGCACAGCCAGCTGCCGGGAAGGGAATGATCCGGGGACAGGAGAAGCCTGCCTCGGCATCCACGCCCCGTGAGATGGATAGGCCACCTGAGGTGGTGGACCCGGAGTCCACGGAGGGGGATGTTGTCTCCCTGGAGGACCTACCTATCCCTGCCGAGTGGCATGTGGAGGGGGGGCCTACCAGGGAAGAGTTCTGTAAGGGCCAGAAGGAGTGCCCTACTCTTGAGGGTCTGAGGTGTCAGGCCAAAGCCCAGGCAGCAGGTAACGTTACTGGGAACTACCACATTTACTGGGAGGATGGGCTCCTCTATAGTGAACCCAAGGCTCCAGTGCACGGTTCGTCACAGGCCTTGGTTGTTCCACAACGTTACCGAGCCTTTCTGTTAGAACTGGCTCACGAGATACCCTTGGCAGGACACTTGGGTCAGGACAAGACCTTTGCCCGGCTTGTCCCTCATTTCGATTGGCCTCAGATGAGGGTGGCGTCTGACACTCACTGTCGGACATGTGTGTCTTGCCAAGCCAGTGGGAAAACAGGGGTGAAGCTGAAAGCTCCCCTGGATCTACTTCCTGTTGTTAGCACCCCCTTTGAAAGGGTGGGCATCGACATTGTTGGGCCATTGGATCCACCAACTTCAGCTGGTCACAGGTTCATCCTGGTTCTGGTGGATCACGCCATTCGGTACCCAGAGGCAATTCCTTTGAGGACCGTTACTGCACCTGCAGTGTCCAGGGCCCTGATGGGGATCTTTACCTGAGTGGGTTTCCCCAAGGAAGTTGTGTCCGACAGGGGAACCAACTTCATGTCAGCTTACCTGCGGGATATGTGTAAGGAGTGTGGGGTTACCTACCGGTTCTCCACTCCTTATCATCCACAGACCAATGGTCTAGTGGAAAGGTTCAACAAAACTTTGAAAGGCATGATTAGAAGTCTGCCTGAGAGCCTGCGGAGGAAATGGGACGTCCTCCTACCCTGTCTGTTGTTTTTGTACAGGGACGTGCCACAGAAGGGAGTGGGCTTCAGCCCCTTCGAACTTCTGTATGGGCACCCTGTGCGTGGACCTCTCAGCCTGGTGAAAGACGGATGGGAAAAGACTCCCAGGAAGCTTCCCCAGGAAGTGGTGAGCTATATGCTGGCCTTCCGGAGCCAAATGGCTAAGTTGTGGAAGCAAGCTTCTGACAACTTGGAAGCCAGCCAGGCAGTGATGGAGGAGTGGTATGACCACAATGCTCACCCTGTGGATTTGGAGCCTGGCCAGAAAGTGTGGGTGATGGAATCTGGAGAGCTGAGTGCTCTCCAGGATTGCTGTACAGGCCCTTTTGAGGTGATGGAGAAATAGGGTAAGGCCACTTACTTAGTGGATCTTAAGACCCCCCGGCAGCCCCATCGGGTGCTCCATGCCAATCGCCTCAAACCCCACCATGAGAGGCCCCAGGTCATCTTAATGATGGTGACTGACGGAGCAGAGGAAGAGGAGAGTGAGCCTCTCCCTGATCTATTTTTGTCTCAGGAAAAGGATGGGTCAGTGGAGGGAGTGATTCTCTCCCCATCCGTAACTCCTGAACAGCGTAGGGACTGCCAACTGGTCCTGGAGCAGTACTCCTCGCTGTTCTCCCTTATCCCGGGAAGGACCCACCTGTGTACCCATGATGTGGACACAGGAGACAGCCCACCTGTGAAGTCTAAGACCTACCGGCTGTCAGATAAGGTGAAGGCCAGCATCCACAGTGTAGTCACGAAGATGCTGGAGCTAGGAGTCATTGAATCTTCAAGTAGCCCCTGGTCCAGTTCGGTGGTTCTGGTACCAAAAGCTGCGCCTCCGGGCACCACTCCAGAACTCAGGTTCTGTGTGGATTACCGGGGACTGAATTCAGTGACAAAAACTGATGCACATCCGATCCCTAGGGCGGATGAACTCATTGTCCGGCTGGGAGCTGCCCAATATTTGAGTACTTTTTACCTCACCTCAGGGTACTGGCAGATCTCCCTGACAGATGGAACAAGGGAAATGTCAGCCTTCTCCACGCCTGAGGGACAGTACCAGTTCTCTGTGATGCCCTTTGGGCTGAAGAACGCTCCTGCCACTTTTCAGCGGCTGGTGAACAAGGTCCTCTCCGGGATGGAGGCCTTCTCTGCTGCTTACCTAGATGACATTGCCGTCTTCAGCAGCAGCTGGGGGGATCACTTGTGTCACTTACAGGCTGTTCTCCAAGCCCTGAAACAGGCTGGCTTGACAATCAAGGCCAGCAAATGTCAGATCGGGCAGGGGTCGGTGGTATACCTGGGCCACGTGGTGGGCAGGGGAACGGTGCTGCCCCTCCAGGCCAAGATTGAGGGTATCATGGCTTGGGAGCCTCCCAAGACCCAAACTGAGGTCCAAGCATTCCTGGGCCTCACTGGATACTACTGTCGCTTTGTGAAGGTGTATGGCACAATTGTGGCACCTCTAACTGAACTCACTTCTAAGAAGCAACCTCGACAGATAGTCTGGACGGAGGCTTGTCAGCTTGAAACAAGCAATGTGTGCAGCACCAGTCCTAAGGGCCTCTGATTTTTCCAAGGAATTCATTGTCCAGACGGACGCATCAGAGCATGGCATTGGGGCAGTGTTATCGCAAATCAATGAAGAGGGCTTGAACCAACCTGTTGTCTTCTTGTCAAGGAGACTGCTTCCCCGGGAACAGAAGTGGAGTGCGATTGAGCGGGAAGCTTTCGCGGTGGTATGGGCTCTGAAGAAGCTGCGGCCATACTTGTTTGGCTCGCACTTCCTGGTACAGACTGACCACTCGTTGGCTGATGCAAATGAAGGGAGAGAATCCCAAGTTGTTGAGATGGTCCATCTCCCTACAAGGAATGGACTTCCGGGTGGAACATCGGCCTGGAGTGGACCACGCCAATGCAGATGGTCTCTCTAGGTATTTCCGCCTTAGTGATGAGAACTCCCAAGGGGTTGGGTAGCTCTCCCCACTTTCAGCTGGGGGGATGCATGTTAGACCTGTCAGCCTTTGGGTGGTCTCTCCTATGTTTTTTTTTTTTTTAGTCCCCTTCCTGCCTCCTACAATTTATTTTCCCTTTTTGTCCACCATACATTTTATTTTTCTGGTGATGTCCATAGAGCTCTGGGTGCCTCATTATTTTTGTTTAACACCGAAAAGGGGCACAGGTGTTCTCTTAACATGGAGGTGGAAGGGAGATGAAACTTTACAAAATGGTGGCTGCCAACTGTCAGAAAATGTTATCTCAGGGACTGGCCCATAGACTAATGTGAAGAATCCAGAACGTTCTAGCCACTTCTAGTGACTGGGGTCCAGGGGTATATAAGGCTGGTACCTGGGCGGCCATTTTGTGTGACCTGAGAGCTGACTGGTATAGGCTCAGGGGGTTAGAGTGCTAGTGGGATTGACTTCTCTTTGGGGTTGCTTCCCTGTGGCTATCCTTGCCCCTTTCCTCAAGACCTAACCCTGCCAAGCTACCAACTTGAGGAACTTTGTCCTGATGATCAACGATATCTAGGAGGGAGATATTAACCTCCTCAATCTCCGCCAGAGTAACCATGAGGCCCAAATTACTTGACCAGAGCTGCACTGCCGCTCTGCAGGAGTGCTTACTGTCCTAAGGGCTGGTTAGGAAACGAACTCCCCCCTTCTCCCAGTGTCCGCCCCAGCGGTAGTATCCCTGGAGGGGTGATAGCCGGGAAACCCTGTCCAACTTACCGGTGGTGTAGGGAGACGAGCTGTGGAGTTCCTCCTTTCAGACAGAATCGTAAAGGTTCTGCGGTAGCGTGAGGAGGGGGTAGCGTGTCCGGCAGCATTGGACCCGGGCCCCGCAAGAACAGTCAGTTTGCAGAGAGTGAGGAGTCCCTGTCCGGAGGTGGGGAGCCGGAGGTGAAATTGAGAGCGGTTCCGCTGCCGCACCTGTGGAGGTTCCGCTGAGGGGGCGGTGCTGACAGATCGTGTTTCACCCTTTGCGCAGGCCCGGAGGAGTTTCAGTCAGCATCTCTGTAGAGGCGGCGCCGAGTCCCAGACGCACTTCCCTTGTGCAGGCTCATTGACTCGCAGTTGCTATGGTGAGAAGAACTGGCTCTCGGTAGGCCTCATCCGAGTCTTGCCTCCACTGACATCGGAAGCGTATTCCTCCCAGCGCAGGCCCAGTAGGTGTTTGGCCTCGGCTGGGAAGGGGGAAGTGTGCGCTTCACGTGTAGCCTGCCGGCTGCCCAGAATGACTGAAATTCCATCGGAAAATAACAAGTAAGCCGGCATCCGGAGGCTGGGGAAGGAAACTAAAACAGAGACATCGTCATCGAGATTAGCGAGGGAAATACTCTCTGGATGCCTGAAGGAAACTAATCGATAGCCCAGGGGAGCCTAAATCGGAAGGACGGATTCCCTGAACTAAATAAGCCGCTACTTGTAGTACCATGACTGGAACCTTACTAGAGTAAATCTGTTACCAGAACTTTGCAGGCGAACTCTTCAAATATTGGATCATTCTGGAATTTATTGCCTATTCTTATCTGCTGGGAGGGGGAAACCGATCCAATAACTGTTAGTGTAATCTCTGATTTTACTAAAAGCCAGGTAACACATGTATCCAAGTGTTGAGATTGTGCCCCCTAGCTTTTGTGAATTGAGGGGGTTGTGTATTCTTGCTAACTTGTAAAATCGAATGATCAAAACCCTGATCCAATGTTAGAGCAATTGAAAGGAGTACTGAATTCTTACCAAAAGAAACTAAGGTGCTGAAATCAAATGTCACGATGAAGTCATATTGAAACTAAGAATCCAAGGTGAAAGTGCTTGTTATAATTGAACACCCCCTGTCTGTCAGGGAAAGTCTATCTAGAGTACTTTTATAAAGCGAACCGCATTTTTCTAATTTGGTGTAGTGTCATTTTTAGTGGATGGGCGCTGGCTTACTGTGAGAGTGTGACGAGGTACTACACAATTGTTGTGGGGATAAGTCTTGTCACTTTGTGCTATGCTACTCTATGTGGACTGGTAACCCCAGGTCCAACAATATATATTATATTTTTTACAACGGAACATAATTTTAACATTATATGAATTCTTTTGTTTGCCTTTTATGCTGTTCTCCGAATATATTGAATTTTACTACAGATAGTGATTTCAATGTTACTCATCACATAACAGCAGGCAAAAAGAAGAACAATCTATGAGATTGTTTAAAAAAAATATCTGTGTACTAACTTTGCACATTCTAAAAAAACAATATCCTTAATAACATACCATATAATACAAATCACACATATATTTATTGCTTCTTTGTAAGACAATTTTGTTACTACAATATGAAAGAACCGAAAAAATAAATCAATCTACAATTGATTATAATTTTATATATTCAAAATAATCTTCTTTAAAATATATGCTGTAAGATTATCCTAGAAAAATTACTTCATTTATACAGATATCTTTCCTCTAGGCCAAATGATATTTCTGAAATCCTTTATACTGAAATTGTCCAATAGTTTTCTTATTAATACATTTTGATATATTCCCAATAGGCTGGAATATGTCCTTAGAACTTTGGCTTTAAAAATATTAGGTAGGAATTTGGTAATTCATAAAGCAAACAATGTTTAAAAACCAAATGAGCATCATTACAATATGTCCATCCTTTATTGCATTTTAAATTGACCGTGTAATGTCCAGATGTTGTAGAAGGACCATCATGGAAAATAATTGCTACTGCTATAAAAGTTCTTCCTGATATTGATAGTTGACTTGCTACAAAATGTTTAATTAAAGTTTCCAATTTTCGTCTATCAGCTGTACAACATTGTATCATTAAATTTATATATTGTCCAAATCTTTGTATAAATAATGTTGATAACATTTCTGATTTCCATTGGCTACACTCCATGTTTTGATTTGTTGCTTCAACTAGTATGTTGAAAGTCACTGTTTTACAGTTTGGTATTGTCAAATATATGAATCGTTTAGTGTCCCTGACCTCAGGTAGGTCGCTCCCCCGCGCAGCATAGCACCACCTGCATGCCGTCCCTCTGATCTCATCAGCGCCATAGGTTCGAGGCCTCTGTGCCTCATGCTGCACTCCTACCTGCTTGGCCCCTGGTATTGCTCTCTCCCCTCTTTTGCTTTCTTTTTTTCTGTGCCCCTGGTTTGTCTCATGTCCCCTGGTCCATTTTTCATTTCCTGTTTTGATTCCCTGTATTACTTATCATTATCACTGTTGATTAACTATTTTCTCTTGTACCTATTTTTCCGCCAGTTTCCTTCCTGCCGCTACTTCCCTACGGCCCTGCCCCCCGCTCGCCAATTCGCTACAGCGCTCCCGCCTCCCAGCTGCTCCACCCTCCCACCTCCCCTCATATGGCGGCCGTTGCACAGCCAAAGGCGCATCTATGGCAAGCCCGGCTGCGCCCGCCCAGCGTCACAACCCCTAGACCCCTCCTTCTCCGCAAGCCCCCATGTCTCCTTCAACCACACCACCGAACTCCATGGGACCGACCACCGCTGCATCCACTTCACCTTTAAGAAGCCCACCACGCACCACCGTAACCAAAAGATGCCTCACCGCTGCTGGAGCAAAGTCACCGAAGACCAGCTAACCACTACCCTCTCCCAGAGCCAATCTGTTAACCACATTAATCCCGACACCACTGCCCGCAACCTCAGAAAGTGGATTGACAACTGTGCCATCACCCTTGCCCCGTGCAAGAAACCCTTCAACAGTCACACCAGCAAGAAAGCCAGCTGGTTCACAGAAGACCTCCAGGCATCTAAGCAAACCTGCCGAAAAATGTAGAAGAACTGTCTCAGCGTACAAACACCGGACAGCTATGCAGCCCACAAGAATGCCACCCGCAGATGCCATCACCTCATCAGATCCACCAAAAGGGCCTCCTTCAAAGACCGCCTAGACAACAACGCACACAACAGCAAAGAGCTCTTCAACATCGTGAGGGAACTCTCCAACCCCAGCTCCAACACCAATGACATCCAATCTTCGCTTGACCTGTGCGACTCGCTGGCCACCTTCTTCTACTGCAAGATCGCAGACATCCATGACACCTTCAATGCCACGACCACCCTGACAACCAGTAAGACCTCCCCCCAATGACCACCACCCGCACCAACTGCATACTTTCCTGGACAAACATCAACGACGACAACACAAACAAGATCATGAACACCATCCACTACAGATCTCCGTCAGACCCATGCCCATACCACATCTTCAACAAAGCCAGCACAGCCAGTTCACCCCATCTCCGGAAAATCATCATCATCTCCTTCGAGACTGCAACCTTCCCGGAGAGCTGGAAGGACGCCGAGATCAACGCCTTACTCAAGAAACCCAAGGGGGACCCCAAGGACCTCAAGAACTTCTGGCCCATCTTCCTGCTCCCGTTCCCGGTGAAGGTCATCGAGAAGACCGTCAACAAACAACTGCTCCCTTCCCAGTCTTGGTTCCGCAGCAACCACAGCACCAAAATTGCCCTCATTGCCGCCATCGATGACATCAGGGCCCTGCTGGACAACGGAGAAACAACAGACCTCATCCTCCTGGACCTGTCAGCCACCTTCAGCACGGTCCGCCACCGCACACTACGAACAAGCCTCAGAGGCGCCGGGATCCAAGAGAAGGCCCTGGACTTGACCACTTCCTTCCTCTCTGGCATAACACAGAGCCTTCCCCCCTTCTGCTCTGAAGCCACCGAGATCATCTGCGATGGACCGCAGGGCTCATCCTGTTGTGTAGCGTTTTAGGACCCTAGTATAATTTTCCCGATTCATGCCCTTATATAGGTATAAATCACCCTATCCTTATATAGACATAGAAATCTTAACCATATTTAGACTTATCCTATGCAGTCCAAATACGGCATGACTACTTCCACTAGTTCCGAAAATCCACAACGATTTCGTGGAAAAACCCGTCATCAGCAGTCAGGGACTACCCCCTGCTTGAATATTGATTTATCCAAGAACTCATGGAGTTTTCAAAGAACTGAGTCTTTGAGGACATTATTATGTCCAACCTTATGTCAATCTCAGCACCTTTAAGGTGTACATATACACCTTATTTACGAAGCAAATACAGGGTGGTTTGGAGCAGTTCGACTATCTAGATACCAGAGTAACTTAGTTGTGCTTTTCACACAGACCCCTTTTTCCCGTAAAATGCTCCAATAGACGTCTGGAGTGGGTAAAAGGATATAATATCTGCCGTAAACTGAGTTGGATGAAAAATCCTATGTATTAGTTTTCGGTTTGTTCAACGTTGAAGGATACAGTGTTCCAAAAATATTGTGCACCTTATCTTTGTTTCCTTGAAACTTGCTCTGCAAACTTTCAGTCAACAAAATAATGAATAGTGACGAAGAATTAGCTAGATCTGCAGAAGCAGCTCAGGCAGTTTTAGATGACACAAGTCTCCAACAAAACGACGACGATGCTATAATCATCCCGGCAAATGTAAGAAAGACTATACCTCACAAACGCATAAATAATGGAGTATCATCGAGAGGTGGTAATGTAATCTTTGATATAGAGGCACATGAATATCGGCAGACAGAGGTATTCTATTCATGGATTCAGTTTTCTGCAGCAAATGCAGTAACACATGAGTTCCACTACTACAAAGTAGAGGAACCACCAGTGGAATACATTCCTTACGAGAACATTGAAATTCCATTAACTTACCAAGAGCATCAGTTCTGGTTGAAAGGCGCCCTACAACATCAAAATCACATTACCAGGCTCGGTCCACTAGGTAGACCAGGAGCTACATGGCCGGTACTAGCCATCTATACACCACATCCTGACATTGAACAAATGACAGGTTAGCTCAGCTGAAACAGTTAATAAAAATACATAGTCAATTGGTTCAATATGTCATTCGGACTTTAACAGTCCAACCAACTGTAAGGATTCCGCAGCACACCCCTCACCAGGGGAACACAAACAAAATCACACCACAGACTATACAATCAGTCATTGGTAAATTGCCTGTAAAAAGGAAACAAATTCCGTTCTGATTAGCTAAAAAAATTACTCAAATAGAGGCAGTATTTCCTGATAGTACACCTCATGAGAAACACAACATTTTGACAATCTGCTTACCAATGGGGATTGCACCACACGTGGAGGACTGTGACACTTGGGGTACAATCTTTGCTTCAATCTACACGAAAAAACATGGTGTTACATCTATGGTGGTAATACCAGACGTCCTAAGACAGATTCAAAATGAATACGGGCCAGAACCGGCCTTAAATCTTGGTATGAAGTTACTAAAAGATTTCAAACAGGTCTCAGCTATACTATTAGCTAACATCAAAGGTGAAGCAGCATCAATGGCAATCGGCCAAAAACGAAAAGAAACAGATATAACTGAGCAACCATATGAACTTGCAAGAATTATTGAGAAATCCTATGAAGAACTAAGTAGAGATAGTTTGGGTGGGAAACCATTAAAACCCCAACTAACAGAAAATCCAGATTTTTTTTTATCAAAAATAATCTCACTACTCCTAAAAAGAAGTGGGAAAACACTAAACAGACACTTCCTAAAGAGAAGCGTTCTCAGGCCAGAGGAAGGTCTCCTCCACAGGAGCCCTCTGAAAAGAGGTATAACCTCAGGAATAGGGATAATTTGAGAAAACCTGATAGATATCAAGATACTGATACACGTTCCTCTCGTACCTTTCTGACTTCCTTGCAGAAATCTGAAAGAAGAGGATGATCAGAACAAAAGGAAGAACGTGTGAAGTCCAATGACGAACAGCACGTTCCAAAAAAAAAGAAAACTCAATTAACCAAGAAGAAGGTAGCAAGTGTAAAGATCAGACATGCCGAGGATCTTGAGGACACAATTCAAGAACGGGGAGTGGGCCCAGACAATGCTAGACAGTGCAGCAGAGGTCACCTTAGCTCGCAAGATCCTGAAGGATCATCTGGAGATACTGGACTTGAATAAATGCATTCAAGTTGAAACTGCCGACCAGGGTTAGTGTACCACATAAGTTATATAAAGCAACACTCCGGATGGAGGGGGACATACCTAGAAAAATAAAGGCACTCTTTTGGGAGAAACTATCTAAGGGTTATGACATTCTTCCAGCTGACCAAGACTGGCCACCTGAATTTGTCAGAGAGTGTCCACATGGCGAAGAGATAATTATGCCAGCCTTCTCAAATCACATTCCAATTCATAAAAAATACACCTATGCCAGAAAATTAGCAGTAGCCCAGGCTCCAGCATTATACAAAAATCATGTAGGATGGGATGAGGACTCTCCTCACCATAAAATCCAGTTAAAAAATCCACCTACTGCACAAAGGCAGTATCCAGTTAAGCAAGAAGCTAAAAAACAGGTCAGGGAGATCTTAGATCAACTTGAAAACCAGGTGGTGATTGAAACATGCACCTCATCTATGAACAATCCTTTGTTTCCTGTCTCCAAACCAGACAATAAATATTGTTTTCTTTTGGACTACAGACACTTAAACTCTTGTTGCAAAACTTTTGCAGTACAAAGTGCACACAGTGCAGCACTGATGAATAACATTGTGTGCAAAAAATATAAAACTACATTCGATATTTCTAACGTTTTTTTCTGTCAAAACATTGCACTAGAAAGCAGGAACTTGACCGCTTTCTCAATTATGGGGACACAGCGACAATTTTGCTGTCTCCACCAGGGATTCAAGAATAGTCCAGGGTGATTTTCAGTGAGTGTTACAGAGTTACTAAAAACGTCTGATGATGAGGCATTATCTTATGTCGATGACATCTATCTTTAAGACGTTGACTTGTATGTGCAATTAAAAAGAGTAAGCACCATAATACTTGGGTTCGCTTCTGAAGGGTACAAATTCAATATTAAGAAATCACGAATTGCCCACCTCAACGTCCTATTCTTAGGGTACGAACTTTCAAGTGAAGGCAAAAGCCAGGCAGCTAATTTTCTAGAGAAATGTGCGCTGCTCCAACCTCCAAAAACGCTGAAAAACTTACAGTCAGTTCTAGGTTTCCTGAATTTTGGAAGAACGTATGTTCTAAATTATGCAGAAAGGGTTAAACCTCTCTACGATCTAATCAAACCTGATTTCAAATCAACTAATTGGACTCAAAAACACACAGACATTTTGCGTTCAGTGCAATCAGACCTGTTAGCAAAAACACAATTACAGACACGCAACAACATACGCAACCTCTTGATTCGGATCATCCCAGGGAGATCCGGATTCACATACCTAACCTTTAATGAAGGAGAAAAGGTACCAATAGTATACAAATCATACTTGTACACACAAGCTGAAATGAAATTCACTTCTACAGAAAAAATTCTGACAGCGGTTCTAACTACAGTAGCAAAAGAAAGAGCTCTCGCGCAGAGTAAACGCATATTGATTGTTACACCTGTACCTGCCCTAGAGGCAGTGACAAAAGCGAGCATTCCAAATGCTAAGGCGTTACATCCGAGATGGATTCAATGGGTTAAATCTCTTGCTGCAACAGACGTTGAATACGTTTTTAACCCCTACTTGAAAACACAAGAATTCCTACAATATGAACACAAATGTCCTCTGCCGACCGAGATTCTGACTCTAGAACATTACGGATGTATAACATCCCGCAATTGGGGGCAAACAAGCCTATAGTGCTGCATCCGCGATTGTTAAAGGTCACTGTAGCGAAGGTAAATTTCGACCTATGGTCACTAAAACTCAATCACTCAGAGACTGTACAGTCAGCGAGCTGAACTACAGGCTTTCAGAAGGCGCTTGAAAATACAGATCGTGAATTCCACACACTCATAGTGTACGATTCGTATTACTGCGTCCAGTCTTACAATGAATATCTGCAGAACTGGGTTAAAAACGGTTTCAAAGACGCAAAGGTTGGCACAATTAAGCATAAAATGCTTTGGGAACAAGTAGTTATATTACAGAAAGAACTACAAAAGACTCACGTGATTCATACACTGAGTCATCAGCGTGATGACGTTCACGTTGCAGGGAATTCATTGGCTGATGAAACCGCGAAGGCAGCTGTGCAAACGGCTTCCATAACTGCAATCAGTTATTCAAAAACAAAAATAGACAGCGAAATAATGCAAGCTGTCACTGCCTCAGAAATAGACAGTGGTGATACACTCCCAAAAGGCTTTCCAGTAAAGTACTCATATATAACTGATGTAAATAATGTTCCCTTTGCTCGAATCCCTGGAGTGGGGGATAGGGCAATCCCAAACATGGAACATAGATTAGGACTAATCTTAGCAGCACATGAAGGGCTCGCCTCTGCACACGCAAGAGTTTCCGCCACAGTATCATTACTAAAACAGAGATATTGGTGGCCGCGCATGAGGAAATAAACTAGAAACTATGTTCTAGAATGTGAAATCTGCCAGAAGATTAAAGTATCAACCGTAAAACGACCTGCACAGACGCCCCTTCAAATCTCAGATAAACCATTAGCGTGCGTTTACCTGGACCACTGCGGTCCCTTACAAAGGGATGGCAACTATAAAGATATCATGGTCGCAGTGGATTCCTGCACAAGATTCATTTGGATGTGGCCTCAGCGCTCGCCTGACGCCCAAACTGTTATGAAAGATTTGCAAGTCTTTATCGGCACATACGCAATCGGCATGCTACATTCTGACCAGGGTTCTGTGTTTAGCTCTCAAGCTTACAAGGAGGCCATGGCCAGTTTGGGCTTTGTATTGCGGTACTCGAGTCCATTCCATCCTGAGGGAAATGCGGTAGTGGAAAGAAAAAACTGTGACATAAAGCAATCTATAACAGCTAGGGTATTAGGTTCCAGTGAGGTTCAGATTCAGTTAATAAAAACTCACAATTTTAAAACGTACAATTATATAAAAGACAATCAATAGCAAAAGGTAAAGCTTAAAAGGAGCGGGTTGATTCACGTAATTAAAATGTTAAAAGTCACAATTTGGATTAATGCAGTCCAATGGGGTTAGGGGGACAAGGTACATGCAGTTGTTTTGGTTTGGCTGGTGCTTCCGGTAGACCCTATGGCTGTTTCTTTTAGTCTACTGGCCACTATGTCGAAAAATGTTGTTATTCTGCAGTTTAGCTGGGTTTCTACGGGATTGAAACAAAGTATCACGGCCTGTCTGCAGCTTCTTATGCCCTTCTGGTTCCATAGGACCCGAAGCAGAGAACATCTTATGTCCAGAAGGTTTTTGCAGATGCAAACGATGTGTGTGAGGTCCTTGTTTCCAGAAAGACAGAGTCGGCAACAATTTACTGCGTTTTCCCTTTTCCAGGGTGCTAGGTGGGGTGTTATAGGTATGTTACTGAGGCGCATATTGAGGAACTTGTTTTTTTGTTATCTGGCTGAGGCCCGTTGTTAAATACTATTGTGGTTTGAGAGCTGTATAGCCTTTCAACACCACCCATCCGTGCGCTCTCTTCGCTAGGGTGGCTTTGTCCTCAGTAAATGAGACCATCTTGGTGACTTTCGATACCACTTTTTGAAGGTACCAGGGTCGGTTTGTGACTCCCATAGGTTTGTTAATCCTAAGGTCTCCAGTGATTCCATTAGGTAGTTCCTTGCTGGTGAGTTATCTCTAATGGACAGTTCAGACCAGAGGTGAGCATTTAAGGATCCATGCTCAGCATCTCTGATTTGCCGCCAGCTTTTTATGTATATGCCTCTTCTCTCCACCGTTTGTTTCTGCAGTCCAAATTCTAGGCGAATTTGAGCGGGCAATGAATAGGTGGACAGGTGGAATATTGCCCTGTATTCTCGACTAATGGTATTATCTAATATCGTTGCGTCTTTGCCACGCATGGATTCGCTGCAGTAAGTGAGCATTGGCTGTAAGCGAGGTCTTATTAGCTGTAGGAGAGGGCCGAGTGTCTAGTCAGGAAGAGCTTTCTGCAGTGGCTTTATCGATAGATGGAATGTCGTGCCCTTCCGACGGATCGCCTCTAGTTGTTGTTTGAATGAGCTGTTGCAATCTAATATGATGCCTAAGTATTTGTAAGAGGCTACCTGCTCTAGCCTCTGTCCATCCAGAAGCCATGTGATATTCCGTTTTCTGTGGTAATTCATTGTCATGAATTTTGTTTTATTTAAATTGATTGTTAGTGAGTTCATTGTGGAGAACGCGTTGGTTTTGTTCAAAAGATGTTGGAGGCCGATAGGGGACCGGCTGATAAGGACTAAGTCATCTGCGTATAGAAGATTTGACAGTGTGATGTTACACAACTGTGGTGCGTGAGATTTGGCTGTCTCCAGCTCACCAGGGAGATCTGCAAGGAAGAGGTTAAACAGCATAGGGGCGAGGACACAGCCTTGTTTCAGTCCTTTGCTGGTCCTGATTTCTCTTCACAGGTGCGTACCAGATCCCAGTTTGATCCTGACCCAGGTGTTGGTGTGTAGCATTATCAGCTGCTGTAAGAGTGGGCCTGGAATTCCCCATTTATTCAGTTTCTACCAGAGTTTGTGGCGGTCTACATGATCAAATGCGGCGCTGTAATCGATGAAGCACAGGAATAGAGAGGTCTTAGTGACTTTTGCCGCATCTGCCAAGAGAGTTAGCGCCATGATGTTTGTTGTAGTACCCTGGCCACTGCGAAATCCAGTTTGGGTTGCGGGGATGATGTTCTTTGCGGTTGCCCAGGATGTTAGATCCTCCAGGATGAGGCCTGCGTAGTACTTTGCCTTAGTAACAATTAAAGCTATGAGGCGATAAGTGCTTGGGTCGTTACTGGTGCCCTTTTTATTAATCGTGCTTATTATCGAGCCTCTCCAAGATGTTGGTGTAGTTGTTTTTTCCCTTATTTTGTGAAAGTCTGGTGCCAAGATATTGCTAAAAAAAACCTGCATCGTTTTTATATAATATTGGTGGGATCCCAGTGGGGCCGGGGGGCCTCTCAAGTTTGCCTTTTGAGATTTTTTTCCTGATCCTGTGTGCTGTTTCTAGGTGTGGAATATCCTCTATGTTTGCTGTTGAATTGATGGTTATTGATAGGTCTCTGTCCGCAGTCAGATTGTAGGACAGGAATGATTTCCTTTTGATGACTAAGATCTCTTCATTTTTAAGTGTGCTGGTCTTATTAAGGCTCTGGTGCACGTCGACTTACCAGTCTCTCCCTCTGGGATTAGCCACTTTTGAATCAGCTAAATTGAAGTGTGCTGATAGGTAGTTGGCCCAATCGGATTCTGGTATATTGGAGTTAATGCCTTTGTGGCCTGGCTGTTGGAGGTTGTGGATTATTTTCCAGAAGGTGGAGCTGTTCTTTTGTTCGGAGCTGTGAACAATTTTTATCCATAGATCTTCTCTCTGTTGTCTTCCTTTCCCAGGTCATCTTTTTTAGTTGTGCTTTTAAGATGCGGAGCTCCTTTTGAGGGACTTCGTTGTTAGATTCTTTTCGGAGCTGTTTTAGGGTCTTTTTTATTTCTCGTTTTATGTTTTTTATCTCTAGTGTTGTTGCTTTTCCATGTGAAGACCGTGTAGTGTTCCCTTTTTGGGGTTTTAGCTCAGTAGCATGTTTAGCTCCCAATTCTGCTACAAAGTCTACCCAGACGTCTAGCAGATTTATGTTTGAGCAGGATGCCTGGTGCATGATTGTTTTTGCACTGGTTGATAGTTCCTCGGACTCTGTGGGCTTGCACCTTATCCGTTTGTAATTGACGGTATGTTCTGTGCCTATGTATCTTTTTTTCCACAGCTTTATATTCGCAAGACACACCTATTTTGACTTCTAATGGCAGATGGTCGCTTTGAGCGCTTTCACCTATCTTGAACTAACTGATTTTCTTGTACAGTGGGAGTGTCGTTAGCATGTAGTCGAGGTGTGAGGAAGTACTTGAGGAGAAGTATGTTGGAGCTGGTTCGGATATCCTCTGTGAATCGTCCATTAAGTACTCTCAAGTTTAGCTGCTCAAGGTCTTTCAATAGCTGAGTTGAGGTGTTTGTTTGTTTGGTTTGGGATTTCCCAGACAATGTCCATTTCCTTTGTCACGTCTTCTGTTGTTTTGTCTCCGAAGAGGTGAAGGTTAAAATCACCTGCCACAAGTGTGTTCTCCATTTCCTTGTCCTCCATAAGGTTCCGGTGAGGGGTGGGTCAAACATCTAATAAGTGTCCAAAGTAGTCTTAATAATCTGCCAAGAAATTCTCTGGGTGTAATCACTCCATATGAAATGCTCTTTGGTACTAGAATGATTATCGAAGACCTTGATTGTCAAACTTCAGTGGTAGAACAAAAACCCTTTGATATCAAAGATCGTTTGGCTGTTTTACAGGACTTAAATCAAACAAGAAGAAGTCTGAGTAACACAATACAGAAGCAAACGACCACTGAAGAAAAACCACCTGTCTGGATTCCAAAGATTGGGGATCTAGTCAGGGAAAAGATCGCGGTGAAGAAGGAATTTGGACCTTCTTATGAAAAAGCAGTACTTGTCTTAGCTATCCACGGAACAAGATAAGTGGTACCACCACCCATGCTGGTATAAGGGAGAACAGAGTTGTGTCCATCAAACTGGTCAAACCACATCATGTGGCCGATAATAAGTAGTAGGCCCTGTGGACTCCCAAGATGTATCAGAAGACCAAATCTTGCTACAATCCAAGAGGTTCAAACTGAAAGACTTATCACCTTTAATAAACCTGCAGTAAGAAAGAAAGAACTATGCAACAAAATGATGGAACTTGTGCCTCTTGAGACCCAAATAACAGTTCGTCAAGAAACACCTGTCTATAATGATATAGCCTCTGACTATACTGATATGACTAAGGATAAAAAAGCTCCAGCGATTCCAAAAAATCCTGATGCAATTCTGACAATTGACAGAACTGCCTCTGGTTACTTCATCAACTTTTTTTTTTTTTTGAAACCTTTATTGATGACAAGAGTGATAGGCAGTACACAGCTTCACACCTACAACCCTCAACTGCAGGCCGGCAGCTACACAGAATAGAGTCCAGGGAAGGCTCATAATTAAAAAGGGCACGACAATAGTACTTAAACACAGCATGCCGCCTACAACCCACTGGGCCGGCCGCGATAGAAATGTGGTATAGTCAGGTATTAGGTATGGCATAGCTACAGGGTGGAAGCATACTGTATACAAGCAAAAAGCAATTGAGGCTTCTTTTATCATTTTTGGGTGAAAAACCCCAGAAACCAAAACTCAAATGGTAACAGTCCTTCCCACGATATACCACCATACAGTGTATGTGGATCAGAGGATCTTGGGGTGAGGAGCCATAATACAGTACTAAGTAGTGGGAGGAGCGACCTCCATCGAGGGTAGTATGTTCCGCACCAACTAAATACTTCTGGCTGGCATGGGAAGGGCAGAAAGGGAAGAGTCCGCAGTGCATGGGACAATGACCTTGGCTCCCCGCTGTCTGACGATCAATGGGAAGAAAGCTGCTTGCACACTAATGCAGAAACCGGTAATACCCGGCTCCGGTTGATTCATTTCAAATTCTTGCACCGCATTTACTTCACTCATTCCAAACTATTCTGGCTTGGACTCCGTGACACTGACCATTGCCTTAGATGTGGGGTGGAGGGTGCGATTTCTTCCACCTGGCATGGACATGCCCTTCCGTCGCGGCATATTGGCATGCCATTTTTAGACCCCTTTCGGACATGGTTGGAGTTGCTATTGATCCCTGTCCCAAGACTGCCTTGTTAGGTCAATTGGTCCCGGCACTGCAATCACATAGAAAGTTTTTTGCACTGGGCCTCTTATTAGCCAAACGCCATGTAGCCTGTCGATGGGGTAGAGGCCGTGCTCCTAAATTTAAGATCTGGCTTAACACTATGTCAACTTGGCAAGATCACCTCCACAATTATGACGAACTCTTACCACACAAGTCACGTCCCAAAGATATCTGGGGTCCCCTCACTGCCTGTCTCCTCCGTCTACAGAGCGAGGAGCATTCTGACATTTGAGTCCATGCCCTACCTCTCTGTCCTCCCCTCTGCTCCCTTATTGCCCTCTGAACCAGTAGGGGTCCTCCTCTAAGTCCTGGCAGTTCCCGATGCCCGGCTTTAGGCTGGTCCGCGACGCACACTTCATACTTCATCAACTTTGATACATTTTCTGAGGATCCCAGTGAGCCTGAAACTACGACAGCAAATAAAACTTTCAAAGAAAAGATAACATAACTCTTTCATCAACTTGAAAATGCATATCTGGTTTCACCATGGGTTGAATTTTGGATTGTGTTAGGTGTACTTTTTCTCCTTCTTTGGCTCATTCTTGTTTTAAGTTTGAGAAAAATGATAGATGGAAAATACAGTACAATGGACACAGCAAGTAAGAACATCAACTTGTTCCTGAAACCTCACAAATCATCTCATCGTGAACGAAGAGACCTGTCATCTGTGAACATCACACCCGTTCCTATACTTGGTGGTATAGCATGGGACACACCAATTTATGGGACTTTGAAACTGTTAATAACATGATGACAGATTTAGAAATGTCAGCTAAATTCACAAAACATGAATACTTAGAAGGTTCATCAGATTATGAACAAATGTATTGTTTTAATCATTACGGTCACCATTATTTGCACAAATATGCAAACTCTAGAAATGTTTTTACTCAATGGGAACATTGTCCAACACTGCCAAAAGGAAGCTCAAAAACGTTTTATGAAAAGGTTCCATACTTCTCAGGTTTTAATGTCACAAATCCAGAAATGTTTTATTTCAAAAAGACAGGAATGAAAAACATGCTGACCAATACTAAACACATTTATTCTGTGAACTTTTATGCTCAGCTGTCTACATTAGGTTTTAACTTTTGGAAAGACAACATTGAGACAAAAACTGTTTGCGGCACAAAAGACTGGCAGGTGCAAGGTTTAGAAGCCTTGTTCGGAGCCTGCATTAGCCCAGAACAAATAATGTTTTTAAATGACACTGTTCAAAAAACATCATGTCTTGGCCTAACTAAGATAAAAGATTTTAACAAACCGTCCATACCTAAAGCCACACCTAACAGTAATGGCACTTCAGATGAGGAGGTAGACGTAAAACAGATTTTAAAACAGAACAGAACTAATCCTGATTGGAAAAAATTGGTTAATCTGCCCTACATCACAGTGTAGGAAAACTATGCCTTGAATGGCTACAGAAATCCACACTTCCAGAAATCAAACAACACTTATCTTTCCTCAAAGAAGGCAATGATTTGCAAGATTTCTTAATGGGGCCCCGCAAACCACATAAAAAATGTTTCATATAAGCCGGTATATACGCTGCGTACAACAAAGCTTGGAAAATAACGCAAATGGAAACTGTAGAAAGAATACAAGAAATTGATCGTATTAATTTAGAGAAAACTCTCTCTGTAGTGGACAATGGGTAATGACTCTGTCCTCCAGAATATATTCTTTGGACAGCATTGTATCCTCTACAATTGACATAATAGAGCAGGATTTGCTAATGATACAACATGGCCAGTCTCAATTATGTTCTATAATGCAGCTAGGCTGGACGTTACAAAATCTTAGTTCAGGCGACGTGCCATGGCGTCTAATCAACACAACGTCATTGTTTCCTGTATTTAACCTTACAGATAAACAAATCGCTTTGGCACAAAGAGGAGCAGACTATACAGTGCTGAGCATTGAAAAACTTGAAAGATTACCATTGACAGTTTCTGAGAAGCCTGTCATTGAATGGATAATACATGGCACCATCACGAAACCAGTGATTATTTTCCAATTTCAGTATTGTCTACAGCATATACCAGCGGGCCTGTATGAAAGGGTGGGTAAAGAATACATTAAGTCAACCTGGACTTTACCTTACACACTCAAATGTTGGAGTGGGGGAAAAGAGGTATTTCTTAGTGGTAAAAATTGTAGGAACTCACTAAGTGGTACACTTTTGTGCCAAGGTATTAATTTACACGGAGCCCACGAAGGTTCTGCAAATAACCTCCCTTGCCACCTGCACAGTACACCCTCCACAGTGATAGAACCAATTTTCAGGCAGCTATCCAATGGCAGGTGCGTTATGCTCAATGAACACCGCTGTTGTGGCATGTTGCCAGGAAAAACGTATCTAGTTAGTGTGTCATCCAGGGTCACTTGTTGTATGCAAGTATTGTATCCAAAGAGCAAGACAGATAGGGAGACAGCGTTATGGCCTTCATTGAATATCTCGTCTATAAAAATTGATACTTTAAGCAGAATGAAAGTCAATCTTTTACAAAAAACTGTGCCACTGACCTCGACTAGATAAACGTATGATCTGCAGAGATACATGCATTATTTTCAACAAACTGCCCAGTACATTTCGCCGAAATGTTAGGTCAAATTTTAAACTTGTCTGATACCAGTGGCATCGCACATGTATTTAAGACGATTTTTTCGGGACTGTTAACACCATTTGAAGCAGTCCTCAGCATTTTCCCATATTTCGTGCACTCTGTGTTCAGCGGCCTGCCTCTCATCTTGGGACTCGTAGCAGGAATTCTATTTTTATTTCTTCTGCTCCGATATGACAAGTCCAGTCACCAGCGATACCCAGACTACCATGGAACAAACGCTCCTTGCCATGAGGTATCGTGAACGCATTTCACAGATTCTTGGCTTGGCTCATTTAAGAGATCCGAACACCACCTGGTTCCTTTCGTTCAGACCAATCTGGCAAAATTGCATCTTACCTGTTCTACGATGCCAGCTTTGCGGAGAGAAATGCATGTTGGACATTTGTCTTACACTTCCATCAGTCCTGCCATCAGATGTTGACGCTTTGCTAGGTCCGGTAACAACTCATGCATTGTGTTGCCCCCAACGGCTGCCAATTTTGATGACGGCATTCATTGAGGTCTCACCGGCAAGTCTAACTGAGGGTGAAATATGTGACACTACAGGCACACAGGTACCACCTACTGTGGACATTGCTATAGCATCAAAAGCTGACAGCGATGATCCTCATCTATGCACATTTGAACTGCTAACTGAAGTGGCTCCACTTTCGCCTACTATGGTAGAAAGTTATTTTGCCAGCCTAGACGATCTGATGTTTTCTCCTGACACCGAGAATAACTTTTGACTCATGCACACAGCGTTACCTGAACTCTGAAATTCGGCCTTCATTTTTAAAAAAAAAACATCTAACAATTTGAACTTTTTTCAAAACAGAACTTTTGGCACAGGGTAATCTGCTTAAAGTAGAACTATTCTTAGAGAACAAGGGACATATTACCAACGAGTAGCGATATTTATCGCTAACTACGATTTTTTTATCGCTAAGCATCGCCGGAAATTATTGCTGAGATAACGTGCTATTAGTAACGTTTATCTTCAAAGCAATAATTTTTCCGGCGGTATCGTGAATATCGCTGACAATACAGTGATATTCACGCATAAGCGATAAAATGCTCTTAGCCATGTTATCCACCTCCCATTGGATAACATGGCTAAGAATTGGTCTGACCAGGCGTTAGTTTTTGGCGATAGCGGGAATATTTCCATCGCTACGCCCGCCTTGCTAATAGGCGATAGCGACGTTAGTGACTGCTTTCAGTCGCTAACAGGTTGGGTACGCCCACTTTGTATGTCATTAGCAATAAATATCGCTGACATGCAAAGCGGGACCCAAACCGCTCGCTATCGCCTAAAAGCTGTCGCTAACATCAGTTAGCGACAGCTTGCTAATATAGCGATCGAATTATCGCCGCTTAGCGGCCGAAAACGCCCGCTAAACCGTCGATAATTGCCTATCACCCCCCTTGGAAATATGCCCCAAAATTTCTTTTGAAAAACTTCCTAATGACTATATTTGACCTTGTCCTATAAACGAAAACAGTTTAAATACTGTGCTATGGGATGGTCTCGACCTTTTTTCTTCTGTACCTTAAGAGACATTTCATAAATGTAATTTCATTCTTCATAAATATTAGGATGTATGCTCTCATAATATGCTTCATATCTGTTTAGGCTTGTTTTTCATACAGTTTATACTGTTTTTCATGTGAACAAACCTTTTCAAAAGCAATTTGTATTTTGGGTGGGATTGTAAACACTTGCCTTAGATATGTTCAGTGCTTATAAATTTAGTTTTATTGAACTTAATATCGTGGAGAGGGTGTTATGTATGAATCTAGGACCCTAGTGTAATTTTCCCGATTCATGCCCATATATAGGTATAAATCACCAGATCCTTATATAGGCATCATACCCTTATTTAGACTGAGCCTATGCAGCCCAAATACGGCACAGCTACTTCCACTAACTTCCAAGGATCCACAATGATTTCTTAGAAAAACCCGCCTTCAGCAGCTAGGGACTTCCCCTTGCCTAAATACTAATTTATCTAGGAAATCATGGAGTTTTCAAAGAACTGAGTCTTTGATGACATTATTATGTCCAATCATACACCAAACTTGGCACCTTTTAGGTATAAATATGCCTACATTAGCCCAGACAAACACATGGTGGTTTGGAGCAGATCAACTATCTACTTGTCCGACGCGCCCTGCAGCAGCAAGTGCCGAAGAAAGCCGACCCTCCAACTGACGCACTGGGAGACGCTGTCTTTTCTCCTGCCGAGAAATCCAGCTCCAGTGTTTCCAGGCTACCCTTGCGGGTTGCTGGGAGATTGAGTCCTGAGAGAGAGATACAAGACCTCCTTCATTCTAAAACCAAGGTACAGAGCTGATTAGACCCTTAGAGAATTCTTAGATAGATACCTGGCAGAGAAAAACTTACTAAACTTAAAGCTACACCTCACTCACTTACGTCTTCCCTCGTACTAAACTTAGGTTAGGTACACCGGGGTCGGCCTATTTTAGAAGCACCAGTTGAGTACTATTAGTCATTCTTTTATCACTGTATGTATTTTATATGTTTTAGGCATTTTATGGCTTAGAAACCATATCATGTTCTGACAGTACTATTTTATAATACTCTTCGTATTATATGCCTTGTACTTTATAACGAGTATTTCGATTGTAGCAGTACATTTCTTAGGCTTGAGAAAGAAGACTGTTCAATCAATATTTTTTATTGAAAACGCCTGTCTCTCTATTTTCTCAGCAACTCTGGTGAAACGAAGCATGCACAATTGACTGAGTAAAATAGCTATCTATTGTTTCAGCAACTCTAGAGATTGATTTCTTATTCTTGGGAAACAAAGTTGTCATGTTTATGCGGTTGTTAGAAACTAATCACTTCTTGTGAATTCAAGAAAGTTTCTAGTGACCTCTGGGCTAGCTGGCACTCACAATTAAGTCTATTATATGCGATAGAGACCTAGTCGACATCAGTCCTACATCTAAACTACAGTATATAATATTCCAATGCGCAGAGCCTATTGGGAATATAAGAACTACACTACACAGTAAGCCCCACACAGCTGGATTGCTGGGAGGTAGTCAGAGGCCACGCCACCTTTTTACACCACTCTGCAATCACACTTCCTGGCACCCTTCTGCTTGGGGGATAAAGTCCACTTTAGTCCTGAAGCCCTCAGGATGCAAGGGGACCTCATCGCCACATCACATGTGCGCCAAGAGGCGTATTTGCTGAGTGGTGGAAAAAGGGGAGTGGCCTCCGATGAGCTCTCGATTCAGAAAAGGGGGTGGTGATGAACAGAGTGTCTGAATTAAGCAGACCACTCTTACCCAGTCCAAAGATCAGGGCTTGATCCATCACTGTTATTTATCTCACTGCACCATCCCAGTTCAGAACCTGGCCATATGCAAATCAGTCTGTCCCTGGCCCAGTGCATCATGGAAACAGGGCAGACTAAACTACCAAGCCAATTCTTCAGCAGAAAGGAGACAAGCTACCGGGGACCGGTTTCTGGCATTTCAGCCGACGTCAGCCCGGCTTGCTTGAATCCTGATGGTGCAGTGAGAAAGGGACTCATGTCTGAGTATACCCTGCCACACCTATAGTGGCCAAAAACGATTCAGAAAAGGGGGTGGTGATGAACAGAGTGTCTGAATTAAGCAGACCACTCTTACCCAGTCCAAAGATCAGGGCTTGATCCATCACCGTTATTTATCTCACTGCACCATCCCAGTTCAGAACCTGGCTATATGCAAATCAGTCTGTCCCTGGCCCAGTGCATCATGGGAACAGGGCAGACTAAACTACCAAGCCAATTCTTCACCAGAAAGGAGACAAGCTACCGGGGACCGGTTTCTGGCATTTCAGCCGTCGTCGGCCCGGCTTGCTTGAATCCTGATGGTGCAGTGAGAAAGGGACTCATGTCTGAGTATACCCTGCCACACCTAGTGGCCAAAAACGATTCAGAAAAGGGGGGTGGTGATGAACAGAGTGTCTGAATTAAGCAGACCACTCTTACCCAGTCCAAAGATCAGGGCTTGAACCATCACCGTTATTTATCTCACTGCACCATCCCAGTTCAGAACCTGGCTATATGCAAATCAGTCTGTCCCTGGCCGAGTGCATCATGGGAACAGGGCAGACTAAACTACCAAGCCAATTCTTCACCAGAAAGGAGACAAGCTACCGGGGACCGGTTTCTGGCATTTCAGCCGTCGTCGGCCCGGCTTGCTTGAATCCTGATGGTGCAGTGAGAAAGGGACTCATGTCTGAGTATACCCTGCCACACTTATAGTGGCCAAAAACGATTCAGAAAAGGGGGTGGTGATGAACAGAGTGTCTGAATTAAGCAGACCACTCTTACCCAGTCCAAAGATCAGGGCTTGATCCATCACCGTCATTTATCTCACTGCACCATCCCAGTTCAGAACCCGGCTATATGCAAATCAGTCTGTCCCTGGCCCAGTGCATCATGGGAACAGGGCAGACTAAACTACCAAGCCAATTCTTCACCAGAAAGGAGACAAGCTACCGGGGACCGGTTTCTGGCATTTCAGCCGTCGTCAGCCCGGCTTGCTTGAATCCTGATGGTGCAGTGAGAAAGGGACTCATGTCTGAGTATACCCTGCCACACCTATAGTGGCCAAAAACGATTCAGAAAAGGGGGTGGTGATGAACAGAGTGTCTGAATTAAGCAGACCACTCTTACCCAGTCCAAAGATCAGGGCTTGATCCATCACCGTTATTTATCTCACTGCACCATCCCAGGTCAGAACCTGGCTATATGCAAATCAGTCTGTCCCTGGCCCAGTGCATCATGGGAACAGGGCAGACTAAACTACCAAGCCAATTCTTCACCAGAAAGGAGACAAGCTACCGGGGACCGGTTTCTGGCATTTCAGCCGTCGTCGGCCCGGCTTGCTTGAATCCTGATGGTGCAGTGAGAAAGGGACTCATGTCTGAGTATACCCTGCCACACCTATAGTGGCCAAAAACGATTCAGAAAAGGGGGGTGGTGATGAACAGAGTGTCTGAATTAAGCAGACCACTCTTACCCAGTCCAAAGATCAGGGCTTGATCCATCACCGTTATTTATCTCACTGCACCATCCCAGTTCAGAACCTGGCTATATGCAAATCAGTCTGTCCCTGGCCCAGTGCATCATGGGAACAGGGCAGACTAAACTACCAAGCCAATTCTTCACCAGAAAGGAGACAAGCTACCGGGGACCGGTTTCTGGCATTTCAGCCGCCGTCGGCCCGGCTTGCTTGAATCCTGATGGTGCAGGGAGAAAGGGACTCATGTCGGAGTATACCCTGCCACACCTATAGTGGCCAAAAACGATTCAGAAAAGGGGGTGGTGATGAACAGAGTGTCTGAATTAAGCAGACCACTCTTACCCAGTCCAAAGATCAGGGCTTGATCCATCACCGTTATTTATCTCACTGCACCATCCCAGTTCAGAACCTGGCTATATGCAAATCAGTCTGTCCCTGGCCCAGTGCATCATGGGAACAGGACAGACTAAACTACCATGCCAATTCTTCACCAGAAAGGAGACAAGCTACCGGGGACCGGTTTCTGGCATTTCAGCCGCCGTCGGCCCGGCTTGCTTGAATCCTGATGGTGCAGTGAGAAAGGGACTCATGTCTGAGTATACCCTGCCACACCTATAGTGGCCAAAAACGATTCAGAAAAGGGGGTGGTGATGAACAGAGTGTCTGAATTAAGCAGACCACTCTTACCCAGTCCAAAGATCAGGGCTTGATCCATCACCGTTATTTATCTCACTGCACCATCCCAGTTCAGAACCTGGCTATATGCAAATCAGTCTGTCCCTGGCCCAGTGCATCATGGGAACAGGGCAGACTAAACTACCAAGCCAATTCTTCACCAGAAAGGAGACAAGCTACCGGGGACTGGTTTCTGGCATTTCAGCCGTCGTCGGCCCGGCTTGCTTGAATCCTGTGTGGGGTTTACTGGATGTAAGGGGTGGGTTAGTTGGCCCCAGAGAAACCCTCAGTAGCATAGCGGGCATCATCCGCCAACCTAGAGAACACCAGAAGGTTTGTTTTCAGTGAACTGGTAAAAGGGGATGAGGCTTCCAGCGAGTTGCGTGGCTTCCTTTATTTTTTTTTAAATTTGGGGCTCTCTTCCCCATTCCCTGGGCTAGTCCTTTGCTTTTTTTAGTCTTTTAAAGGGGAGGGGGCCGTGCAGACAACATCCCCAGGCCAATTTCCGCCCTGTGGAACACATCCCCCAGGGCCCGGCCAATTATTTGTAAAAAATGTTTGTTTGTTTTAAGGGAGTGGGGCTAAGCGGCCCCCCTCCCGGGCCATATTTGGCCCTGGGGACCCCATTCCATGGGGAATGGCCATCTTTAAAGGGACCTCAGGGGGAGCCTGAAGGCCCCCACGATCCCGGGCAGCTCCTGCCTCCTGCGAGGGTCAGCATTGCTTTTTACTCCATTAACATGCAGCTCCCTGGGGGTAAAAAGTGCTCTTGCTTCTTCAAAGCGAGTACACTGTTTGCTGTGGGATGGCGGGAGCAGTGCTCCCGTCATCCCATAGCAAACTGCAATGTCCCGGGGTGGGCACCCCAGGGCCACGGAGGGCTCTTGAAGGGGGGCCAAACGAACTCCCTCCCATCGTGTTTAAAGGTCCAGGGAGGAGGTGGTCCCCAGGGCCTGCTGTCTGCAACAGACCATCGCATTTAAAAATGTATGTATGCCCCAGGAGATGGCAGTTAACAGAGCTGCGGGGGGCCGGAGCGACCAATGCATTTTAATAAAAATAAAGTCCGTGGGGGTGGCGGTCCCTGGAGCTGCAGGGGGGATGTGTGCCCCCCACATGTAATCAGTATGGCCCCAGGGGACCCGCAGCATATTTTGGATTTGCCACTTGGGACCTGACCCTCCCGGGGGCATACTTAAATGAAGAGCCGGAGACCGCACTTAATTTTTTTAATTTTTGGTGGGATTCACGCACCCAGTACAAATCCTGCCGATTCTTTTTTTGTAATGCTTTTTTGGGCGCTGTGGGTCCCTGCGGGAACCCTTTAGAAGGCCTAGGGGGTCAGGGTGTATCTTCCCTGCCCCTTTCCATATTTGTTATCATTTGTTTTCATTTTTCTTTGTGACTTGGTTAAACCGAGTCATAAGATGGCCGCCAACAAGTCCTGGTTTGAATTGTTGGCAGCCAACAACTTTTAGAGCAGCAGCTGCATTAAGCGGGCCATAAGTTTTGAAAATGTTGCAAAGATTTGTCAAACAGCGCTAAAGATATTGGTGAAAGAAAAATGCTTTTTGAATAGAAACAAGGTCCTAACTATAACAACCTACTGGCAACTGCCAGTAAGTAATATATATACAAATATTAGTTTAATTATAAGTTTTGTAAATAGATACATGTTAATATGTATGTATATATGTATGTGTGTCTATGTTTTTGAAAGTAGGTGTATTTGTTAGAATTGTTAACATATATATGAAAGATATTTTATTTTATTGGATTATGTTAGCATTTAATATAATTCATTTTTAAAATTTGAATATGTATATATATTTAAAAATCGATATTTTTGTTGTACATATTTTTGCCTCGATAATTTTGTAGGTCGATGTTTTCCTAGTCGATATTCTGTCAGTGAACTAAAAAGTACATCAGAGACAGTCAATGGTTAAAAAAAAGCTCTGGGTTGAGTTTGCTTGTTCCATGCTGTACTGCCGCTGTTTAGTACAGAGTTCGGGGTTACAATATTCTATGGCAGACAGTTGATGTTACTTATTTACACTTTATCCTGCAACTTTGTTTTCCATGTTCCTTGAGCAGGGTTCCCAGTTCCTAAAATGTTGCCCACTCTTTCAATCTAAACTAGCGCACTGTGTTACACGTAGGATATCGCTCAAGGGAAGTAGGGTCCCCCCTGACGAGTACTGTAAGCGTTTGTGGAGTGAATTCGATGTTATGACACTGAGGATTCAAAAATCACTAGATCAGGAGACTGAAGCTATTGCAAAGACTGCCGTTGATGAGTTCACTTGTAGCTGTTTGAACATTAAGACATGGCAGGAGCTGTGTATTTTGGATGGCTAATAGACTGCTTGAACTTATGATATGTGAGATGTATGAAGATTGTCAAACTGATCCTTAGGGCCATGTTCTCTGGGTTCAGTGCCGCAATGATGCGCTGCCTGTAAGAACGGACTCTCAGTTTGTCACACTCAGCCCTCTGTTTTGAACTGCGCAAGTCCATCAGTGCCGGGCAGATACATACGACATGCTCCAGGGATTCAACTGATTCCGCGCAACCCCTGCACTTTAGCTCGTCTGATGGGTAGTGCCAGGGAGCTATGCGTTTCAGCAAGTGCCACTCATCCTGTCTAAGTGCCAAACACCTCTGCTTTAGGCACAGGGAGTATGTGAAAGCAAGGTAGAGTGATGAGGAGACTGACTGATAGGAGTTAATTACTGTTGGATTTGCTTCTTAATACTCGTTTTGAATGTTTTTTTGCATGGATTGAGATACCACAGTTTGCTTGCTGGCAATTGCAACAAACAGTAGTTAATGTACCAGCTGTGTGACCCACTTAGGTTGCTGGAGCTGAAGTTCGTCCACGGCAGAGACTATAAGGAACTGGCTCTGGTCTGTCTCAGCTTGTGACACAGGTGGAGATGTAGTAATAATAATTGTGTATATTCATTTCTCTCATCAGCCTTGAAATGTCTGATCAGGTATGCTGCCCATTCTTGCTCCAAAATGTTTGCACTTCCCAGGCAGGTAGTTCCAATATTTTGCCTGTTTAGTAGCGCCCAAAAATTTCTTGGGTTCCGACTCTTACTTGCACAATAGAGGGTACCAGAAAATTATTGAAGATGCTGTTGTTTGTCATTTTGACATTCCTATGTATACATTTTGTGTGCAATTGTGTAGCATGACATGAAGTCTTCAGATCCTGTATGCCTCCTTGGTGCCATAAGGGCGAGTAACATTAATTATTAAATAACAATCAGTTACTGCTTAATTACCTTCCCACTCTACATCTCTACAAACCCAACAACCAGCACCTACAATTTGATCTAAAAATATAATAATTATGCAATTTACATAATTAAACATTAATGATCTAAATAATACTAAATTGATCAATTTTATATTAATTAATCATACTAATAATTATTATTAACAATTAAATTAAGAACTTTACATAACTCACAATTGCAAAGTAAATTTACAAATATTGTCTAGAATTACAAACAATATTTAGCATATGACATAAATATATGATCTAAAACACATTTTTAATAACTATGGGGCATATTAGCAAGGGTATTATCGCCGCTTTAGCAGCACTTTTTTATCACCCAATTACCAAGCTGTCGCTAACAGCAGTTAGCGACAGCTTCCAGATGATAGCGACCGGTTTGGGACCCGCTTTGCATGTCAGCGATATTTATCGCTAATGACATGCAAAGTGGGCGTACCCAAACTGGTAGCGACTGAAAGCAGTCCCTAACATAGCTCTGGCCTATTATCAATACCCGGTACAGATAATAAAAAGTGCGCTAACCCCGATTAGCTCCAGGATTTTACACCTGGCAAAGACCTGACTTAGCCATAATAGTCAATAGGAGGTGGATTCAATGGCTAAATCCCCACCTGCCTATTAGCAAGATTTTCCTTCGCAATAGGATTTTTATCGCTGGAAATCTTGCAGTAAACATGGGATTCGCTGCTATCACCATGGAGTTAAACATTGGTAATACTGCGTTATGTCCGCAATAAAATCCAGCGATAGGAGGTGATAAAAAAATCATGTTAAGCGCGGTTTGCGATAATTTTCGCACTTTGTTGCTAATATGCCCCTATATTATTTAAATCGAGTATAAAAACACAGATATGATTGAAAGAAATATTACTTACCAAAACATTTGAGTTTCTTCTCAACGATATGTTTGCATCACACTATTTATTCGTCACAATATTAAGAACTCAATATTTGTATAGCTCAATGTTTATAATTAGCTATAGTTTGTGCAAATACTTGTGAAGGTGGCTGAGAACAAACAAAAAAGGCTCCCTTGGCCTGCACTTGCGAAGCCTCATCCAGTCATCATCAGGCACAGGCAGATGAAAAAGAACCTATAGGGCATAAATACAAGGCCATCCACATGTCCATAAAAAGGCTTTTAGTTGAGCACCGCTAAAATGGACACAATTCATTCAAATACAATTCTCAGTTTTCTGCTGCACACCAGCCAACAAGCAATAGAGCACTACTATATAATCACTAATCAAGAAACACAATACCAGAACATGGAGAAAATATATACAGATCTCCACCACCGCAAAAGGAAATTGGTGTTACATTCTTATCCCTTTAATCTCTACATGGGCCTGTACTAAATTACTGAGTCTAAACTCCAAGACAGCTAGTATAACAAAAAAAACGGAAAGAACATTGATGGTGCCAGCCCTCCCTCAACATCAGCCCAGCAACAGATTTCCACATTACTGAACTGAACGTATTTGATTTTCTTAAAAGATACACATTTTCCAAGGAAGAAGGATGATGTATCCAAAATATCAATCAGGGTGGATGATGGTGATGCTGAATAGGCCAATGAAATGTGCATGATGATACTGGAAAGGCAATAGTTAAATAGATTCCATGAAGTAACAATTTTATGTTGTGTGACTTCTCATGTTGACGAGCATTCCAATTCGAGAACAAGTAGAAAGGGACAAATAAGTTTGTATACAAATATGTTAAACTAATTCCAAGCTGCATAAAGCAGTGGATATTGCCATGGATGCCTAAACCAAAGAAATGCACTTTTATCAAGTTTGGTGAAGTAGTTGATGTTGCGAATGGAAGATCAAAGTTCAAGAGCAATTAAAGAAACTTGGCCAAGTAAGAGATGTGCAAGTAAGCTGAGAGCGGGGGGAATTGCAAAAATGTCTTGTTTTAGATTTAGGCATGATGACTATGTTATGTTAAGCTAGGCACTCAAGCAAGGTATTTTACTTATTGTGCACGGGGCAAATGGGAATACTTTGCCAAGCTTTGGAAAAATGATGGAAGCAGGGTAATATAAGAGATGTGCTGATGTTATTAACATTATGGGCCTGAATGTGATGTTGGTCAGAGTTGCCTCCGACCGACATCTCAGTCTGCGGTCCCACCCGGAGCTAGTGCGGTCGTCATAAACTGGAGACAGCACAAGTTCCCATATATAGATTTGAGTTACTGTAAATCCCTGATGGTGCCTGCCACACTGTGCTGGAATTTACAGGGGGGCACCACAAGTGCCTCCTGGCCCACAACTGGAGGCCATTGGGAGATGGGTGCCCTGCTAGGGCCCCCAAAGTTGCTTCCCAACAGGCATTCCATGGTGGAAAGCCTGTTGGAAACCAACATCATAATTCCAGTGGCGGAAATGCTATCCTAAAGGGACTAAGTGGTGGTTCAGACTGGCTGACGGGCTCCATGAGCCTGCCAGAAGGCAGTCAGATTAACCGGCTCCAACGAGAGGTCGTAGGCGTACTGACCAACATCCTAATCAGGCCCTAAGTATTGAGAAAAAGTCGGTAAACCACATTGTAAAGATACAACTGATGGTAAAGATAAGGGTGTGCTCTAAGACACAGGTTTTATGCACACAGCAGAGAGGCTTACAGAAATATTGCAAATTGTAAAATGTTAAACTTTTGTTTTATCAACATCCTCAATGTGCATTACGTCAGCCAACCTACTAATGTAAGCTGGAGATGAACATTGTAGTGAAAGTGCATAAGGTCTTGGTTAATGTTTATATTTAAAATAGGTATCAAGTCTACTGGGTTATAGACATCTGAGGGATCTGTATTTAAATCAAACCTTAATCCCTCTGAACGGTTCATGCTAGGGAATATACCTCTGGCAATCACACTATAAAAGAGTAACATTTATGACCTACATCACTTATCTATGTTGTAGGTATTTTTTCTAGTATTAAAGCACAACATCCAGCAGCTTCTCTGTGCTGTAGGTGTTTTGTCTTGAAGAACAACAACACATCCAGCGGCTTTGTAATCCCTACCTTGGTTTCATCTCATACTTCAAATGCTTCACTTGGTCATACCATGGAAACATCTGTCTGGATGCAAATGGTGATGCCATAAGGAGCAGGAGTAGGATCGCTGTGCTGGTGTGCCCATTTCGTTGATATGTAGACCGAGAGCAGTGTGTTCTGCCTTTGGCAGTTCATTTGCTTAATGATGGACTTTGTTATGTCTGGGTAACAATGGCCTCAAATGGTGTTGAGTGGAAGGGCATGTACTCAGTGATGTATTCATGCTGGCGAGTTTGTAGGGATGTTTCTTTCATAATGGGCACAGATTCGTATATTTAATTAATTGAAACTCTTTTGCTAGCACCCCACTGGCTCTCATAGGTCGCTTTGCGTTGGAAGGCCTCTTACTTCTTATGTTCTATAGTAGCAGCAACTGCTAGGTTAGGCCATGAGAGTCATTCTGCATTCCGTGGCACGGTGCACATCTGGCATTTGCCTCAAAATATACGGATTTACACATAGTAGCCAGGGAAAATTGTAAAAGTAAAACGGGCACTGAGGCTGTTGTTGCACATTACTACCTCTTGCATGGAATAAAACATGTGATTTGGCCTGGAAAATGACCTGATACCATTTACCGGGATGTTTTAGCACACTCATGGCCATAGGGACATAGAATGAAGCCCTAAGACTTTTAAAAGTCATTCAATTTTAAATGTCCCCAAAACATTTTACTTCAATCGAGCATGTGGTCAGTGTCTACTTTTGCTCAAAAGGGCACCTGCTCGCAGATTTGGTCAATCTGATACTGATAAAAACATATTGCACATAACAAATTGTTAAATGTATTTGAAAATAAATACAAGTTACAGTTTATCCAATAGTTCCGAACTCGTTTCAGAAGGATAGCCATACTCCCAAGGGCGCTGGAACGTGTTACAGCTAATAATACCTCAGAAGCTTTAAGAAGGTCATTTAATTGGTGTTTCACAAAGAAAAAGATATACTTTCCCCGGGGACTCGTTTCTCCGCAGACATATCTCAGTGTACTCTAAAAACAAATAATCACTTATACATTGCAGCAACTTCAAATGTAATAGAGGCTGTTTTAATAGCTACAAACTCGGTGCAGGGGATCTCCTCTTTACCTTTTACAGGAAAATATTTTACAGCTTTATTGCTGTGCTTGTAGAAATATCTAAGCTATAGCAAGCTAAATAAAGTTGCTGAATAGGAGTTCTGGCGACTAAGATGTTTAATTTAGTCTCTTATGAATTTAAAAGCCGAAAGCTGCTCTGAGCGTTATCTGGAGATTCATTTTTAAAGGTGAATTTTTCACTAGTAAATATTATATATGAAACTGAAGACGCATTTCACTTTGAAGCACATATCCTACTTAACCGCGGATGGTTGTCCTGCAAAACAAAACGCCAAATGTTATTCTCAAGAAATGTAACTATCAGAAGGTGAAAGTGTCAAACTAAAACCATTTGATTTTACGCCTGCAATAGAATTACATTTGCTGGAGAAACTGGACAAGTCAAACAGAGCAATTAATTGTATGTGATGCTACATTTCTGGCTTGTTGCCCATCGTTTACTCATTCATCGTGAATTTTCAAATGCGTGTCAGTAAGGAAAGCCATACATTTGTTGGGCCTCATTTATGAGAAATGACGCATCGCTGCGTGAAAGCAGTGATGCGTCACTTCTCAGTGCGCACTCCTTGCGTCATGATTGATGCGTCATATTTATAATATGATGCATCATGTCGCAAGGAGTTACAGATACGTCAGTATTTCTGACGTATGTGTAGGCGCAAAAGTGACGCATTGCTGGAGTGTGTCACAAAAGTGACGCAACTCCAGCAATGTGTACTTTCACATGGGCAAGTTCCATGTTGTTAGTGCCTGCGTCAGTCTTACGCCTGCCATGAAGCAGGCATAAGATTTTGACGTATTAGTGGCCAAGAAATGGCACAGTGAAATCTTATAGATTTCACTGCGTCACTTCCATGACCCTTTCTTGCGTCAGAACGCCCCCCCTTGCATACATCATACCTGGCGCAGGTATAATGTGGCGCAGATGCGTCACTTTGTAAATATAGCGCAACAAGGCGCATTTTTTACGCCAGTGGTGCTTCACAAAAGTCACGCACTGGTGGCGTATAAGTGACGCACAGCCTTATATATGAGGCCGGTAGAGTCTAACTCCTTTAAATGCCTTGAAAATTTGAAAATTGAATGAAAATAAAAATATATATATATATATATATATTCACAGAAAAAACCATAGGTTATAGTGGATATATAGTTAGGAATTTGCATTTACAAAACCTTGAAAATTCAATGAAAAAACCATTGGTTTTAGGCCATATATAGTTAGGGATTTGCATTTACAAAACCTTATTTTACTCGCATAAAACCATTGAAATTCCATATATAGTTATAAGCGCTAACTATATATCGCGCACCCGCAATCCACTGCTGATGATGTCACATATTACATCATTCATGACATGGTTAGTGACATCACTGATGACATCACTGATGACATCTCAAATGACATCACTGATGACATCACTGATGACAACATCCAGTGACTGTATGTTTCTGTAAAGTTAAAATATGTCTTACATATTGAAGAATGAGTGGATGTATAAGTGTCTGGATGAAGGATTTAGTAGGTGCATGACTGACTGTATGAGTGAGTGATTAAATGTGTCTCACTGAGTGCATGGGTTAGTGACTAAACTGTTTTAATTTGTGCATCATTATATATGTTGTTCTACAAACTGCTGCATATGTTGATCAGTAGCTATATGAGTAACTGTATGGGTTATTCATTGGTTGTCCAAGTATTTGTATGGGAAACTGAGTGTGTGTGTATGGGTGGCTGGGAGGTGTGTGACTCTGTACATAGATGTGTGAGTAGTTGATTCACTATATGTATGGATTCAAAAGTGTATGTGGAAACAGCTGTTGACTGTGCATGAGTGTATTAGTGAGTGAATGGATATCTCAGTGCTATATGTCAAATTAAGTACATATGTAAAACACAGTACATGTGAGAGTTGACATCTATAAATAACTGTGCATAAGAGCCAGTGAATGTGTGAGTGGCTGTATGGATCATTGTGAACATGTATCAGAGATTGTATAAAAGAGTAAAGTAAATATGTGTTAGTATATGTTTGAATAAGTAAGGTGTGTATAACTGTATAGTTGAGAAAATGGAGGTGTGATTGATTTTTGGCATAACTGACTAGGTGTGTGAGTAACTCCATGGATGAGTGACAGTCTGTGACTGTCTGTTTACACTGATTGTATCTAAGGTTATATTAGAGTCTGAAGAGGTTCATGGTATTATCACATGAATGATATCATCAGTGATGTTATCAGTCATGTCAAATGAGATGTTTTCAGTGATGTCATCAGTGATGTCATTTGAGATGTCATCAGTGATGTCATCAGTAATGTCACTAACCATGTCATGAATGATGTAATATGTGACATCATCAGCAGTGGATTGCGGGTGCGCGATATATAGTTAGCGCTTATAACTATATATGGAATTTCAATGGTTTTATGCGAGTAAAATAAGGTTTTGTAAATGCAAATCCCTAACTATATATGGCCTAAAACCAATGGTTTTTTCATTGAATTTTCAAGGTTTTGTAAATGCAAATTCCTAACTATATATCCACTATAACCTATGGTTTTTTCTGTGAATTTCATTGGTTTTTTAATAGCAAATATGAAAAGCTTTAAAATGTCAAGTACGTGATAGATAAAAACATTTTCGTATTTATGCACGCTGATGTGCTTTGAACGCTGCCCCCCTCCCCCCCTCTTTTCTCTTAGTAGTACTCTCTCTTTGCAGATAGTGAACGGTAGTTAACGCAGGCCTTTGCCCCCGTTGTAATCCGTCGTGCCTGCTTGTCTCTCCATTTGATTGATTGTTATCCAAGCATTTACTGTTTTAGAATTGGTTCTCTTTGGATCATTCTCTATTTACAAACAAGCACAAAGTCGCAATACTCTGTTTAGTCTTTGCAGATAGTGAAAAATCGTGTAAAAAAATAAAAGTAATCGAGCAAAATCAGTAGGCCACTAATTGGATCTCTTTTTGACCTCGCTAAAATAGAAATATTAGGAACAACCCTTCATGAGAAATACGAAAATAGTGAGATGAACTGAGCTCCACACCATGAGGGCTGCAAGACAGCTCGACTCCTTCACCCACCCCGCCCAAAATAACGACAAACCCTATGCAAATATTAAAAATATAGACAACACACCAGCAAAGAAACAGGGTAAAACATTTTATTAAATAACTATTTACATAACTATTTTATACTTTTTATTGCCCGATCCAGCTAGCTCAATCGATCGAGCATGAAACTCATGCACTCTGATAGCAAGCGTTGCTACTGATGCTATGCAGACCAAAACTGGTTTTCAGTTTGTACATTTTTCTAGATTTTTCAATCCAAGGTTGGTTGACTTTGTAGAACGATGGCTTCAGATTTTCAACATACGGTGTGGTGGCGCGGACTGGGAGGGGGCGCTTCGCTCCTGCCCCCTCCCCAAGTAAGATTTTCATACGTGAAAGTACGTTAATGGTTTTGGTCCCTGAGTTGCTTCAATGTCACTGCCATTCTCAAATGGCATAAGTTCTGGATGTTGGGTGCCATAGTTAAGAGTTCTGAGCAGTGCTTGTAACACTGTCTAAAGCTTATTTCCACCTACTGCAGCTTCACTATTCTCAAAGTAAGTGAGTGTCGTTTGTGGACCTGACTGCATTAGAAAACAATGTGATATGTTACCTTCCTAAACAGCTTGACGGAGGCCCCTGAGGGGCGGTGTGATGGCCATGGACTCGGAGAAGACGCTTGGCTCCGACACCCTCCCAAAGTCTTATAGCACTGGTGTAGCCTGAGATCGCCCCCGACATAGGCGGCCGGCTCCCGGGGTCCGGCGGAACTTTTTGCCTTTTGATGACTCTTCAATTCTGGACCTTGTCCCACAATCCGTTTGACCTGAAGACACTCTGTAGTGGGGCGCCCCTTTACCGTTTCAGTTGCCATTCCGCCCGCTTTTGCTACACTGTGCCTCTTCCGCCATTCAGCTGTTTACCGCCCGCTCTTGCGACTACAGTTGTAGTTGAGTTGCTCCCGCTCTTGCGGTGCAGCGATAGGCGGCTGCCACAGGACTCTCAAAATGGCGGCCGGCTCTTCGGTTTTGGGCCTGGTCCACTAAAATGGCCCTGGGACACCTTTGAACTCGGACGCTTCCCTGATAGGGCTTGGGTCCCATTCTCGAAAGCGTCCCCTCAGCCGTGAAGATTCTACAAAAGTCTTGGGGGCCTCCGACTCCCGCAGGCTTCTGGTGGGGAGCGGCTGCCATGATTGCTCGTGGAATGGCCACGACGGAGCTACGAGATGGTAGTGCTCTCATGCTGACGCCAGCTTTAGTCTGAAACATCCAGAAACACTGTAGACTACCAATTCGATCAGTTCCGGTAGCGCCCCAACATGACCCGGAAGAGAAGAACTTGCCCTCCCCTCTTTGACTGATGGTTCTTGTTGCCTGTCCCCTCTGTTGTCATTTAACAGAACTTTTTGGACTGCTGAAAGGGGTTGTGTTCCGAACGCTGGTTGGTGGAGACATTTTGACTATATTCTTGACCTACGTTATCGCGTAATGCGTTATATGACACGCCGCGTTAGCGCACCCGGAAGTGATCCGAGGCGCGGCGCGCAGCGCGTAACGTAAGCATAACAGGTCATGTGACTTGTTAATAAAACTTTTCATTGGTTCATTTTGCTTTTGTTACTTTAATGATGAAAAGCTTGGTCATATGACCTAAAAATTACGCTTTTTATTGTTTTCGAACATTATTTTTTTTAAAACATATATGTTATAATATTCCAGGCTAATGTACTTTCCCGGAAAATTTACAACTGTCCTGCAAGTAAAATATATTCCTTTTTCGAGAAAAAGGGCGTTTCTTCCTTCCATGACGGAGCCGTTGAGTAAAAGAGATTCGGCCTGCTGTCTTAGTCGCCAATACGCCTGATTATCAGATTCTTATCGATCACTTTATGTTGCAGAAATGAAAAACACAACTGCCCTTGACCATTTATCTTTACTGCGTTCCTACATATTATACCTTTTATCCGTCATGTAATTGGACTGCTTTATTTCACTTGCCTTTTACTGATTCGAAAACAGTGACTAAAAGTAAAAACTTTACCAATGTAAATACTACTACCGTGTTTTGTTTTAAAAACCTTTATTGTGAAAATGTCAGTATACAAATACGGGCCTATAACCACGTGGGCCGGCCACGGAGCAAACTGAAATCGTATATGATGAGGAGACATTTACACTGTAGAGGAACGTAACGAGCGGGCCATTAGGTTGCAAGAACAAAGGTGTCTAAAAGTTGCGGAATCGGTGGACGTACATTTTGTAATTAAAATACGACAGGGCCACTTACAATAACATTTTCTAGATATACATTTGCGGGCAAGGAGTTACGAGTCCCATTTATACCGGCGCCATTTTGTGCGAGGCCGGGCAGGTCCAAGATATAGTCAAAATGTCTCCACCAACCATCGGCCAGACCAGAACCCCTTTCGGCCCTTTATGCTACAAGATGGTGTCTTCCATTCAGAAAATATTGTTGGCAGCATTTTGAAAGGAAACAGAAACAGCCGTTCTCCTAGTGAGTTTCACATTGTTACATTTAGGAAGAATGTTGAAGAGTAGTATGTGGAAAATCTGAAGCCATTTTTCTACAAACTCTCAATCAGACTTGGATAGAAAAAAAAATCCTGAAGAATGTACAAACTGAAAACCAATTTTTGTCTGTATAGCATCAACAGCAACGCTTGAGTCAGCTTTGTGTCAAGCCGCCATTTTCATTCAATCAATAGCGTCCCCCTGCACACATTCAGGGACCTGGTCGTGTCTTCAGATGAAACGGATTGTAGGAAAAGAAGCAGAAAGGAAAAGGAAAAAAGTTGCGCCGGACCTCGGGAGCCGGCCGCCTATGTCATGTGCGACCTTTGGCCACACCAGGGCAATAGTGAAGCTGCAGCAGGTGCAAATAAGCTTCAGACAGTCTTACAAGCACTGCTCAGAAATCTCAACTGAGGCACTCAACATCCAGGACTTGCCATTCAGATCTTGGCGCCTTGTGCTGGTTCTGACCTATTCACACATCGGTCCACTACTGACATCACCTCATAAGCCAACGGGGCACCCCACGCCGACTTTCGGCGCAGCATTGTAGGATGGCCACACCAGTGCGGCAACTTGCTGGACCAACCTCGGTGCCATCCGGATCTCGGCGCGTTCGACTCACTGTACCGCAAGAGTGACCGCAACTCAGCTGGACACGCCGTCTTTCGGCGCAGCATTGTAGGATGGCCACACCAGTGCGGCAATTTGCTGGACACCACCTCGGTGCCATCCGGATCTCGGCGCGTTCGAGTCACTGTACCGCAAGAGTGACCGCAACTCAGCTGGACACGCCGTCTTTCGGCGCAGCATTGTAGGATAGCCACACCAGTGCAGCAACTTGCTGGACACTAACTCGGTGCCATCCGGATCTCGGCGCGTTGTGCTGCCTTCGGCCTATTCGCACATCGGTCGCTACTGACGCCGCCTCACGTGCCAACGGATTTTCTACGCTTTTTGTAGCCCTATGCCGCATAACAGGTCATGTGACTTGTTTATAAAACTTTTCATTGGATCATTTTACTTTTGGTTTCCTAAAGATGGAAGGCTTGGTCATATGACCTAAAAATAACACTTTTCATTGGTTTAGAACATTTTTTTTTCCCAAACGATGAAAGCCCCACCTTGTTTCTGGATCATTCAGACTGAAGCTGGCGTCAGCATGAGAGCACCACCATCTCGTGGCTCCGTCGTGGTCATTCCGCGAGCAATCATGGCAGCCGCTCCCCACCGGAAGCCTGCGGGAGTCGGGGGCCCCCAAGACTTTTGTAGAATCTTCACGGCTGAGGGGACGCTTTTCGAGAATGGAGCCCAAGCCCTAGCAGGCAAGCGTCCGAGTTCCAAGGTGTCCCAGGGCCATTTCAGTGGACCAGGCCCAAAACCGAAGAGCCATCCGCCATTTTAAGAGTCATGTGGCAGGCGCCTATCGCTGCACTGCAAGAGTGGGAGCAACTCAACAACATGGTGAGCGAGACTCTGTAGCCGCAAGAGTGGGCGCAACTCAGCTGGATGGCCGCCACCTGGGGAGGCCCGTTCACGCCGCCTCCCCCCCCCGGGCCGCCGCACGCAAATTTTCGGAGCAGCATTGTAGGATACCAAAACCAGTGCGGCAGTTTACTGGACATCACCTGGGTGCCATCAACATCTCAGCGCGTTCTGCTGCCTTGGGACTATTCGCACAACAGACCGCTACTGACGAGGCCTCCCCCCGCCCCACCCGGGACGCCCCACGCCAATTTTCGGAGCAGCATTGTAGGATCCCAAAACCAGTGCGGCACCCAGGCGACATCACCTGGGTGCCGTCCAGAACTCTGCACGTTGTGCTGCCTTGGGACTATTCGCACAAAAGACAGCTTCTGACCATTGTTGCTTTTTTGGGTGAAAAATGTTTAAATGTTTTTACAGTTTTTGTTCTGTTCATTATAGTTAAATGTTAATAAAGTTTTAAAATCTAACTTTGTTGGAGTGCTATATATGTTTAAAAAATTGGGTGAATGGGGCCTTGAATCGGGTTATTGTCATGTGTGGGCTTTGCAAGTGTACTGCTACAAGATCGGACATTTCAAACTCAAATGCACGTTCTTTTTCTTACCTTTCCGAAGCATGGAGCGCAATAGCAGGCAGAGAAAGGGTGATGCACGTGTTGAACACTGCCTGGCCTGGCAAGTTGCTGGCAGTGCCCCCCCCGCCCGCTCCTGAAAGAGGGCACACACACACCGCCGCCCCGAGTACTTCACAAATCTTTAAAAGACCATGCGCTTGTTCATGAGGCTTAAATGGTTTATCACCCCTTCTAGAACCCCTGCATCGACCCTCTGACGTTTCCTGGAAGAATTAGCACGTAACACAATACCAAGCCCTGTCAGCTGAAACCCCCGAGAAATCATGGGGCATATTATCAAGGGGGTTTATTTCCGCTTTTTGGGCTTTAAAAGCCAAAAAAAAAGAGATAAAATTATCTCCCTATTACCAAGCTGTCGCTAACACCAGTTAGTGACAGCTAAAAGGAGATAGCGACCATCTTGGGCCCCGCTTTGCATATGTTATGTTATGTTATGTTATGGGGGGGTTTTGTATAGCGCTCAGATACTCCAGCGGAGTGTCCCGGCGCTTTCAGACCAACAGGTCAGCAGCTAACACATAACACAACAAAGAAAAAAGGAGCAGTAGGAAGAGTAGAAACACCAGACTAAAGACCAAACAACCAGGTTTTAAGTCCCTTCCTAAAGGCAAGCAGATTGGCGGTGCTGCGGAGTGACAGGGGGAGAGTGTTCCAGAGCTGGGGAGCAAGACGTTTGAAGGAGCGTCCACCAGTCCGAGCCTTCTTCACCACTGGAACCACCGCAAGAGAGAGAGTTTCTGATCTCAGAACCCTGGTGGGTTTATAGAAGGCTAGCCTTTTCTGAATATAAGTCGCTCCAGTAGAATATAGTGCCTTGTGGGCCAAAGTGAGGGCCTTGAAAGCAATTCGCTTTCTGACAGGGAGCCAGTGCAAGGTGGATAAAAGATCAGAGGCACTGGCCCGGCGGGGGAGACCATAAATGGCGCGGGCGGCCGAATTCTGGACTACCTGAAGACGCTGCATCAGGTAGTCAGGCAGACCCAGGTAAAGAACATTGGAATAGTCCAGCCTCGATCCTATGAGGGCATGGACGGTAATCTTACGATGGTCAAAAGAGAGCAGAGGGAGAAACCTCCGCAACATCCTGAGCAAGCCAAAGCAGACGCCCACAAGGCCAAGAACTTGGGCTTTCATGGTCAGGCCATTATCAATTTTAACCCCCAGATTTTTCGCCACGGTGGAGGAAGATGCCGGTGGAAACATGTCATGCGGCCACCAATCCTGCCAGCTCGGGTCGGATTGGCACCCGAAAAAGAGCACCTCAGATTTTCCAGATTATCAGTGATATTTATCACTAATGACATGCAAAGTGGGCGTGCCAAGATTTTAGCGACTGGAAACAGTCCCTAACCATCGCTATCTCCTATTACCAACTTTTGGAGATATTCGCGCTAAGCGCGAATATCTCCAAAACCTAACACCTGCCCTAAGCAGTTTTAGCCATGTTATCCAATGGGAAGTGGATAACATGGCTAAGAGCATTTGCTGGATAATGCATGAATATCGCTGACTTTTCAACGATATTCATGCATTGCGGCCGTTTTTTATCGCATTTGCGATAAACCTTGCTAATAGCAAGGTTTATGTGCGATAAAATTCGCCGATGTGCGGCGATAATTTTTGTCTCTAAACAAGTTAGAGACAAAAATTATCGCTAGTTGTTGGTAATATGCCCCCGGGTTTTTGCTTGCAGGAATCGGGAGGCGGGAGACTAGCACTAAAATCAGTAGTCTCACGCCTGAATCGGGAGGGTTGGCATGTCTGGATACTCTACAGCTGGGGCCATAAACTACATCCGCAGGGCTAGGTGATAGCCTAGGTCCGGCCTGGACAATCGGACACAGATGAAGAGGAGTGTCAGAGGGTGCGGTAGTGAATAGGGTGAAAGGGAGGTGTCGGGCGGGCACAGGGTGTGATTCTCAGAGAAGAGCAGCGCAGATGAGGGGGGCGGAGCTAGCCGGCGTCGATGGCGGACGCGTGAGCCCTCGGCTCCTCGCAAAGCTCCAGAATTATCCTGCTTAAATATCCTTAATGGGCTCGAATTGGCTTTAACTTGCCGGGAACCATCTGCTGGCACCCCGGGCACTCCGAAGACCCTTCTGGCTGGCTGCGGTGCGTGAATTCCTGTACATCCCGGGGCATTGTGCCTGGTGGCGCGCCTGTGGCGGACTAGGCCGAGAGCAGCGGGCTATCCTGGTGAGGTGGCCGGGCGACGTCACTGTACGTGCGGCCATACCTCCGGCGGCTGTCGCACGCCGTGCAAGCCGCGGCAAGATCGACGCGAACACTGATTTGTGAGGCCCTCTACCTTACTGCCCCGCACTGCCCTGGTGGGTGAGGGGACTGGAGAAGCAGCGGCGCGACGAAACATCTAAACTGAGGCACCGCGCCACGTGGTGGGGCGACATTGAACCTGGCGTGGTAACCTGGCTAACTTGCACAGACTACGGGAGGCTGTGCCTTCTCCTCTGAGGCTGCGGAGGGACGTATCACCTGGGACAGCTGAAAAGGACAGGTCCCTGTCTGGCACCGGACCGTTCTGAAAATTGCGTACGGAGAGGCGTTGTCCGCCATTGTCGCCGCCATTTTTCTACGCATCGGATACCAGACCGCTGGCACTGAGGTATCGTGAACTGTGGTGGACACTTCTTTGCAGGGCACTGCCACGCATCGTGAACACAATGGGGAAGACCGAGGCGAACCAGGGGAAGATCTCCTTTGAACGGCGCCGCCCGAAAGGTGCAGAGGCTCCGGCACCGGACTCATCGCCGAAGGGTGCGGCAGCGGCTCCGACCCAGGCTCCGACGGAGCTCCGGGACATGTTGGCAGCCATGGAGAAAGGCATTCAGGAGAGTATTGCGGCGGTGGGCACCAAAATAGACGCTCTGTCGTACAGGATGGACCGTATGGCAGAGCGTGTGGACAAACATGCGGAGCGTCTTGACATGGCGGAGCGTCGGCTCACTGAGGCCGAGGAAGCCCAGATGGAGTGGGACAAGGAGCGCAAGCAATTCGACAGACTCCTGACAGTCATCAGGGACAAGACAGAGGACCTGGAGGCACGTTCCCGCAGATCCAATCTACGCATCACGGGAGTGGCGGAATCCACGCAAACGGGGAAAATGGAATTTTATGTGGAGAAACTCCTGAAGGCACTCCTGGGAGAGGAAGTCTTTTCCCCCATGTTCATTGTGGAACGCGCCCACCGCTCGCTGGGCCCACAGCCCCAGCCTGGCTTGCCACCTCGCCCCATAATCGCGAAACTGCTCAACTATCGCGACCGAGACACTGCCCTGAGAGTGGCGCGAGAGAAGGGCCAACTCCAGCATGAGGGCATGAATATCTCCCTCTACCCGGACTTCACAGCCAAGGTGCAGGAGGAACGGCGGCAGTTCGCGCCCTACAAGAAGCAGCTCAGGACGCTAGGCCTGGACTACGCCATGTTGTACCCGGCCAAACTCCGGATTAATACTGGTGGGAAGTCGTACTTCTTTACAGACCCGAAAGAACTGCATAAGTCCCTTAAGACCTGGATGCGGGAAAGGAAGGAGAACCGGAGTGGCCGGGAAGACGAGGAGGAGGTATCTCTGGAGGAACAGGATTGAACGCCGGCGGCGGGAGGGTTCGACCCTCTACACACGAATCTGATTTCGGACCTGGACAATATGGGCACCCCGGCCTCACAATGGCGCCTGATCCACGATTTTGGAAAGGACAACCTGGTTACCCTATGATGCTGGTAAGGGGGTGTGTGCCTGGTGGCAGTATACACAGAACCGGGGGAGCCGGACAGAGGGGTGCTGAGTGACACTTTTCACCATGCCATGAGCAATGACTCTTGAATGGAGCTGAGAGGGGGGCAGTACTTGCACTATTTTGGAACAGTCGGGGGAGTACTGCATTGGTGCGCTCTGCCCTCGAGCTTTTGGTTGGTGCTGCTCTCTGAGGAGTGGGTGTCGGACTATTTGACACTACACCGACAGGGGGTACATGGGGGGGGAGTGTGGGGTCTGCCTGGCCAGGTTGGGGGAGGTCGGCTGTGGGTGGGTAGCTGTTCTTGGGGTGGGAATTGGTCTCGGGGTGGGGAGGGGGGGTGTTTGGTTGGGGTTGTTGACGGGGTCTGCCGGTGAAGTGTGTGAATTGAAGTGTTCTGCTGTCCTTGTCTGCGTGCGCCGGAGGGCGCTTATGGGTCGGGGTGCCCTACTGTGTCCTACACTACCCCATCTTCTGGTCCACGATCTGAACCCACTTAGCAATGGCTGATACAACACCAACTCTGAACGCACACACCCGGAATGGGCTGAATTTAATGACCTGGAACGTGCGGGGTCAGAACGACTTCCGCAAAGTAAGGAAAGTCCTCAGCTACCTTAGCAGACATCACATTGACATAGCTCTACTGCAGGAGACACACCTACCACTCTCCAGCAGAATGCTCAAATCCAGGGGATTGTCAGGTAATACTGTGGCGGCGGGTTTCACCACGCATGCCCGAGGGGTGTTAATTTGGGTCAATCCGAAGTCACAGTTGCGACTCATACCGGTGCACGCAGATCCAGATGGGAGATATGTCCTGGCGCGATGTGTGGGTAAGGGGATGGACATACTGATAGTGAACGTTTATGGTCCTAACTATGATCACCCTGAATTCTATAAAACACTGGCAGCTATTGCAAGAACGCATGCACAGCCTTGGGTACTGTGGGGCGGGGACTTTAACTTTGTGTTTGACCCATCACTGGACCGCTCTGCGGGCCCTGCCCGGAGGCCGGTGGCCTCGGCCACGTACATGGCGGCTGAGATGGTTAAATCTGACTTGCTGGATGTTTGGAGGGAAAAGCACCCGAGGGCGGGTGGGTTTACACACTACTCTGCGTTTCACGACGTACACACCAGGATAGACTACTGGCTGGCTACTCCCCCGGTACTTAATAACATTCACACGTGCACAGTCCTCCCACGCACGCTCTCAGATCATGCCCCTATTCTCCTCCACCTTGCAACGCCCAGGAAGGGGATCCCGGCCTTCACATGGCGGTTCCCGCCCTTTGCACTGCTAGACGAGGCCTTCCGGGGGGAAATGGCGGAGGCAATAGAGCAGTTCTTTACTACTAACATAGGCACGGTGGATGACTTCTTTACGGTATGGGAGGCATTTAAGGTATACATCAGGGGGGTGGCGATGTCGAAACATTCGGGTGTGCTGCGATCTATACGCAGGGACCTAACTGCCCTGGAAACGAAGATGGCGGATCTGGAGGCGGAGCAGCTGCGGCTGGGCGGCGAAACGGGAGATGGAGAGATGTCCCGACTTCTGTCTGAGTTTCAGGCGCTGGCGGATAGAGAGGTCCTTTACATGGGCAAATACGCCACGGCGAGACAATATGGGGAGGGTGAGAGGCCAGGAGCGCTCCTGGCACGTATGGCTCGTAACTCCAGACGACCGCTGGTCATAGAAGGTCTGAGAACTCCGGAGGGAGACACGGTGACCGATGAGGAGCAGGTGCTCCAGACATTCAGGAGCTACTATGCGGAACTATACCGAACTAAAACATGTGGAGTGGAGGGTGAGATGGAGGATTACCTAGACCATATAGCCATGCCGTTCCTCAAGAACTCGGACAGGGAATTCTTAATGGCCCCCTTCCACCCAGACGAAATAGTAGAGGCACTGGCAAGCATGCGCTCGGGCAGTGCACCGGGCACGGATGGCCTCACGGTTGGGTTTTATAAGGCATTTAAGGACATGCTGTTGCCACACTTGATCACCCTGTTTGATGCCATCTGCGAGAACGGTGAAATGCCGACCACCATGCGCGAGGCGCTACTAATCACCATACCAAAGCCCGGTAAACCCCCGATCTCTGCGACTCGTATAGACCCCTCAGTCTACTTAATGTAGACGCCAAAATCTACGCAAAGGTCCTGGCTACTCGCCTGGCCCTGTTGGTGCCCGGGTTGGTCGCCCCGGAGCAGTCCGGATTTGTCCCGTGCAGGAATTTAACCTACAACATCAGAACAGTGTTAGGCACGATGCAGCACATTAAGCAGGAGAATAGCGCATTGGCGATATTTCTTGACATGGAGAAGGCGTTCGACTCGGTTGAATGGCCCTTCATGGTTCGGGTGTTGCGCAAGTTGGGATTGGGCGAACAGTTCCTTCAGCAGGTCGGCGCGCTGTACCATCGACCCTTCGCTAGGCTCCGCCTGGGTGACAGGGTGACGGACCCGATAGACATTAGCAGGGGTACCCGACAGGGCTGCCCTTTGTCGCCGCTGCTCTACGCACTGGTGGCGGAACCCCTGGCGTGTGCCATGCGGGAGTACCACAGCTTAGAGGGGGTTAGCTTCCCCACATACAAGATAGGGATATCAACCTACGCGGACGACACGCTGTTGTACGTCAGAGAGCCGGAAGTTAATCTGCCTGCGGTCCTTCGCGAGGTGGTCCGCTTCGGCTCGCTCTCGGGCCTGAAAGTAAACTGGGACAAGTCGATTGCGTTCCCGCTCACTCCGGTGACGCGACAATTCGACATGGACTACCCACTGCAATGGACCGCCGACTCAGTTCGCTACTTGGGCATACAACTTCACTCGGACCCGGAAGTGCTCGTTCGAGACAATTACGGGGTGGCCTATAACAACCTGGTGGAGGACGTGGATAAGTGGATTCGCCTCCCACTCTCCCTCTCGGGTAGGATTGCGCTTATAAAAATGGTGGTGCTCCCCCGATTTCTGTTCCTCTTCCTGAATTTGCAGGTGGTTTTATCCAAGACCTTCTTCCGACAGCTCACCTCGGTGCTGGTGAAATTAGCTTGGGGGGGGAAGCAGCCCAGGGTTAGCTGGAAGACTTTGATTCTACCTTGCGAAATGGGGGGACTGGGAGCTCCGGACCTGGAACGGTATTACAGAGTCGCCCAGGCGTCGCACTTACACTCATGGGTGCACGGCGACGCACGGACCCCGCACCTTATACTGGAACGGCTGTTTGCAGATCCGCTCCCTCTACCAGCTACTGTCTGCCTGCCCACGGATCGCACAATTGGTCGGATGGTCTCGCTGAAAGCGACCAATCACGCCTGGAATTGCCTGATGCGCTCACGGGGCTGCACACTGCTTTACTCCCCACTGTTACCGGTGGAATGGGCCCTGTGGCTCGACCCGCTTGGGGAGAAGGGAGTGGTTAAGGCGCTGAGTTCTCTTGGCGTCACCAACCTGGGAGACCTGTTTGAGGGCGGGGTGCTTAAAACCTGGGACCAGATAGCAGTCGCTGGGGCGGGACACACCCTCTTACAGAAATTCCAATACCACAGGCTCCGCTCGGCCTTTCGTGAACTGCTGGGGCAGGATTTGGAGGAACCCGTAGAGATCCCGGAACTGACCTACATACTGAAGTCCACCTCCGCGGCGAAACTCATTACACAGCTTAACAAGCTGGGTGTGACACAGCAGTGTCTGCAGCCGTCGAAGGCCAGGGAGGCCTGGCAAGCGGACCTACAATCCCCCATAGACGATGGAATGTGGCGCTACTGCTGCACAAGCACGCGCAGGATCTCTCTAAACGGACGGCACCGCTTGGTGCATTTCAAATATTTACAACGAGTGTATTATACCCCGGCTCGCCTCCATCGCTATGGCCTTCGCACCTCACCCGAGTGCGAGCGCTGCCGGACTCCGTCAGCTGATTTCTTCCATTTGGCATGGCTGTGCCCAGGAGTGCAGGCATTTTGGGGGGAGGTCTTTGCGGAACTCGATCAAATGTTAGGGGAGCCGTTGTCTCGTGCCCCGGCCTTGGCGCTACTCGGTTACTCGAAACCGCTAGCCCCGGGACAGCGTCGTCTGGTGGACATGGCGTTGCTCCTTGCAAGGCGGGTGGTGGCGACCTGCTGGATGAGGGGGCCCCTCCCCACCAAGGCTAAATGGCTACGAGACCTGCAGTACTGCTGTACACAGACGGAACTGTATAGCGATCTTCTTCCGCCCAGAAGCAGGCCCAAGAATTTTTGGGACCTCTACAAAGAGTACACACAGAGAAGCGGGGAGGAAGATACTGACACCGCGGAGGAGGTGGAACTACAGGATAGAGTGGTGGAGATCGAAGTCAATACTGAGCACGGGGACACGGGGGAGGCGGAAATGGGGAGGCCCCTGGTTGACTGAGGGTAGCTGTGAGAACCAGTAGACGAGCTGCTGTAGATGGTGGAATAAGGGTAGGTTTCTGGGGGGGACGGGGTGGGGACACGGGATAGGGGCACTCGGGAGGTGGTATAGACGGGGTGGGTCAGGCAGACACACAGACACACACTAGCGGGCGGGGGGGGGAGTTAGTTGGGAGCTGTTTACATTTACATGGTTCACCAGTCGTTGGATCGCTGACTAGCATGTAGACAATTGATTGCCAGTTGACACATCACTACGGTACACTACCGGCACTGGGTGCCCTCGATTTGCATTGTTGTGCTAATTTCTTCCTACTTTGCCGCCAGGCCTCCGGGATGCTGGCACTAAGGCCGTGTACGTTTAACATCTAACAAGTACTGTGTACCCGGTGTCGATCCCGGCGTTTCCTCATGCACATGTGATAATGTTGGTGTTGTCAATGGCTTTGCTGTCAATAAAGATCTGTTTAATAAAAAAAAAAAAAAAAGAGCAGCGCAGATGGGGGGAAGTATATGGCCCATGCATGAGAGAAAGAGCGGGGGTGACCAGTGCGTGGGGGAGATGCTTGCGAGGGTGGGGAGCCATGCTGAGGATCGGCGGCGTGCAGAGAGTGGCCCTGGTCAAGGCATCTAAAATGGCTGCCGTGCACGACAAAATTGTGGCATTGGACAAAAACGCAAGATGGCGCAGACAATGTTTATCAATAAGGATTCATTTATAACAAAATATTTACTCGCAGTGACAAAATGGTGGTCAACACTTCCTGATTTCCATCGAATCGAACATTAACAAACGTCACGCAGCAAAAAAAAAAAAAAAAAGCTCACGCACAGAGCAGTTTTTAGCCATGTTATCCAATGGAAGGTGGATAACATGGCTAAGAGCATTTGCTGGATAATGCATGAATAACGCTGACTTTTCAGCGATATTCATGCATTGTGGCTGATGTGCGGCGATAATTTTTGTCTCTAAACAATTAAAACGAAGCACAAAATGGCGAATTCCCGTTTCGCTACCAGTTTGCGGCCCAGTTTGCGGCCCGTGAAGCGCTTCTACCGTGAAAAATCATTTTTTTTTTATTTTCCCCACGGGACCCTTTAATAACCCCAACAACATTCCTAGGGGGTCAAAAGGGGTATACCTTGCCCCCTTTCAATAAATTCCCCCTTCGTTTTTCACCTCTTCTTCTCTCTCGATCCTACCGAGTGATAAGATGGCGGCCGCTCCGGACTGTTTAGAATGTTGACAGACACCGGAGAGCCAATCAGCTTTCTGCGCGCAAAGTTCCGTTTCGCGAAAAGTAAGCGGACCGGATCGCTGCCCGGAGCGCTGTTACAGATATATATCTTGTTTTGAACGTTAATTTCTCAAAAACTACTGGAGCACATATATTGAGACCTAGCAAAGGCACATCGGGCTAACAGTCCCTACAATTTTGCCAAGTTTCGTGCAAATCCATTCAGCCGTTCGAGCTAAAAGTGAGTCCAACCGCCCTATGGAAAAATGAATGGGAAAAACGCGTTTTGGGACCCCCTTTTTTCTCGGCCCCCCCCTTGACGAAACCCCACCAAATTTTCAGGGGCTGCTCAGAAACAAAATGTGCCATTTTCCTGAAAATTCCAGCCGATTCCGTCCACAAACGCCAAAGTTATTAGACATAGAATTTTCAAAAATCCCATAGGGAAAAAATCCTAACTATATATACCTACTGGCGATAGCCAGTAGGTAATATATATATATATATATATATATATATATATATATATATATATATATATATATATATATATATATATATATATATATACGTTAAATAAGAATGTCATTTTAAGAGGGATATGAGGGTATTTAATGCATTTGTTATTTTATGTGTTTTGTTTTAAAGTGACAGAAATTTCGCAATGCGACTTTCAATGTTGAAATAAAAGTCACATTTTATAGCAAGTCAGTGTTGATGGACAGGCCTCTGTAGGGAATGCCGATTTGGGAAGTTAGCAAAACCACCGAAAAGACTAATATCTCTGTTGTAGGTTTAGATCACTTATGTTTCATCCGGTGAGGGGGAGAGGTCCCGGGCCTTATAACAATGTAAAATGGATTAAATGTTTAACACACTGTCCCCACGTTTCAACATCAGCTGGACACAACTATTTAGACACATTTCTAAACCAAAGTCACCCTTTTGCTACCATTACTCCAATATTAGTAGCTTTGTCAAAGTCAAGACTTGAACCCTGCAGGATGATGTCTGATGTAAGAGACAGAAAAGCAAAATAAATCATTTCAGAATAAAAGGAATACAGACTGATTTAGAGCTTTGCTGGTGGAATGTGGTCTACCACAGGGGTAGAATTTCCACACACACTACAATGGTGGCAGAATATGTACTACTCTGACACCTTCATTATGAGATTCCCAGAGAAGGTGTGAGGATGCTTCTGTAACCTTGACATACTATTCCTAAGTACTAGGATGCTCACACCTCTGCCACTATCCTAATAGCTGATGGTGAACGCACAAGGGAGATCTTTCCCAAGTTGCAAGCGGACCCTATGAAGAAGCACTCTACCTCAGATCATGCTTACATATTTTAGGCTGTAAGGACACCAAACTAGACATACTATAAACTCGCACTTTCAGTTTCTCATGAAACTTTGTTCCTGAGGTTTTCACACACTGAGTTCCAGTGTCTTTGTAGCCCATGAGTACCTAGGGATAATACAAAAGTGGCGCAGAAAATGATCCTGTACCTCGGGGGTCCGCAGATTCTGTGCTGGCTGGCTTATGAGGTAAGAGCGTTCTGTCTGATATTGACCAAATAGTTACTTAAGATCATACCACATTTGAAGCAAAAAAAGGTTGATTGTAAGTTGCTTTCTCATAGAAGGTAAGAAATGTCTTTCTATGAGCGTTTTAGAGCTTGTGTAAAGTGCATAGTACCCCAGGGACCCACACTTTTCATGGCCACCCTGATATGGGATTCATGACACACCTCCTGGTACTTCTTTGTCCTGCTGCCTGGCTTGCCAGACAACAGCACATGTTGATCAAAGCCTGAAGTAAGTGCGATGTTCACAATTTATTTTTATTTCCAGTCCCTCAAAATTGCAAAAACATGTATATGCAGTATTTGTTTAGTAGGCATTTTAGGTTAGTGTAATAACATTAAGACCGTGGCAGTCTCTCAAACCTCATTCTATCCAAACATTCACAGCTTTTATCCTTCAAAAACATTTCTTGTGTTGCTCTTCTTACGGCCACACTCGTTGCTGACCAGTAGATTTTTAGTTTGGATCCATTTCCTTTCACTTTCTGTACCATGATGACATGTCATTGTTGCTGCCATTCTACTCTGTGACTCCTGCCAGGTGACCATTTTATGCCTCATTCCACTTCTTAATAGTACAATAGGGTTCTGCACTTTCCATAGTAGTTTGTCTAATACAATAAGGTTTCTCACACTTTGGAAGAAATCTAAGCCCCTCCTTTCTTTCGAAGCCCAGCCACTAGCCACCTATAAGACCTAACAAGGCACTTTCATGAGTCAAAGTACTTCAGCTTCAAACAACAAAACCATAAATGATTGCAGAGCTTTGAATTACTCGAAGAATCAGGTGATATCAGTTCAACCTGATTCCGTATGAATTGTGCTACAATAAGAGTGTGGAGATTTTGCATAGTTGACACTACTTTATTTACTTTATTGTTTGATTATTTAAAATCTTACAATATACAATTACAAAATTACTTTTAGTATAAAAACTAAAACAAGTAAAAGAACATTCATCTTAAAACTCACTTAAAAAGTCCTTAGTATACTTCATTTAGGACTTAGTCTGCTAATTTTGTTTTATCATTAATAAAAACTTTACAAAGGTAGCATTCATGCCTATGTCATTTGATTGAAGACAACATTTCAGGGCTTGCCTACATGTCCGTATTCCTCGTACATTAAAAGGGACTTTGAGTAGTTTATCCTTTCATTTTGAAGTCCCGGACAAATACAGAGCAAGTGGACAATATTCTCCTCTCCACTGTTACATAGTCTACAAAGTGTACTCCTTTCAGAGGATTTCCAAAGCAGGAGGTGGCAAGTTCCCGGAAGGATTCCAAATCTTGCTTTGAGAAGGATTTGTTTGCTGTTTCTTGACCACGGTATTTCCAAATAGTCTTGAATCTTCTTTGTTTTATATCCATTTATTATTTTCCAGGCATGTTTTCTTTTAATCAGACTATCTTTGTCATTTACAATTGATAGTAGATTTGTTGTTCTATTAATTATTTTTTTAAAGGGAGCATTGGTTATGGTATTATTCCAAATTGGGGTTACTGCAAACTCTTCTATAGCTTCATTAAGAAAATTCTATGCTGCTGCCTTTGTGTTATTTCTTATCTCCTTCCACAGTAACTGTGATATTTGGTAATCTTGATCATTTTTAATCCGGTTTCATCCATCTCCAAAAGCTCTGATTCCCGTTTCCTCCACAGTTTCTGCAGGGTGTCTGGCTTATTGTTTATTATTGTTCTAAATGTCCAAGAGACCGTTGTTCCTGCTATTTCCCTCTAAAGGTGCATAATCGGGGTTGTTATCGGTGTTGGGTTGTGTTCATGTCATATTCCATCTAAAGATGTGTAAAAGTGACAAACTCTTTGCAATACAATATGTCTTTAAGTTGTGAAATGCCCAACAGGTCCCATTTTCTAAAACCTTGCAACTTCTTAATTTCTTGTAGGCGGTTACCCACCCACAGCGGGGTCTCTCTAGTGACCCTTCCACCCCATTTCATCTGTCTTTCCGCTTGTTTCCATGCTGCCAGAATGATATGTGTCACTGTAAGTAGTTGTGTAAGCCCTCTCCCACCATATATATATAGTGCGTATACAGGTGTTTAATGAACTGTGTGCGCTCCAGAGCATACGTGGAGTGATGCCACCGTTATATTGATAATGCTGCAATGTCGCCAGTGCTACTCTTGGTGGCCGTCTATCCCAAAGGAATGTCCGCAGTGCATCAATAATTCTACTGAACACCTCAACTGGTATTAACTGATAAGTGTTTTGTAGCACGTAATGGAATTTGGGGAGCACTATCATTTTGTACAGGGCTGCCCTGCCCAGTAGGGTCAGTGGCAGGGACCTCCATCGCTCCATATCCTCATGAAAATCCCTAAGCACCCTGTGAAGATTGTGATCCAGCACTAATTTTGCATTCGTCGTTACGCAAATACCCACATATTTTATGCCATCTTGGGTCAACTGGAGCTAGCTTAGGCCTATGGTATAACCATCACTCTCATCCGCGGGATATGAATAGGATTTCCCCCAATTAATCTTATAACCCGCATGTGCGCCGTATGTTTCACAAATCTCCATAATGCTAGGGAGTGTTCTTTCCGGGTTTGTCACATACATTAACATATCATCCGCTTATAAGGATATGTGCTTGTCTGGCCCTGTTGTCCCCTCCGTCTGAAAACCTGCTATGTTTGGGTGTGTTCGGATCACTTAAGTGAGTGGCTCCAGTACCAGGGCACAGACCAGCGGGGATAAAGGACAGCCATGGCGCGTGCCCCTGCCTATGGGAAATTCCTGTGATAGCACCCCGTTGACTCTGACCCTTGCCACAGGTCGATCATATAATACGGCGATCCATTGCCGGAACACTGGTCCTAAGAGAAATTCCTCCAACACGGACATAAGAAAGGGCCAATGTATTGTATCAAAGGCCTTTTTGGCATCAATCAACAGGACAAGGTGTGGATCGTCCCTCTTACTCACCACTTCCAGCCAGTTATGCATCTGTCTCAGGTTAATCCTTTTGGGCATGAAGCCCGACTGGTCCCTATCAATGAAACCAGAGATTACCACTGTAAGCCTATTTGCTAATATTCTGGCTAATATATTGGTCTCCAGATTAATCAGTGAGATAGAGCAGTACGAGCTACACCTTTTTGGGGGTCGGTCCTTCTTAGAGATTACCGCTATTGTGGCAGCTCAAAAGTCCCTAGGGAGACTCCCTACTTCGTGTGCCTCCAGGTAGAGCTGGAGGAGGTGCGGGCAGAAGTGCGTTGCATGTTGCTAAAAGAATTCCAGGGGAAGCCTGTTCGGCCCAGTCACTTTCCCTGTTTTCAAATAGCCAATGGCGGTCGTGATTTCTTCTTTTGTAATATTACTGCCTAAGGACTGTGATTCATCATCCACTAACTTGGGGAGCTGTATTGCCCGTAGATACTCATGTATTTGCGTTGTCTCAGCAAGGGCGCGTGGCTTATAGAAAGCCTCCTAATAATCTGCAAAAGCATTAGCTAGTGAAACTGGGGTATCGTGAATCCGCCCATCCTCTTCCTGTATTTGGGTCACCCACCTACTATCTAGCTCTTTTTTGCTAAGCCGTGCAAGCAACCTGCCCGTCTTATCTCCTGTGTCCTACAGTCTCCGGTATAATGCTTGTATTCCGTGTTGTGCATCTTTTCAAGCCAGAGTGAGATATTCCTGTCTAAGAAGTTGTATACTACGTAGCAAGGAGGGATCACTGCTTGTGTTTTCAGCTACAGTAATCAGGACTCAAACCTAGGGATCTCTTCTTCTTCCTTCCGTTTTTTATGGGCTATGATGTTTTGCACCCTATCCCGTAGCACGGGTTTGATTGCCTCCCATAGTGTAACAGCAGAGTCTACTGATCCTACATTTTCCTAAAAATAGAGCTCTGTATCTGTCTTAAGTTCTTTCGTAATCTGCATGTCTTTTAAATCCCAAGCATTAAGTTTCCATTCCCTATTTCAGCAGTATATATGGGTGCCTACTGTGAGTTGCAGGGGCGAGTGATCCGAGAGGCCTCTTGCCAGAAATTCCAATTCATGTACCTCTCCTAGGTCTCCGACCAGTGTGAATATGTAATTTATTCTTGAAAAGGCTTTGTGGGCCCCTGAGTAAAAGGAGTAAGCCCTGGTCTGGGAGTGTTGCCTGCGCCATAGGTCTGTGAGTGCTAGTGTGTCTGCGAACCATTTAGTGGTGTCTCTTTAGGATCTATCATAGTGACGGTTGTGCGGTCAATCGTGGGGTCCATCACGTCATTAAAGTCACCCCAATAATGTGGGTGTCAGAACCAGCCTCCAACAGAATTGCTGCAAGCTTCTCTAGTGTTTGACGTTGGAGCCTAGGTGGTGCGTATACACTAATAAAGGTGATGTGCTGTCTTTTCCATACTCCCTTAACCACAACATAGGTACCATTGAGATCTGTCCCGGTGCATTCTAGGTGGAAATGTGGGTTTTTCCTGAATAATATCGCTACGCCTTGTGCTCCAGTGGAGAACACAGAGTGTGCTAATGTTTTATACATGCGTCTGCCTAGGAAACCACTTCGAGTACCCTTTAGGAGAGTCTCCTGTAAGAGGATGACATCAGGTTTCAGTCTCTCAAAATATGCAGCCACTAGTCCTCTCTTAATCTTGTTCCCCATCAACTTCACATTCCATGAAAGGAGTATTGCCCTTGATCAGGCATAGCCATCTTGATGGTGTGTAGTGTTCAGCCAGTCATCTGGCCATCCTCCCCCTCTCCACTGCTGTAACCTCTCCAATTTGTAAATGTCTGCTGTCTCACTGTTTTGCCATTTTACTGTAACAAACCCCCAACCTCCCAGTCCCCCACCCCCTCACATCCCCCCAACATCCATCTGACTACCCCTACGGTCAACAGGACCAACTGTGCCATGATCAGATTGGCGAGGTCTATCGCCAACCCTCTCAAACCCAGTGTCCTAAACTTTGCTCAGTCTCTCTAATCCCCTCACATGAGTTCACAAACCCCAATTATGCAGTGTGGGGGGGCGAGTCTCAAACTGACAACTTGAGAGTCTACTTAATAAATAGGAAAGGGTGGAGGGGATGCAAAGAGCTCGGAAGAGAGCTGGGGGAGGGAGGAAAATGACAAGAAGGAGAGCGAAGACCGAATACAAAAAAGTGGGACAGAACAAGCAGGGTGGCGTGTGATGTGTTTTCCTGGTCCGCTACTCTTGTCGCTCTCCAGGCCATCCTTTACTCCTCAGCATCATTGTCCATGGATGGTGTCCACGTGTCTTTTTCAGTTTCAACATTGTTCCCGTCTGTGCATTCCAAGAGGTTGATATTGTGCATTAAGGGCTACTCTTCTTCCGAGTCTGTGGTGATGTCCTGGTAAGTGCCGAGCGGTGCACAGTATGGTCTTTAGATGTCTCCAGCTCCCTGGAGCTGCCCAAGCGTGGGACGCCCTCAGAGTCCAATGGTCGAGGTGCAGCCTCTGCTACTCTCCTGTTCGGTATGGTGTCAGTCTAAGTGCCATATTTGCTGCAGTTTCTTAGTTTCTCCTTGCATGATTTTGGATCAGAATGTGTTAATGTTCAGTGAAGGGGCCTTCCCAGAGTGGGGCAGCATATCAGAGTGTGCTCTCGGAAAGGGGTGCTCCTCCAGCCAGTGCCATGCCTCTTCTGGAGTGCTGAGGAACAGGGTCCTGCTTTGAAAAATCACCTTCAGTTCAGCAGGAAAGAGGAGCATATACGTAATTTGCAACTATCGCAATTTGGCCTTCATGGACTCAAATGTTTTACATTGTTTTGGACTTCTTGGGAGTAATCTGGTAATACAATGATCCTTGCGTTATCTATTCAAATTTCTTCCTTTTGTCGGAATGCCCTAAAGAATGTGTCGCTGTCTTGATAGTTAAGAAACCTGGAAATCAGCGGCGGCCTGACCCCTGTATTCTGTGTTCTCTCTCAATGATGAAGCATGGTGAAAAATGGGTATCAGGAAATGTGTCCAAAAGACTTTTGCGTTGGTAAGTACCTGCATCTGCCCCTAAATGGCCTCTGGAAATCCAAGAAAGAACAAGTTGTTTTGTCGTGCTCAAATTTCCGCATCATCAACTGTCCAGAGAACCACCTTCAGGGTTGTGGTCAGGGCCATGACCTCACCCCGCAGAGTGTGAGTAACGTCTTCGACTTCTGAGATACGATGCTCCGCTTGCGTGACTTTTTCGGAAACATTGCGGAGCTCTTGTGGAAGCAAGTTAACATCGATCTTTATCTCATCAATTTTGCCTTTGAGCACCTCTCTGGAGAACTGAATGGCCTGAAGGAGGACTGTGTTGTCGGGGGGGGGGGGTCAGCCAGGCCCACCCCGGTGGGGTTTGGCACCTGCATTTGTTTAGTAAATTTGTCCATCTTTCCCAGCTTCTGTGTTTTGGGATCTTTGTCTCGTGCCATCTATGGCCAGCACTCGTTTGGGGCAACAGCTAGCAACCACTGCAAATCACCGGGGCTTCAAACATTACAGTCCACCCGTGTCGCACACCTTCTCATCCAAGAGGCCCATTGAGTGAGGACACAATGTTTGAGTTCTTCCCTAGTCTGGTCTTCAAACCACCTGGCAGGGGAAGGTACAGTCCAATCGCTGCGTGATCCACACTGGATCCTCGCCCCTCCTGTGACCCACATCCGACCCTAATTGTCTGCACATGGGTCATGGCAGGCTGAGTAGTCCTGGGTGGGCAGACAGTACGTCCCTTTCTGTGTGGAGTGCCACCTACTGTCCTCAAGCCCTGTGTCTTCCACGCGCACCAATGTGTCACTCACTGCTTCGGCGCTGCAACTGTCAGCCTTGTCGTGGTCTCATAACATTCCTGCACTCCGTGTTAACTATGCAGGTGTTGTCATTCACCGTGTTTGGTATGTTCCTTACTGCTGGCTCAGTCTGTGAGGGCTCCGACAAAGCTGCCGTGACATGCATTACGTGTCCCCCATACACCTCACTTTAGTCCTTGGATAGGCACCTTCTTGTGTCTCTGTGAGTGAGTCTATTCAACAGAGGCCTGTCAGTGATTCGCATCACCCTCTGCAGCAACCCTGAAGGGAGGCCTATGCACACTTGATGCCTGCTGGATGTCTGGGTCCCCGTCCTGTTACAGTGGGCCTTGTATCTAGGGCTCAGAAATCACCTTGCCTGTGAGGCACAATCCTTTGCTCCCGGCGTCAGGCCTCACTCATGGCACGGCCTCCCTGTGTTCCCCCTCTCTGACGATCTTTGTCCAGGGGGGTGGGTGCTCATGCAGAGCTCTCCCACCTGGTTGGAAGGCCCCGTTCGCCGCTTCACTCGGTGTCCAACACTGGTGAAGAGGGGGGGGCCCCACTAACACGCTGGCGTCAATTCCTCCCTTCGTGGGAAATCACCTTACCTCACTCCACGGCAAGTCATCACCTCTTCCAGCTGCGGCTCTTCAGACAAGCAGTGGCGCGCCAACAGGATGTGCGGCCAAGTCCGAGGCAGGTCCAGTTCTCGCCGCTCTGCACCACCCAGCACAAGCGCAGCCCACTCCGCATCTCGGCGCCGGTCGTCGCATGCCCGTACACCGCAGGCAGAGTTCAGTCTCTTCAAGGGCGGGGTCTGGTTCGCAGCCGGTCCCGTCTCCCAGGCAGTCGTGGACGGTCCGCGGCAGAGTCAGCAGCTGCTTGGTCGGACACTTCAGCCACCGAGGGGGTGTTCCTCTGAGCACCACTCCCTATGTTGCCTCTGGGAGGCACCTTACCCACCATTCCCACCTCAGAGCCGCTCTCGGGAAAGGATCTTCGTCTCTCGGAGCTTAGTCTGCCTCCATTTTGTCTGCAGCTGGGTCGACACAACTTATGCCTATCTAAGGCACCACAGATCGTATTACTCCCGGGAATGCCTGAGCAGAGCACTTGGATCAACTTTCTCCACTCGGTCTGTGTCTTTGAGGTGTTGGATCACTTGGAGAAGCCAGGATTAGTTCAGGATCAGTGCTCAGGTCGGACACATCTAGTTCGCCATGCTCTTGGCCACGCTACCACTGTGTTCATTGTGGATTCTTTCACAGTATTAACATTCATGTGACATGTTATCTGAACTGTAATATTGTTTTTAATCATGTGTAATTGCAACTGTCAAAAGAAGGGTGAGGTCATGAGCACTGCACTTTTTGTTGTGAGAGTGTGTAGAAAAAGGTAGGGCTAGGACCTTTCTCAAGATTTGCCCGGCGCTAACCGCCCTTGTACCATTCAATTTACCAAGCAATGAGGCAGGCGCCGGAGACCAGAAGGCAGGAAACAGAAGTTTATTCCGACGGAGCAGAACACATCAGATCAGACAACAAGGTATCGTCTCGAGGTGCTCTAACAGCCTCTCGGAGGCCTGGCCTCTTATACACTGGTTTATGGCATGTGACCTTCCTTTATTACAATCAGAACTTTGTAAAGCAAGGAAAAGACATCCCCGTAATCCTCATGTTAATCCCACCCCCATATACCTTCACAATAGAGGTCCTCAACCTGCTGATAAGAGGAGGGGGTCATCACGCAGCTGAGTGTTCCGTCGAGTCTTGGGATGTGTGCGCCTGATCATATCACAGGGGGTGGGGAGGCCTGGATCAATAGAGGGTCCTTTGAAGGAGAGCGACCTCATACAATAAGGGGCAGTAAATGATATCTCCCGGCTTAGGCAATGGCCTCGGACCTGTGTGGACAGTCGGACACGGGGTGAGGGGCCATCAATGGAGTGGTATTCATGCTGCGTGGACAATCCAGTGCAGAGGGGAGGTTTATCAACAGAGGGGCATTCATGGGAGGAGAGGAGGTGTTGGTCAGGCGCTGGCGTGACTCCCAAGGACAGGGTCGTGCAGAGGGGTCATGCTCATAAGGAGGAGGGAGGGGGAGCCAGGGTGCGCGGAGGATGCTTGCTGGGTCAGAGGGGCGCGCTGGCGATCGATCGTGGACAGGGAGACCATGATATCTAAAATGGCTGCCGTGCACGTAGTACATAGGTGACCTAAAATGGCTGCCGTGCACGTAGTACATAGGTGACAAGCTGGCGCAGATGATGTTCAGATCGCAAACTAAAATTCCACAGTCCTCCCTTTTAACATGTCTCGCCAACTTGTCAGTTTGGATTTATCCCCATAAGGCCACGTATTTCTACTTCATAGAGGGGGCTCATGTGCTCATTTCGGAAGTCCAAAGTCTTTGGGCACATACAGTTGGAAAGAAGGCCGAACAAAGGTGGCAGACATTGGATACCTAAGCAACACCCACATAATATTACAACAGGTATCAGCACGAAGGAAAACAACTTCCAACCCCAATTTTTCAAAGTGTCCCAAAACCAACTCCCAAGCGACCATCCTTCCTGTTCTTGGTGAACCTCCGAGGAAAGTCTGTGGAGGTGTTCGATGGCTTTGTAGACTGAAGGCGAGTTGTCTGGCACGTAGGTGCAGCAGCTGGATCCGATGATGCGGCATGCTCCTCCTCGGTCGGCTAGGACCACGTCTAGGACGAGTCGATTTTGAAGGGTCACGAGGCGGACCGCCTGAAGTTCTGCAGTGTTGTTGGCGAGGATACCAGCCGTGATGTTGATTGTTGTTTCTACTGCCTGGGTCAGGTGTCGGATAGCACGGCTGTTTGCCATTGGGCCCCACAGAGGAACAAGTCCCTTTGCTGCATCCAGGAACTGTGCTCCGGTGGAGTCGGCTTGTCCAAGGTCGTCTGCACGCCTCTGCCGGTGGTGGTTGGCAGGGGCTACATATGTGGGTGGAAGAACGAAGGCAATATAACAGGTGCCCTTCCAACCTCTCGGGAGCCAGGTGTAAGCCTTGGTGCCACACACAAAGTACATATTCGGAGAAGCAACAAAAGAAGGGGGTTCAGCTGAGTCCAACGTTCTGGTGATTCGGCAGGCGCTGTAACCCACCAGCTGCGTTCCCTGGCCTTCGAGACACACGAGACCTGTGACATTGATAACAGACAGGGCCACAGTTAAAGTGGCGGTAGTTTGTTTTTGCAGATGAGTGAAGGTGGTTCTGGCCGGATTGTGGAGCACCTGTACTTCGACTCGTTCTTTGGCTGGAATGTCTTTGATGAAGGTGGCGCCTGCGAGCGCAGGACACAGGGCAGCTGGGGTCTTTCCTGTTTTGTTCAGCCAGAACCCAGAGTAGAAGTGTGACACTGTCCGGCTGGAGGTGGCGTTGTCCCTGTGGCTCTCTTGCATGAGGATCAACCAGGCGAGGCAAGAGCCGTGAACTGAGAAGGGTGAAGGGATGAAGGGGATGGAGTGTCCAGTGGCATGCGGGAGCAACCCGCAGATCCAACAGTTCGTAGCATTTGCAGCAAGGTTGTGTTGGTGCAACAGTTGCACGAAGGAATTGTTCCAGAATTCCCTGCGCCTTTCTCGGAGCTGAGGCGACAGAGAGATTAGGTGATGCTCTTTCAGGGGTGTTGGCTGTGCAGTAGGTAGCAATGTCTCATGAGCCGGTGTGCTTTCCTCCAGAATCCAGAAGGAGGTCATGAGGAGGAGGCAGAAGAGGAAGACGATGAAGAGTGCAATTGTCTTTGATTTGTGCAGGTTGTCAGTCGTTGGATTTCTATACTGGGTATTTCCCGTTGCTTCCATCATCTTCTTATCTGGCGCTTCCATCATCTTCTTATTTGGCGCTTCCATCACCTTCAAGGGGCTCGGTAGTGGGCAGAACCACAGACTTCGTTTAGCTTCTCTCCCGGCAACCCTTGATTGTGTTTAGGTCACCGTTCTGAGATTTAACTTAGTCCGTGGCCTACTTAGCCGAAACTCCCTCCTTTCGACGCAGGAAATACCCTTCTCTGGATGGCACAGTGGGATCAGAGAATTTTGCAAGTTCGAGTGCCTCAGTATCGGGATAACAGTCCAATATCGGTCGGTCTTTGCTCAGGAGCTCTTCTTGGGTGCTGACGTTTTCTGTCGTGGCCAGGTTTGCAGAGACCTTCCGGCAATGATGCGCGTGCAGCCAGTGCTTCTTCCCCTCCACTCGGAGTGCCGTCCGGGTGGTGATCAGCACTTGCCAGGGGCCCGTCCACCGAGGTTCCAGACTCTTGGTTCGCTGGAAATTTCGTATCAGTACGAAATCTCCCGGTTGGATGTCGTGGCCGGGGCCCCTGGAAGCATCGGGGATGGCCTGCTGCACCTGTTGATGAATGACAGACAACGTTTTAGTTAACTTGCACAAATAATCAGACAGTAGGACGTCCGGGACGTCATGAATGGAGGTCGGTTTGGGAGCAGTCCAGAGATTCATCGGTCGCCCAAACACGACCTCGTAGGGGGTCAGGTGGTGCTTGGTGGGAGTGGAGCGCATCGATAACAAGGCCAGTGGGAGGGCATCCGGCCAGTTAAGTCCAGTGGTGGCCACTATTTTTGCCAGTTTCAGCTTCAGTGTGGCATTATGGCGTTCCACTAGACCAGCGGATTGGGGGTGGAAGACCGCATGAAATCGTTGCTTTACCCCCAACCCCTTTAGGATTAGTTGGATAACCTCAGCTATGAAGTGGGGGCCATTGTCGCTCCATAAAATTCGGCAAAGGCCATAGCGAGGGAAGAATTCTTTCAGTAGTACTTTGGCAGTAGTCATGGCAGTGTTGTCACGGGTTGGATAGGCCTCTACCCATTTACTGAAGGCACATACAATGACTAGTACATACTTCAGGTTTTGGCATCTCTCTAGTTGGATGTAATCCATCTGAAGGACCTCAAAGGGGTGATTGGGGGTCCCAAACCCTCCCCGGGGCACTACAGTTCCTTTCCCGGGGTTGTGTTGCAGGCAGATAAGGCACTGCTGAACTAGACGTCTGGCTGAGTCAGGGATTTTGTCGTTATGCCAGACTTTGGAAATGAGTTCGATCATGGGTGCAGATCCTATGTGTGCGGGGGAGTGAGCCATTGTCAGTATGGGAATCAGATATGAGTCGGGCAGCAACCATTTGCTTGCATCCTTCGTTCGCCAACAGCCCTCCTCATCCTTCAAACCCACCCTTGCCCACTTAGTCAGCTCGTGAGGGGTGCTGGCCGATTGTATGTCTCTGATCATTATCCTTGTGTCACTCCATGTTTCTGCTTGTGACCTGGTCATGTACATGCATGTCACCGTCCTATTCTCAGCTGTGGTTCGTGCAGTGATGTCGGCCAACGCATTCCCTTGTCCGACTAAGTCTGTCACCCTTTTGTGTGCCTGACATTTTATCACCGCTAATCGTTTGGGGAGGAGAACTGCTTCAATCAGGGCGGAGACTAAATCTCCGTGGAGGATCGGGGTGCCGTGGGACGTCAGGAATCCCCTCTCCCTCCACAGGAGCCCAAAATGGTGGACCACTCCGAAGGCATACTGGCTGTCCGTATATACGTTCGTGGTGGTCCCTGCGGCTATGATGCATGCTCGGGTGAGGGCTATCAGCTCTGCTGCCTGGGCAGATCGTTGTGTGATGCAGGCTGTCTCAACTACTGTTCGGGCTGTCGTTACTGCATAGGCAGCTGAGGTGGTGCCATCTGGGAGTTTGATGCATGAGCCGTCTACCCATAGCTCTCCATCGGGGTCAGGAAAAGCAGCGTCTCGGAGGTCAACCCTACTCCTAGTTTGTTCGTCCGTAAGGGTCACACAGTCGTGGATGGGAGGAATGTCGGGGTCATTTTCAGGCAGGGGTAACAATGTGGCAGGATTCAAAGTCGTGCATCTCTTTAGTGTGATGTGGGGTGCAAGCAGAGTCAACTCGTACCCTGTCAGTCGTGCGCTAGTCAGGTGCTGGGTTTTGGTCTGGTTCAAGAGGGTGTCGACTGCATGGGGTACTAGCACTGTGAGAGAGTTGGAAAGTACAATTCCCTCGCTCTGACGGATAGAGACAGCAGCGGCGGCTACTGCTCGAAGGCAGGCAGGCAAAGCTCTGGCTACAGGATCAAGAGTGGCGGAGAAGTAGGCACAAGGGCGCTGCTTAGGACCAATTGATTGAGTTAGGACAGACAATGCGCATCCCTCCCTTTCGTGGGTGAAGAGGGAGAAGGGTTTGGAGTAATCCGGCGTTCCGAGGACGGGCGCTGAGCAGAGTGCATCCCGTAATTCCTTAAAGGAGGCTTGACACTCAGCGGTCCAAGAAAGCGGGGAGGGGACATCTTTGGTCAGTAGGGCGAGTAATGGTTTCACAATGAGGCTGTAATTAGGCAACCACTGTCTGCAAAAAGAGGTTAGGCCAACCAAAGAGCGGACCTGCTTTTGTGTTTTTGGGATGGGGGTGTCTAGGATGGTTTGGATTCGGTCGGGTGTAAGTTTCCTCCCTTCTTTGGACAGAAGATGGCCTAGGTAAGTCACCTGTGGCTGGCAGAACTGTAACTTCTTTTTGGAGACTTTATGGCCATTTTCTGCAAGAAAGTGTAGGAGTTGGACGGTGGCTGTCGTTGCAAGTGGGGTGGTGTCGGCTGCCAAAAGGATATCATCGACATATTGGATCAACACCACTCCTTCTGGTAGCTGGAAGGCATCCAGCTGTCTTTTGAGGGCCTGGCTGTAAATGCTGGGACTTTCAGTGTACCCCTGGGGAGCTCTACAGAATCGGTACGAGCGGGATTTTAAGGTGAAGCCGAAGAGATAACGGCTGTCTGGATGAATGGGGATAGAGAAAAACGCGTTTTTAAGGTCAATAACAGAGAAGGTGGTGGCAGTGGACGGGATGAGGGTCAGAATGGTGGTGATATCAGAGACCACAGGATATTGGGGTACAACCACTTTGTTAATCTCTCGCAAGTCGATGATGAAGCGGTACGCTTTCTCATCTCCTTCACCTTGCTTCTTAACAATAGGTAGGATTGGGCTGTTGCAGACGTTGCTAACCACCTCTTCAACCACTCCTGCATCTACCAGAGACTGAATGATCGCTACCAGTGCCTTCTCACCCTCTGGCGATATCCGATATTGCGGGAGTTTCGGGAGCATAGCGTCCTGTCGTACCGTTATGTGAATTGGATCAATCATCATTCGCCCCACATCAGAGTCAATTTTGGCCCACAGGTACGGAGGCAGGGTGTCAAGCAGGGACAGGTCAGCGTCAGTTATGGAGCACATGTGTCGTGGGGGACGGGATCTGGGCATGTCTGGGTTGTCGTACAGGATGACTCGTATTCCATCTGGGGAACATCTAATGGTAGCTCGAAAATGTTTCAGTAAATCAATACCCATAATGGCGTCAGGGGAGTTGGAGGAGAGTAGAAATGTCGCGTCAGTAGTGTTGTTTTCTAGGTCAAAGGTAATAGGTACGGACAGGGGGTTAGTGGAGGGTGTCCCATCGAAACCTATCGACGTTATGTGTGAGCCAGACAAGGGTGCCCTTGGAATCAGTCGTTTTGATAACACACTACGTGTCGCCCCAGTGTCTACCAAGAATGGAGACTCTGTACCCAAGACCTTAGCGGTGACATAAGGACCTTGCTGGTCAACACAGAGCTCGACTGGATCCCTCCCTTGCCCCTGGCAGTCCTATGCAAAATCGGGGGCATTTTCACCTTCGGATAGCTGATATTGGTTCTGTCGGGGACGGTCAAATGTGTTCAGTCTTCCTGATCTGTCATTGTTGGTGTCGTTGGGGTTCCCTCGTCCCTGTACTCTATTCCTCGGACCACCTGCCACATCCCTGGAATCCCTATTTCTATTCATTTCTAGCAAAACCGGACACTGGAATTTCCAATGGCCGAGCCCTTTGCAGAAGGCGCATTGGTCATTGCTAACGTCTCTACGTCCAGTGTGGGGTGCTGGGGTGTGATCTTTAGGAGGTAGATCTCTGGGGGTGGTTGATTGGTAGTTCCCCCTTTGGTGTTCCCATCCTAGCGCTATACCCTGTATCTGGGCTATCATTACCCTTTCCTTTAAATCTTTCTTCTTTTTCTCGGACGCCCTATCATTCTCATTCTTTTGGTGCTCGTAATACTGAGCCATCTGAAGGATAGCTGCGGGTTTGGAGGCCCCCCAACTACTCTCACTCGTCTGCAGTTTTTGGGAGACTTCTTGTGTTAGTCCCTTTACATAATTTTGCACAAACAGGTGCTGTCCGGTTGCGGTGGTCATGTCTTGGCCACTGTAGTCGGAGAACACTGTCTCAAATCGGGAGAAGTATTCTGACACATCTTCCTGGGGTTTCTGTCGACAGGCCGTGACTATCGACCAGTCTACTTTTCTTTCCGGGACCAGGGTTTTTAACTTCTGGACCAGTTTGTCTGGGAGTTCCAGTATGTCCTTCACTGGTTTACTCCCCGGCTCTCGCTGTCTATCTAGTTTACCGAGTTGGTCCCAGGTATGTCCAAACAGATCCGTGTGGTCAGCCTTCCGGATTTGCTTCCACACATCAGCTGGCAGGCATAACCCAAAGAACAAGTCAATATCTGCTAAAGTCATTATTGTCGAACCCAAGGCTGTGCCTAATTCGGTATAAAATGCCGTCGGGTTCTTTCTTAAGTCGGGCAGGGTTTGCTTAAAGGTTAGGATGTCTTGTCGGTCCCATGGTTGGTAAACCCAATTGTACACAACCCTCCCCTTTGCATTTTCATTATTAATATCATCGCTCGTTCCCTGGCCCCGTGGCGGGATCCAGTAAGGAGCCGCTTCTCTGATAGGCATCATAGTATTGGCTACTTCTGCCGAGGTTGTTTCAGGGACCGTAACCTTGGCTTCTGGTTTCTGTTCCGCGAGGTGGCGGAAGACCTCAAGCATTTGCATGAAGAGCTCCGTCGCCTCACGTTCAGTCCCATCTCCAACATCAATCTTCCTATACAGTGTTGTTAGTTTAGCTGGACCCTTACTCTGATACCTATCTTCATACGCGTTCAGGGTGTGGTAGCTGAATCGCAAAATGAAATGCCGTCTATGGCTGTCGGCATGTGAATTATATACGCTCATTGTGTATTCTTCGCTCTCCCTTCGTTCTACCAATGTCTTTGCTATTTCGTTGATCCCATCCCGCTCATCTTTGCTTAACCTATTTAACCTGGCTGATGATTGTTTGCTAGCCTCGGGGTCGTCTGACGAAGTTGTTAATGTGGCTGGTGCGGAGGCCGTAAGGGCCGGTGCACTAGCACTAGGGTCACTTTCACTCACACTCGGGGCTTGCAGGTTTTGTTGGCTGGGAGCATATGGAGGGGGCATGTAGATGATTGGGGGACCTAACAGTAACTCATCGTTTGCCCGTTGTTTGGAGGGTAGTTCAGGGTAGAGCGCAGAGGGGGTCCTAACAGGACATTGGCCTGTTGACCCTGATTCTTGGTTTTGTGTAGCTTATTTTCTTTCGTTTATTTCCTCTTCTAGTTGCTTTGCGGCTAGGTGGGCTGCCTTTCGTAATTCTTTTCCTATTTTTGCTTCTTCTCTTTTCTTTCGTTGTTCCGTTTCTTTGCGCCACATGCCGATACTGTCGAGCATAGTGGGCGTGGTCTTATTCTTCTGGAGCGCTATTTCTAATGTTTTTATTTTATTTTCACTAAAGGAACCTATCAGTGGCCACTGACTTTCAGGGTTCTTTTTCGTATATTTATGCCATAGTCTAGTGTAAGCTATAGCGACTAGTCCATACTTAGTGAACATGTCCTTATTAGGGGTGCCCTCCAGTGGAGCTGGATGGTTCATCTCTAATAAGCGGTCCGGGCTAAACAGGCTACCAACCAGTGGGGAGAAGATAGGCATGACAGTTTACACCGGGGACAAAAAGTCTGCACTACCTATCTTATCACGGCGGGCAAAGACTAGACAGAATATTTCTATTCTCCGTTGTTTGCCGGCGGTGAATACCTCAAACGAACCAATACCGAACAATCGGTCAATCAAAACAATTCAGTGGGGAGAATAAGTGGGCACGAAAAGTTATCGTTACCCACTCTTTCTCCACCTGCAAAGAGAGACCTTGTTCTTCCCTGTTTGCAAACAAAGAATCTCCAGACAATAATCCACGAACGACAGTTCGGGAAACAGTGGGGGAGGAAAATAGGCACGACGGATTACAACGGGGACAAAAGTCTGCGTTACCTATCCTTCACTGTTTGCAAAGAGAGAGCCTGTTTGTTTTTCCCCGTTTGCAGACAGTGAATCTCCAGAGGTTTCAACAAAGCGTAATACTAGTATTATCCAAACAAAAACAATTTTCCTCAATTCGTCGTGTTTACACGACCTTACCCGGACCGCATGGACGGTTTCCTGTCCTCTGGATCCAGCGCCCGATCGTCCTCTCTCCTTCGTGATGTTCGCGGCACTCCTGATGGTTCCCAGTCAGGACCGTAGATCACTCGAGAGAGGTCTGTTCAGAACTAGTGAAGGTCGGATGATCGGCTGTCAGACGAGGGTCTATCGGACATGAGCTCTTCCCGATCGTTGCAGTCGTTCACTCTGTCATCGGGACCTCTCCCACTGGATCCACGTGTCGCTGATGGGCCCCACGCTTTGGGACGCCAATTGTAGAAAAAGGTAGGGCTAGGACCTTTCTCAAGATTTGCCCGGCGCTAACCGCCCTTGTACCATTCAATTTACCAAGCAATGAGGCAGGCGCCGGAGACCAGAAGGCAGGAAACAGAAGTTTATTCCGACGGAGCAGAACACATCAGATCAGACAACAAGGTATCGTCTCGAGGTGCTCTAACAGCCTCTCGGAGGCCTGGCCTCTTATACACTGGTTTATGGCATGTGACCTTCCTTTATTACAATCAGAACTTTGTAAAGCAAGGAAAAGACATCCCCGTAATCCTCATGTTAATCCCACCCCCATATACCTTCACAATAGAGGTCCTCAACCTGCTGATAAGAGGAGGGGGTCATCACGCAGCTGAGTGTTCCGTCGAGTCTTGGGATGTGTGCGCCTGATCATATCACAGGGGGTGGGGAGGCCTGGATCAATAGAGGGTCCTTTGAAGGAGAGCGACCTCATACAATAAGGGGCAGTAAATGATATCTCCCGGCTTAGGCAATGGCCTCGGACCTGTGTGGACAGTCGGACACGGGGTGAGGGGCCATCAATGGAGTGGTATTCATGCTGCGTGGACAATCCAGTGCAGAGGGGAGGTTTATCAACAGAGGGGCATTCATGGGAGGAGAGGAGGTGTTGGTCAGGCGCTGGCGTGACTCCCAAGGACAGGGTCGTGCAGAGGGGTCATGCTCATAAGGAGGAGGGAGGGGGAGCCAGGGTGCGCGGAGGATGCTTGCTGGGTCAGAGGGGCGCGCTGGCGATCGATCGTGGACAGGGAGACCATGATATCTAAAATGGCTGCCGTGCACGAAGTACATAGGTGACCTAAAATGGCTGCCGTGCACGTAGTACATAGGTGACAAGCTGGCGCAGATGATGTTCAGATCGCAAACTAAAATTCCACAAGTGCTTTGATGATCCTATCAGCAACAGGTATGCATTGATAGAAAAACTACAAAATATGTTTTAATGCATATATATAAAAAAAAACATTGAATCACATAAGAGTAATAGGTTGTCATTGTAAATGTCAAACTTGTTAAAAAAGTAAGCATTTAAGTCCATGGATGTTTCAGAATGCATGATTAATAATTAGATGCATACCTCAGTGGCCTCAGCTTAAAGTTTAGAAAGCGAATTTGATAAACAAAAAAGCCGATTCAGAAGTACAGTAGAGCTAAATGTGCTTGGAAAGTTTTATGACATATTGATGGACATTCTATCGTTTTCCTAAGGAACCATTTCGAGAGTTAAAACTGGTACACTGTGGCTCAGTAGTTAATCAAAGATTTTGGATTTTGTAAATTACACCTCTGCTGAAAATTATTTCAAAAATAGAAGTGTAATCAACTATGGCAAATCCTTAATAATGTGTTTAACGCCTTAGAAGAAATTGCGTGTACTGTAGTATTAGCCAGAAAAAAATTATTGAAGTGAACAAAAGACAGTAGAGGCAATAAATCACATTTGTTCTTTATAAAGTGAAATATGCTGAACACACTGTTCTTTCAACAAGATGTGCCCTTTCATTTTACTATTTTCTTTATAATATAAATAGTAAAAATTCCATGCTACCAGAGAAGGACATTTTTTAGAAAAGTCTACCTAAATCTTTGCACAACGAATAATATATGTTCGCATTTGTCGTATTTGATGTATTATTTACGCAAGTCAGCATATATTTCTATATGCATAATTAACAATATAGCCAGCCTGCTTTGTTCCTATAGAAACACTCTCCGCACTAGGGGGCAGATTTACAATAACTGGTGCATCCCTGCAAATCAGCAGGGATGCGCCAGTTATTGTGCGCCGCAGCTCCGCCACCCTGGATGCGCCGCATTTATAATGCAGCGCACCAGGGAGCAAAAACTGTACTGATGCGTCACGCATCTGTGCAGTAAAATCGGCGCATTGCTGGAGTTGCGTCGCAAGCGCGACGCAGCTCCAGCAATGCTCTGGGGGGCTCTATCTCCACAATGCTGCGTCAATTCTTTCGCATGCTTCAAGCAGGCGCAGGGTTTGACGCAGCATGGGCCCAAAAGTGACAGAGTGAAATCTTGTAGATTTCACTCAGCCACATTTGGGAGGCGTTCCTGCGCCGGAACGCCCCCCCCCCCCCACCCCCCTGCAATGGAACGCATCCTTCTGGCGCAGGGCTTTACAAGGAGACGCATCTGGGAGATGCGTCACGTTGTAAATACCCCGCACCATGGCGCATCTTTTGTGCCGCCGCAGCATAACAAAAGTTATGCAACAGTGGCATAAAAGAGGCGCAAGGGGCTTGTAAATCTGCCCCATTATGCAATGCCCCATGCGCACGCGAAGCGGACGCCCCTGAACTTGGTGGCAGCTGGTTCACGGCTGTGGCGGTGCTTGTGGGCTCGCTTAGTATTTTAATTGCGTTGCTAATTTTAAAACTGTCACTGTTACTGTAGGAGAGTAGGGTCTGCAATCCTATGATCACCCAGATTTTTTGCTTTTGTTTCACTGGTTTACGACTTTCTCTGGCTGTGGGCCTGCTAATCAGACCCACAGCCTGGCTGTTCTCTTTCTAAATTACGATATGTACCCTAGGTGCATTTACCAATTGGTACTGGGCCACCTTATCAGACCCCGTAACGCAGGGCATAGGTGTACCCAGGGCCGCCAGGGGCTGAAGCATGTATTATGCCACCCCTGGCTGGCCTCCTAAATTTGACACAACTGGCTGCACGACAGCTGGGGCGAAGGCGTGTAACCACCCTTCGCTTTAGGTATAGTAGCTCTATATCTAACCATACAATGGACACCCGAGTTCCTATCAGTCACTCCTATGGCAGGCCTTAACAATCCTGAAGGCAGAGTGCGTGGGCTCGTGTGAGCTAGGTTCAGGCCCGAGCCGAGCCCGGTTGCAGCTTGCGGAATCAAGACCCAATAGCTGTTCCATGATAACGCGTACCATATCGGTAACTCCGGTGTCGCGTTATCAAGGCATGTCGAGTAAGGTGTCATACGAATCGGGGTGCTGCCCTCTCACCAATTCTGGCGATGAGGTTAGCATCCCACCCTTCTAGAGGGACACGACATGTACGTAACTGTGAACCCCGGTTAAAGTTAACTGAAGCCTCAGCTCCACAAAATGGATGCTGCCACCACAGACACGAGTCTGACCTCCTGCTGCTGGGAGTCCTTCCAGCGAGGAGCACTTGGACAAAGGGTTTCCTGTCGAGGGCGGTGTTCGCACCGTCCCAGACAGGGTTTGTGTATTCTGGGTAGGTAGGGCTTTGGCGAGAAGGTGACTGCGGAGTGGCACCCCGGTGCTCACTACGCATCTGCCGGTTAGAACCAGTTCCAGGGGCGACGGCCCTGGCCTGGGGAAAGTCCGGCAGGGGAGAGGGGTGTAACTACCCCCCTTTCTGGTCCCACCCTTAGGGCAGGACCTAGTCATGTACCCACCCCTTTCTTTAGAATAAAGACCGGAGCGGGACCCTTCCAAATTAGATCATCTTTGATTCAAGAACTACTTTCTACGAAAGGACATTCAAGACTCTTCTCAAGATTTCTCCCTTGTGACTAAGGAGTAGTCACCCTGCATCAGCGGGCACCAACTAAGAACTCTGCGGTTTGCTGTAAGTCCTTCCTCAAGGAATCCGACGGCCCAGCTCGACGAGAACCGGCTTCCCTGGCACCTCTGACCTCTACCCACGTCATCAGCTCAGCTGTGATCTGTGGGTGCGACGAGACCTCGAGGGACCGGCCATCATCAGAACCTGCACGCTCTTAAAGCCAGCACGACCATCGAGGTAACTCTCTGGTGAGTGCTCTGGGGTCCGAGAAGCCCCGACCCTGAGCCGCTCCAGCACCGAAGTGCAGTCGCCCAGCATCTCCACGATCTGCGTGGGGCCCTTCTGCTCGCTGCTCAGCACGTTGTCTGGTCACTAGCCGCTGGCTTGTGCCCTTCTGTGACGACATCCGAGAATCATCACTGCTGGTCTGGTTGCTCCAGACTGGCCCTTGCTTCCATCTTTGCGAGAAGCACCCCGGACCCTCCTGGTCCACTCAAGACGCCATCTTAGGCCCACCACGTGGCCCTGAGATCTGCCAAGGCTTGTTGCCCCATCCTGGGCCCAGCGACGCCGACAGCATCATCCTTCGTGGGACAGCTCGCACCTCCGCCGTGGTCGCCGACAACGCCTCCTGGTCCGTGAGACTGCAGAGCCTAGCGTCGCCCACTCACCTGGTCGAGGTGACGGCCAACCGGTGCCTTCCTGGTACCCTCTGACTACTGGCTAGTAGTACGAACTTGGTCCCCTCTGCTTTCAGGTTTCATCAATCTCCGATCCAGGCTTGGATCTCTACGAACTATTCAGCACTGGTCGCCGGCCAGCAACTCCTTTTCTTCCGGCTCCTGGCTCGTCAGCGAAGACCCCGACGCCTGTAAGACTTGTGCAGCCGCAGCCCTCGTGGCTAGGTAACTCGGCATTTCGGTGCCTGCATAGCCTCCTTACTCTAGGGTCCTGAGTCCCTCGCTTCCGACTTGCCTTATCGGGTCCGCCCGAGACCTTAATCTTTCCGTGTCCTCGGACACTTGTTTTAATTGTGCACTTGAAGTATTTGCTAAAGAGATTTGGTTTGTGCTTAGTACCCTGTCCTCATAAAGAGTACAGGGCTGTTGTGATTCTTAATAAATATACTGTTTATTTTCATAACACTTGTGTGGTGTCCTTTCACTGGGTGTTCAAGGGGTACATGTGTGGTAAACAGCTGGCTTAACGCGCCCTCTCGAGTCTTTAGCCTTAGACTGCTCGTATCCACGCTACTAGGATAGCTGGTCTATAGGTTGACTTACAACCAAACACTATAAGGGTCGTTGGAACGATACATAGCGGTCGCTAGAATAGCGAACGTTGCATATCGGGCCAACTTCTCACATTGGTGAGCAGCGGTTGGGATTTGAGCTTGCTGTTGTTTTACCACACGTATCCTAAGAATATCTTGTTGAAAGATCGCACAAGTACTGTTAGTACATATAACTAAAAGCTTAGAATACTCTGAGTTCTACTGAACCAGCTGTTGTAGCTCCTCAAGGCTTAGCACACCTTGGCTACAACTCTTAGCAAGGGTACAGTAGGTAAACACGTAGTGTAGGTAGGTGCATCACTTACACCACACTAGAAACAGTATGTCGGACAAAGGAGGAAACTCTGGGTCTCCCCTTGTGTCAGTTGACCCTCCACAGGTCATCCCTTCAGGATATACTGTGCTGAGCTTCAAGGAGTTAAGACGACTGTGTCACTCCAGGAAGATTCAGCAGGGGTCTAACCCCACAACGTCCTTTCTGATTGGTCTCTTGGAGACTTATGATGCCAGAAGAGCTGAGAAACTTCGTAGCTCTTCTAATCCAGAAGGAGACATGCCTCCCCTCGAGGGAACCCGAGACGATCCTGACCTCATCCACCTCGCAACTGAGAACGAAGATGTGGAGGAGGATGAGGATGAGGATCTCTCTGGGGATGAGGCAGATAAGGGACAGGTAGAAGTCGTCAGACTAAGCAGGTCCAACTTAAGCAAACATGATAGCGGTACTGGGGGACCCCTGGGGCCACTATCAGGTCAGCTTAACATTGGGAATGGACGAGCCCGATCTCTGTCAAGAGACTCTGGCAGATCCCTTCAAACCAATGGCTCTCACAACTCTTCTCAGAGAGGGATGACGTCCCCTCAGAGGAGAGTGTACGAAGCTAAGGAAAGGGCAGCCAATCTAAGGATTGAAAGGGAAGAACTTGCCCTGGCCAAAGAAAGGCTTGCCTTTGCTAGAGAGCAACAGTTAAGTGGGGCAGTCCCCACTGGTGGCAGCAATGTACCTAGTCATAGGGAAAAGAGTTTCGATACGAAACACCTTGGTAAGATAGTGCCCCCCTTTAAACAAGGGGACGACATCCACAAATGGATTACTGCTTTGGAGAGGGCCTGCACTGTGCAGGGTGTTCCCCAGAGTCAGTGGGCAGCTATCTTGTGGCTCTCCTTTGAAGGAAAAGGAAGAGACAAGCTCCTCACCACAAGGGTGGAGGATGCTAACAATTACCAAATCTTGAAAAATACACTCGTTGAAGGGTTCGGCCTAACCACTGAGCAGTACAGGGTGCTGTTCAGGGATACCCAGAAAACGCAGTCTCAAGATTGGTCTGATTTTGTCGATTGTGCCACTAAGGCTTTTGAGGGCTGGTTGCTGGGCAGTAAGGTTACTGATTATCAAGGATTGTATAATTTGATGATGAGAGAACAAATTTTAAACAATTGTCAGAACCAGTTGTTGCATCAGCATCTTGTCAACTCGGATCTGACCTCTCCCCAAGAATTGGGAAAGAAGGCAGACAGATGGGTTCGTACAAGAGTTAAACAGAACCAGGGCCAGAATCAAGGTGGTCAGAAGAAAGCAGACCAGAAGGGTAAAGATTCTAAAGGGGAACAAAATGACCAGAAGTCTTCGACAGGTCCCCAACAACCCAAAGAGGGTGGGGGTCAGGGTCCCCAAAAGAAGAAAGAAGGCCAATCCAAAAGATGGTGCCAGTACTGTAAAAGTAAATCTCACTGGTTTAGTGAGTGCACCAAGAAAGGAGGAGGGCAGACTCCTGCCACTGCCGCCCCTAAGGCACCTGTGCCCCCTAGTACAGTCAGCAGTGGTAGTGCGCCTCCCAAGGGTTTAGTAGGGTTAACCCTGGGTTCTGAGGGGCGTGACAACTTAGTTGGCACACTCACTCAGGCTGTCCTTGTCAGTACAGGGGACGCAGACGTATCCCCTGACGTAAGCCCCAATACTTTGGGCAAATACCGACAGACGCCTTTCATAAATGGAAAGATGGCTCAGGCCTATAGGGACACTTGTGCCAGCGTCACCATGGTGACGCCTAACTTTGTGGACCCTGGACAGATCATGCCAGGTACAGAATTCCTGGTGACCAATGCAAGCAATGTCACTACCAATCACAGTATGGCAATTGTAGCTTTCTCCTGGGGAGGGGTAACTGGCCACAAGAAGGTTGTAGTTAGTCCAGACCTCCCAGTGGATTGTTTGTTGGGCAATGATTTGGAGTCGTCACAATGGTCAGAAGTGGAGCACCGGACTCACATGGAAATGTTAGGTTTGCCAGCACATGTGTTCGCTGTGACTAGGTCACAGGTCAGGAAATGCCCCACTGAACAGGTGCTGGATCCTGGAACAACGGACCAGACACCTCCCAAGAAAAAGAGCAGTAGGGTTAAGGCTGCGCCTTCCCCCTTGCCCCAGGTCGAGGATCAAGTCTCAGAGGAGGCTGACCTACAGGAATTGAGGGAAACTGAGCCTAGGGAATTCGAACTTGATCAAGTTGAATTCTTGGGTTCAGGGGGACCCTCAAGGGAAGACCTGGGGAAGGACCAGTTAGACTGCCCTTCTCTTGAACCCCTCAGACAGCAGGCTGCTGCTGAGGCTGCTGGGAACGCCACAGGTACCCACAAGGTATACTGGGAAGATGGACTCCTGTACACTGAGTCAAGAGACCCCAAGCCTGGCATGACCAGGAGGCTGGTTGTACCCTTGTCTCAGCGTGGTTTCCTACTTACCTTGGCCCACGAGATTCCCTTAGCAGGTCACTTAGGCCAGACGAAAACGTGGGACAGGCTTGTCTCACACTTTCACTGGCCTCACATGAACGAAGATACCAAGGAGTTTTGCCGCTCCTGTGTCACTTGCCAAGCCAGTGGTAAGTCAGGTGGCACGACAAAGGCCCCCCTTATACCAATGCCTGTGGTGGGGGTGCCCTTTGAACGGGTGGGGATCGACATCGTCGGTCCCATGGAACCACCTACAGCATCAGGGCACAAGTTTATACTGGTGGTAGTGGATCATGCCACCAGGTATCCTGAAGCTATTCCCCTTAGGACCACTACAGCACCTGTTGTGCCAAGAGCCCTAGTTGGAGTGTTCTCCAGAGTGGGCTTCCCTAAGGAGGTCGTCTCCGACAGAGGTGCAAACTTTATGTTGAGCTACTTAACTGCTATGTGGAAGGAATGTGGTGTTAACTACAAGTTCACTACACCCTATCATCCACAATGCAATGGGCTTGTTGAGAGACTCAACAGGACCCTAAAAGGGATGATTCATGGACTACCGGAAAAGCTTCGGCGTAGATGGGACGTCCTGATCCCCTGCCTCTTGTTCGCCTACAGAGAAGTCCCGCAGAAGGGGGTTGGCTACAGCCCTTTTGAACTTTTGTACGGGCATCCTGTAAGGGGACCCCTGTGGTTGGTGAAGGAAGGATGGGAGAGACCTCTCAAAAAGCCTGCAGCCAACATAGTGGACTATGTGCTTGGCCTCCGCTCGCGGATGGCTGAATACATGGAAAAGGCATCTGAAAACCTTAAGGCCAGCCAAGAACTCCAAAAAGCTTGGCATGACCAAAAGGCTGTCTTGACTGTTTACCAGCCCGGACAGAAGGTGTGGGTGTTGGAGCCAGTGGCCCCAGCAGCACTCAAGGACAAATGGTCCGGGCCCTACACCATCCTGGAGAAAAAGGGAGAGGTCACCTACCTGGTCGACCTGGGAACTCCCCGGAGCCCCCACAGGGTGCTTCATGTCAACAGGCTAAAAGCATATGTCGACAGGAAGGACATGAGTTTGCTCATGGCCCTAGATGAGGGACAGGAAGAGGAGAGTGACCCTCTCCCCGACCTGCTCACTCAGAATCCTGACGATGGCTCGGTAGATGGTGTTGTCTTTTGTGGCAGCCTCTCCGAACATCAACAGAGCGACTGTAAACAGGTTCTTCAGTCGTTCAGACATATGTTTTCTCTAACACCCAGTCAGACCGATTGGTGCACCCATGAGGTTGACACTGGTGACAGCTTGCCCGTCAAGAGTAAAATCTACAGGCAGCCTGATCACGTTAGAGACTGCATCAAAAGTGAAGTGCAGAAAATGTTGGAGCTGGGAGTCATTGAACCCTCGGATAGCCCTTGGGCTAGTCCCGTAGTTCTTGTGCCGAAACCTCACACCCAGGGTGGTAAGAGAGAGATGAGGTTTTGCGTAGACTACAGGGGTCTCAATGCAGTCACTAAGACTGACGCCCACCCAATACCAAGGGCAGACGAGCTTATCGATAGATTGGCTTCGGCCAACTACTTAAGTACGTTTGACCTGACAGCTGGGTATTGGCAAATCAGGTTAGCTGAGGACGCCAAGCCTAAAACCGCATTTTCAACCCCTGGTGGGCATTATCAGTTTGTGGTAATGCCCTTTGGTCTGAAAAATGCACCTGCCACCTTCCAACGGTTGGTGAATCAAGTCCTTACTGGGCTGGATGACTTCTGTGCGGCGTATCTTGACGATATCGCTGTCTTTAGCTCCACCTGGGAGGATCACCTGGTCCACCTGCGGAAGACGTTAGAGGCACTGCAAGCAGCAGGTCTCACTATCAAGGCCACCAAGTGCCAGATAGGGCATACACAGGTTGTATACCTGGGCCACCTTGTAGGTGGAGGTCAGGTTCAGCCACTGGAGAGCAAGATACAGTCAATCAGGGACTGGGCTCCTCCAACCACCCAGACTCAGGTTCGAGCTTTCTTGGGCCTGACTGGTTACTATAGGAAGTTTGTCAGGAACTATGGTTCCATTGTGACACCATTAAACGAACTGACAAGTAAGAAAATGCCAAAAAAGGTTCAGTGGACAGCGAGCTGTCAAAAAGCATTCGATGACCTAAAGCAGGCCATGTGCACGGCGCCTATCCTCAAGAGTCCGGACTACTCCAAACCATTCATTGTCCAAACAGATGCTTCTGAGTTGGGTGTGGGAGCTGTTCTTTCTCAACTGAATTTTGATGGTCAAGACCAGCCCATTGCTTTTATAAGCAGAAGGCTGACCCCTAGAGAGAAGAATTGGTCAGCTATTGAGAGGGAGGCCTTTGCTGTGGTTTGGGCCCTGAAGAAGCTGAGGCCATACTTGTTTGGCACTCACTTCAAGATTCAGACCGACCATAAGCCCCTCTTGTGGCTAAATCAGATGAAGGGTGAAAACCCCAAACTGCTTAGGTGGTCCATTTCCCTACAGGGGATGGACTTTACAGTGGAACATAGACCTGGTACTGATCATGGCAATGCCGATGGGCTCTCCAGATATTTCCACTTAGAACAAGAAGACTCACCTGGTCAAGGTTAGCTTATTGTTCCGACGTTTGGGGGGGGGGTCATGTAGGAGAGTAGGGTCTGCAATCCTATGATCACCCAGATTTTTTGCTTTTGTTTAACTGGTTTACGACTTTCTCTGGCTGTGGGCCTGCTAATCAGACCCACAGCCTGGCTGTTCTCTTTCTAAATTACGATATGTACCCTAGGTGCATTTACCAATTGGTACTGGGCCACCTTATCAGACCCCGTAACGCAGGGCATAGGTGTACCCAGGGCCGCCAGGGGCTGAAGCATGTATTATGCCACCCCTGGCTGGCCTCCTAAATTTGACACAACTGGCTGCACGACAGCTGGGGCGAAGGCGTGTAACCACCCTTCGCTTTAGGTATAGTAGCTCTATATCTAACCATACAATGGACACCCGAGTTCCTATCAGTCACTCCTATGGCAGGCCTTAACAATCCTGAAGGCAGAGTGCGTGGGCTCGTGTGAGCTAGGTTCAGGCCCGAGCCGAGCCCGGTTGCAGCTTGCGGAATCAAGACCCAATAGCTGTTCCATGATAACGCGTACCATATCGGTAACTCCGGTGTCGCGTTATCAAGGCATGTCGAGTAAGGTGTCATACGAATCGGGGTGCTGCCCTCTCACCAATTCTGGCGATGAGGTTAGCATCCCACCCTTCTAGAGGGACACGACATGTACGTAACTGTGAACCCCGGTTAAAGTTAACTGAAGCCTCAGCTCCACAAAATGGATGCTGCCACCACAGACACGAGTCTGACCTCCTGCTGCTGGGAGTCCTTCCAGCGAGGAGCACTTGGACAAAGGGTTTCCTGTCGAGGGCGGTGTTCGCACCGTCCCAGACAGGGTTTGTGTATTCTGGGTAGGTAGGGCTTTGGCGAGAAGGTGACTGCGGAGTGGCACCCCGGTGCTCACTACGCATCTGCCGGTTAGAACCAGTTCCAGGGGCGACGGCCCTGGCCTGGGGAAAGTCCGGCAGGGGAGAGGGGTGTAACTACCCCCCTTTCTGGTCCCACCCTTAGGGCAGGACCTAGTCATGTACCCACCCCTTTCTTTAGAATAAAGACCGGAGCGGGGACCCTTCCAAATTAGATCATCTTTGATTCAAGAACTACTTTCTACGAAAGGACATTCAAGACTCTTCTCAAGATTTCTCCCTTGTGACTAAGGAGTAGTCACCCTGCATCAGCGGGCACCAACTAAGAACTCTGCGGTTTGCTGTAAGTCCTTCCTCAAGGAATCCGACGGCCCAGCTCGACGAGAACCGGCTTCCCTGGCACCTCTGACCTCTACCCACGTCATCAGCTCAGCTGTGATCTGTGGGTGCGACGAGACCTCGAGGGACCGGCCATCATCAGAACCTGCACGCTCTTAAAGCCAGCACGACCATCGAGGTAACTCTCTGGTGAGTGCTCTGGGGTCCGAGAAGCCCCGACCCTGAGCCGCTCCAGCACCGAAGTGCAGTCTCCCAGCATCTCCACGATCTGCGTGGGGCCCTTCTGCTCGCTGCTCAGCACGTTGTCTGGTCACTAGCCGCTGGCTTGTGCCCTTCTGTGACGACATCCGAGAATCATCACTGCTGGTCTGGTTGCTCCAGACTGGCCCTTGCTTCCATCTTTGCGAGAAGCACCCCGGACCCTCCTGGTCCACTCAAGACGCCATCTTAGGCCCACCACGTGGCCCTGAGATCTGCCAAGGCTTGTTGCCCCATCCTGGGCCCAGCGACGCCGACAGCATCATCCTTCGTGGGACAGCTCGCACCTCCGCCGTGGTCGCCGACAACGCCTCCTGGTCCGTGAGACTGCAGAGCCTAGCGTCGCCCACTCACCTGGTCGAGGTGACGGCCAACCGGTGCCTTCCTGGTACCCTCTGACTACTGGCTAGTAGTACGAACTTGGTCCCCTCTGCTTTCAGGTTTCATCAATCTCCGATCCAGGCTTGGATCTCTACGAACTATTCAGCACTGGTCGCCGGCCAGCAACTCCTTTTCTTCCGGCTCCTGGCTCGTCAGCGAAGACCCCGACGCCTGTAAGACTTGTGCAGCCGCAGCCCTCGTGGCTAGGTAACTCGGCATTTCGGTGCCTGCATAGCCTCCTTACTCTAGGGTCCTGAGTCCCTCGCTTCCGACTTGCCTTATCGGGTCCGCCCGAGACCTTAATCTTTCCGTGTCCTCGGACACTTGTTTTAATTGTGCACTTGAAGTATTTGCTAAAGAGATTTGGTTTGTGCTTAGTACCCTGTCCTCATAAAGAGTACAGGGCTGTTGTGATTCTTAATAAATATACTGTTTATTTTCATAACACTTGTGTGGTGTCCTTTCACTGGGTGTTCAAGGGGTACATGTGTGGTAAACAGCTGGCTTAACGCGCCCTCTCGAGTCTTTAGCCTTAGACTGCTCGTATCCACGCTACTAGGATAGCTGGTCTATAGGTTGACTTACAACCAAACACCATAAGGGTCGTTGGAACGATACATAGCGGTCGCTAGAATAGCGAACGTTGCATATCGGGCCAACTTCTCACAGTTACCACTTTACCTGGCTGCTGCTTCCTCACTCCTACCGCCGCTCCCCTAGCCCCAGTCCGGCACGGCTGAGTGCCGCTTGATCCGGAGGGCTGACGGGGTTGCGGCCGACATCTTGGAGGGGCAGAGCATTTCCTAGAGTAGTGCTCTAGTTTACCGCGCATCTAGGCCACAAAAGCAATGCCCCATGCGCACGCGCAGCGGACGCGACTGAACTTGGTGGCAGCTGGTTTGCCGCTGCGGCGGTGCTTGTGGGCTCGCTTAGTATTTTAATTGCGTTGCTAATTTTAAAACTGTCACTGTCATCACTTTACCTGGCTGCTGCTTCCTCACTCCTACCGCCGCTCCCCTAGCCCCGGTCCGGCACGGCTGAGTGCCGCTTGATCCGGAGGGCTGACGGGGTTGCGGCCGACATCTTGGAGGGGCAGAGCATTTCCTAAGGTAGCGCTCTAGTTTACCACGCACCTAGGCCACAAAAGCGACGTCCCATGGCGCGCCATAGGCAAGCCCGTCTGCACACGTCCGCGGCCAGCCGGGGAAAGGGGCACCTTACTATGCCCAATTTTTAACTTACTCCTCAGACGAACTTCACTGCTATCAAAGCCACAGAATCCTTAGCGCTGCTTCAGCGTCCACTATTTCCTGCCTTGGCCTTGCTTGGCCCAAGTCTATCCCTCCGATTTCACCCACCCGGCCCTTCCCCTTGCCCTCGCCCCCCCTTTCATTAGAACCAGGCCAGCCTTTAAGGCCAGTGACTGCTATTTTGGCTTTTCTTATAACCTCATCGCTGCTACACATATTTTCCTCCTGTGCTGAAAAATCATTATCATTATGGTTCATGACGGAACGGTTCCGTCATCAGCACAGCTCCACTGTGCCTCATGATGGAACCATTCTGTCATGAGCATCGAAGGGGTTAAACACTAGATCAGTTGTGAAACACCAATTAGAACTTTTTTATTTCCTGGATTCCCACAAACCGGATCTTTTATTTTTGACAGAAACTTGGTTCTGTCCAGATTCCCTTCCCAACATCCTCGCATCACTACCCTCCACTTACTATGCCTTGCGGGCAGATCGACTGCCGGGCAAAGCAGGCGGAGGCGTTGGTCTGATTGTCCGGTCGGATTTCCACTTTCAAATTCTTTCCTGTCCGGACATCAAGGGAACTGAGTGCTTGGTGATGCGTTCTGCCTCTTTTCAAACCCCCATCACTTGTGTCCTTGTTTACCATCCACCAAACCCTGCCCCCCACTTTTTAACTGAGTTCCAGGAACTACTGGCCACATTAACAGTCAGCAATTCTTCTGTGTTAGTTCTTGGCGACTTTAACTTTTGGCCTTCTGACCCTGCGTAAGACGCAGCATATAGGAATTTTACAGACTCCCTTCTTATCCTAAATTTTACTCCCCACGTGTCCGCTCCCACTCACATCAAGGGTCACGTCTTAGACCAAATCTGGTCACTGAACATTCCGGTCTCTTCCCCTACCATTACACCCTGTTTGTGGTCCAACCACTTTTTGATTTCGTTCACTTTAGACCTCCACCAGCCTAAGTGCCCAATTCTCCCCAGGAATGTCTGGGCCCGTAATTGGAATAAGGCTGACATTCCTGCCCTCTGTCTTTCTCTTCAAAACTCCTACCCGGGCCTGGAGGAACTCTCCCCGTCTTCTCAGGTCACTGCTATTAATGACTGGTTATCCAGGTCTTTTAATCAGGTAGCCCCTCTGAAATACATTGCTGTGAAACGTGCTCACAATGTCAACAAATGGTTCACCGACGAACTTAAGGGAAAGAAGTTAGCTGCCCGCCAGGCAGAACGCGCATGGAGGCACACCTACTGCCCAATTTTAAAAGCCCACTACTCGTTCACGCTTAACGCATATAAAAGCGCTATCCTTTCAGCCAAGACTCATTATTTCTCTGATAAAATACTCACATCAGGAAATCAGTCTAGAGAAATTTTCTCTGCTGTTTATGAGCTGGCCCTGTCAGACAGAAGCTCCCTAAAACCTTCCCCTTCCCAAGCCCTCTGCGACTCCCTAAACAACTTTTTTGTGGAGAAAATCGAAGCCATTAAGGCCAACATACCCCCCCCCCCCATTTACCCCGGCCCCTGAACCCCCTCCCAACCGGTTTCATTTAGATTACATCCCTCTACTGACCAGAGAAACGCTATCTTCTCTGGCGGTGAGAGTCAAATCAGGCTCTCCTTCCGACGTCTGTCCAGCGCCAATTCTGAGAGAAATCTTTAAGGCTTGCCTCCTTTGGCATTCCTGAACGACTCTCTCGGGAATGGTACAGTCCCTGACCTTCATAAATCAGCCATAATCATTCACTTACTGAAAAAACCCAGCGCTGACCCTGCCTCCCTCACTAACTACCGCCCTATTTCCCTTCTCCCTTACCTGGGAAAAATTCTGTAAAGTCATGTCGCCTCTGTCCTCAGCTCCTTTGTGGAGGACAGTGGCTACTTGGCCTCCTGCCAGGCTGGATTTCGCCCTCCCCACTCTACCGAGAGGGTCGTGGTCTCGGTCCTTTACAGCCTCAGGGAGGGAATGGACGGGGGCCGCCCTCAGGCTTTGGTCCTCTTAAACTTGTCCGCTGCCTTTGACACAGTTGATCATTCCATCCTTCTCACCTGTGTCAAGGCAGCGGGCATCAGTGGGCCTCCCCTGGCTTGGCTTACCTCCTTCTTGAGGAACCGCACAAGGCCGTCCATCTAGAAGGTATTTCTGCTCCCCCACGCAAGGTGCAGTGCGGTGTCCCCCAAGGTTCCTCCCTCACTCCTCTTTTATTCAATCTCTATATCTTCCCTCTTATCTCTGCTCTACAACAACTGGAGGTCACTGTCTTCAATTACGCAGACGACCTCCAGTTGATCTTCAACCTCTCGCATTCTCCTGAATCTATTTCTAATTTCCAATCAATTATCATCTTTATCAGGGACTGGATGAATTTTAACCACCTCAAACTCAACCCAGACAAAACTGAGCTGGTCTTGACTGGTGGTGCATCCAGTCCCTGGACCCCTATGTTTTGGCCCCCTTCACTTGGTCCCCCCCTCACCTTCTTATTCAGTCAAAACACTTGGGATCACGTTAAACGAAAACCTTACCTTGCACTCTCAGATCAGTATGGTGGTGTCCTCCTGCTTTTTCACTCTTCGCACTATTAGGAAAATCTCTAGATTTTTCTCCCTTCCCGCCCTTAAACTCATCATGATGGCAATGGTTTTATCATGGCTGGACTATGGTAACATCTTGTATAACGGGGTTCCGGCTTATGCCCTCCGACGCTTACAGCTGGTCCAGAACCAAGCGGCCCGCATCATTCATGGTCTCCCTAAACTCCATCATGCTACCCCAGTATTAAAGAACTTGCATTGGTCGCCCATTAGGGAGCGGGCCCTCTTCAAACTTGGCTGTACTGCGTTTCAGGCCCGAGCTGGAACTGCCCCAGCATTCATAAACTTGGCAATCTCCAGCTATACACCAGTCAGAGAGCTCCGCTCCTCCTCCCAGTCCCTTCTCTCCTTTCCTCGTTTCAGGAAAAAGAGGACGGGTAGTGAAATTTGCGGTCCTTGGTCCTACTTTCTGGAACTCCCTCCCCCTCAATATCCGATCCATCCCACTTTACCCTGAATTTCGTAAGGCCTTAAAACCCATCTCTTTCTGCAAGCATTCCCAGTCTAGCTTTCTCAAAGCTACCACTCAGGTTCTAAAGTCCGCCAGCGCCAAGAAACCGCTAGGTAAACGCGCGCTTTATAAGTGTTTTTAAATTCAAATTCAAATTGGAAGAAACTCTATTGGCGTCTATGGTAAAATGAGCTGTGGCAAAATAATTTTCATTCAGATTATATTAAGCATCAATTGTTTTTGACTGAAATTTATTTATATACGTTTGTAAAGATATACAATGTCCGTTTGCAGTCACTTTGCATCATAATGATTACAGGAATCTGGGCAGGGTTTGTGAACGATCTATTCTTGAAAGACTGACCTTAAACCCTCTTTCTAGATTTTTCTTGTTTTACATTTTTGTAAAAGAAATAATCCATTGAGTTAGAACTTCATGTATAATAGATATTTTTATTGGCTCCTAATCAAGCCAATGACTGAACTTATTTTTCTTTAAAACTTTTCTCCTGTTTTCTTGTTCTTTCAGTTCTCTTTCTCATTCTTTCTGTTTTCTCAAATACGACCTTATTGTTCACGTTTTCATACTTATTCCTTTGCTTCTGAATGCTCTTCTCTTGCCTCAATTGCACTGGAATGTAAGAATCTCTGCTACTCTGCAGATCCACAATATTGCCATACTTTATGTATAAAAAATCATGCATCTTAAATCGATTTTTTAATCCCTACAAGCTCTCTGACTTCCTCTGAAACTTAGGGGCTCATTACGATAGTGGAACTATTGCCACCGCAGGGCCGACGGTGGCGATTGTTCCGCCATCCTAATGAGAATTTCTCACAGCCATATTAGGATGGTAGTGGGTATTGCGGTGGACGCAAAGTCCGTCCGCCGATTTTCCACTGGTGGCAATCGTTCCGAGAACCTGCCGGGGAGAGCTGGGCCACTAATATGGTGGCAGTGCCTATCAGGCACCGTCCGCCATATTAGGATGTGGGAGTTGTATAGGCCTTTCCATGGCGGTGATGACGCCATGGAAAGGCTGGCACGGATTGGCTTTGGGGGCCTGTTGCGGGCCCCCTCTGTAGGGTGGGTGGGGTACACAGGGGGGTACCTATGGTAGCCCCCTGCAGTTCCATGCACCAAGTGGCAGGCACCACATTGTGCCTGCCACGTGGTGTAGGGAAATGCTGTGCATGCTCTTTTCCCATAACGTACGGTGCAACAGGCAACAGCACTGTCTGCAATGGTAAAAGGCCAGGATGTACCCGCCAGTGTGGCAGGTGCATCCTAATTGGGCTGGTTAGACCTCAGCATGTCTGGTGGGTGGTCCCATCACCGATATGATGGTGGGCGGACTGATGCCAAACCTGCCATCATAAAGGAATTTTATGTTCATAACGTCATAAAAACTGCTAATAAATAAGTAAATTAATAAATATTTAAATAAACAGCGGTATGCGAAAAAAATCCCTTGAGTAATATTTCTTAGTGCTATCCTCTTCTGAATGTTATTCACAAACGTCCCAAACAGATTCGTTTTTGAGGGTCTTCCACAACCTACATACAATCATTCAACTCACAAACGGTTCCAACAGGCTGTCATTTTCCAACCGCCTGTCAAAGCAGCTGCATCATCCAGAATGCCAGACGTGCCTGTTAGGCACTGCTAGTCAATTTGGCATTTCCATCCCCGCCAGTCTTTCCATGACCATTCAACCGCCATGAAAAGGCTGGAAGGGATGGACGTTGGGGACCGTTGTGGGCCCCCCTTGAGCAGAGATAACTTCTGTTGTGAACTTGGGGGGAACCTGTGGTGCCCCACTACATTTCCCTGCACCATGTGGCAGGCACCGCGTGGTTCCTGCCACGTAGTCCAGGGAAATACAAAACTGGAATTTTTTACATTATGGTGGGTGCTGCAGCCAGCAGCAACCGGCCAACGGACAACAATTACAATATGACTGCCACAGTGGCGGTCGCTTTGGAATTTGGCCTGTGGGACCCCAACACTATGTTGGGGTGGCGGGCGGATGTGAGTCTGCCCGCCATCCTAATCAGGCCCTAAATTCGGAGCATGGTTACTCTGAAGGATAAATTCATCTGGTGCTCATGTACTCCGCTCTAATGCCCTTGGGCCAAGTCTGAACTATATAAAACAGCAAAAAGAAAAATAAAGAAATATTCCCAAAAACTGGCCTTGAGTTCAGGGTGACTATCTGACACTGAGCTGAAGGCAAAAACCATCATCCATAAATCGGACAGTCTTCAGTCCTGAGTTATAAGCAGGCTGCATACCTTAAAAAGTACAAATGTCCCTATAGACCCAGATTGTACCACAGCAGAATGCTCTCATTCCTGGCAAATTATTTGAAAATTATAAACTATTTGAAAATTATAAATGGGTAGGGCACTTAGGGCCTCATGTACGATAGACTGTTAGATATAAAGGGATCAAAATGCATATGCTTTTTCAATTTGCAAATCGACCTATGCATTAACAGTTAGATCACAAAATACAGAATCATAATAGGCTGCAATTCGACCTACCTGATGAATATTAATGAAGTAGGTTGAGAATTGCAATCCACTACTGTTGACTACAAGCACATGCATGGTGACCTTCTGGAGTGAGTCTTCCACCATGTCTGTGATTGATTTTAAATAAATAAATATGTTTTTTAAAATGAAACCCATTTTCCTAAAAAGACAACGGGATGCATTTAAAAGTAAGATAATGTAATGAAAATATTTTCAAAATGTTTTAAGGTTAGGCCGTGGTCCCACTGCCTTTTCTTATTGTTTTGATTGTTCCTACAGGGAAAAGGGTCACTATGGGACCCCGACCCATTTGCAAATTAGCTACCACCTCCTTTGAGGTTGTGGTAAAATATTAATGTTTTGCAACCAAATGGATTTCGGTCTCAAAACATTAATACACACGTTAAGGAATCGATATTTGGTAAAGACACTCTTAAAACACCACTTCCAAATAGTGATTCTTTAATGTTTTCTAAACCCATTCAATTATTTAGCAAACCATTTCCAAGTTGTTAGAAGGCTGTTGTACATTTTAAAAGGATTTTGGTATTTGTAAACCTTCTGATTACCAAATCAGAGCATTTATAAATACATTGTTAAATCCCTAAGAATCAAGCAGGCAGACACCATAAAAAAAACTTCAGCAATCAATAGGAATGCAAACAATTTCAGCAATTGTTTGCAATTCATCAGGGCAGACAGTTTAAATATGGCCAGTGTGAAGTGTCCACTGCTCCTTGAGAGAAGCACTGTTATGGCTAGTTTGACAGGCACTTTTCCCTAAACTTGCCCATTCACAAAAGGCCTAGAATGCAGCACAGTGGTGTCACTTCCACCAACCATTTGCGAGTTATTAGGCGGTGAAGCACTTAAGCCCAAAATCCTGTTTATTTCGAAGTGTGAGGGCACCAAACCCTGCAGATAGGTCTCATTAGATTCTATTATGTTATTTTAGTTTGGGTTGACGTCTAAATACAGAGCTCATTAGCAATCATTTACCAGAGGGGGTTGCAGAGTGTAGGAAACGTATTCTTTTTGCCCTGATATCCCTCATTGTTTGACTGATACTGGTGGTTACTGACTCTGAACGTGCCCTGGCTCTGATAACTAGGCCCAGGGTTCTGTACACAAAGTTCTAATTGGCAAAACAACCTACCAGTAAGTCAGCAGTATAATCAATCAATCAATCAATCATCGTATTTATATAGCGCACTTCTTACCCAGAGGGTCTCAAGGCGCTGTGGGCGGGGGGGATCCGCTACTGCTCGAACAACCAGGTCTTGAGTTGCTTCCTGAAGGCGAGGTGGTCCTGGGTCAGGCGGAGGTGGGTGGGGAGGGAGTTCCATGTCTTGGCGGCGAGTTAGGAGAAGGACCATCCCCCTGTGGTGGCTCTGCGGATGCGGGGGACGGCGGCGAGGGCGTGGCTGGTCAAACGAAGCTGCCGTTTGGGAGCGTAGAATTTGAGGCGGCTGTTGAGGTATCCTGGGCCATGGCTGTGTAGGGCTTTGTGTGCGTGGGTGAGGAGACGGAAGGTGATTCTCTTGTTGACCGGGAGCCAATGCAGATCTCTCAGGTGTCCGGAGATGTGGCTGCGACGGGGGATGTCCAGGATGAGTCGTGCTGAGGCGTTCTGGATCCGCTGGAGTCTCTTCTGGAGTTTGGCGGTGGTTCCGGCGTAGAGGGTGTTGCCGTAGTCCAGACGGCTGGTGACGAGGGCCTGGGTGACCGTCTTCCTGGTCTCGGTGGGGATCCACCGGAAGATCTTACGTAGCATGCGCAGGATATTGAAGCACGACGAGGAGACGGCGTTGACTTGTCTGGTCATGGAGAGGGAGGAGTCCAGGATGAAGCCCAGGTTGCGTGCGTGGTCTGTTGGTTTGGGTGCGCTGCCTAGGGCGGGGGGCCACCAGGAGTCGTCCCAGGCGGAGGGTGAGGATCCCAGGATGAGGACTTCCGTCTTGTCCGAGTTCAGTTTCAGGCGGCTGTTCTTCATCCATTCGGCTACCTCTTTCATCCCTTCGTGAAGGTTGGCTCTGGCGGTGGCGGGGTCGTTGGTAAGGGAGAGGATCAGCTGGGTGTCATCGGCGTAGGAGATGATGTTGAGGTTGTGCTGGCGTGCGATGTCTGTGAGGGGGCTCATGTAGATGTTGAAGAGGGTTGGACTGAGTGAGGAGCCTTGAGGGACGCCGCAAATGACTTCGGTGGCTTCAGATCTGAACGGGGGGAGGCAGACTCTCTGTGTTCTTCCGGCGAGGAAGGAGATGATCCACTCCAGTGCCTTCTTCTGGACTCCGACGTTGCTGAGGCGTTGTGCTAGGGTACGATGGCAAACAGTGTCGAAGGCCGCGGAGGAGAGGCATGCAGGATTATAGATGTCAGCGGACTTAATGCACGTACGTGTGCACTGCTATGGTGTCTAATGTCATTTAAAAGTCAGGCCCGCTTTAAAGGCTTAACAAAAAAAACAAAAAAAAACATATTCCAGTCTGGATTAAAAAATACTTCCAAAGTCTAAAACTACCTTTTTTATAACTGATACATCACCTCTAAGGTCTGCACTAGGTGCCCCAAGGGTAGGGTGCATTGTTATGATAAGCAAGGACAATATAAAAGATGTTTTTTATGTCCTGGTAAGGAAAAACAGCCAACATTGTTTTTCGCTATTGTAGTGCTTCTGGTCTCATAGGTGAACAGGAGAAGCCTTTATTAGCTAAAACAGCTGTGTAGCAGCCTCTTTCGATTGGTCATATTTCTATAGTTTGTGTCAAACTGCTACCTGATTAGGTGTGAAGAGGCCTGGGGCTGCTACAATACAGCCATTTGGTGGGAGGAGATTTTCTTCCTGGAGAAGCCTGAGAGAGGAAGAGGGGTCGGGAAAAAGGTGGACTTCAAAGGCGGTAGAGAAGATGACTTTAGACCCAGGCCAGCCTCTAATTCCTTGATTCTAAGCCAACTGGAAGCCCCTTAATTAGGAGAGGGCCTAGAAGGGGAGTGTGGTCAGATGTTTGCCACACCTCTGGGTTGGGTTATTCAGACACACACACCAAGGAGAGAATTTCTCCTTTTTGATCCTTGGGAAAACAGTGCACTCTAGGTCAAAGGTATTCCACACTCCTCAGGAAGTGGTAATAGCAGAGGGAGGTAGCTCTACCCTGATTGGTTGTGGTGTCCCATCTCCTGACAGCCCAGAATATAGGATAAATATGGGAGAGCTGTAGGAGTTCCTTGGATTCTCTTTTAAAAACAATACACTCTATGACCCCATGGCTCAAGAAATTAGACTGGCTCAATCTCTCAAATGCTGAGTGCTTGATCACTAGGGTAAATGTCTATGTTTACGCCTGTGGGAATTCACAAAAGGCGTTTATGAGTTCTATCTTTATGTCTGCACTTGAGGTGGACCTCTCGGTCCCCAATCCGACTTTTGCTTGAACTCATTGAAATAAATTAGGTATTGCAAAGTGTCTACCCTGTTCACCTTAAACTTTTCTTGCAGCTGCGTGTTCTAGGGCTATTGCCCACTTACAGGGCATGATAGTCCTATTCTGATATTAGGCCATTTTGGGGAAGTTAAGTCCCAGGATTATTACCCCTTTTCCTTTCCGATACAAAAGAAAACAAAATGAGCTGTAGAAGAGCCGGTAAAGCACTTGGCATGTTTAAAAGATTTATTTTCTTCATTTTTTGAAACAGCTGCAAAGTGATGAGAAAACACAATGACATGTTGAGGTGCACAAATGAGCTATAGGACTTATGCTCAGACCAGAAACATTGCAGCAGACTTGGGTCACCAGAATATGACAAAACTGAGAAAGGCTTACGGTGGTCTTTACTCTCCCACCTCAGGAGGTGGAGTGGTTGGAAAATGTAATACATTCTGGATGCTGTATGACAGCATGAGTGGAGAGACAGTGAAGGAAGACTATTGGGAGACTCTGAGGAGCGGCATTCACCCACCTCCCAAAAAATAAGTGGACAATAAAAGAACATAATAGACATGGGCACTTTGAGCATACCAAGACACTGAAAGGGTGAGCTTGAGGGGACACATAGATATTTACATTCCCAGAATCCTGAGCAGGAATGATGGGTGAGCAGGAGAATGCTTGAAAAAGCAGTAGTTCTGGGAGCCCTGCAGTAGCATTTATATTGGGTGAAGGATTCTTCTGCGGTCAAATTGCCCAAAAACATTAAGGGCATCATGGCTGTAATCAGGATGGATAATGCCTAAGTGTCTTTTCTACCTGAGCTGCCTTTAACAATGCCTAGTGAGCAGACAGGGAGAGAAGCTGAGGACATAGGGGCAGTTGACACATATGGGCCGATTATGAGTTTGGCAGTCCTGGAGAGGGCCGCTAGTGCCATGCTAAAGGACTGTCAAACCTGTCCGAGGACCATCCGTCAGATCATTACTTTTACAGTCACTGGCGGGCATTGTTGTGTTGTTCCCATGTGCTGCCTTTGCAATAAGCACTGCAATAGGAATGTCAAAGGCAGTACCTGCATGGCATGGACTGGTGCAGTCCATGTCGTGAAGGTACTGGGGTGCATGCACACATGGGGGCACAACATGTAATGTGGTAGTCGGACCGCCGGTGCAGGGATAGTCTGACTGTCACCATTGCACCACCACAGGTATGTTGGTCTGTGGACCACCAGACACATAATCAGGCCTAAAGGGTGTGCTCTTGAGTTAATGGAGCTACATTGTTCTATGACTTTCTAGCAGAGTCTCTAAAAGAAACTGTAGTCCACTAGCAGCTTCTTGAGACTCAGGGAGACACTTCAGATGCTGCCTCTCTTTTAAAATATCACATTTCCTAATGGTGTAGCTGAAGAATCATCTACTGGTCAGATAATCATATTGTCAGTAGCACTTGTTCACAGCTTCTTCCTACAGATGTATCTTCTATAAATATATATTGGCCAATCATTAGTCAACAACATCAGCAACGACAATGACCAGCAACATGGTGTAGTGGGGGCTACTGGTTAATGAATCCTTCACAGCCTAAACTACTAGAAAGGGTAATGAGAAATTAAGTGTCCTATTCCCAAATATCCAGCTGAAGAGCTAGAGAACATACATATTATGCAAAATTCCCTGAGGTAACACTTCCAGAAAAATAAAGACAGTGGTAGGAACCATAAGATATTACTTTAAAGGCTGCTTCAAAAGGTTGAAGAGGAAGATCACCTCCCTGGACTCTTGAGTAGATTATCTGCAAAGAGCCATAAAACATTATTGAGAGATGCAAAACCAGATTTTAGAAGTAGTGAAGTCCCCACAGGAACAAAACTCCATACCTATTCCTCAAGTTTGAACATTTAGAAAATAAGTAGAACAATATTCACATGAGGGGCCTGCTGAAAGAAGTTAAAATTTAAAGATATCAAGGTATGGTAATGTCTATGAACTGCTGTAGTCCGTCAAGGGCAGGCATAAAGAATGGCCAAGTAACAATGGTTCATACTTATCGAGTTGGAGTGGGAGACACCAGCAAATGACCAGAACCCATATTTTAACGAAGGTACTTTTTATGATTATAACTGATGGTCCCCGCACAAGGGGATCGGGGAGTCAAGACATTTAAGGGGCAAACAATAAATCTGTAAGATTTGGCACCATTCACACTCATAAGATCGCTCACAGAATACCTAAGAACTCCTTGCTCATTATAAGTTGGGCCAGTCCTTCTGTTTGGTCTCTATGTGAAAAGAAAAAGTGAGTGTTAAGAGATCTCCAAGAGAGAAGACACAGAATGAGTGGGTGTCAAGGAAGTGACCAGATTTTCCACTGGGGGTGACAAGATCTTGGATGTGCTAAAGAGGACTTATTCCTTTTGGAAAATGGTGCTAGATAACATTGCAAATGGCTGGGTCTGCATCATCTAATAGCACCAAATGAGAAACAAGAAGCCCACCTCAGCATGGAGGACCACATCAAATTCACAAAATGACAATTGAGAAGTCTTGACTACACTCACTCTGGTAAAGAATTGTAATGGGTCAGGGGGGGGTCACAGATGGGTAGAGGGGCCCTGAAGGTTTCTGACAAATGATCACTAGATTTATAGATTATGCATTCTAGGAAAAAATTGCAAGAGAAGGGCCAGGGCCAAATAGCAGAACTGTGTTTGTAAAGGTTACAGGATTTAGATTAGTTGATAATATAGTTCATGTTGGGAGATGGGTTGGGGAAAATAGGGTTCCTTCTGGTTGTGAGGGTCAGCCCCAATTCGCTAAGAATTCCAAGATGTCCACAATAGAGACCACTATGAGCACGCTGAGTGGTCTGTCTAGCCTTTGTGAAACCACCAGCAGGAAGACATTGGATGCTTCCTAGGTAGTCGAAGAGTATGAATAAGTCGATCCGAAACTGGTTTCTCACCGTCGGAGGATGCAGAGAGACAGATTGTGGCAACGTTGCACCTTGACAAAGTAAGTGTAAATTATTTTTTTCAAAAGGATTTGGGTTCCCAGTGATGCACTGGTTAGGGTTCTTTGTTACAAGACTAGAACCCATTTGGTCACGTAGTCTGACAAAGCTACCATCAACCTCCGGTCTTTGACATGCCACACTGGTTTCCCAGCCGGGTTGTCAAAATGATTGAGCATGGCAATCTCTAGATTTTACACTGCCAGGCGGCAGTTCCAGGTTGGATATACCATACCCTTTTTTAAAAAAAATAAGTGAGTACTGAACAGCAGAAATTTGAACACATTTAATTATTATGTCATCCGTACAGAGGATTTGCCACCTTGTGCAATGCTGCTATTCTCATGCATTGGCAATAGAACAGATCTGTTAAAAAATAAACACAGTTGGGTTAGGTACATATTGGATATGGCAATCGTTTTGAAACTCTGCAATAAAAAGGGCGACCGCAGTAGCCCGTTATGCTACAGGCCAATATCTTTAATTAATTCTGTAGCTAAAGTGGTAGGTGGTATAATTCTGAATAGGTTAAACATTTGGGCAACTGAAAACAATATTATATCCCCTTTATAATATGGTTTCAGACCTGGTCACTCGACAATTACACAATGTCTGAACCTATATTTGATTTTAAGTAAATATACCCTGGCCAAGCAAGGAACTGTCTACATGGCCTTTATGGACTTATCGTCCGCTTTCGATTGCGTGGACAGAGGCAAACTATGGGTTACCCTGTTAAAGATGGGCGTAGAGAAGAATTTAATACATTTTCTGGTTGACCTACACTCCGACACAAAAGCCAATGTCAGTTACACCCAGGATCTGAAAGTAACGGGGGAATTTAGAATAAACCGGGGTGTCCGACAGGGGTGTATCTTGGCTCCTTTCCTCTTCAACTTGTATATTAACGAGTTGGAGGAGTACTTGCTAAAAACAGGAGCCGATTACCCCTTTGTAGGCCGCAAGGGGGTCCCTGTGCTGCTTTACGCAGATGATGCTGTCCTTATCTCTAGGACAGCAAATGGTCTCCAGAAACTTTTAAATTCTTTCTTTGACTTCATGGAGTCCCGTGGCCTAAGTGTTAATAATTCTAAGTCCTATGTTTTGAAAACAGGCCAGGGATCTCGAAAATCCAATTTCTTCTGTATAAATGGGGAAAAAATTCCTACCACTAATACTTTTTCATACCTTGGGATCCTCCTTGATCATAAACTATCCTGGGGCCCGCCGTTTGTTAAAAGAAGGGTGAGGTAACACGTGTTGATGCGGCCATACTTGGCTTTGCGAAATAAATTGGCAATAACCCGGTGGCCGCCTTACTCAAACTGTATGAGGCAAAAAGTGTTGCAGTCGCCTGTTATGGAAGCAAGCTATGGGGTTATAGCAAGGTGAGGGACCTGGAGGTCACAGAAAATAACTTCTTGAAGAAACTACTGAGGCTGCCAAGGGGAACTGGAAATTTTTCGGTAGATGAGGAACTGGGTGTACCCTATCTAAGTGATAGAATAGCAGTGAACCCCGTACTGTGTTGGCTGAACTGCTGGCTTAACAATGATATACCCCTCACTCATGAAATATTAAAAGAAGCCTTAACATTGTATGGAAGGTTTAACGTCCCGAGGCTGAAGTATATTAATGACTGCCTGATTGCAATTGGTCGGCCTGATTTGTTTTTAACCCCAAATCTTATCACCAAATCCGATGTCATTTTTGTAAAAAATGCCATGATGACAACTAGGTATACTGCCAGGGAGGAGGTTGAGTTGCAGATGGACAGTATTAGGAAACATGTCCTACTTAAAACTTGTCTACAAATGGAACAGTATTTATCATGGCCTATGATGGGCTATGAACGTTATTTGCTAACAAGGTTCCGTTTTGACTTGTTCCATCTCCTCCTGGCGGTACCAAGTGGGGCCCATCGGGGTGAGGTGTTGCCAGCTTGCGGCTGCGACGGAAAGTCTCCGCAAGACTTGGCACACTTTTTATTCATTTGTCCTTATTACATAATACCCCGGAGGCTATATTTAAAGCCCTGCCTTAAAAAACTGAATTTTGCACAGATAAAAACTGCACTTTATTACCTCCAATTACTGAAAAGCGATTGCACTTTATTTGTTTGTAATTTCCTGAAATTAGCAATTACCTTCAGGAAAGTAAGGAGGGATAACTATGCTGCTAATGCCTTCAGGCATTTTTAATCTTTTATTGTACTGAAATTATTTATATATTTTTATATATATTTTTTTTCAAAATGTTTATGCTGCCCGTTGCTTCTGTCTTTTACATTGTCTAAAGAAATTTGTACTTGTGAAATATCCGGATTGCTTTTTTATTGTTTGTTGATGAATTGTGCTTTTATGATTGTAATGTTTACAATCGAATAAAGATATTTGAATGAACTCTGCAATACCTAACCTACCAGTCCCAATATCAGATCACACAATTATTATTAGAGCTCCAAAACAAATGTGCCTCACTTTGATGGTATCTGTACACTATTACTAAAGATTTAGATTAATTGATTGCTGTACATTTAAATAGGCCTGAGACAACATTGAGTGTAACAGAGATAGCAGGTAGACTGAGGAGAAATGTGTGGGGCTTTATGGCCCCTGTTGACTATTTTATATATTTCAGAGTATGACCATAGGGTGACGTTCCTGCTCTGCTCCTGCGTTTGGAGATTTTCTATTGAAACTCGTGTCAACAGTGCCTTTGTTATTTATTATTTATTTTTCTGCATCTCAATTTTAATGTAATAAAATGTATACCATCTGGAAAGTAAGAGGGGGGGGTGAAAATTAAAATAAAGACAAGACATAATCATTATCGTTGTTTTGTACTTGTATATATGCCTCTGAGTGTGTCTACAAAGGGGGAGTATTGCAATATGCTTCCTTCCATGTAATAATTAATCAGGAAGACTCAAATTAACGAGATCTGTATCCTGATGAAGGCAGTGTGACATATATAGGCAATTGAATAGGCCAAAACATATTGATACACAAATGGGTATTAGAGACATAGACACCCAGGTATATCTGCTTTTATTCATTTTGTAGTCCTGCCAGGTCGGGCCATTAATAAAGGTAACAGAAGTATCCACTTAGATCACTTTTCTGTATGAGGGATTCTTTGATAGAAGGTATATGGTAAAAATAATTGTGCTCCACAAGGAGCGTTGGTCTGCACCCTGGTGTTTGAAGCGGCCCTGTGATGAAGCATGCCACCATTGGTAAGTGAGGGCAGCCTTAAAAAATTGATGAATTGCCCTGTAAGATAATAATCAAATGCCCCTTCTTTCTCTTTCTCTTCGTCCGTTTTCTTGGATCTAGCCCCTTGAGGGCTGGAACCCTTACAATAATATAGCTCTGTCTGTATAATGCTTATCCGCTTTTATTTGTATTGTATCTTTTATGGTTATACTTTTTGTATACTGCATAAATAAACCGTTGACTATGACTCTGGAAGAAATAAATCTGTCTGACAGCAATCTATTTGTCATGTCTCACCAAAACTGCACACTACAAGAGAGGCAAACTTTTTGATGTTGCATTAGAACCACCCTATTTCATAGGAGATTTTGGCATGTAAAACTGATGCGGACTCTTTCTGCTGTAATATAGAAATAAAGCTATGTCAGACTAACAAATTGTCAGTGCACTGGAAGTGAAAACTGTGTGTCCTTAAATGGCTCGCAATGAGTTAGCAGATGCCGATCCTATTCAGGAGTCATCGTGTTACTGAAGTATCATTGGAGATGTGTTGCTAAGGATGCTGTCTGGAATTTTCTTTTGTATCATGATCTTCTGACCAACGTTTGTCTGGGTAATTAAGAAATGAGGCACTTCCTGGATTTGCAGGGGTAGTAAGTGGTAGATGGGACATTTAGTTTAGTTATGTTATAGCCTTTCGTTTAGTTTTGGTTTTGCACTTTAGAGTTTCTCAGAAGGATTTTGGATCTAAAGATCTACATTAACTTTACCTACCAGAGATAATATATTGAGTATTATTGCAGTTGAGCTAATCTTTGATGATTTTGACCTACTGGATGGATTTACATAGTACTACAACTACATCATATTAGTAATGAATTAATTTAAGTAGATCAAATTCCTCAGTTGGTTAATTCGTTTGACATTTTGTTAGGAGAAATGCTATGATGTAGGTGTCCATTTTGTTCTTTTAGTTAGAAAGCATGTTGATGTAACCTAAAAGCAAATCATGAAAACATTTGACCTACACTCAACTTACAATCTATATTTTCTCTTACAGCTCGAGCTGCGCTAAAAACTGTTCATATTGGTTATTAGAAGAAATGATAATTGTAGTGCTTTCTTTCTTATTGAGCACCACACTTGAGTATAGTGAATTGAATGTAGCAAGAAATAAATTTCTTTATATATGCTTCGGTGTGCAAATACATCACCAAGAAAAAGAATAACACCTGTGAACCAAGGGCCATGATGATGAGTATGAGAAATTGGGTTTTTGGTTGAATGAGGTGATTGCCCTGGTCAAGCCACAGCCATAATCCCTGGTAGGGTGAACTACAAAAAGTCACCAAAACAACCTGTGCTTAATCCTGTGTAGCTTGCCACTGAAAGTCAGGCTTAATTTGGAGGCAATGAGTAAAGCATTTATGCTCCAAAGAAAGAGTAATAAAGTGACTGGTGTCGTATGCCGACGACACGCAGTTGGTTATCTCCCTGTCGCGTGCACCCGGTCTTTCAGCAGACATCTTCAGAGCTTGCATGCAAGATCTTGCAGCCTGGATGTCCGCCAACTGTCTCAAGCTCAACGGAGGCAAGACCGAGGTGCTGGTCGTGGGGGGATGCCAATCAGCGTGGACGTCGGCATGGTGGCCATCTTGTCTTGGTCCAACACCCATCCCGTGCCAGAAAGCTAAGAACCTGGGCATCTGGTTCGATACTGACCTTACTTTCGGCCCCCAGATCAACCAGGTGGTCGGATCATGTTTTGGGACCCTCAAAAGTCTCAGGAAGACTCTGAAGTTTTTACCTATGAAAGCCCGACAAACCTTGGTGCATGCACTAGTTACATCAAAGATGGACTACGGCAATCTTCTCTATTTAGGGACCTTGGAGAAGAATCTTAGCCGCCTACAGGTCCTGCAGAATGCCGCCGCCCGATTGGTGCTCAAACTACCCAGAAGAGCCGCTTCTGCTGCTGCCCTCCGGTCGCTGCATTGGCTCCCGGTTAGAAGTAGGGTAGAATTCAAAGCACTATGCACGTGCCATCGGATCATCAACGGGCGGTCTCCTCATCCTTTGCAGGGACTACTGACGTCTTATGAGCAGTCCCGTATTTTGAGATCCTCCGGCTCAGGACTCCTGGTCGTTCCTAAGGTGTCTAGAGCGCGGATGGGTGGAAGGTCCTTTAGGTACCTTGCAGCCTCTAGATGGAACAAATTACCGATGGCACTGCGATTAGAACCATCTGAACTAATCTTTAGAGCCAAGCTTAAAACTACACTATTCGCTCAGTAAGGTAGGCCACTTCTGTAGATCCCAGTAAATTTCTCTCCTTAGCGCGGGGACACGCCGTTTTGCGTCACAAAGCGCTTTACAAAACTCCCTAAATAGAAAATAGAAAATGACAAAGATCAGATCAATGACATTTTGTCAACACTGCTAAAATCGAACAACAAAATTATCGACACACTAATACGATAAAAATATCAACATCCTATATTTATTTTTAAAAATACACAAATATCGAACTAAAAATATAGTCAGTAAAAAACATTGATACATCTAATGTCAAAAACACAAATATTGTAAACAAAAATATTGTCATCATTAAATAAAAAGTTGAAAACAAAAATATAGACTGCATTATTATTGTACAAAACAAAATATTGACACCTTAATAATAATTTAAGAAACAAAACATATAGGGCCTGATTTCGATGTCGAGCAGAAGTCCTTATGCCCGACACCGACTCAGTCCTGGGACCAACCCGGGCCTCATTAGGATGTGACCTAACACTATTCAGTTGTATTCCTACATTTCACTATATGCATGCTCCCATAGTGAAATGGGAAGTGCTGTTCATCCCTGTACCCCATGGGGTGCCTGCCACAAGGATCAACATGGGTACCCCACAGGTGCTCCCTTGACCTCCAACCAGAGGCGGTACACCAAAGGGGGACCTGCTGGGGACCCCAAACCTACTTTCCAACATGTTTTCCATGTAGGACAGGCCGGCGTGGAAACCATGTCGGAAACCGTACATTGTAATCTCAAGGGCAGAAAGGCCCGCCATTGAGATTACTATCCAGCTCTCAACTGGCAGACAGACTCTCCGAACCTATTGGAAGCCAGCCGGAATGACCGACCGGTTTCCTTTCTGACCGCTTCCGTCATAATGAGGTAGGCGGAAAGAAAACCATGCAGTCCATTTGGATGCAGCCCTACAGTCGGAGCCTTTACAGGCCACATCAGAATCGGCCCCCTAAGTCAGGGAAGGTGCCTGACACTAAACATATATAATTTACTATTCTTATTTCAAAATACATAAGGGGTTCGTTATGATGTTAGGCTGGAATCCTCCTCCAAACAGTAGGAATCATCACAACCGCGTCAGAGACTACCGACTGACTGGGTCTGTTTACATCCCGACCATTCTGATTATGATGTTTGTGGTCGGAACATAAGCACTCCAGTCATTCTGACTCGGTTCCAATTGACTCACAGAGTATTCCTGTCGGTGGGAACGGAATTGTACACCCCTATGGGCAGCGTTTCTACGTTTGGGATTACGATGTCGATTTCCAACAACCTTTCCGCATTGACCTGTCTGACAAGGAAAGGCTGTTGGAAAGTGACTGTGGGGCCCCCTGGCAGGGCCCCCTACCCCTGTCAGCCTATGGTTGATGACCAAGGGGGTACCTAAGGGACCCACCTGTAAAACCTTGCATGGTGTAGCAGGCACCACATGGTTTTTCCGCACACACCCAATTTCCCCGTAGGAGCCTGTTTTATGTCTGGTTCTTGAGCATAACACGAGATCCCATAGGGAACAATGAGACTCTGACCAAACAGTGTTCATCGCATCGTAATATGGCGGTCGGACCCGCCGACTGTAAGTCAGTCGGTACCGAATCCGAGTCGGTGTTGGGTGAAGGCTTTCGCCCGACATCCTAATGAGCCCCTAAGTCAGGGAAGATACTGGACGCTAAACATTTATATTTTACTATTCCCACTTAACCTACCTGAAATTCCAATTCCAAAATTTCCTAAACATTTAACTTTTCTAAGTCCGTAACACCACACCAATATATCTCCAACTTAACCACCAACCCATTAATATCTTAAAACAATTAAAATACTATTTGCAACATATATTACAATTTAAAATAAATAATATACATATATAATACATATATAATTTATTTACTATTACAACAAGATGAATACATGATTACGATGCAGGCCGTAAAGGCTCCAACCTGCAATCAGAGAAGTCAGTGCTGCATCGCTCAGTTTACTTTCCGACCGTCTCATTATGATGGAAGCGGTTGGAAAGTAAACCAGACAGTCATTCAGGCAGACTTCTGACAGGCCCGGGCAACCCTCTTGCTAGGCAGAACCCGTTTAGAAATCTCAGGGGCGGGACTTTATGCCATTGAGATTATGATACACAGTTTCCGACATGGTTTCCTTTCCAGGCTGTCTGATATGAAAATCACGTCAGAAGGCATGTTTGGGGGCCCCCACCAGGGCCCCCTTTGGTGCACGGCTTCTGGATGCAGGCTGAGGGGGCACCTATGGTGGCCCACAGTTGATCCCTGCATCTTGTGGCAGGCACCTTGTCCTAGGATGCTTATTTCCAGTCCCATGCACTCCATACCACAGGAGTCAAGGTATTCTGGCTGATGAGGCGTGAAACCCTGTAATTGGTCCTAGGATGATTGATTGCACTCAAGGGAGGACCTGGCCTGGCAGTTCGGAGTGGATTGTTCCTATAGATAGCAGGGTCAAGACTAATTTGCATTATGCTGGGTTCCAACTGAAATGGCTCGGGGCAGAAAAACATGATGGATTTAGGACCAGATCTCTGTACTGGGATGAAGGTATGAAATTGTTCTGCATTCTGTCCATCAATTGTTCTTTTTGCATTTGTCACACCGGGTGGAACATGTATGCCCAGACATGGGTCCTGTGCTCTGCATGCCACTGGTGTCAATCTATCCTGCTTGATGAGGGGGTGAAACCCCAAAACTGATCCTAGGATGCTTTTTCCGAGTCCAGGGGGGACCTGGCCTGGCAGTAGGGCTGAACTGCTCTTATTGGGTGCAGGGTCAAAACTGATTGGCATATGGCTGGGTTGAAACTGGAATTGCATGGGGAGCGAAAAACAATAGATTTACGCCCAGATCTCTGTACTGTGGTGAGTGTATGACATTTTTCTGCATTCTGTCCATCAATTGTTCTTTTTGCATTTGACACACTGAGTGGGACAGGTATGCCCAGACGTGGGTCACATGCTCTCCCTGCCACAGGAGTCAGGTTATTCAGGCTGATGAGGGGTGAAACTCCGTAATTGGTCCTAGGATGCTTGTTTCGAGTCCAGGAAGGACCTGGCATGGCAGTTCGGGCTAGACTGTTTCCATTGGGTGCAGAGTCAAGACTGATTTTCATATGGCTGAGTTCAAACTGGAATGGAATGAGGAGCAAAAAAACAATGAATATAGGCCCAGATCACTGTACTGGGGTGAATGTATGACATTGTACTGTATTCTGTCCATCAATTGTTCTTTTTGCATTGGTCACCCCGGATGTGCCAGGTATGCTCAGACATAGGTCCCGGGCTCTCCATGCTACTGGAGTCACGCTATCATGGCTGAGGTGGGGCGAATCTCAGAAAATGATCCTAGGATGATTTGTCCTCCCCAGTAAGGACCTGGCCTGGCAGTTTGGGCTGGACTGTTCCCATTGGGTGCAGGGTCAACACTGATTCGCACATGACTTGGTTCAAACTGGAATTGCGTGAGCAAAAAAACTATGGATTCAGGCCCAGATCTTTGTACTGGGGTGTACGTATGACATTGTTCTGCTTTATGTCCATCAATTGTTCTTTTTGCATTTGTCACCCAGAGTGGGACGGGTATGCCCAGACGTAAGTCCAGTGCTCTCCATGCCACTGAAATCAAGTTATCCTGGCTGATGAATTGTGAAACCCCAAAACTGGTCCTAGAGTGCTTGTTTTCAGCCCAGGGATGACCTGACCTGGCAGTTCGGACTGGACTGGTCCCATTGGGTGCAGCGTTAAGACTGATTTGCATATGGCTGGGTTCAAGCTGGAATGGTATGCAAAACAACAAAGGATGTAGGCCCAGATCTATGTATGGGGTGAATTTATGACATTGTTCTGACTTATGTCCATCAATTAGTCTTTTTTCATTTGTCACCCTGAGTGGGACGTGTATGTCCAGATGTGGATCCAATGCTCTCCATGCCAATGGAGTCAAGATATTTTGGCTGATAAGGTGTTAAACCCTGCAACTTGTCCTCGGATACTTTATTCGAGTCCAGGGAGGACCTGGTTGGCAGTTTGGGCTGGACTGTTCCCATTGAGGTGCAGGGTTAAGACTGATTTGCAAATGGCTGGGTTAAAATTGGAATGGAATGGGGAGCAAAATAATTATGGATTTAGACCCAGATCTCCGTATTGGGGTGAATGTATGACATTGTTCTGCATTCTATCCATTAATTGTTCTTTTTGCATTTGTCACCCAGAGTGGGACAGGTATGCCCAGACGTGGGTCCAGTGCTCTCCATGCCACTGAAATGAAGTTATCCTGGCTGATGAATTGTGAAACCTAAAAACTGGTCCCAGGGTGCTTGTTTTCAGTCCAGGGATGACCTGACCTGGCAGTTCCGGCTGGACTCAGCAACGTCGGAGTCCAGGAGAAGGCACTGGAGTGGATCATCTCCTTCCTCGCCGGGAGGACACAGAGAGTCCGCCTCCCCCCGTTCAGATCTGAAGCCACCGAAGTCATCTGCGGCGTCCCTCAGGGCTCCTTGCTCAGCCCAACCCTCTTCAACATCTACATGAGCCCACTCGCAGACATCGCACGCCAGCACAACCTCAACATCATCTCCTACGCCGACGACACCCAGCTGATCCTCTCCCTAACCAACGACCCCGCCACCGCCAGAGCCAACCTTCACGAAGGGATGAAAGAGGTAGCCGAATGGATGAAGAACAGCTGCCTGAAACTGAACTCGGACAAGACGGAAGTCCTCATCCTGGGATCCTCACCCTCCGCCTGGGACGACTCCTGGTGGCCCCCCGCCTTAGGCAGCGCACCCAAACCAACAGACCACGCACGAAAGCTGGGCTTCATCCTGGACTCCTCCCTCTCCATGACCAGACAAGTCAACGCCGTCTCCTCGTCGTGCTTCAACATCCTGCGCATGCTACGTAAGATCTTCCGGTGGATCCCCACCCTCGTCACCAGCCGTCTGGACTACGGCAACACCCTCTACGCCGGAACCACCGCCAAACTCCAGAAGAGACTCCAGCGGATCCAGAACGCCTCAGCACGACTCATCCTGGACATCCCCCGTCGCAGCCACATCTCCGGACACCTGAGAGATCTGCACTGGCTCCCGGTCAACAAAAGAATCACCTTCCGTCTCCTCACCCACGCACACAAAGCCCTACACAGCCAAGGCCCAGGATACCTCAACAGCCGCCTCAACTTCTACGCTCCCAAACGCCAGCTTCGCTCGACCAGCCACGCCCTCGCCGCCGTCCCCCGCATCCGTAGAACCACCACAGGGGGACGGTCCTTCTCCTACCTCGCCGCCAAGACTTGGAACTCCCTCCCCACCCACCTTCGCCTGACCCAGGACCACCTCGCCTTCAGGAAGCAACTCAAGACCTGGTTGTTCGAGCAGTAACAGACCCTCCCCCCCCAGCGCCTTGAGACCCTCTGGGTAAGTAGTGCGCTATATAAATTCGATGATTGATTGATTGATTGATTGACTGGTCCCATTGGGTGCAGCGTTAAGACTGATTTGCATATGGCTTGGTTCAAACTGGAAAGGTATGGTTAGAAAAACAACAAAGGATTTAGGCCCAGATCTATGTACTGGGGTGAATTTATGATATTGTTCTGACATCTGTCCATCAATTGGTCTTTTTTCATTGGTCACCCCGAGTGAGACGTGTATGCCCAGATGTGGAACTAATGCTTTCCATGCCACTGAAGTCAAGATATGTTGGCTGATAAGGTGTGAAACCCTGAAACTGGTCCTCTGATACTTTATACAAGTCCAGGGAGGACCTGGCCTGGCAATTCGGGCTGGACTGTTCCTATTGAGTGCAGAGTAAAGGCTGATTTGCATATGGCTGGGTTGAAACTGAAATGGTATGCTTCGCAAAACAACAATTGATTTATGCCCAGATCTATGTACTGGGGTGAATCTATGACATTGTTCTGCCTTCTGTCAATTAATTGTTCTTTTTTCATTTTTTGCCCGAGTGGGACGTGTATGCCTAGACATCAGTCCGTGCTCTCCATGCAACTGGAGTCAAGCTATCCTAGCTGATGAGGGGTGCAAACTCGAGACTGGTCCTAGGTGCTTGTTTCCAGTCCATGGAGGACCTGGCCTGGCAGTTCGGGAAGGGCTGTTTGCATTGGGTGCAAGGTCAAGACTGATTTTTATATGGCTGGGTTCAAACTGGAATGGCATGGGGAGCAAAATATTGATGGATTTAGGCCCAGATATCTGTACTGGGGTGAATGTATGACATTGATCTTCATTCTATCCATCAATTGTTCTTTTTGCATTTGTCGCCCCGAGTGGTACGTGTATGCCCAGACGTGGGCCCAGTGTTCTCCATGCCACTGGAGTCAAGATATCCTGGCTGATGAGGTGTGAAACCCTCCAACAGGTCCTAGGATTCTTCTTTCGAGTCCAGGGAGAACCTGGCCTGGCAGTTCGGGCTGGACTGTTCCTATTGACTGCAGGGTAAAGACTGATTTGCATGTGGCTGGGTTGAAACTGGAATGGCATGGGTAGCCAAACAACAATGGATTTGGGCCAAGACCTCTTCACTGGGTTGAATGTATGACATTGTACTGCATTCTGTACTTGAATTGCTCTTTTTCCATTTATCACCCCAAGTGGGACGGATATGCCCAGAAGTGGGTCCTGTGCTCTCCGTGCAAATAGAGTTAAGCTATTCTGGCTGATGAGAATGTGAAACCCGTATTTGGTCCTAGGTTGCTTGTTTGCTGGCCAGGGAGTACCGGGCCTGGCCATTTGGGCTGAACTGTTCTCATTGGGCGCAGGGTCAAGATTGATTTGCACATGGCTGGGTTCAAATTGGAATGGAATGGTGAGCAAAAAAACTAAGTATTTAGGCCCAGATCTCTGTACTGGAGTGAATGTATAACATTGCTCTGTGTTCTGTCCATTAATTGTTTTTTTTGCATTTGTCACTCCGAGTGGGACGAGTATGCCCAGACGTGGGTCCCATGCACTCCATGACACTGTAGTCAAGCTATCCTGGCTGATGAGGGGTGAATCTCCAAATCTGTGGGTCCTGTGCTCTCCGTGCAAATAGAGTTAAGCTATTCTGGCTGATGAGGATGTGAAACCCGTATTTGGTCCTAGGTTGCTTGCTTGCTGGCCAGGGAGGACCTAGCCTGGCAGTTTGGGCTGACTGTTCCCATTGAGGTGCAGGGTCATGACTAATTTTCACATGGCTGGGTTAAAATTTGAATGGAATGGGGAACAAAAAAAGTATAGATTTAGACCCAGATCTCTCTACTGGGGTGAATGTATGACATTGTTCTGTGTTCTGTCCATCAATTGTTCTTTTTGCATTTGTCACCCTGAGTGGGTGTAGGGTCAGGGATGATTTGCATATAGGTGTGGTCAAACTGGAATGGCCTGGGGAGAACAAAATCGATGGATTTAGAGCCAGATCTCTGTGCTGGAGAGAATGTATGACATTGTTCTGCATTCTGTCCATTAATTGTTCTTTTTTCATGTGTCACCCAGAGTGGGACGGGTATGCTCAGACATTGATCACATGTTCTCCATCTAACTGGAATCAAGCTATCCAGGATGATGAGGGGTGCAACCCTGAAACGGGTCCTCGGATGCTTGTTTCCAGTCCAGGGAGGACTTGGCCTGATAGTTTGGTCTGGATTATTCCCATTATGCGCAGTGTCAAGACCGATTTTCATATATCAGAGTTCAAACAGAAATGGTGTTTAAAACGATGGCTTGTGGCCCAGATCTCTATCCTGGGCTGAATTTATGACATTGTTTTGCTTTCTGTCCATCAATTGTTCTTCTTGTATTTGTCACCCTTAGTGGGACAGGTATGCCAATACTTTAGTCCAGTGCTCTCAATGCTACTGGAGTCAGCCTATCCTCGCTGATGAGGAGTGAACCACAGAACCAGTCCTAGGTTGCTTGATTCCATACCAGGGAGGACCTTGCCTGGAGGTTTGGGCTGGACTGTTCTCATTGAATGCAGGGTAAAGACTGATTTTTATATGACTATTTTCAAACTGGAATGACACGGAGAGCAAAAAAAGATAGATTTAGGCCCATTTCTCTGTACTGGGGTGAATGTCTGACATAGTTCTGCATTCTGTCCATCAATTGTTCTCTATGATTCTACATTGAGGCATAGGGCCTGATGGAGATCTTCGTTAGCAATCAAAACTGCAAGATAAACATAAACATATAAATGAAAGCATTCAGAATGACTGAATCATTGGTCTGCTGTAGATGCAATTTATTCTCAAGAAGTCAAAATCAATTTTGAAAGACATCACAATTGTCAATTCAACTGGGAGAATGGTTCTCAGGGTGGCCTTCTTTGAAGTAGAACAAGTTTCAAAATGTAACAGTTTGAAGTGCTTGGAATTTCCTGACTCCCTGCTCTTGCTCAACACAGGCTGCAGTGACAATGCAGAGGTGATATGCCCTTTGTGTGAAGGCAAAGAAAAGCCTATTCAGTTGTAGTTGGTGCTTTGCCCAGCTCCTTTCCCCCAAGCTGCCAGCATATAGCACATTCAGGCACACTTAATCCCTGTATTGTGAGACTGTCTGGGAGGAATTCACATACTCAAACTGCCAACTGCACTCAGTCAAGTGACAAATGAGAGGCTAGAGGCACCAAATAGGAAAGGGCAGGAAAATGCCAATTTCCTAAGTATAGATTGAGACGGGGCAACACAGTTTTCCCAAAAGAACCAGGTAATGTAATCTACAAAGATTATCTGCTCCTGGATAATTTATTTTTACTCAAATTAATCTTAAACTTGTAAACTTGTAAAGAAAATGATCCAATGACATCGACAAAATGCATATGTATAAAACCAATGACATGAACATGAATATATTCATAAAGTTTGAATTAACACAAATTCATATCCATTTTAAATGATCACAGTACAAATAACATTTTGGATACAACAGTACATCAACAAACCAACAAACCTTGATCCTGCCTGATGATCCCTATGTTCACATTCATTAGGTTTGGGGATTCAAGGAGGATCAAGAATCATCTTAACTATGTAGGTTCAAGACAGCAAAGTCCATGCAATACAAATCATCACTTTTGAAATTTGACTAAAAGCACCATGCGGTAACTAGTCAAAATTTCGAGTTTTTAATTTTGACTAGACATAATATTGAGTTAAAAATATAGAATAGACATAATATCGACTAGACATAATATAGACTACAAAAATATCGACTAGAAAAAAATAATATTGACTAGAATAGCAATAATATTGAATCAAAAATATAGAATGGACATAATATCGACTAGACAGAATATAGACAACAAAAATATCGAATTTAAGGTAAGTTAATATTAATATTTAATTTTTGTGTAATATAATTCTGTAGCGGGTTGTGGGTTTATAGGGGAATAGGGTGGGAAGTAATTTAATTATAATTAATTAAATATGTTATTTTATGTATTGGTATTTATTTAGAATTAATTTTATTAATTGGTAATTAATTAAAATATAATTGCTAATTAATTTTAATTGATTAATTGATAAATATTTTATTTTTAGTAATTTATTTATTGTAGTGGGTTGTGGGTTTATAGGAGAATAGGGTGGGAAGTAATTTAATTATAATTAATTAAATATGTTATTTTATTTATCGGTATTTATTTAGAATTCATAGTTAAAATATTAGTAATTGGTAATTAATTAAAATATAATTGCTAATTAATTTTAATTGATTAATTGATAAATATTTTATTTTTAGTAATTTATTTTTTGTAGCGTGGTGTGGGTTTATAGAGGAATAGGATAGGAAGTAATTTAAATATAATAAATAAAATATGCTATTTTAGTTATTGGTATTTATTTAGAATGATTTGTTAATGAATTATTAATTTGTAATTAATTAAAATATATTTAGTAATTTATTGTATTTGATTAATTGATAATTATGTTAGTAACTACATTTTTGAATAACAAATGTATTGAGTTAATTTTTCAAAATACTTTTAAATTGTTAATTATTTCATTATTAATAGGTAAATATTTAGTATTAGTAGGTAATTTTTTATTATTAAATAATTTTTATTTGTATTTTAAATTGCTTATTTAAAATATTTTTTTTGTTACCTGTTTGAAGATAGGAAGTCGATATTCTTGCAGTCGATATTTTTACCTCGATATTTTGTCCTCTCGATATTTTGACTGTCGATGTTTTGTCAGTGATCCGCACCATGCAGTGTCAATGATGTTGTTAGAGAGAAATAATTGTCAATGTTTTGGCCTCAAATGGCACAACAGGTTTTTTGGTTGTGAGTGTTTTGTTGATGTCATTGAATCATTTTTTTGACCAGCACAAGATTATGTTGAGTAGACATAATTCCTCCTGGAATGTACTCTTTTTGTAACTTCCTAGAAGTGGCATTTTCAAAACTGTAATTTAAAATGCAATTTTACCATTACAATTTCATGGATATCAAACATGAAATATGTATATGTCGCCAACCAAAAGTTAACAATTATTAATTGTAATAAGCCAACCTTAAGCTGGGACAGGTGGGCCTCACAAACGTGAAAAATGAATGTAGGAGTGTTTCACTACCATTACATGTAAATGTCCACCTGTTTAATTTAAGTGCACTCTGACCTATAGGCTACCTGTGTCCTAACTTAGGAGTGACTTCTATATAATAAAAAGGGAATTTAAGGCTTGGACAGGGGCTTATATTTCAAAGTTGAATTGACTGAATTCAGGCTGAAATGGCAGGCCTGAGCATGCTTTAAGGAGCTACTTGAGTGGGTGGGAGTGCAGCAGACACACTAGTAGCATTTCATTTACAGACCCTGTGTATGATGTACCACTCTGCAAGGGAATTATAAATTAATTAAATATGCCAAACTGGGGCTGTATTACCCGAGTGCTCTGGAGGCACAACTGCTTTTTGCGCTCCCAGTCCACTTGGGTATTACAGAAGGGGCAGCTGACGCATCTTCTTCTGTAATATGGATAGTGCAGGGCGATCATCAGAGGGCGTTCCCTCATTGGCATGAGGGTGTGGCCCCATGCAAATTCGGGAATTCCCTTTGAGTCTGCGCCCACGCTGCATTCCTCTTCAGAATGCTGGCTGGTTGCCGTATGCACTGTGAAACATGAAGACGATCTCTTTTTCAACTCAAGTTCGCGGCTGCCCTGGGGCAGCGTATTCACTATAATGTGGTGCATTTTCCTGGTTAGCGATGGGCACAATCGTAATGCTATGAGGGGCGGTCAAAATGCTAAATGGTCTGTGTCTCTGAGTTAACTACGTAGGGGGACTGTGTAACTGATTATTATTTGGCGGCTCATAAGTAGGTTATAAAATGTGAGTCTATTCGTATAATGCCCTTTGTCTAAATATAGAATTTACCGAGATCCGGTAACCGGATGTCACACAGGGAAAGAAGGGTGTTTCTTTAACAATAAAAACAGTGAAACCCCGGCACCCGAAATAACAACTAAATGAATAGCGCACTAAAGTGGACCCAGAGGGTAGTCTGCATAAACGGAAGTCTAATGATTGAATTTTATATGCCTCCTTGCAGGATCCGCCGTACATGGGGACCTGGGTTTTGTTTTGTTTTGTTTTCTTAAAGACACGAGCAGTCTCCATAACAGACTACAGAAGTGAACAGAAAAACTATTGGTGATTAGTCACACACCACTGGATATTCTTCCAGGTATGAAAGGCAATTAAACCAGGTAAGGTACATGATTGAAAATTATAATGAACCCAACTAAAATGGTTATTAAATGTTAATACTTTCAGATGAGACCATACAAAGAGCAAGTATTAGTCCCATGATATAGCATGACATCAGGAGAGTGTTTAGAGTGATCTACCAGATAATGACCTCTGACAGGTAAAAAACTCTTTGTTTTGCGATCTAGTACAGAATATAACATGATTTATATGTAGAGTTTAATGATAAATTTCGGTTTATTTAATAGATCCAGTTGGGTTGTTGAAAAATATTGTGATTATTTCCCCGGTAGTGACTGACATCCGGCACTTCATAATCCCCAAGTCCTATGGTATGTTAATGCATGCAAATATGGAGACACAGAGAGTGTATGAGAATGAGAGGATGAAGGATTCTAGGCAATAGATGCATGGACAGCTATGACTCTCAGGAAACGTAATTTGTAGGAGGAATTCCGTACTGGGTTCAGGACGAAAAATATGATGCAAGCATTTGTGGAATAGATATCAAATGGTGCCATAAACATTTATAAAATTTGAGGGCAGTACATGAGAATGAGGCTCTTATGGTTACATAGGTAACAGTAGGCGAAATGGCCTCTAATCTGTGAACCACAAGTAGGGTGATACTGTGTCTTGGGGAACAAGATTTGTCATGTGTATCATATGTAGCCATACAATAGTAGTGTGGGAGAAGGAAAGAGTATCTATCTGTCATTACAAATGAATTAGGGACCATTAGCAATAGTTTTTTTTAAAAGCAATGTATAACAATAACAGATCCAATTTGATTAGTTCTATACAGTTATTGGTGAATAATATTTTATAGCATAGCCAGAACAATTGAGAATATCTGATGTGTAATTTTGTTTTTATCTTTTCTATTTGTTTAGATAAAATTTGTTCAATTGTGGGTTATGAAAGAGACAGAACATTTAGTCTTGATGAAGGTGGTGCACACTAAGCAACACACCGAAACGCGTCAACGCATCCTTTGCAAGTTAAATTTAAGAAACAACGAGCCAGAACGGATTCATTTGGTTCTGGGGGTTGCAATTTTGATTCCTATAAATTTACATACCGATGATTGTATACTACATCACGGATTTCAAGTCTCTTTCTTGTTTTTATTCTTGTTTTTAGAATTGTTAAATGTGTTTTATTGCTTATGAATGAAAATTCTATTGTTTTTTCTTTGTAATTGACATTTGATACGAATACATTTACACACTGTATTATTGAATTGTTCAGGTTTTTTTTATAATTAGATTTGAGGGGGGACCTATATCTAGCTATTGAGTATATGCATGTTAGAAAGAATAGGTAAAGGTGAAGCATGAATGGGAAGTATGAGTGGTAGTTCGATTGTTTCACCCAAGGGATATTTTAAGTTTTTTGACATTTGTTGGTACCCTGTCCCTTGGATAGCCGGGCCATTACCTTTATTTCCACATAGCGATGGGCTCACCCTTTGAAAGGTGCAACCAGCACTAACCAGGAAAATGCACCTGTACTGTAATTCGGCCCCTGTTGTAAACCAATTTTACCATGTTTAGGGGAGTGAACAGAAGTCTTTAGTACTGGTTTGCAGTGGTATAATACACAGATTCCCTAGACAAACAAAAACAATTTTTAACAAAAATGAAAGGAAACCCTAATGCTAGCAGATCTAAAAATGAAAGATGGAGTTGCAGGAAAGATCACGAGGGGACTTTAAGAACAAACGATCCAGGAGTTGCACTGGCATTGAACAGTTTCTGCAGTAATTTATACAAACTACAAAACTAATTTAGAATGGAATTAGAGATTACCTAGAAGTTCCACATTTGCAAATCACTAACATCAACCAAATATAAAACAGAAGCTTCATCAACTAATGCAGATCACATTTATTACCCCGCTGAAGACTGGCAGTGTATCAGGCCCACAAATATTCATACCTATGTTCTACAAACATATTGCAGGTCCCTTAACCCTATAGTGAGCAACCTCATCAACTTATTTGCAATCAATCAATCACGTGTTTGTTAAGCACTACTACTCACCCATGAGGGTCTCAAGGCGCTGGGGGAGGGGGGCTTTGCAGGTTTCAGTCCATTAAGAAGGGGGTCAGTCGAAGAGCCAGGTTTTGAAGTTTCTTCCGAAGAAGAAGAGAGATGTTGTCTGTCTGCAGTGGAGAGGGAGGGCGTTCCAGGCTCTGGCTGCGAGGAAGGAGAAGGATTGGCCGCCTGATCTGGTCTTTCTGGGGCGGGGGACCACGGTGTAGGACAGCTGGGCTGATCGTAGGGTCCTTTGGTGCGTGGATTTGGAGTCAGCTGTTCAGTTATGCTGGTCCAGTGTCATGGAGGGCCTTGTGAGCATGGGTGAGCATCTTGAAGGAGACTCTACCTTCGATGGGGAGGCAGTGGAGTGTGTGCAGATGCTGGGAGATGTGGCAGAGTCTTGGCACATTGAGGGCCAGTCTAGCTGTTCTGTAGATTGCGTGTTAGGTTTTTGTTTATTGCGGTGTAGAGTGCTTTGCCATAGTCGAGTCTGCTGATGACCAGGGTGTGAGTGACAACCTTTCTGTGTTTGAGGGGATCCATTTGAAGGTCTTGCATAGGAGGCAGAGGGTGTGGAAACAGGAGGATGAGACGGCGTTGATCTGCCAGTCCATTTTGAGTTTGCAGTCCAGGATGATTCCCGGGTTGTGTGCGTGGTCATCCGGCGGCAGGGGGCCACCAGGTGTCGTTCCAGGCATCGGGGTGTACTGTGGACCCATCATGAGTACTTCTGTTTTGTTGGTGTTTAGTTAAAGGCAGCTGTTTTTCATCCATTCAGCAACGGCTTCCATGCCTTCTCGAAATTGTGTCTGGCTGTGTTGGGTTCATTGGATAGGGGGAGGATGAGTTGGAAGTCCTCTGGGTATGACACAATGTTGAGTCTTTAGGTTCTAATGATGGGGCGAGCTGAGCCATGTAGACGTTGAAGTGCGTAGGACTGAGGGATGACCCCTGGGGGACTCCGCAGGTGGTTGGTGTAGGGTCAGAGAGGAAAGGGGGCGTCTTACCCACTGCGTTCTGCCAGAGAGGAAGGAACATATCCAGTCGGGAGCCTTGACTTGCAACCCTGTGTTGTGAAGTCTGTGTATTAGGGTGTGGTGGGAGACTGTGTGGAACGCTGCTGAGAGGTCGAGAAGGATGAGGGCTGCTGTTTCTCCTTTGTCCAGTAGGGTATGTATGTTGCCTGCTGCGGCAAGGAGGGCAGTTTCTGTGCTGTGATTTTTTCTGAAGCCGGATTAGGAGGAGTCAAAGATGTTGTGCTCCTCAATGAATGCGGCAAGTTGGCTGTTGATGGCTTTCTTTGTGACTTTCACTGGGCAGGTCAGCAGGGAGATGGGGCTGTAGTTTTTGAGGTGGGTGGGGTCGGCTGGGGGTTTCTTGAAGAGGGGGTTGTTCTTGGAGTGTTTCCAGTCATCGGGGAACAATGCGGTTGCCAGTGAGTGGTTGATGGTGTGGCGGAGCATGGGTGCAATGGTGCTGGCGGCTCTGTTGAAAATGTGGTGGGGGCAGGGGTCCATGGGGGCCTTGGAGTGGATTGAGTTCATCGTCTTCAGTCTGTTTTTGGTGGTGAGGGCTATCCAGCTGTCGATCGTTGGCTTCATGTGCTCATTTTGTTGCAGACGTCTTGTGCGGGTGGGATGTCAGTGGACACACTGGAGGGTTGGGCCAACTCCTTGATGATGTTGAAGACTTCTTTACTGTTGTGTGCGTGGGTAGAGATTTTGTATTTGATCGCTTCTTTCCTCAATTTTCTCATGAGTTGATGGTGGACTTTTGTGGCGGCTCTCAAGTTGTTGTGGGCCTCTGTGGATTTGCTGTTCCTCCAGTCCTTTTCAGGGTGGGGTCAGGTGCATCTGGACTCTCGAAGTTCAGTAGTAAACCATCTAGCTTTCTTGGTGTAGGTGTTGATGTTTTTCTGGAGGGGGCTAAGGTGTTGGTGCTGTCGGTGATCCATCTGTGCAGGGTTGGGGAGGAGAGTTGGGGTCATCTTTTTCTGCGATGGTAGGGGTGGAGTTGCTGAGTGATGAGATTAGCTGGTCGTCTGTAATTCTGGTCCAATTTCTTCTTTGGAGCAGGTGCTGGTGTCTGTGGATGGTGGCTGTTCTGAAGGGGAAGTGGACGCATCAATGGTCGGTCAATGGGAGTTCAGTGGTGTGGCTGAAGGTGATGGAGTTTCCTGTTGTGAAGAGGGGCTCAAGGGTATGTCCTGCTGAGTGCATGGGTCCGGTCACGATCTGGCGGAGTCAAATGTTGTGGAGGTTGTCCAGGAGGGATGTGGTACTGGGTCCAGTAGATTGTCGAGGTCTCCCAGCAGGGTGTAGGTTGTAGATGCGATGGCTTGCGGGGAGATGACTTCCATGATGGATTTGGCAAAAGGTCCGCGGAGTTCAGGGGTCGGTAGATGAGGGTTCCTCAGAGGGTGGTGATGGGGCTGGCCAGTATCTTGAAGTGAAAGTGTTCCATCAGGTCTGTGGAGTGTGCCCAGGATGAGGGTTTATTTGTGGATGATGGCAATTCATCCTCCTGGGAAGTTGGGGCAGTCCTTCCTGGAGATCTTGAATCCTTGGGAGATGGCGATGTCCGGTCCCGAAGAGGTGTTAGTTCATGTTTCGGTGATGAACGCTACGTTCAGAGTGGTGCTGTTGGGAAGCTCCAAGATATTTTTTGGCATGTTTGTGGAGTGATTTGGCATTGAGGAGGATGCATTGCAAGGTCTTTGGTTTGGGTGTGTACTTGCGGTTGGGTTGTGCTGGGTTCCTGTTCCTGGTGGTGCTGTAGATTTGATCGCAGCGGTGACAGCTGAAGGATCTGTGGGTGTTGTCCGGTGAAGCTAGTTTGCAGTTGTTGTTGCAGCCTGGGTTGAGTGCGTGGAGTGCATGTGGGTCGTAGCATTTGTGGGGCGGAAATCCAGGGTTCCTCGCTCTGGTCACGGTTGGGTCATGGACAGGCGGAGATGGGCTTGCCTTTGGTGCACCTTCGGCGAGTACAGAACAGCTTGGAGGCGGGAGGGGAGGTGGATTGGGCCGGTCATGCTGGTCTTGCTGGAGGAGAGGCCACGGGCGCAGCAGCGTCGGATAAAAAAATGGGTGGAAAAAGACCAAAAAAAAGTTCGAAAAGAGTAGGGAAAGTGACAATAAGGCTGAAAAAGTACACGCAGAGTGGAGGAAAGACACAGAGGACACCGAGGAGAGTGCAAGGGGGATATTGAGATGAGGGTGAAAAATGAGTGAAAAGTGGAGGGAAGACAGGAGGATGATGGGGGAAGCTTGAAATGAGGGGAAAAACAAGTGAAAAAGGAGGAGAGAAACAGAAGGAGAGTGAAATGGGGAGATAGAAATGAGGAAAAAATGAGTGAAAAAGGAGATACAAATCAGAGCAAGAGTAGGAGATAGAGAACCACTGGACCACCAATGATGTGGCGCAGGTAAAACCTGTGGGCGGCGGAGGGCCTCCAACACCAACAGCAGAGACCGGTAAATCCTATTATACCATGAGCCAGCCACAAGTTGATAATTCCTAAGCCCTGGAACGATCCCATACACTACAGAAATTATAGACCCACCTGACTGCTAATGTGGACTCAACCGGGCATATTTATGAGAATGTGGTGCAGCGCAGCAAGTCACCTTACTGTGCTCTGTCACAGGAAAAGGACAGGAATGTGTCATACTTAAAATGATACAGCACATTCCTGTCCTTGTCTCTGTGCTGGTGCAACTTTGACTGCCTAGCACCAATGCAGGCACCCTTCCACCAAGGCGCAAATGTGCCTGTGTTGTAATCAGCATTTGTTTTGTTGCAGCAAGGGCTACCTTCCTGCACCGAAACAATCCTGAGAGGCATATTTCTCTGTCTATATGTGCTGCAGAAAGCAGCACACATAGAAAGAGGAATTAACAAGGAGAAATAAATATATTTCTCCTTGCTACGCCTCTCCTGTGAAAGCGTATCTTATTGGCACATTCCAAGGTGAAAGTGTAAAGAACTATAGCTGTTGCATGTGAACACCCATTCAATGCCCCTGGAATCACTTCCCAGGGCAGAGTAACAAAACGCAGCAATATGCACTGTGTTGCGTTACTCCAGATTTATGAAGCCACTTTGCACAGCTTTACAATCTGTTTTTTTGAGTTGTGTTGCACAGGCACTACATTGCATGGTGCAAACACAATGCTAGAGGGCTCATAAATATGCTCCTATATTTTAACATCCTTGTCACCAGATTAAGCTTAGAGCTCTCAAGTCTTATTGATGCAGGCCAATCCTGTTTGCATATAATTAACTAATCGGGGATAACACTTAAAATATCTTGCACACACTGGATAATCTCACCAGAATCAGCCCTCATTTTGTCTTTAGATTACGAGAAGGCACTTAACCTAGTAAACCTGGCATTGTTCATCACAACTCTGGAGAAGTTTGGAATAGGCCCAGAATTTAGGAGATAGGTCATGGAAGGATGTGAAACCCCTTTTTCATCTAATAGTGAGTGTTATTGAGAACTCCTTGCTCCCTTTTGACATTCTTATTAGAACCAGAAACTGGGGCCCGCTGTCTCCATTACTGTTTACCATGTCTATGGTCCACTTTGCTGGTCGAATCACTAGATATTTAGCCATCAAAAGAGCAGAAACTGATAAAAAAATAAGTGATCTACCTCTCTTTAGTCTACACCTCATTACAGAGATTGAGGCATACAGTAGCGGTTTTTATTTAAAGTAAGTCTCTAAAAATTGCAGCTCCTTAATTGTTCAAATACTAAGGATCAGATTGTAATTTTGCAGATTCAATTTCCTTTCTATCCCAATGGTTGGAAAAGTCACTTCCATAGATAGTTATCAACATAAACCTTACTGATCACCATTAACCATAGAAGACTAGTCTGACAATTGAGGGAAGACTTTCAATCTGGTATAAGGGAGGCTTATATTGTTTTAGCTGAGTGGTAGCAGCAAAAATGGCTATTCTTCCCAAGATTCCTTTACTTTTCTAAGTGTTTCTATTAGCCTGGAAAGTGGTCTTGCTAGATTTTGAACTCAGCAAACTTGGACAATGCTTTCCAGTTCCTAGTGTATATCCTCTAACCCCTACAATAAAGTAAAATGTGTTAATCCCCAGTTAGCATATTTAAATTTACAGTGCAGCCATAGTAAATGATGCAGAAAAATACTAGGGGTGGGTGAATAATTCTACTCTGCCGGTGGAGTACAAAGGAGTACAAGAGGAACGCAGAGGTCCAGAAAAACTCCACCAACTGCCACATTATTTTGTGCAAGTGGCTCGCCAAAGTTAGGCTGGCAAGCTTCAGCGTGAATTTTGTTCCCTGTGAGTTTTGGGATGATAGAACACCTCCAACCATTTGCAATGAGAACAATGCTGCTCAATCAGAAAATCTACTCAAGCAGCAGAAAAAAGCAGTGCCCTCTGGCACACTGTGTGGTGCCATTTGCAGTGCAGAACAAGCCCCATGCACTAAAAATCAGCTTGAGCAGCACAACGTGCGGAGTTCAGCCTGCTCACTGAACCCGCAGAGTTTTATGTAACTTCGCGTAATTCCTGTGGAGTGAACGTCTGTGAGTTCCGCCTACCCCTAACACATTCATCAATGGAATGGAAAGCTACATTTCACCAGTACATTTTGTGCCCTCCACTAGACTACCGAAGAAAAACATCACATATTATCCTATCCACTATACTGATAAAGAAAACATACCTACAAGTGTATCTGTATAGCCTGACTGCTGTAGCTATTAAGCCTGCAGGCAAACCTGTCAAAATGACTGGAACAAACCAAACTTTTAAATATTGAGAATATTCCTTTAGGCAGGTGTTGTAGCGTACAAAAAAAAGATTGCCTAGTATTTAAAAGTGGAACACAAAATAATTTAATGTTGGAATGTTCCTACATTGATTAGCCCCTCTCCAGCTGTTAGTTTCATGGTAAAGGTCTATAGCTGATCCTATGACAAAAACAAAATACCAAATACAATTAAAATAACATTTCTAACTAGTTTTATTGTAAGCTACAGAAAGTGTTCTTTTTAATATTCATGGAAAATCCAGTTTGATAAAGATACAGGAGGAAAGGGACTTTTAAAAGTGAGAATTTGCCTGCCTGATGCTGCAGTATGTTAGTCAGTATTAGGCTGCCAACAGCTGCCCCTGTCAGTGCTTTCCCCTTAATCAGGTGCTAAAAATTGCTCTCAGAGCAGAACAAATGGTTTAGGCGTTTTTTGGCAGGTGTGAGGTGTGTGACTGCTCTCAGCACAGGATGGGAAGTTTTGAAGGTATGGGGAACCTATTTAACTGGAAAGGGACCATAGAGAAGCCCCTCCATTTATTGATGTTTGTAAATGGAGAAAGTAAAGGAAGGAGGAGGAGTTTCGTATTTCACTGCTGCCATGCTGCTGGCTACCTGCCTGCTACCTGCTTGCGGTTGTTGCCGCTGGATTGCTGATGGGCCTTTTCGATCCCCCGGGCCCCCCCAGCTCTTTGTTGCTGCTGCCGCTGCCGCTGTTTGTCTCCCGATGGCTGCCGTCTCTTAGTCGTGCCTCCTTGCCTCACTGCCGAATACACCTCGCCGTCACGCCGCCTTACTACTCTGGTGCTGGCATCCTCGGCGTTCTTAGTGTTCGGCCACAGGTGGTTTTTCAGGGTGTGAGGCAGACAGGCTGGGAGCAGGACGGCGCTCTTTCCTCCGGGTGAGTGCCTGCGACTCCAAATGGTCTCCTCGGATGCGGGGCGGCGAAGCCGGAGGCAAAGGTAAGCCCATGATCCAGCAGTGGAAAAAATTAAAGTCAGCGGAGAACAGTGAAAACGGTTGGAGCTTCTCAGGTCATTATTAAAACACGGCCTCTTCTCCGAAGATTTTTACTTTGTGGAAGGTGAAGGTGTCTCTACTATGGGACGAGTGTAAATCAAAGGACTGAGTGAGTCATTTGTGACTGTGAAAAGTATTGGCACAGAAAAAACAATTCCTGCAGTAAGGAGATGGAAGATTTTACTTTCGTTTGAGCCGATCCGCAGCTTGCAACGACCGAACGACATCACTCTTCCCTCCATGTTAGTCTCTTGGCTCTTGGCTTTTGTTTTGTGGAGATTTTTGCTGCAGACTCTCCGTTTCCTCCTTCCTTCGACTGCTCGACTAGGCGGCTCCAGCTCCTGCTCCCTCGCTCCCTCACTCCGCCACCTACACGTGGAGTGAGGGGTCGTCCGAGGTTGCTGCTGCTGTGGGAACAGCCTGCGGCACCTAAGGAGCTGCCGCAGCAAAAGCCAAAAAAAGTCAGCCGTAGGATTAGCCAAGCCTCGGGCGGTTCCCGCGGGTAACCAGGGAGCAGCGTGAGGGCTGCAATCTTAACTACTGCCGAGTCCATTCCACGATTTTGACTGAGCAGAGCCCAGGAAGAGCTCAGAGCTTCCGAGCACCTGTGAATAGGCAGGCAGGCTGTTTGAAACGCTGAATACTGTGGAAGCTGCCGCCATCTAGTCCCAACAACATTTGTCGCTGGAGGAACATTTTTGAGCGCCGATTATATTGATAAACACTGTCTGAAGGAAAGGAAAAATTATAGTCTTGTATTTTAGTCTTGCATATATATATTTATATCTGCAGCAGTTCTTTGCAGCATTTTTGCCAATCTTTTCCTTTGTTTCTAGTATTCCCCTCTGTATAACTTTTAAATATAATGACAGCAAAAAAATGAAGGTCTGGGCGTTTATTGGTGGTAGGTCTTGCGCAAAAACAAAATCAAATCCCTTACGAAACAAGGATGTCGCTGGCATGCTGTCTAGAGGAAAAAGTCAGCTATTTAGTGTATGGGAAAGGGGAAAGGATACAAACCCCCAAGTTAGATCAAATACCGTAATTACTGGAGACAGAGGGGGAAATTTGAGTGGGATTAGAAAAGAGTCTGAAATGGTAAATACTGTTGAGGCGGTAGAGTCCTACACTAATGGTAGTAATTTTAGAGGAGGAGAATCACAAGAATCCCAAGAACCCCCGAGACATACAGCCCGAAGTCCTGAGGATCTAATCAGCTCTCCAACTCCACAGGTAGCCTTGGAACCTGCTCTAAAAACAGTAGATGTGACTATACACAAAACTCCACACGCTCCCCATGGTTCCAAGGAAGAGCCCCCTGGCCTCAATCTAGTGGAGGAGATTCAAAGTAAAGATTTTACTCTCCCGGATCTAGATTTATAACTCTGCAGGAGGTATATTTCTTGCGAGTCTAGTAAGATTATAGAACTATAGGTCTAAAATTATTCAGCAGTACTCCATCATATAAATCAAATAGCTTGCTTTTGCACTCCCTTACCTCTATGACCCCTGATCTAAATGTGAATGATACCTCACCAATACCTAGGAAGGATATATTAGTATCGGACTCTTTATTATCCTTAGAACATCTATTATCCTCTATTTTAACGTTACTTGAAAAATTTGTAGGAGGTGCTGACTGTGTGTTGGACACGGTAACTGAAATCTTAAAGGTATTATTAAAAAGTAAACAGGAAAAGGAGGCTAGTTTAAAAACTATTTTCAAACAAGTAAAAGCAGAAGTAAAAGTAGAAGAGGCGGTGGTAAATATACTTGAGGATACAAATAGCCATCTACCCTATATTAAGCATGACTGTAATTCTAAAACTGATAAGAAAATGAATAAAAGGGTACAGCTTAATTATGATTTAGCGCAAGAACTAAAGGACTCGGTAGGCTCACCAAAAAGGATAGAAAAGGAAGTCTTCCCTATTTTTAGGACCCAGTTAAGTTTTGAGAAAGAAGATCCCTTAGAAGTTTTACACTTGGGAAAAAAATAGAGAAAAGGGAAAAATGAAAAGAATAGAGGGAAAAAGATGAAATTCATACGAAGAATCTCAAAAAAGAAGCAAAGGAGAATTTGTTTTAAAGAAAACATAGAAGCCTCAGATAGAAATTAATCTTTCTCCGAAATACCGCAAAAAGTACCACAAGAACTGAGTCAGGAAAATGAAGATGATCTTGTGAATCTGGAGATCAAAGATCTAGCATTAGGGCCAATATTGGCCTATGAAGCTCCCATCTCGAATATTGCATATCCTATAACAGTGTTTAATAATTCTGCAAAAGAGGGGCTTCCATCTCTAAAAACAGCAGAGCAGCCGAGGTCGGTTAGCCTATTCTCTTGAGCACTTAATCATCTGGCTATTCCCTTTTCTTATATAGTAAAAAGTAGAGTTAAGTCTGAGATACCAGATGTTGAACACATCAGGGAAAGCACAGACACATCCCAATTGGATTGTATACCTCTGTTTGATACGGATCTAATATTAAATAGGACTCTGCTTCTCAAATGTTTTCTGGAGATTGAAATTTTGAAACTTATTCAAAGCAGTGATATAAGCTTAGTGTCCATCCTAAAAACTGAAGTTGGCTATAAATCGAGGGTAAGGCTTAGCTCCAAAATTGTTGCTAACCTTATACTTCAATGTGCAGAAGACCTACAAAGTAGGGGGATCGATGTTATCCCATTTTCTGAGAAACCCCGAAATAGACCCCTCAAAAATAAATCCTTGTTAATACATGCAGTTTCCTGCAGTAAAGATCGTCCGTATGAAACGGAGGAATGAAAAATCTTAATTACAAAAAAAGGCAGACGAGTGAATTTTAAATATCTCATCCCACTCTACACTCAACGGAACTGCAAAGAAGAGAGTCCAAACTGGAACTGGCTACCTGGGGTTCTAGCGAGCAGATCTATTAATACATTTCCACAACAGCCATCCTTCTAGTAATAAATTGCCACTGGATTCAAGCAAGCCGGGCTGAAGACGGCTGGAATGCCAGAAACCGGTCCTCGGAAGCTTGTGTCCGGTCCAGGGAAGACATGGCTTGGCAGTTCGGGCTGGACTGGTCCCATGAGGCACAGGGTCAGACTGATTTGCATATAGCCATGTCTTAACTGGGGTGGCAGAGTGGGCTAAAGAATGGTGATGGATTAAACCCAGATCTTTTGACTAGGTGTGAGTGTTTGATTGATTCAGATGCTCCGTCCATCACCACCCCCTTTTGTACCACTTTTGGCTGCCATAAGTGTGGCAGGGTATGCTCAGACGTGAGTCCCTTGCTCACTTTGCCACTGGATTCAAGCAATCCGGGCTGAAGATGGCTGGAATGCCAGAAACCGGTCCTCGGAAGCTTGTTTCCGGTCCAGGGAAGACATGGCTTGGCAGTTCAGGCTTGACTGTTCCCATGAGGCAGAGGGTCAGACTGATTTGCAAATAGCCATGTCTGAACTGGGGTGGCAGAGTGGGCTAAAGAACGGTGATGGATTAAACCCAGATCTTTTGACTGGGTGTGAGTGTTTGATTGATTCAGATGCTCCGTCCATCACCACCCCCTTTTGTACCGCTTTTGGCCGCCATAAGTGTGGCAGGGTATGCTCAGACGTGAGTCCCTTGCTCACTTTGCCACTGGATTCAAGCAAGCCGGGCTGAAGACGGCTGGATTGCCAAAACCCGGTCCTCGGAAGCTTGTTTCCGGTCCAGGGAAGGCATGGCTTGGCAGTTCAGGCTGGACTGTTCCCATGAGGCACAGGGTCAGACTGATTTGCATATAGCCATGTCTGAACTGGGGTGGCAGAGTGGGCTAAAGAACGGTGATGGATTAAACCCAGATCTTTTGACTGGGTGTAAGTGTTTGATTGATTCAGATGCTCTGTCCATCACCACCCCCTTTTGTACCGCTTTTGGCCGCCATAAGTGTGGCAGGGTATGCTCAGATGTGAGTCCCTTGCACACTTTGACACTGGATTCAAGCAAGCCGGGCTGAAGACGGCTGGAATGCCAGAAACCGGTCCTCGGGAGCTTGTTTCCGGTCCAGGGAAGACATGGCTTGGCAGTTCGGGCTGGACTGTTCCCATGAGGCACAGGGTCAGACTGATTTGCATATAGCTATGTCTGAACTGGGGTGGCAGAGTGGGCTAAAGAACGGTGATGGTTTAAACCCAGATCTTTTGACTGGTTGTGAGTGTTTGATTGATTCAGATGCTCCGTCCATCACCATCCCCTTTTGTACCGCTTTTGGCCGCCATAAGTGTGGCAGGGTATGCTCAGACGTGAGTCCCTTGCTCACTTTGCCACTGGATTCAAGCAAACCGGGCTGAAGACGGCTGGAATGCCAGAAACCGGTCCTCGGACGCTTGTTTCCGGTCCAGGGAAGACATGGCTTGGCCGTTCCGGCTGGACTGTTCCCATGAGGCACACGGTCAGACTGATTTGCATATAGCCATGTCTGAACTGGGGTGGAGGAGTGGGCTAAAGAACAGTGATGGATTAAACCCAGATCTTTTGACTAGGTGTGAGTGTTTGATTGATTTAGATGCTCCATCCATTACCACCCCTTTTGTACCGCTTTTGGCCACCATAAGTGTGGCAGGGTATGCTCAGACGTGAGTCCCTTGCTAACTTTGCCACTGGATTCAAGCAAGCCAGGCTGAAGACGGCTGGAATGCCAGAAACCGGTCCTCGGAAGCTTGTTTCCAGTCCAGGGAAGACTTGGCTGGCAGTTCGGGCTTGACTGTTCCCATGAGGCACAGGGTAAGACTGATTTGCATATAGCCATGTCTGAACTGGAGTGGCAGAGTAGGCTAAAGAACGGTGATGGTTTAAACCCAGATCTTTTGACTGGGTGTGAGTGTTTGATTGATTCAGATGCTCCGTCCATCACCACCCCCTTTTGTACCGCTTTTGGCCGCCATACGTGTGGCAGGGTATGCTCAGACGTGAGTTCCTTGCTCACTTTGCCACTGGATTCAAGCAAGCCGGGCTGAAGACGACTGGAATGCCAGAAACCGGTCCTCGGAAGCTTGTTTCCGTTCCAGGGAAGACATGGCTTGGCAGTTCGGGCTGGACTGTTCCCATGAGGCACAAGGTCAGACTGATTTGCATATAGCCATGTCTGAACTGGGGTGGCAGAGTGGGATAAAGAACGGTGATGGATAAAACCCAGATCTTTTGACTGGGTGTGAGTGTTTGATTGATTCAGATGCTCCGTCCATCTCCACCCCCTTTTGTACCGTCTGAGATAGAGGCACGCCATGCGCCGACAAAGGTAGCTAAGCCTAAAAGGAAGGTTCCCGCAAGGCTTTGACTTATGTGTGATGACGATGAATAAGAAGTGGTGTCTTCTGCTGCTGATGAACATTCTGACGACGGCCCAGTCATCACAGACGTCACTCCAGCCCCAGCGGGCATGGAGCAGACAGACATTTTCACCCTATCCCGAATGGCTGCTGAGCAGGATGTGGGCGGCGTGGCACTGGTACCACCACCAACGCAGTTAACAACAACACCAACACAATCTACAGCTTCCATCTTTTTTAGACAGAAGGGCCGGCAGGGACCTCCATCCAGCTCGACCTCCATTACCTCAAGTAGTGGTGCTGTAAGTGAACAACAGAAACAAATTCAGCCACGCCCATCCTCCACTTCATTGACACTCCTGAGGCACAGTCGGGAGAATCGCTCGTAATTGTTTTAAAAACCACTGTATTTGCTTGCATTTTAACTGTATTGCCACTTACTTCTGGGCACTTTCCATCCTTCAATCCTCCTAACAAACCCCCGCGCTGCGGATCTTAGCGCTGCCGCGGGTTGAGGAAGGCATCGGTGCCATTTCGCGCCAAGCTATTGGCAACGCCCACTCTCGTGAGGCCACGCTCACTCCGCCCCAGTCTCCATAAAGCCGCGCTGAATACAAGCCGCGCATTAGGACATTGACACTCCTGAGGCACAGCCGGGAGAATCGCTCGTAGTTGTTTTTAAAAACCACTGTATTTGCTTGCATTTTAACTGTATTGCCACTTACTTCTGGGCACTTTCCATCCTTCAATCCTCCTAACAAACCCCCGCGCTGCGGATCTTAGCGCTGCCGCGGGTTGAGGAAGGCATCGGTGCCATTTCGCGTCAAGCCATTGGCAACGCCCACTCTCGTGAGGCCACGCTCACTCCGCCCCAGTCTCCATAAAGCCGCGCTGAAAACAAGCCGCGCTTTAGGACATTGACACTCCTGAGGCACGGCCGGGAGAATCGCTCGTAGTTGTTTTTAAAAACCACTGTATTTGCTTGCATTTTAACTGTATTGCCACTTACTTCTGGGCACTTTCCATCCTTCAATCCTCCTAACAAACCCCCGCGCTGCGGATCTTAGTGCTGCCGCGGGTTGAGGAAGCCAACGGCGCCATTTCGCACCAAGCCATTGGCCACGCCCACTCTCGTGAGGCCACGCCCCCTACATCCTTCTTCAATGTGCATTCCCCGGACCCACAGCGGACGAGCGCAGCGGGCGTGCTGTCTGCGCGCCGAAGGCGCGCCAAAGGTAAGCCCGTCTGCACCCGTCCGCGGCCGGACGGGGCATGGGGCATGTCACCCTGCCCATGTTACTCAATATTCCTCTACTGAACTGCTCGATCTGCATGCCCCCTGGCCTCTAGCCCCGACTGCCCATTCGCAGCTTGATCAACTGGGCTTGGGACATGCTCGAGAAGTTTTTCCCGAGCTTGATGCTTGCTCTGCCTCTCCCCCTCATTGGCCCACTTTTCACCCCCCTCCCCTCACACCACCCCCCAACCTCGAGCTTAAAGTGAGCTACCTCAACACCCGCTCACTAGAAAAACATCAGACGGAAATTTATCACCTCCTAGACAGTCCCGATATACTGTTTATAACTGAAACCTGGTTGCATGACGGTTCCTCTCCCGACATCTTGGCAGCCATTCCGCCTGGCTACTATATCATTAAGCCAACAGGGCCTCTGGCAAACCCGGAGGGGGAGTGGCAGCCATCATCAAGCTTCCAACTAGATTTTCTGTCCTTACCGTACCCTCTATTCCTCAGATTGACTGCTTAGCACTCAGACTGGAATCCTCAGTGTCACCCCTTATTTGTGTCTTAGTTTATCGCACACCTCAGTCCATGCCTGATTTTCCGACTATGTTCGGAGACCTATTGTCCCAGGTAATCATCAACAATTCTAAAATCCTAGTCCTCGGAGACTTCAACTACTGGCCCCTGGACGAGAAGGAGAGTGCTTGCTCTGTGGCCTTCTCTGACCTATTAAGCGGCCTGAATTGTTGTCAACATATTAACACAGCTACGCACACGAAAGGCCACATACTGGACCAGGTCTGGACTTCCAACTTGGAGATCTTGGCCCCCCTTATACTGCCGTGTGCATAGTCTGACCACTCCCTTATCTCTTTTTTCCTTAAAGCCCCTGTCTGCCCCAGTAGGCCTCTGGAGGCTAACTTCTCAGCCCAGAACTGGAATAAAGCTGACATTAGCCAATTCATCGACTTACTCAGCATCTCCCTTCCTCCTGAATCCGACTCAATAGACACTCAAGCCTCTGACTTAACCCGCTGGCTCGAATCGGCCAGCGATGTGGTTGCCCCCCTCAAACTGGTCAAACTTAGGCGCCCTCATGATGCTCAGAAATGGTTTAACGAGGACCTGAAAGCTTTAAAACTCGGACTCAGACAAGCCGAGCGCCGGTGGTGTACAAATTATGCCCCTGAAGCTAGGCTAGAGTTCTTAACCCTACTTAAAGGGTACAAGTCTTCCATTGTGCTAGCCAAAACCCTGTACTTTTCCAACAAAATTGTGGAGTCAGCTAACAAAGCTAAAGACATCTTCTTGATCGTGGAGGAGCTATCTCACCCCGACAGGGTCTCCATCAAACCCCTCCCTTCACAGGGGCTCTGTGATTCTCTCAATCATTTCTTTGTTGAGAAGATTGAAAAAATCAAAAAAGACATCTCGGTGTCGCCCTTATCTGACTCTTCCGGGTCCCTTGCTAACCCCCACGCTGACCCTCCTAACCCCCACTCTGTCACTCAGATTCCCCTCATCCTGGAGGCGGACTTCTCTGCTCTCCTAAGCAAAGTCACCTAAGGGTCTCCCACTGATTGCTGTCCCCCCAAGATCCTACGCGAGGCCTTCACTACCTGCCCAGCCCCCCCTTGGCACTTCTGAACAATTCCCTCACTCTTGGCCTAGTCCCTAGTACTTTTAAGGCAGCCGAGGTAGTGCCCATCGTAAAGAAACCTACAGCCGATCCCACGATCATGAGCAACTTCTGTCCCATCTCCCTCCTTCCCTACCTCAGCAAGGTGCTCAAGTCCCACGTTACTAACATCTTGAGCTCGTTTGTTGAGCAGTCTCATTTTCGTGACTCTCAACAGGCCGGGTTTAGACCCGCCCACTCTACAGAGATGGTCATACTCTATGTCATGGAAGAACTGCGCAGGGGGGCTGACTCTAACATCATTCAGGCCCTAGTGCTCCTGGACCTGTCGGCCGCCTTTGACACGGTTGACCATGCCATCATGGCCGACCATGTCAGACAGGCTGGGATCAGGGGCACTGCCCTGGACTGGGTCCGCTCATTTCTCACCAGCCGCCAACAAGCGGTCCGACTATCCCAGTTCTCAGCAGACAGGGTGGGCTTGCCCTGCGGCGTGCCGCAGGGCTCTTCTTTGTCCCCGCTCCTTTTTAACTTATACCTTACCCCCCTGATCAGATCTCTCCGAGATTGGAATGTCACCGCATTTAATTACGCGGATGACATCCAGCTAGTCTTCAACATCAACCCCTCGGACCAGTCAGTCTCAGATTTTCAAGCCACCCTTTGTCACATCAGCAACTGGATGGGGGCAAATCACCTGAAGCTCAACCCCGACAAGACCGAATTGGTTCATGTCGGAGGGCCTTCCAACCCTTGGAATTCCAACTTCTGGCCCGCTACCTTGGTCCTCCCCCCTCGTCCAGTTGACTCTGCCAAAAGTCTGGGGGTTATCATCAGCAAAGATCTTTCGATGAAACCCCAGATAAATGCCACTGTCTCTTCCTGCTTTTTCCAACTGCGAAAAATACGGAAAATCGCACGCTTTCACACCACTGAAGCTCTTACCCTGGCCCTCTTGGCGTTAGTCGTCTCTAGAAATGACTACGCCAACTCCTTGTACATAGGCATCCATGATTATCAACTCAAACGTCTGCAGCTTGTCCAGAACCAGGCAGCAAGCCTCATCTACCATCAACCGAGGCACTACCATGTCCGCCCTCTGCTAAAATCTCTGCACTGGCTCTCTGTTTCTGAACGCTGCAAATTCAAGCTGGGATGCCTTGTCTTTAAATCTCTGGCCGGCATAGGTCCTACTTTCATCTCCTCCCTCATTCATCCCTATGTCCCCTCTCGTAATCTTCGCTCAGCTCATTCGGCTCTACTCAAAGTCCCTAGAGTCAAGCGTAAGAAATGGGGAGGCTTAAGATTCTCATTCCTCGCTCCATCTTTCTGGAATGCCCTCTAATTGGACATAAGGCTGGCTTCGCACTATACCCACTTCAGATCCCTCCTTAAGACCTACCTGTTTCGCATTGCGTACAATTAAACTGTGTTCCTCTCTCCCGGTCCCTTCTACTTTCTCTTTTCCCTGTTACGGCTATGCACTCCCTGCCCTGTCCAGGCTGCTGCCTACTGTCCTTTTGCTCTAGCGCCAAGAAACTGTATAGTGTATGTTGCGCTTTATAAATGCCTTTCACATCACATCACATCACTTTATCTGGCATTGAAAGTCAAAGTAGCACCTCCACCACCATCAGACATCTCCAGTCCCCAGTTTGGGACTTCTTTACTGTTAGCGAAAAGGCGGAAAACATGGTCATTTGTTCGATTTGTAAAGTATTCGTTAGTTGGGGTTAGCTTGGTACCAACTATGGTACCAGAGGCCAGAGAGGCCATCTAAAAAAACACCACCCTATCCAGTGGTATGCACACCTAAGTAAGATCGAGGAAGTCCAAATTAGAACTGATCCAAATGTCTCCATTTACATTGCATCTGAGGCTGACAAGGGGCTGATTGTGCAGGGGGGAAGTCAAGAACCAAGTGACATTTTTTCTGGTACACCCAGTACCCCTGGCAGCAGCACTGCAGTGGTAGCCCCCACACCCTCTACCCCTGCAACATGTATGAGGCACACTTAGAGTCTGGGACAGACACCCATGCAAAAAAGTACATAAATGAGCCTAACTGGTTTGAAGTCTGCATCATCTTCATCACATAAAACGGTCCAGCTCACCATTAGAAGCATGTTTTGGTTGGAGGTGCCATTTGAACGCAACCACCCAATGGTATGTCTGTATAACGCAAAGCTGGCTAAAATGCTAGCGCTGGACCTTCTCCCTTTTTCTTTCGTGGAAGGGGTGGGGTTTCTAGAATTTGTGGCAACAGTCTGCCCTAAATGGAAGGTTCCTAGCCGGTCCTATTTTGCCAGAGTTGTGGTTCCAGCAATACATCAAGATGTAATGGAGGTGATTGGGGCAGCTTTGCAGAAGAGTGCTGTTCACACTATCCACTTGACAACAGACATGTGGACCAGTTGCCAAGCTCTTGATTACATGTGCATCACTGCACACTGGGTCTCTTTTGCAGGGGTTAGAGACAAGTCGAGTGCAGGTGTTGACCCAGACACACTTTTTCAAGCTACTCGGAAACATGCAACATTAGCCATGTTTGCCATGGAGAAAACTCATATTGCACCTAACCTTTTGGAGGAGTTTGATAGAAAGGTCTCTGAATGGCTGCATCCAAGAAATTGCATAGTTGTTTATGTTTCTACAGATAATGGCAGTATTATAGTTAAGGCCATGCATGATGGTAATTACTTCAGAGTGCCGTGTTTGGCGCACAGTATTAACATTGTGGTGCAAGATTTATTGAAAAATGAAAACACAGTCAGCGACGATCGAGGATAGCAGGGTTGTCGGCGGAGCTCTGGGACGTGTGCCTACTATTAGAATTCCAGTCACCTCATCGGTTGTGCACACCATAGAAATCCTTACCAGAGTTACTGCACATAAAGAAGAGAATCAGACCTTGATAGGATCCGTGGAGTAGAACTTGAAATTACGGTACCTCTGGTGAAGAAGAGACCCGTGATGCATCGAAAGGCTTTTATCAAGTGCTCTCTGTTCAATTAAGTCTTTATTGTCCGTATCTCCGGAAAGTGACACCTAACAAGAAGTGGGACTTCATCTGTCTGGTCCCTCCTTTATCGGTGATTACGAAGGACGGTGGAGGACATTAATTGTCTATCACCGCACATCTAATTGCAATGACTTTCAACCTTTGGATGCTAGGTTTGAAGAAGGCGTTTATGCAGTAATTTGAACAAAGAAACTATAAATCCAGGTTACGAGACACTCTGTTGAAATTGCCCCTGGCTGGTCCTGATGAAGGTGGTCTACATCGCAGTTTTTTCCACCGAAACGTGTCGGCTATTCCTTTACTTACATCTAACCTCTTAGTTTTAGTGGACAACTGGTGTAAAACAACATGGTGTGCTTTTGGTTGTAGTTGAGTTGTGTATGATTAGGATGTGTGAATTAGTATATGTGGTTGTGGTTCTCGGCCTGGTTTATTAACACTGTTTTGTTTTTTAAAGAAAAGAAAAATCTATGTGTAGACAATGAAATTGTTAGAATGAATTTTTGTACATGCATTTTAAAAGAAATTATATGAAATACAGCTAATGATTATCTGTTTTTCAGAAAAAAATGACTTAATGAAGTATGATAAGATCTCTAAAATAAAAATGAATAAATAAATAAAAAAATGATGTATATGTAGTTTATGTATGCCTGTCACATTAGAGGTTTCCCAACAGTAAAGTAGTTATAGGTCAAGAGGGAGGTTTTTTTTGCTAATTCTGGTTGTTTTCCCCTCAACTCCCTGACCTGAAAGTATATTTGGAGGGGGTCCCTATTGTTAATCATTTAACACAGTCAGCAAGCTACTGACCAGCTGCTGAAGAATTTGCACACATTTCAGCCATTCTTTTAGGGCCAGGAAGCAGCTGAGGAGCATTCAACATGAACGTAGACTGCCAGTCAAAGGACTCATCAAGGAGGTGGCAACACTTTGGAACTCAACCTTTTTCATGCTTGAGCGTCTGTCTGAGCAGTGCATGGTAATCAATGAGTATGTCTTTCGGCGGGGTTCTACTATGAAAGACATGAGGCTAGAGTTGGAGGAATGGAAGCTAGTTGCAAGCCTGACAGACATGCTTCGTCCTTTTGAGGTCTTCACGTGTAAAGTCAGCAGGGAGGACTGTTTTTTGGGCAAATCTATCCCATTGTTGGTCATGCTAGAGCACCAACTGAAGGTGGTGTCTTCAACGTTCCGAGATGATGCTCAAAAGCAAGACGCATATCATTTGGCGGAGAGGTTATTAAGCCGCCTACTTGGCAATGAAAGGCTTAAAAACATACATACAGAACAACATTACATTTGTGCTACTATTCTGGATCCACAGTATAAAAAAGCTGTGGCCAGCAAAGCATTCATTCCTTTTGATGAAGCAGATCAAATCAAATCAAATCATACAAATTTGTAAAGCGCGCTACTCACCCGCTAGTGTCTCAAGGCGCTGGGAGGGGGGGAGTCGCTACTGCTCAAACAGCCAGGTCTTGAATTGTTTCCTGAAGGAGAGGAGGTCCGGCGGTGGCTTTTGGAATTCGTGGGACGGAGGCGAGGGCGAGGGCGAGGCTGGCGGATCGGAGCTGCAAGTGGGTGTGTAGAATGTGAGGCAGATGTTTCAAAGTACAATCATTGGCTAGCTGTGTGGGCCAGTCGGTTCGAAAAAGAGCAGCGGAAAATTCAAGGAGCCAGCAGAAGTACAACTGAATCAGCAGGCCATCAGGCATCAAGTTCCACTTCTGAATCTGTGGCCGAAGGGAGTCACTTTCCTTCACAGCCGGGTTTGCTCGTTACAGTGCTGTAAAGGCCACAGATGGTACGCAAAGTGGAGCAACCGTAGAGAACCTTGAGTCTATGGTGCAGGCCGATCTGGATGACCCAACAGAGGTCTTTGTTGATAAGAACCCATTGCTGTATTGGTACAGGAAAATGCCTCTATGGCCACTGATCACCAACCTGGCGCTAAATTATTTGTCTTGCCCACTCACAAGTGTGTCTTCTGAACATGTTTTCAGTGCTGCTGGTGCCATTGCAAGCTTCAAAAAGGACCGCCTCTCGCCCAAAAATGTGGAGAGGTTAACACAGATCAAGATGAATCAGCACTTCATACCACCAGATTACAAAATATGTAAATGCACACAGGAAGAAGAGGACACCGACTTAGGTGACGGAATTTCTTTCCTGTTAGCTGACCTACTCCCTTCTCAATTCAGAGAGTTTGAGGACGAGCTCTACTTCCCTGACACAGAGGCCTGAAAATGACTTCCTTTTTTTCGTCCTTATTCACTTTTATTCCTGTGTGTCTTTTGTTTGTTTTGCGAATTTTACCACAACAAAACTCTTATCACCTAATCACAACAAGTCCATCAGCAGCACTGTCTTCATCTTATTTTCCTTATTGATTTGAAGCTGCCGCAGTCTGCATTCCTAGGGGTTCACAAGTTCACAACTCCATCATGCTCCTCTATAGTCCTCCTCCAGACTCCCCCTATCCCTTTCCCTCAAGGCAGATGGATGGATTACGACGAGTCCCCTCAAGTGGGACTGAAATTACTGACTGAGTACATGCTTGCTGATTGCTGACAGAGTTACTTCTGATATTGACAGGAGAGGCTGCCCTGTGGGCCCTCACTTTCCGAAGAAGATGCGGACAAAAAGTAGAACAGGTAATGAATAATTGAGAAGATGGCATGCAGTGAACAGCAATGGCTGTCTGGATCTGATGAAACCAATTGCTGTTTGTTTTTTGTGCATTAAATGATGAATCATATGTCTTGTCTTAGTTATTATTTAATCTTTTACACAGTAAGTGTAACTCATGTCAACCACTCAGTTTTTTTTACCTTGTTTAATTTAAATTGTACTCAGGGGGCACTATGTTGCATTTTACAATATCCAAAATGTCCTTGGGGTGGACTCACTTGCCAATATACCATGATGATTGATTAAATAATATATATTTTTTCTTTACAGTCACTCGCTGGGATGGATGGATCATCAGCGTTGGTTTACGGAAGAACTATGGCCAATTCGTGAGTGGCAAACAGGTAAACCAGTCTACAAAACTACTACAGCAGAACTACATGTCTGTCTATTTGTGGTATGTAGTGGTCGAGGGCGGGGGAGTGTACTGTTGTTGTTATGCCAGGCAGAGTCCACTCCAGACAGCAGTTCATGTAAAATTGGGGCTATGTGCTTGCTGCATACAATTAGATATGCTTTGTCTGTCTGACAAAGAGCCTAGGTATGCTACATCAGGTTGCTTCACTCAGTGGTGCCTGCCTTGACCGTCTGCATGGCACTGCCTCAAGCTTGGGCCAAACATCTGTTATGTTTGCGAAATTTGCTGTTTTCGGTTTTTCGCAAATCTCGCGAAATTACAGACAAATCGCAAATTCTTGAGTGGAACGGATTTTTGGCCCATGCTTACGGCAGAGCCATGCAGACGGTCAAGGCAGGCATCACTGAGTGAAGCATCCTCCTGATGTAGCATACCTGGGCTCTTTGACACAGACAGACAAATCATATCTAGGGTTTAGGGTTCAGTGCGATTTACTAGGGTTTTTGGGCTTAAGAAGATAGGGTTCCCGCTGAGTTTAGGGCTCAGGGACCGATGCAGGCTCATTCATAATGATGTTGGCAAGGTCTTAGGGGGGGTTGGTGTTCTTTGGTCCAGAATTGGCATAATTTTGGCCTTTCTTGGTGTTTTGCAGGCGCGTGTGTTAGGGTGAAAACTAAGTGAAAACTAGTCGTAGACATTCTTCTTCTTCTTCTTCTTCTTCTTCTTCTTCTTCTTCTTCTTCTTCTTCTTCTTCTTCTTCTTCTTCTTCTTCTTCTTCAAAGAGCACAGTGGTTCCATTTTGTTCTGCCTTGCTGAGAGTCTTAGAAATCACTGGAACAAGTGTTCAGGTAATTTTCAAGAGGATCGTAGTAGTGGAAGTGCTGAAAACAGCAATTTTTTGTGAACAGCGCAATTTCCCATGTTTTGAATATACCAGTATTGCATGTTTTTGTTGGGCTGTTTGGGGGTGTTCTAGATTTGTGGGGGTGAGGGTCGGGACATCTGGGAGCACTGCTGGGATAGTCTAATTTTGATTGAGAGTGGTTTGAAGAAAATCCATGGTGGAAAAGGGGGGTTTGGGCCTAGTTGAAGACAGCGTTTTGGCACAATTTAAACTGAGGCCTAGCAGTATTACGTGTTTTTGGGGGGTGTTAGGGGGGTTCTAGATTTGTGGAGGGGGTATGGGGATCTGGGAACACTGCTGAGATAGCATAATTTTGATTGCAAGTGTTTGAAGAAAATCCATGATGGGAAAGGGGAGTTAGGGCCTAGCTGCAGAGTGCATTTGGACAGATGTTGACTGGCTGGTTGAACATTTTCTAAGTGTGAGTTTTTGCATTTTTGCTTTTTGCCTGTTTGGGGGTGGTATACTTTATTGTGGGTGGGTTGACGGGTCTGGGGGCATAGCTGGGAAGGTCTAATATCGGGCCCAAGTTGTTTGGATAAAATCCATGGTCAAAAAGTTTTTCCGTTTTTGCTCACTTGCCCGTTTTTGGGGGGCTGTTTGGGTGGCTTTTGGGGTCTGTGAGCACTGCTGGCACAGTCTAATTTTGATTGCATTTGTTTTTCAGAAAATCCATGGCGGAAAAGGGGAGTTAGGGCCTAGCTGCAGAGCGCATTTGGACTGAATTGAAGGTAGGCCCAACATTTTTTAAGTGTGAGTTTTGGCATTTTTGCTTTTTGCCTGTTTGGGGGTGTTCTGCTTTTTTGCGGGTGGGTTCAGGGGTCTGGGTGCAATGCGGGGAAGGTCTAATATCGGAATCAAGTGGTTTGGAGAAAATCCATGGTGAAAAAGTTTTTCACTTTTCAGACTTTTCCCTCACTTTCGTGTTTTCAGGGGGCTGTTTGGGGGGGTTCCTGGTGTTTGGAGGGCGGGGGGTTGAGGGGTCTTGGAGCAATACTGGGCATGCCTAATTTTGGTTGCAAGTGGTTTGAAGAAAATCCATGGTGGAAAAGGGGGGATTTGTCCTAGTTTCAGAAAGCATTTGGCACTATTTTTAACTTAGGGCTTGTTAGGGCTATTAAAGTAGCATCCTCTTTCTGTGGAGGTCCCTCTCCACCAACAGCCAAACATCTGCATCCACGGAAATTAAGGCTCAGGAATACCTTAAATCATTCCGAATCCTGCAGCCCCTGAGGCATCATTTCCCCTCAAGAGGGGACATTCACATGGAACAGCCGAATATGTTCCGAAGATGCCCACCACCAAGAGGCAAAATCAGTTATTTCCTCATGTAAGCCAGTAGCATTGATTTGTGGAGTCTAATTGGTAACATTCTCCTTTGGTTTTGTTTGTTGTTTTACAAAATACGCTTCTTAAAACTCTCATACTTTGTGTTTCTTTCCATTTGTGTGCATTATGAATTTCCTCACCTGTTAGTGTCTGACTATAATGTGATTGACTATACTGGTCTGGGTGTGCACCAGAATTATTGTTCATAAACATGTTAGGGCCAAACATTGATTTAAAATCCTTTTAATGAAAAGGAATTTGTCAAAAACATAATGGTGTCTCATTTGGGATCATCACATTGAAATATTAGTCAGAGTAATTAGTCAGAGTAATTAGTGAAAAAGAGTGAAAATATTCAACACATTGTTATCAATAATGTGTTTCTTATGAAACAATTTGGGATACATTTATAGACAAAATCAATTTCCCAAAAACTATGCTACCAATTTAGAGCTGGCCATTGGCATTCCCGTACAATTCTCACAGTGCTCCAAATGTATGACTAAATCCAAAATCAAACAGGGAGATACCACTGATACATATTGTGGTTTAAAAGGGGTCTCACAGACAGCTGCATGAGAAATTGCCATTTCAAGGACCACACTCACCTTGATAACACTCCATAAATGTGTTTTCCACTCAATGTAAACATGTCTGACATAAGCACACCAAGATGCATGGATCTTATCTTCTAGATCTGTACCTAACTTGTGAATGTCCTCCCGGTGTTAAAGGGTTATTAAATAATCACTTGTGACCCCAAAGATGACAGTGGGACCTGTTTGCAAAAAGAAACATTTATAACAAGATTATGCATACAATCTTAGGCCACACCGTGCTTAATAAGAAGCAACTAAATATAAGAGTGCCATTTATTTTGAGGCTGCGTAATCTAACATTGTAAATCACAATTAATACCCTACTTGATCCATCTTTTAAGAGAATAACCTAAACTGTTCTGTGTTGCTGAGATTTATCCCTTTAAAGGCAAACACTAATTTTAATATAATTACCAACATCACTTACCATCAAGTGAAGATGTAGTCTATCACCACTTGATGGATGTCAATGCCTTCTTTATCACCACTGTCATCTACATAGTGCAGTTCTACACTAGCATCCTACCCATACTCATAGGAATCCCCGTCTGGGATGAAATGAATGTCCTTCCACGGTGCAATATTGTGCAGTATACAACATAAAGCAGCAACTTGGCACACCTGGTCTGAAGACTAGGGGAGAGCTCAATCAGTATTATCCAGGCATTTGAATCTCGTTTTCAGGAAGCAAAATACCTACAAGACGACCCTCCTAGTTCTTACATGGGCCTGAATCTTGGCGACAGAGTCCTGATGGAGTGAGCCCATGGTGGTGTGAAGATAGGTCAATACTACTCATCTATTTCTCACTACATATATATGTTGTAAATCTGTCAATATGAGGATGTAGGTAATGGGTAATGCACACCAACAACATGCTCACACTATTGTATGTACAACCATAGACACCACAAGCACAATATCCACACCAGACCACAATAAAAATATTTGTTTCGGTTTAAATACAGGTGTGGACATTTAACCATGATAAGTTATAAGATGTATACTTTTGTATGACACATAAATAAATAGAATGTATTAGCACTGTAAAAATACAAGAGGCGATGTATACAAAGCTCATGTTGACACACAATTCATAGTGAGATGAGTGGAAAACAAACCTGCCTTAGATTCAGGAGACAAAAGGGTTGCTGAGCCTTGAGGTCAAGTAGCATAGGAAGGACCTCCCATGGGGTTCCAAGACGGAATCAGATGTATGAAACTGAAAAGGGTAAGTTTTCACCTCTTTTTCTTCGTTTCTGCCAATCCGAGTTTGGAGGTTTTCTTGGCACAGTTGCCTGGATAGAAAGGAACATTATAATCGGCTCAGGGAAATTCTTGGTGGGACTCCCTCTGACAACCGCAGGAGAAAGATCCAGGCGGAGGCAGCAGGACTGCGATGGTCTTCCCTCCATAGACCTGCCAACATCAAAATACAGGGAGTGGACCACCCAGTTGGCCCACGGGAAGACCTTTGGAAAAGCAATGGTGGGACCAGATCCACCAACTTCTAAAGCAGGCTCTATGTCTTTCCAATAGGCCTTGGGATATATGTTGCTGTTATATTTAAATCCTCCTTGCTCTGAAAGCAGTGCAATTGTTTGTCTTATGTTGTCTCTGTGTAGGCAATTACATAATGCGAATTAAACTCTGTAATTGTCCTAAAAACAAACAGCCCAAGCTTGGATCTCCATAAATGGTCAAGGAGTCGATTTGTCGATATTTTAAATATTTGATCAACGGAAATTATCATTCACATTTCCAAATGTGTTATTGTAATGATGCAATCTAGTTTAAGTCCTGAGTAAACTTCCGTGGATAATCGACGCAGCTTGATGAATGATATTGTTCAAAGGATTTCGAAAACAATCAATTGATGCGAACTTTATGCACATTAGCCCCACTGTCACTACTTATGTCAGGAACGCTGCACAGAGGCCGGTCGAGCTTGCACAGGGAGTATGTGAGAACAATGCCAGGCATGCAAATTCGTATTCTTCTTTTCAGATTGTATTTACCATGCAGCTATTTTACCACGTTTTAATTACTTATAAAGTAGTGTCCATTATCAATATATTTCTGACAGCTGTCATAAAATCGCAAAATTCTCGAAGGTATAATTCAGCCAGAATTCTTAGCATTTATCATAAATTACACCAGGGAAAGCCGGCAAACTCCGCTGGTAGCTGTAAGGAAGTGTTTAAGAGTTTAGGGAAGGAAAATTGTTTTAGTTTCCAGTAGCATGTGCTAATATAAGACGATTTCAACTCCAGTAAACTTGGATTTTCATAGATTGATAATTTCGAGCAAAAACGGTCTTAAAAAGCCAATTTGAATACCCTAATACGAAGATACTATTCAATTTTGAAATGCTAACGTAACCTAACTGAAATAATACTTTAATTTCCTTCGGAGAGTATATTCTGGGAAAAGGCTACAGCTTAAGTATCACTTTGAAGAAATATTTAGCAAAAAAGGCAATTTCTTCCTTCCTTAGTTTGTCCTAAATATTTCCTTTGTGCTCACATTAAGCAAAGTGCATATGCTATCATTTGCATTCTATTGCGACATGAACCTTATTGTGAAAAAAATGTGCATAATAATGCAGTCATAATGCAGAACGAATAATCTTTACATTTCTTCAAAATATAAGTTTGCTTTAATTGTGCATTTATTTATTGGTGAGTCCTAAAATGTCACCTGCTCCAGGAGAAAGCAATTAGGTTACAATATTTAGGGTGTGATCTACAATATACATTAGGTTAGGCCAAATTCCTTATCGAATCTTCGCATCACAATACCATACTTTAAACCGGTAGAGACTGGCACATAATGGGTTTGTAGTCAGAGAGTTCCACTGCACATTTTTAACACTTACCAGTCAATGCGTCAAGTTTGCCTTCAGAAGTCCCCGGAGTAACTGGATTTCTCTTTTTTTTCTAAAATGTGATCTACCAAAGCGTTCTTCAGGGGATTATCTCATATCATGTGTATTTGTAAAGCGCACATTCACTACTAACAGGGTATCTTGGCGCTGAATAACAGATGTTTGTCGCTACCCAACTCCATGGTACTCATTTTATCGACCTCGGATGAATGAAAGGCTGAGTGGACCTGCTTGGATTCGAACCTGTGACCATAAAGTCGACCACAGGTCACTGCAGTGGATACAGTGGTCCACTGAGCCACCAGACAAGGTTCGCACTTTGCCCCTCTCTCCCCCATAGTAATGGCAGGCTGGCTCACGTTATTAGCTACATTAGCCAGACGTAGCCTGGGTAAGGTAGTAATAGCTCAGTAACTGCTTTGATGAACCTAAATATTAGCAAACTTTTTTACCAGTATACCCCACATTATAATGAGTTATAATGCTTAACAATAATATTGCACGCACTGCTTCAACCTAGCCACTCTATCACAAAGTAAGTATAGGCCAGTAGAATTGGAGGAGAGTAGAGTTCTCTTTGCTACTACCCAAAAACTATAGAAATAGGAGGGGGCTTTTCTTGCTTGCTTTCGGGTCCACAACACCTTTGCTATGCTGCCATATAAGCGGGTTGCTACCGTGTTTAATTCTTGTTTTTAAATAATGCTTGTTGTCAAATCCTCAATGTGTTCTAATTTCCTATATGTTTTTAAGTATGCCTGATTTCTTTCTATTGTGCCCCGCATTTATCAGAGGAAATAGAGGAGGGGCAGCTGGTTCCCTCCCTTGTAGTCCATGAATTGAAAGTTTAAATACAGAAAGCTGAAGAGAGAGAAAAAGAGAGTCAAAGAGAGAGAGAGTGAAAGACAGAAAGTGGTAGAGAGAGAGAGAGCGAAGACTCTAGACAATAATATTCTTTCGAGCTTTGTTGCAGAGCAGGATGGATTAGACAATACTTTAGTTGGCCATAATAAATAGACACTTGATGATATTTGGTCAACAGAAAGAACATATTTTAGTTTCAGAACTTGAGATATGAAATCTCCTTGACTGCCCCTGATGCTCAGAACTATACAGCCTGCTGTTTATGATGGAACTGAGCACAGAACATAAAGGAAACATGGGGGCTGGCGATTAGGCGGTCACGCAGCTGTCTCACCTTCCGGAGAGGATCAGCATTTACATCAGTGGAATCGTCCCATAAACAGTTAAAAAAAAAAACAAATCAGGGTCTCCACAGGTTTTTCAAAAGTTTAACACCACTGCTCAATCCTGCTCTAAACCAGCTCTGGAACACTTCCTTGGAAACTGGCATGTATCCATCTATTTGGAAAACTGCGGTAGTTCAACCGATTCTCAAAAAGGAGAATGCAGATCCTGCAACATGACATTTTTTTAGACCTATCTCCCTTCTGCCAGCACCAGCTAAGATTCTCGAAAAAGAAATGCAGAAACAATTATCCAAGTTTCTTGAATCCAATAAACTACTCCATGACTCTCAGCCTGGATTCAGAGCGGGTTACAGCACTGAGACAGCACTACTCGAAGTAGCAGAAACTGTCTGGAAACGATGGTTAGGGGATACTATGCAATGCTGGTGCTATTGGACCCACCGGTGGCGTTCAACACTGTGTCTCATAAGATCCTCTTAGACAGGCTTAGACAGTCAGGAGTGATCGGGACCACCTTAGCTTTGTTCAACTCCTTTCTAGAAGGTGGCCCCCTGAAAATTTGGTTGCATCCTTACACTTCCAACTCACGCCCTCTAATCTGTGGAGTACCTCAGGGTTCGTCCCTCAGCCCGACCCTTTTTAATGTCTACCTTGCCCCCCTCGCCCCTCTGGTAAACCAACACAGTGTCGATGTTATCTCATATGTTGATGACAAACAGCTCTTGTTTTCTCTCCAAGATCGCTCTGAGGCCGCATTGATGACAACTAATTGCCTAAAGTTGAATACGGATAAAACAGAGGTACTGTTCTTCAATCAGCCCTTCTCCCGTTACCCGACCTTTGGTGGCCTGCAGTGCTCAACTCACCTCCCCCCCAGTCCCATCTGTGAGAAGTTAGCCTGACATATATTGTCCACTAGTTCTAGTGGCACTTTGCACCAGTCTAATTGACTCTTATTGATGGTGGTTTTAAAGTCAGCCTTATAGAAAGTTATCCTAGTGGTAGCATGAACCAGCAGTCATCAGGCTAAGACTTCATTAAGCGAGTTAAGCAAGTTGTTTTACCCATTATAATCCCTTGAATACCAAATGAAAGGACACCACACAAGGTATACATCAAATATATATGTATGTAATCTAAACACAACCCCTCTGCACTCTTTATGAGGTCAGAGGTAAAAATACAATACAAGTCACACAATTAATATACGATAAGTTGTACAGTATACGTTATGCCCCGGGGCCTCACAAAACATATACTAAAATAGTGGTATAAGAACCACAAGAGATTTAGAGAGCAGGCCTGGGGCCTGTGGAATCACTGGGGCTACTCTAAGCAACCAAAGGCTAGGAGGTAGTGGGCCCACGGGAGATGTGTGCAGTGTCTAAACACAGGAGTGGGTTACCTTTGACTTTCTATGGGAAACGTAAAAGTTACAAATGTACAATTTAAGGACACTTTCAAATGGACTAGGATGGAACCCTTTTAAACTAGGACACTTCGAGAGTCAAGACCCACGGGAGCCCCGGAATACTCGTGTTACTTCACCCAGGGAAGCCGGGTGCATAGGTGTCTTTTCGTGTCGAGTTTTGTCGTCGTTTGCTATGGGGAGCTGCAAAGAAGTCATGCAGGCGACCAGAGGAAAAGTGTCCGGGTGGATCCAAGGGTGGATCGAAGATCTGAAGAACCTGAAAGCAGAAGGGACAGAGGCTGGGTCACTAGCCAGTTACCAAGAAGGAACCAGGTGATGTTGGGTGATTTCAGGAAAAGAAGTAAAGCTTGTCTCTTCAGCAACAAGGTCCAGGAGGCATCGACGATGACCAGGCGCTGGATTCGAGCTGTCCCACAACGGATCTAGTTGACTGCGGTATTGGTATCTGGATTGGACCCAACAAGCCTTGGCAACCACAACCCACGCAGAATGCCGAGATTGGCTCTGTTGCAGACCAGCAAGCCTGTGGCACTTCTCCTTTGCAGGGAAGCTGGAGCAAGCCTGGAGAAACCAGGAAAGCAAGTTTTTTGTAAAGAAAGGTCTTTAGGGGGCTCACTAGCCAACAGCAAGGAACCTGGAAGACGCATCAAGCTCAAATGCAAAAACAGGGGCCTGGACTTCGGTGCAAATGGTGCTCGGGGGAGAGAAAACTAAGTCTATCCTCTCAACTGAGGGCGTCCGACAAGGATGCATATTAGCTCCTTTTTTGTTTCTTGTATACACCAATGGTCTAGAAAAATATCTGTTGGACCACTGTCATGATTTCCCAAAGGTCAACGGCAGGAGCATTCCAATGCTTTCTTACGCCGACGACACGGTACTCATGACACTCACAGCAAATAGTATGCAGCATTGTCTTGATGCCTTCCACAAATTCTAGACCTCAAGGTAAACTTTGCCAAATCCTTTGTTATGGTCTGTGGCCCAAAGGGCACCAAAAGTAGAAAGTTTGTAGTAAGTAACTCCATTATTGAAAAGGTTGAAAATTTTAATTACCTGGGAAACCTTTTCAACAACAAACTGAGCTGGGCCCCGTTAATGAAGACACGAATTCAGAGTGCTAGTCGCTCAATAGAGGGTCTGTTTCGTTTCTGTGGCAAATTAGGCCAAAAACCTGTCATACATCTAAAAACCTTGAACAAAGCTAAATGTTTGTCGGTTGCTACCTATGGGGCAGGGGTTTGGGGGACCGATAGCCCCGACACGATACAGATTATGGAGAATAAATTTTTAAAACGTGTATTGGCTATTCCATCAGGCTCTTCAAACAGATTTGCCCATAACGAAATAGGTCTAACCTATGTGAGTGACATCATTCGCCTTTCCCCTTTATTATTATGGGGCAAAATATGGCTATCAGAGGACTTACAGCTTACTTGAGATATCCTCCGGGACTGCTTAGAACTGGCAAATATGAATCAGATCCCCTGGCTATCTTATGTAAAAGAAATGCTCCATAGAATAGGCTTGGGAGATATATTTGACAATCCCGAAAATATACAGGGAGATATCAAAACTGTAATTAAAACAAATTATTGGAAATCACCGCTTGCGAACTCCCTGGTTAGCCCTTATGTTCCCAAGGCCACTTTGCAGCACCAGTTTTATCTAACCTTCACAAATCATGTGCAATGGCGATTTTACTTGACAAGGTTTAGGTTACACACCCTGCACTTCCTTTTTGCGTTTCCTAAACAGGGGGGCTGGTGCGAGAAACTGCCCCCCTGTCCTTGTAATAACAAAGATAACCAAAGCACGATGCATATTGTTCTTTTCTGTTCTCTATACAAGGACCCGAGAATCAGGTTTATTAAGCCGATCCTCAAGGAAAAACAACCATGCCATTACAAAGAGGGTTATGATTATTTATTATCTTTGTCATCATCTGGTGTTTGTTGTGCAATGTTAAACTTTATACGAGTGTCACTCTTGATTAGAAAACGGTATGGCTAAATATGGCCCCAAGAAGCTGACCCTTTGAATATGTATATCGTATACTGTTGCATTGTGATTTTCTATTACTTATCTTACCTGCCCTCTAATATATACCCCGGTACGAAAAATTCATGAACCATTTGAATTAATTGAAAGTAAAACTATGGGCTTTATTTGGGATTATATTAACTAATGAATTTTATAGTGTTATAACTGTAAGACTCTTTTTAAAAAATATGAATTTTAAATCATGTTTGTAAATGTAATTGTTCAACTTTTATGATTCTTTTGTTTTGAATCGAATAAAGTTTTTGAAACGAAACGTGCTCGGGGCTGGGGCTCTAAGCATCCCAAAGCACAACCTCGAGATACCTCGTTGAAGGAGTGCAGCTTGCAAAATGCAGGATGTCCAGGAGTTCCGGTCCCACGTCTCTCATGTCTGCGACGTGTCTCAGCTTTGCTGTGGGTGTGTGTCGGGATCAGAGATGTCTAGAAGTCTGTGTCCTGTGTCGCAGGCTCTCCGGGATCTGGCGGGAGCCTTGAAAATGCAGACTGGCAAAGTTGCTGTTGGTGCCTGATTGAACAGGGTGGTCACTCCTTCACCACAAGGGAGATGTCTTCCGTCTTTCAGTCGAAATGGAATGTCAAAGGTCCAGGATTCTGTATCAAAGTTTCGTCCAGGGTAATCTAAAGTCCTGGGGACATAGCTACTATACTTATACTAAGGTTGGGGGCTGGACTACCTGGCTAGGTCCCTCCTATGGGTAGAGCTGGGCAGGGGGTGTTTACACCCCTTTCCCTTTGTCCAGTTTCATGCCAGAGCTGGGGCTGAGTGCCCCAGCAACTAGTTTGAAGCGGACTATGAATGGAGCACCTTGTGTGCCCCAGGCAGTGTCAGGATAGCATTCCCTGAATGCAGCCCTCCCTGCCCCAATACACTACAAGCCTGTCTGGGGAGGTGCTGGAGTTTCGTTCAGCAGCAGGAGGTCAGACTCGTGTCTTTTGCAGCAGCATCCATTTTGTGATGCTGAGGCTCTGTTTAACTTGAACCAAGTAAACCATTAATTACATGTCTTCTCTCTCTAGAAGGGTGGAAAGCTACACCTGCCAACAGGACTGGGGGGGGGGGTTAGTATTCCAAAGTGTTTGACACTTTACACAACATGTTTTTATAAGGCCAAACCAAAGTTAGCATTAACCGTGAGGATTATATTGCACTTAAGAGTATATGGTATGACTATATCATAGAACGGCTATAAGGATTTGGTTCCGAAAGCTGCAGAGGGGCTCAGCTCATGCTAGGGAACCCTCTCACATAAAACCAAGCACTCTGCCTCCAGGATTGTTAAGGCCTGCCATAGGAGTGACTTATAGGTGTATATGTGTCTATATGTATATATAGATATAGGTATACTATAGCTAAGTAAGGGGTGATTACACCACCTTACCCAGGCTGTGTGAACAGACCTGTGGTGTCAGTTTGGAAGGCAAACCAGGGGTGGTACAATACATGCCACAGCCCCTGGTAGGCCTAAGGCGCACCTATGCCCTGGGTACCTATGGTACACTATACAGGGGCTCACAAGGGTGACCCAGTAACCAATCTGGTATGTACCTAAAGTACATGGTATCAATTTAGAGGGAGAACAGCTGTGCTGTACGTCTTATTGACAGGCCCAAAGCCACACTAAATTTGAAAAACCAGAGAATCACTGCAAAAAGTGGGGGTAACCATAGGAAGCAGACCCTACTGTCCTACACAGCTAAGACTCTTGAAAAAGAAATGCAGAAACAATTATCCAAGGTTCTTGAATCCAATAAACTACTCCATGACTCTCAGTCTGGATTCAGAGTGGGTTACAGCACTGAGACAGCCCAACTCGAAGTAGCAGAAACTATCTGGGAAACGATGGTTAGGGGAAACTATGCAATGCTGGTGCTATTGGACCTGTTGGCAGCATTCAACACCATGACTCATAATATCCTCTTAGACAGGCTTAGACAGTCGGGAGTGATAGGGACCACCTAAGCTTGGTTCAGCTCCTTTCTAGAAGGCGGCTCCCTGAGAATTTGGAGGCAACCTTACACTTCCAACTCACGCCCTCTAATCTGTGGAGTACCTCAGGGTTCGTCCCTCAGCCTGACCCTTTTTAATGTCTACCTTGCCCCCCTCGCCCCTCTGGTAAAGCAAAACGGTGTTAATGTTATCTCATATGCTGATGACACAGAGCTCTTGTTTTCTTTCCAAGATCGCTCTGAGGCCGCTTTTTCAAACTTTAGGCCGTGTCTTATGGACATCTCAGCATGGATGACAGTAAATTGCCTAAAGTTGAATAACGATAAAACAGAGGTACTGTTCTTCAATCAGCCCTCCCGCCGTTACCCGACCTTTGGTGGCCTGCAGTACTCAACCCCCCTCCCCCCTGGGCCGATCAGCATGGAATCTGGGTTTCAAATTGGATACCACCTTATAATGCAAGACCCAGATAGGACATGGTTACTCGTCCTGCTTTTTGAAGATGAAGGCTCTACGGAGATTGATTCACTTCCTACCCATGGACTGCCGGAAAACAATAGTCCATGCCTTGATCACGTCGCAGCTTGACTACGCCAACAGTCTTTATTTGGGTCTGCCAGCATACCTGCTCAGAAAACTGCAAACTGTACAGAACGCAGCAGACAGGCTTATTAGAAATATCCTGTGGAGGTGTCATATTTCCCCTCATCTGCGCAGCCTCCACTGGCTGGCTGTAAGAAGGAGAGCAGAATTTAAGGCACTGACTCTAGTCTACAGGGCACTCAATGATATTAGCCCCCAATATCTAATGAAGAGAGTCCGCAAATACCATCAGTCAAGGTCCCTAAGATCAAACCATCTTGAGCACCTTGTCACGTCCCATTTTTTAAAGTCCACAATAGGAGGACAGTCCTTTTCCATCAAAAGCACAACCCTGTGGAACTCCATGCCTAAACATATCAGAAAAGCCAAATCAGAATCGATCTTCCGGAAGATCTTGAAGACCTGGCTCATCAGTCTCCCTTAGCACTCTGTGGCTCGACAACCCTTAACTCGCCCTCACCTTTCTATATCTCCGCTAGCGCCAGGACACCTCTGTTGGGAGTAGCTGCGCGCTTTAGAAGCTTAAATACATACATATATACATGTCGTGGGGTTCCGAGGACGAGTATGGATGCTGTGTTCTGTATGGTTTAGAGCTTTTGTAGCAGGATTTTGTTGAATCTGGCATAGAGAGAGTTACCATATCCCAGTCTGCTAGTTGTGGTAAATAAATTACCTAGTCAATTTTTCCGTATAATTATCATTACAAGACAGCTCATTCAAATGAGAGGCAGAGTCTAGGGCAAAAGTAGTTTCATTCACTACTGCTTCAAGGGTTCTGGTCAATTTACGTATCAGTTTACTATTTGAGACAGTTCCTAAATAAGGAAAGAATCCTTTATTGAAATCCGTGTATTGTTCCCATGTTGTTTCAGTGTAATCGACAATCGGGAGTTCTCTCTTGGGTCTGACATGAACGAGATGAGAATTTCTATGGTAATCAGGTGGGGCTAGAAAAACAGGTGGCAATAGGAATGCATTGTAACAGGTACCATCCCAGTCTGGAGGTAAACGTATATAAGCTGTATGGCCACAAATGAAATAGGAATGTCAGGAAGCTATGAATGTAGACTTGCCATTATCACTGAATTCAATAACTGTATTACAATCGCTGTGTCCTAGATGTACTGAACCATTCTTTCTAATGCATAGGTCACCTTTCACTGGCAAGACTGTTATTGAGGGTGAGTTTGAACTAGTTTCTGACTGGACATTCAAAATCATGAGGCTAAGTGTAAAATTACCTAATCCATATACTTCGTTTTCTAGATCGGTACCTGTCATTTGGGGAAAACCCTCCTTGTCAGGGAAACATGCCTTATTCATAACTGTATTCAGGTTTCCCCATATCCAATTACCTTGGGAAACTTTGGACTTACTGTCCAACGAGGACATTAATGTAAACCACGCACCACATGAACCATTATGTGTAAACGGGTAAGGAAAAAGAGGCAGGGCTCCCGTCATTTTCTGGTACGGAGGGAGTCGGCCACATACCCAGCAATTAGTGGCATTGCTGGTCTGGTGTGAATGATGTAACATACGGATAAAAGAATTGTTACGCAGTGCAAGTCGGTAAGAAAGTTCGTGCGGGGGCAGATCACTAAAGGTGTGGTCTGCAGTGTCATTGAAAGAAGAATGTGCTTGTATAGGAAAATATACATGTAACATATAGCTTAGGCATATGATCGTAAGACTCAGAAAAAACATGACAAGTAAAGTAACAATACAACGACTTCGGAGATTCTTGCAATATTTCTGTTTCTTGATCTCCTGTCTATCTCTCTCACTATGTGGGTCTAGCTTGTACATGTCAGGAACCTGTCTAACCGCTTCACCCAGGGGGGGACTTAAACAATTAAACTGTCTGACTTACTAGACCTCAACTTTAATTTGTACTCCTGGAACGGAGTTTTCTCTACCAGGGGGAGTTTAGTATCAGTCATTGGAATGCGGCAGTCCTGGGAAACAGTTTTTGGCGGAAGTCCATAACACTTCTTGACGTGGCTCGAGTGGAGCCAATTTTTCCTGCCTTCGAGTTTCACTGCAGTCCTTGTGGTCATCAAAACGATCTTAGGTTCTTTCCAGCGGGGCTCCAGAGGGCTTGACCGGTCAAAATGACGAACATATACGTAGTCACCAGGGACGATCTTGTGTGGCTTCACCTCGGTGTTGTCTGGAAAGGCTGCTGCGACCTGTGAACGACATGATTGTAGTGCAGACATCAAGGAAGCAAGGTAATCTGTCAGCATATTACTGTCAACATCGGTTAATTTACGGGGCAGAGGCGTCCCCCACATATTCGGTGGCCGGCCAAAAACCACCTCATACGGGGATAGCCCTGTCCTAGAATGGGCTACCATTCGCATATAGAAGAGGGCAACTGGAAGGGCTACTATCCAGTCTACTCCTTTTTCTACACAGACCTTGGCAAGACGAGTTTTCAGAGTCTGATTGTGTCTCTCTACTAATCCAGCTGCTTCGGGATGCCGAACACAGTGGAACTTCCATTGGTAACCTAACAAAAGGGAAACATGCTTCATGAGCTCGGACGAGAATGGCTGTCCGTTATCTGAATACACGACACGAGGCAAACCAAACCTCGGGAAAAATTCACGAACCAACTGCTTGGCAGTGGTCACGGCAGTGTAATCTGGGACTGGATATGCTTCTGTCCATCGGGAAAGTGCACATACAACTACGAGGACATACTTGAATCCTCGACAACGGTCCATCTGGATATAATCCATCTGAAGGACTTCAAAAGGGTGATCAGGAGGATGAAATCCACCTTGCTCTACGGGAATGCCTTTACCTGGGTTGAACTGACAACAGATCATGCAAGTACGCACTTTCTGTTTTGCGGCTGCTCAAAAATGCTTATTGAACCAAAGGTTTTGAATACTGTCTAACATGGCTTTTTCTCCTAAATGTGCAGGACTATGTGCTGTGTTAATGATAACTTGAACCATAGAGTCAGGGAGAAACCAAGTGGCTTTTCCCTTCGTCATCCATCCTTGTTCTGTCTGGATGCCTCCTAGTTCTGTCCACTTCTTGATTTCGTCTGGAGTAGCATGTGTCTGTATGTCAATTACGTCTAGTGCGGGATCCCTAACTGTCATGCAATGTGTTGGAACTACTGTCTTTGTCATATCAGTCGTATGAGTATGAGTCTGAGCTGTATGTTTGGCTGTTCGATCTGCCAGGTCGTTACCCTGGGAAACTGTATCTGTGACTTTCGTATGTGCTTTACACTTCATGATGGCTATGGCTGTAGGCAAATGTATTGCTTCTAACAGAGCTTGAATGAGGGGACCGTGCTGTATCTTGGCACCGTGGGAAGTTAAAAAACCTCTCTCTTGCCAAAGGACTCCGAAGTCGTGTACAACTCCGAATGCATAACGGGAATCTGTGTATATGTTAACTTTCTTGTTCTTGGCTCGAATACAGGCTTGGGTCAGAGCGATAAGCTCTGCTGCTTGGGCAGACAATGTGTCAATACGATGTGTTTCTATGACTTCAGTTTCGGTGGTCACTGCATATGCGGCCACTAACTCTCCTGTACTTGTTCTCATACATGAACCATCCACATAAAGTGTCAGGTCTGGATCTGGTAATGCGATGTCTGTCAAGTCTTGTCTGGGTTTTGTCATAGTGTTAATGACTTCTACACAGTCATGTGACAAAGGGTCTGTTGTAGTTAATGGTAAAAGTGTAGCAGGATTCAGCGTATTGCAGCGTCTGATTTCTATGTGTGGCTGGAATAATGTCAATTCATAGCCTGTCAGTCGTGCTATAGTCAAGTGCTGAGTCTGTGTTCTGTTTAAAAGAACTTCCACGGAATGTGGAACCTGTACTGTCAATTGGTGTCCTAATACTATGGAATCACTTTGTCTAATTGCTAGAGCTGTTGCTGCTACAGATTTCAAGCACGCAGGCAGGGCCTGAGCTACTGGATCTAATGTAGTAGAAAAATAAGCACATGGTTTGTGTGAACCAGCTTGATCTTGGGTGAGTACTGACAAGGCAGTACCTTCGGGTTCTGTGACAAAAAGTGTAAAAGGCTTGCTGTAACATGGTGTCGCTAAAACAGGTGCTTGACATAGGGCTTTCTTCAAATCGTCAAAGGCTTGTGTATGTTCCTGAGTCCAAGGGAGGACAGTCGCTGACGCTGCCTCCTGGGTTGTCAACTGTATAAGGGGCTTGGCTAGATATGCGTACTGAGGAATCCATTGTCTACAGTAAGAGGTGAGGCCTATAAAGGCCCGTACTTCCTTTTGTGTCTTGGGTTGTGGCATGTGTACAATTAACTGGATGCGGTCAGGTGTTAGCTGTCTCCCCCTCTTGGACAGCAAGTGACCAAGGTACACAACTTGCTGAACACAGAATTGCAGCTTCGAAGGAGACACCTTGTGTCCCTTGTCGGCTAGAAAATACAGGACTGTCAGAGATGCATGTTCACATTCTTGTTCACTTCGGGCGGTGATCAATAGATCATCGACATACTGAAGTAGGGCAGTGTTTGCAGGCATGTGGATACTGTCAAGTTGTCTTTTCAATGCTTGGCTATAGATACTCGGACTTTCCGTGAACCCTTGAGGTGCACGTGCAAATTTAAAGCTTCAGCCATTTAAACTGAATCCGAAAAGGTACTGGCTTTCCGGATCAATGGGAACACTAAAGAAGGCATTCTTGAGATCGATTACAGTAAAGAACACCGCTTCGGAATCAATAGCAGTCAATAGGGATGAAATATCTGGGACCACTGGGAACTGAGGTATGATACATTTGTTGAGCTCTCTAAGGTCAATCACTAAACGATAAACTGGAGGTGCATTTGAATCAGTACGTTTAAGAATCGGAATGATTGGAGAATTACAAATATTGGAGTCAGTTTCTACAACTACTCCTTGAGCAATAAGCTCGTCAATGATTTTCAACAAGGCTACTACAGCCTCAGGTGGCAATTTGTATTGTCGGATTCTGGGCAGAACAACACCTTGCTTGAGTGTGACACGATATGGTGTGATATGCATACAACCTACATCAGTGGGGCCTTGTGCCCATAAATGCTGTGGTACATTCTGTAATCGGGGATCAAAATCTCTCAACACATAGTGACCCTTGAAGTCACATAGAAACAATCTCACTCCTTCCGGAGAACAACATATTACAGCTCCTAGAGCTTTCAGCGTCTTAATACCTAGCAAGTTTTCTGGACATGACTTCGTAAGCAATAAATCTGTAGTACGGGACAATGGACCAACTGCAAGGGGAACTAGTTTCGATACTTCATTAACAATAGGTTTTCCTGAAAATCCAAGGGAAACATTCTGTGAGCCTGAGAGGGGTGCCCCTGGAACCTCGTCATGACTAATGGTAGTTCTGCTTGCCCCTGTGTCAATCAAAAATTTTCTGTCTTTTCCTAATACCTGACTATGTACATAAGGACCGTCTTGATCTACAGGAATCTCGATGAGAGGCAAACCCACTTCCCTCTCTAGGCTGTTTCATGAGTACTGTTGGTAATCTGGATACTCTGACTGTGCATACTGGTACATCTGCTGTGTGACATGCTGTGCTGCGGCAATAGGCTGGGGCTGTGGTACCGCTACGGTCTGTTGCTGAACATGTTGTGGAGCAGGTTGCGGATTCTGTTGAATATTTTGTTGAACATATTCTGGCCTAGGTTGACGTGGTCTTTCTTTCGTTTTGCCTGTAGCAATATTATGTTTCAGAACGGCACAATCACTAATAAAATGACCTGGCTGTTTGCAATAATTGCAATTTCCTTTAACAGGACTGTAGGACGACTAGTCTGTGTGTTCTGCGTGTTACCCCTCTTCTGACCATCTGCTGGAACAGACTGGGCAACTAATACTTTCATTTTAGTGTCTTTCATGCGTCTCTGTTCATGATCGTGTTCCTCTCTGATTCTATTCTGGTGGTACTGTAACATTTGTAACATTTGGGAAGGCGTATTAGCTTGCCATGTACTCTCGACTTTCAATACTCTGTTCTTAACCTGGGGTAAGGAATTCTCAACTAATTTGGTTACGAAAAGATGTGGGAACGACTCGCTACTTGTTTTCAGGCCACTATTAATAATAAAACATTTCTCGAATCTGGAATAAAAATCACTAGTGTCTTCATCTGGTTTCTGTTTACAGGCTGAAATTGCATCCCAATCTTCCTTTTTGACTGTCAATAATCGAGGCAATACTTATACTAACAATCCTGGTAATGCTTTAGTTTTGTCCCCAAGACCTAAACCTGGGGTACGTCCTTTTTCTTCATCTTCTAATTCGGTCCAATTAATCTTTTTATCTCCCACCTCCCAATCTTTTTCTTTCAGTTTTTCGTAAATCCCTGCTGGCAATAATACCTTTAACTCTTTAAGAATGTCTGAATATGTGTAATCACCCATAAGTAACATGTCTTTTAATTCACGGTACCTAGGCCTCTCCATCTTCTCAGGAGTAAGTCTTGCAATAGGTTATACAGCGGACCTGCATCAGACTGTTGGTTTTCATACTGGATAATGAGATGTTGGGTCATGTATATACCAGCTAGTCGCTGTTCTTCTGGAGTAAGACTTAAAAACGTTTGCACTACTAGGTCATCTGTATTTAAATTGTCATCCCCGGCCCATTGGACTGCTGACCGGGCTAGTTCCTGATCACGTAAGGTAGTGAGTTCATGATATCCTACTCTTTCTTTCAGGATTTTATCAGTAACTTGGAATATATGTTCAAGAGAACATTGCTCTGGTATCGGGGAAAGATATCGTTTCTTGCTTTCTCGACGAATGGGTCTGTCAAAAGGATTACCTAAAGGGTACTGTTTAGGAGGTTTTGCTCTACCTACATACGCTAACAGGTCTTGAGTTTCTGTAGCATTCTCTGGTTCTTCCTCCTCTGAGGTATCTTTATCGTCTGACTCGGGGGGCCTATTAGCCTCCCGTCGGGCATGTATTGCTACTATTTCTTTACGGATTTTTCTAGACATGGCATCTATACATTTCTCTCTGTCATGCTTACAATCTGCAATATTCTGACTCCATTTAGTCAATCCCTCCATCTCTTCTTGATCAAAACCCGGTCGATCACGTTCTCTTATCAAACAATTAATCAAAAATCGCAATATTAAAGCTTGTGTATCAACTTTCTGATATGCCATGGCTTCACGAACACATTCAGGGCCTTTTCCTGTTTGAATGAAATGGTATATCCTGTCTAATTGTTCGGGCATTCCTGGTAGTGTAATCAAATATTCTGCAACACGTCTTAACCGTAACGAGGCTAACATCATAGTCCCAGTCTTGCCTGGTACTGGATCATATCTACAATCCGTAAGATATTGTTTAAGCTTCTCAGAAGGAGTCGCTTTCGGGGTACGCTGTGTAGCTAATTCTCTCATTGTCAATCGCTGTAATTGTGGCGGGGTGTGATGGGGACCTCCTGTAGCACCTCCTGAGGCGGAAGCATGAGCATAACCTAACGGTGGTGTAGCTGTGCCAAACGGATTATATGGACCAGGGACAGGGGGAACAGTGGCAGGCGGACCTGTAGCGGGGGAAGTGACAACAGGTGCGGGAAAATGCTGACGTGGAGGGGTCGTGGCTCGATCAGCAGGAATATGCTGTGGCAGATTATTATGAGCAGGTTGCACGGGTATATTGGTATATGCAGGAGCTACATCATCTAAATAGGAAGAAAGGAATATATCTGCTGCGGTCTTATGGTGAAGTACTTTAGTCGGAACCAATGGTGGTGGCAAGTTACTGGATACTTCCGGGTTGGCCTTAGGCAGGCCCTCGGCAAGAACTGGATACATGCCTGTAATGAGTGCATTTCTTTGACGGTCTAATTGTTCTGATCTGACCTGTTCTCCTTCTTCTAGTAACTCTTTTTCTTTGGCTTTTTCAGATTCCTCTCTATGTTTCTCTGCTTTTCTGAATTCTTTTTCTGTTCTTCTATGCGATTCTTTACGCCACAATTCTATGGCATCTTTCTGAGATTGTCTGGCTTTCTTTTTCCATAATGCTTCTTCTACTCTCATGATGCACTCGGCATCCCATGTCCCTGAGACAGGCCATCTAAACTTCTCTTCCAAGTGCTTAGTGTAGTCCACCCACAAATCTAAATACAACACAGCGTCTAAGCCGTGCTTGTGGTACATAAAGTGCCCTGGAGTGTCCCTAGGCGGAACAGGCACTGCTTCTTCGAGTATCCCTTTCCTAGTTCCTATCTGATGTAACTTTGAGAATAACGGCATTTTTTACTTTGACTTCGAACACAATAAACACAATAATGAAAAGCAAACAGTCATTCATACCACGACATGAAACACATTAAAACATTTCGAATAGATACTGTCTAGAACATAGAACACAATACTTGGAATTACGTGAAAACAATACTTGAAGGCTTGAATTCTGAATCACTGAATTACTGAATCACTAGATGCACTGCTAAACAGTACAGACCGGTCCCATAAAGAGACACGTCATACCGCGCTCACCTAGGTGAACACGTACGGACCAGGACTGTGTACCCAGACCTGTCTTGACCGGACACAAACTAATGCACCCGTCTAGATGCGTCCCTAGCAACGGTACTCACCGGGAGCAATACTTGAACTTGAACTTGAAGGCCTCAGACTGGACTGGTTACTACGCATGCGCCTCGACACATCGGAACAGGTGGGCCTCTGGATACCTCGGACACTGTTACTCTCGGCTGGGCTCTGGTCGGGATCCTCCGCACTCCTCACCGCCTCGTCTGGATGTCGACCGCAGTCTCCGTCACCTCCGTAGGCCTGAGGGAGATACAGGAAAACCTGCAGATGCGCATAGGAGTCCGTCACGGCTGTGGCAGGGGGCAAGGCCTGCGACGCATCGCCGGCGCGTGGGGTGGGGGAGGGGTTCCTATTCGGGCGCCAAATTATGTGGTAAATAAATTACCTAGTCAATTTTTCCGTATAATTATCATTACAAGACAGCTCATTCAAATGAGAGGCAGAGTCCGTGGTATCTGAGTCATACGGGTTTTAATGAAAACCTCGAGGTTGGAGATCATGTTCCGTCACCACTAGGGTTCGGGAAGGGACAGTCAACGTTTTATTAACATTACACATTATATATAGTAAAGTAACATCATTGAATCCAATACAGTAGGCGTAACAGGTGAAAAGAAGGAGATAAGAACACATGTGCGTAACAGGGGGCGTGAAAGAAGGCGTGTAATAGGCGTACACGGAGGCGTATAATGTGAACGTAATGTAGACGTCACAGAAAGTGTCATAAGTGGGTGTGTGCACAGAGGTAATCTGCAGAGTCAGCAGGAAGTGCGGATGCGCGCGCAGCTAGCATGACGTGACATGGTCGTGTAACTGGGGAGAACTTTAACACTAGTAGAGGAGACAGAAGTCTGGGATGTCAGAACGACCTGGACCTATAACGTATCTGGTATCTTATGTTTGGAGGATGTATTATCTGGAGTAGAAGGTCTCTCGGGCAGAGGCTATTCTATACTGAATGCTAGTGCGTGCATATGTGTCTACGTGTCTACGTGCAGGGCCATGGGCCTACTATGGCAACGGGAACTGTAAATTACTTGCATGGAGACAGGACGGCTTGCTCTTTGCTCTGCAGCCGGGGAGATGTTTACCTAAATCACTAGACAGGAATGTATTTTTCGAGGAGGCTGAACAGATAACTTGAAGGCAAAATACTGTCTTGGCAGGCAGGCCAGGTTGAGCCAGGCACCGCTTCGCTTGGCAGGAAGTAAGGCGGAGGTCAGGGATACGTATCCATGCTGTAGCTTTCAGAGGCAGAAGGCAGAAAGAGCTCGGAAACAGAAATCAGGGCCTAGCTCGGTAGAGCAAGGAAAACGTAAAAGGGTACCATGTAAAGACGTTGGCATGGCATGGTTAGGAACTGAATTATTGATCCATTCATGGTGGATCTGAAAGAGGACATGTTAACGTTGGACGCAAATGTATTTGCGTCTTCATATTCGGCCATGGAGGGAAATTACATGTACTTGAAGCACGTACATGGAGACGTTGGGGTACACGTTAGGGGACATACTTGACCATAAAAATTTCAATTACCTCATAGTTATGAGTGCGTGGGTGATGGTCTTTCTGCATTCAGGGGGATCTACATGAAGGTCTTGCAGAGGATGCGAAGGAGTTGAAACAGGTGGAGGCGACTGCGTTGATCTGGCGAGTAATAGTGAGGGAGGAGTCAACGATGATGCTGAGGTTTTGGCGTGGTCTGATGGAGTGGGTGGGTGTTTGAGGGTGGAAGGCCACCAGGTGCTATCCCAGGTGGTGGAGGAGGGTCCAAGGACGAGGACCTCTGTCTTCTCCGAGCTGAGCTTAAGGCAGCTGTTGTTCAATCAGGCCGCAATGTCTTTTATTTCTTCCTGGAAACTGAGACTTGTGTCTTCAGGGTTCTTCAACAGGGAGAGTTCATTCTACGCTAAGAAATAGCGCTAAATGCATTAGAAAATGTATAGCGAGGATGAGCCCCCAGCTCGAGCTCGCTAATTGTGCTCTCCCATTAGGAATTTTTTCTTCCCCAAATTATTCATAACTGTCCAAGCAAGAGTAATTGCATAATACTTGGTAATTCTGTGTCAAACTGATTTTGGGAATTACCGGGAGCATCTATAGAACCAATTTATAATAGTGTGTTTAAAAAGTTTACCATCTCTACATCCTCAGAAGCAGACTTGATGTTTACACAGAAGGTAGTCATGCTACTCAGGGGTTATCCCTACACTCACCAGACACCAGACACCAGACACCAGACTGAAGTTTTCTTTTTTTTCTCTTTGTTTTCAGGTCTATCCTCATTAAGGAAAGTGTTGTACTATTCACGCCTGGGCACTGATTACGGTATTTCTGTAGGACCACGACTGCAGCGGTCCTAGGAAGACCACCAAGCCCATGCTGAATTCACACACTGGATTTGGAGTTCAATCCAGGGGTGGAGGTGCTGCGGATTCACAGCAGCAGGTATGTTTGGCTCATAGGAGAGCCTAAACAGCATCCCACCGCCATGACAGCAACCCCAGCACATCCGTGCATGTTGCTGCATGCAGAATAGAGTGCATGCCACACAACATTCCTCCTGACATGCTCTATGATGGGACTTAGAGACTTTTCTCAATGTTCTTCTTCTTGCAGCAGGACAAACTGGCAAGCTGAGTCTGACTGGCAATGTAACATCTGCAGATAGAGTTTCAGGTTGGTTCTAGTTTCCTCTCAGGACATTTGTAAAAAATCCTTAAGATTTCTGCTAAGTTCCTATGTTTGCGGGGGGGGCGTGGCCACGGAGGCGACCGAGATGGCCACCTCCGACTGAAGCTCTGCTGTTCGGGCGGCCAATCTCACACATCCTGCTGTAATAATCCAGTTTCGCCCCTGCAGCTTATTTCCATCCAGCAACCACGGTGATTTATCGTCATCTTGCTCTTTTCCCAGGCTCGGAGGTGGCCTGAGAGGCGACATCGGCGGAGGGGATTGAGTGCCACCCCCTTGGCGCTCTCCCTGCCTGCACCCGGCCGATAGATGAGTGCTGCGCCAGAGATGCTCTGGTCAGCCCCGCGCTCGCTCGGGACGCTGGGGGCCCTCTCGCTTTCCCCCAGGTCCGGATCAGAGGGGGGTGGCTTTGGTTTCGTGGCTCTGGTGAGCACCTCGGTCTTTGGGCCTGGTGTGTGGGCCGGAGCCGGGGGATCGATTTGTGGCCCTTCCCGATTGGCTTGGGGTGTTGGTGTGGGGTGTCCTGGGCGTCGCGGGGGGCTGTCGGGCTGCAACGGGTGCCTTCAGTGTTTGCACCGCATTGGTTCCTGGTGGCCCGCCATCCCTCGGAGCCGCCATACCATTGCTGATTGGAACACAGGACGTGACGCTGTGGGCCTATTTACTCGGCCCCAACCCCCATTGCAGCCACAGCAGGCCGCGCACGTCTCATCGACGGGCTAAAGTACAGGTTTACCGTCCGAGGCAGCCGTGATGTGTTGTACTCCCCGCTCTCCAGCAGCAACAGTGGCAGGTTCATGACTCTGTCTTCCCACTACGCCACATCCTGCCATGTGCGCTGATTTGCTGGACACTACAATGCACAAATGGACAGTTGTTCTACTTCTGGACCCCATGCTGAGGCATTCTTAATGAATCCCTAAAGCTGCCATATGGTTTTTGGACAGGCCCCTGGTACACGGCCCTATTCACTTACCGCCCGCTATCATCCCGCCTACTTTGTACCCTTGCTGGCCAATGCATGAGAGAGTGTACAGTCTAGTCTTCCTCACAGTTTTCATCGCCTTGCTGGAGACACCACACAACTCCCCACGACTCCTGTGCTGTCATGGGGAAAAGGGACCCTAATCAACGAAAATTGAGCCTTAACAAGACTCCCCTGCTGGCTACCAATGCCCCCCTGGATCCTCGACTGGCACGGCTGCTTCCCCCACACAGAAAGACACCACCTCCCTGGTCACTCCATGATGAGCGAGATGAGGGCTGGTTTCAAGGCGCTTGACAGTAGATTTGACACCCTGGAGCAGAAACTGGTGGACATGGGGTCTAAAGTCCAAGCCCACGACTGTCAGCTGGACGTCTTTGAATCTCGGGTCTCCGACGTAGAAGATACAGCTAATAAATCGTTGAAGTGGCTCGAACACGCCGAAAAAGTCCTGAAAGACGTGGCCATTAAAAATGAAGACCTCGAGGCGCATGGACGACGCAACAACATCCGTATCTTAGGTATTGCGGAGATGACCCAGACTGGCAGAATGGACGTGTTTGTCGAAACTCTTCTCATTGACTTGTTCGGAAGGGAATCATTCACTCAGGGGTACGTGGTTGAACGAGCCCAACGCTCCCTGGGCCCTCAACCCCAGCCGGGTCTCCCACTGCCACCCATAATTGCCAAGATCATGAACTTGTGAGACCGTGACTCTGCTCTTCGAGCAGCCTGTGAAAAGGGCGAGATACAGTGGCAAGGCAATGCTCTGTCCTTCTATCCGGACTTCACCCTCCTGGTACAAGAAGCGTGATGAAAATTCACGGGAGTCAAAGCCACCCTGAGGAACATAGGCCTCAAATACGGAATGCTGTACCCTGCGCGCCTCAAGGTCGAGGTGGCCGGCCGGTTCCGCATATTTGACACCCTCACGGAGGCACAGGAGTTTTGTCAGTCTTATAAAAAACAGGGTTCTCAATCAAACAACGATTCCAGACTGCGTTCCCCGGGCCAAGGCGACTCCCAGCACAGCATTGAACTATTTTCCGACACTGGCCCAGGTTGACGTCTCCGCATGATTTCTGTATTGGCTGATTTTGGTTGTTTGGGCTGTATTCATTTCAGGTTCATCCATACTTATTTGGATTGGTTTTCCCGAATGTCGTGGTGTTGCTGCCCCCAATGGCGAATGCCGCTGATATCTTTGTTTTTGCAGGACTTTTTGACGCACTGGTTGATGTGTGCATTGTAACCATGACATGTATAACGCTCAGATCCACTGTCACATGGTGTTGAGTTCTCCTCTTAAGGGTTTATAAGAGGATGGGAGGGGGGTCGTGGGGGGGTTTTGTTTGGTATGGTTTCATTCTTGCATGTTGCATCATTTGTCAACTCATGGAATGTGAAGAGGGCTACTCACTGTATAGTTCATTTTTGTCAAGCATGCCTTTATGGCCAAGTTAGGTTTGCAGCTCGGTCCTTCCGAGTTATCGTTAATGTCCTGGAATGTTGGGGGGCTGAATAACTCAGAGAAATGTAAGCAGGTCCTTAATTATATTTCCAGACACAGAATAGATAGCGTTTTTTTACAAGAAACGCATTTGACCCTTGCGGATACTACGCACGTTGCTAGAAGTTGGCGAGCACACCGCTACTTCTCCCACTACAGTAAATATTCCAGAGGGGTTGCAGTCTGTGTCCATAAACATGTTCCTTTTGCTCTGTCGCAGTGTATTATTGACAAAAACAGCAGGTATGTCATAGTCGATGGGACCGTACTGGGACACAGGATCACGCTGGTCGGGGTTTATGGCCCTAATGCTGACACCCGTTCCTTTTTTCACGACTTGCAGGTTCACCTACTCGATCTGTCTTCAGGTTTGTTGATAGTTGGAGGTGACTTCAACTTGTTGTTTGACCCAGCTAGGGATAGCACTTCTTCTTCTCCTGACCCTAAAGCTCGCTCACGTCCCGTGCTCCTCCACATATGCTCCCATTTTTCACTCAACGACATTGGAGCTAGCCTACACTCAACGACGCCCGCATACACACATTATTCCGGGTACTACAAAACCTGGACCAGGATCGATTATTGGCTCATCTCCCCGGGGGTGGTTGGTTGGGTAGAGGATCTTCTTACCCTCCCAAGCACCTTGGCTGATCATTCTCCCATTGTCCTGCGATTGAGGATTCCTTGGGCGGGTGGCTATGAGCGGCAATGGCGCTTTCCCGGGAGGGCTCTAATGGACCCAGTTTTCACTGAAGAGGTTAGGCTGCCCATTGAGGAATACTTCGAGCTTAACACTGGCACGGTAGGCACCTGGCCTGTCCTCTGGGAGGGTTTCAAGGCCACCATTCGGGGTGTCTGCATAGCTAAACACACTGATGTGTTGCGCAACGTCTGTACTACACTGACCCAAATTGAGCGGGACATTGCTGCACTTGATGGGGAACAGCTCAGATCTCACTCCATTGAGAGGGAGGCCAGGCGTCTCCAACTGATGGTTGAGTTTCGGGATGAGGCCAAGAGAGAATTACGATTTTTGACTGGGCAGTGCGCGGCACGGCAGTATGGGGAGGGTGACAGGCAAGCTTTTGGCACATTTGCTTTGCCCCCTAACACTTCCTCTTATATCACGGAGATCAGAGGAAACTCAGCGAGAAATACTCTGTTCCACACCTGAGATTTGTGACACCTTTTTATCCTATTATAAATCCTTATATACATCCACGTTATCAGGTGAAAACTCAGAACGCAGCGCCTACCTTAACGAGATTGCAATGGTTTACTTAGAGAAATACATACAAGACTTCTTGGCCACCCCTATCACATCTGATAGTATCGTTGAAGCTATTGACCCATTGAGAGGTCCTTCGGCGCCTGGCCTGAATGGCTTTTCCGCAGACTTCTACAAGCCCTACAACAAGGAACTGGTTCCTCGCTTGGTGGAGGTCTATGCTGAAGCTTTCGAAACAGGCTGCTTGCCCCCCACATTCAGAGAGGCGGTCATCGTGTTGCTCCCCAAACCGGGCAACTATACCACCTTGTATGATTCCTATAGGCCTCTTTCCCTGTTAAACCTGGATTATAAGATCCTCGATAAGGTGTTAGCCATCCGACTGTCGCTGCTCATGGAAAACATTATTTCCCCGGTACAGTCCGGTTTTGTTCCGTACCGTTCGACCTCACTCAATCTTAGGACCCTTTTTTCCGTGTTGCACCGCATTGATCCCGCCACTCCTGCTGCCACAATTTTCCTTGATGCCGAGAAGGCATTTGATTCTTTGGAATGGCCCTTTTTTTGTCCATTATGAGACGCATGGGGATGCCTGAATGCTTTGTCTCCACAGTTGCACTGCTATACACCCTACCCACTGCCAGACTGCGACTCAATGGCACCATTACTGAACAATTCCCCCTAACACGGGCTACACGTCAAGGGTGCCCTCTGTCACCTTTGGTCCGGCACTTTCAGGAGAATCACCTACATTGCGATCTCCAGTTCCGTACTGGGCCATTATTAATATCGTTATACGCGGACAACACCATCTTATATGTCTGCCTACCCCAAATTAACCTTGAGCCCTTGATCTTAGAGATGATTCGGTTTGGTAAGTTCTCAGGACTATGCATTAACTGGCATAAGTCTGTTATTTTTCCACTCACCCCCTGTAGAGTGGCCTTGTTCCTTTCCCCTTGCGTGGAATCGGGATTCTGTGAAAAACTTAGGTATCCACGTCCATTTAGACGTTGCTTCCATCATTAGGTTGAATTACGGCTCCGCAATGTCTGTCCTGGATGGCCAGATTGAGAGATGGAATCGCCTCCCCTTATCCATGGCTGGGCGTATTGCCATACTCAAAATGATCGTGCTTCCATGGTTCTTGTATCTCTTCAAAAATATTCCCATCCCCCTTACCAAGGTTATTTTTTCCCAATTTCGATCTATGTTACTGCGTCTGGTGTGGGGCGACAAAAGCCCACGCGTGTCTTGGAGAGTCATGACGCTCCCTTATGAACGTGGTGGTTTCAGGGTTCCGGATTTTTATTTATATTTTTTGATAGCGCAATGCTCTTATGCATATCCTTGGTTTCACCCTGATGTCCGCATCATTTATTTAAAACCGGAAGCTGATCTGGTCCTTCCCAGCCTCTTATCCACTGCCCTACCAACGAGTTTCCCCCGGGACCCGCGGGACATTCAAATGGTCTCATCGACCTGCTGGGCATGGGATAGATTGCGCAGACTCATAGGCCTCGACCAGTTATATTCTCCGTCCCTCCCTTTGCCCAATCAAACATAGCTCCCGATCACGGGGGAATCTATTGTACGCCATACCTTGGCTAAATTTCACATCTCCACAATAGGCGATTTGTTCCCTGATGGTCACGCCTTCTCAGTCACTGAGGATCGACGCTTTACAGAAAGGTCGTTCATGGACTCCTTTGTGTTGACCAGATTGCGCTCCTTGTTATGAGCCTCGTTTTCTACGTTTCCCCTTGCCCCTGAAGAAGCGTCCCCTCTTACCTTTTTAATTCAGCATCCCTCGGGTGCACATTTGGTTTTCAAAATGTATCATATGTGCAGTGATTTCCTCCCTTCACTTGATGCCGAGGTACGTTCTGCATGGGAGGCCTATTTCAGATGAGCAGTGGAAGTGGTGTTGTAGGGCTACCACCGATGTGTCCCTCAACAGTAGACATAAGCTGTTACACTTTAAATTTTTGTGAAGATTATTCCACACTCCGGCGCGCTCACACAGGATCGGCCCTGAGCGCTCTCACTCCTGCCCCAAGTGCAGAGCCCCGTTCGCAGACTTCGCGCACCTCTCATGGTCTTGTCCTCTAATTCAGGAATATTGGTCCCAGGTACACCGCACATTTAGTGATATATTGCTTTTAAACCTTGTCCCCACCCCTGAAGTCGCCTTTCTGGGCTATGTCGCCAACTTCCCACGCGGTGTGCGCAGACTGGCTGCTTTGGGTTTTTTGTTGGCCAAGCGTGAGGTGGCGCTTCTGTGGTGTGATCGCCTCCAAAACACAGCTCTTGGCTCCGGAGTTTGGCCTTCTGCAACACTAATAGTGAGGAATTTTTCAGCGATGGTCCCCACTGTGTCTAGGCCTATCGATATTTGGGGCCCGTACTGCACATACATCACCAAAACTTTGGCTGATCGCCAGACACGCCTGGATCCTCACATTGTTCCCGAGTGTATCAGCTGAGGAGTTGTGCAATGTTTCCTTCTTTGGAAATTACACTGTAGGTTTTACAAATTGTTGCGTACACACGGAGTGATGTATGTGGCACAGTAACTGGTTATCGGGTATTGGATTTCTTGCTTATTGCTACCATATTGAGTTTGGGCTATCCCACCCTCTGGGGCATATTCCGATGACTGATCTCCTCGCCCTCGTATTTCCATCCTTCTTTTGTATTTTGTGATATGTTGTATTTCGGTGCTTCCTTCCTGATGTCTGTAGTAATGTTTTGGTCCTTCGAACTGCTTATAGTATGGTCAAATGCTTCCTTTTTTTTGTATGAGTGTGATTTGGTTCTCGTAAATTTATACATGTGACAATTTGTAACGCAGTATTTGGCATTTATTTACTTGGAGTTTTTTTTGGGGGGAAATGATAAATAAAGATTAAAAAAAAAGTTCCTATGTTTGGAATTAGGGTCAGAAGTACACTTTCAAATCAGGTCTAAGGGGACCAGAAACCATGCGTCACAACTTAGAAGTCAAGATTCACTTTTCCAGAAGGTACCAGCATGGTCCAGGGTTAATCAATTTCAACTAGTGACTTGGGCTCTTGCAGCCTTTAGGGCAACTTTGAGCCATTGTGCCTCTGATGATACAAAGGAGACTAACTCAGTTTACCCCTTGGAGTCCTTTGCATGTAGTCCAACAGCTGACACAGCCCTTCTTTGGTGGAGTATTTATGTGCATCGGGTGCAGTCCTTCTAGAGTGCGGCCTTTACTGGTGCACTGCAGGGTCCAGCAGGATCAAGTACTTCTTCAGTGTACCTACAGGTCCAACTGTCATATAGATACTTCTTTATATATACTGTGTTAAGTTAGCATGAGCTTATTACATGTTTAAACGCCATTTTTCCTTCGGCTT